>NC_090661.1:42471886-43071886 GCF_013368605.1 Nyctibius grandis
GAAGTTGTGCTTTATTTCTGGAATTTGCTTTGCTATTTATTTATTTATTTTGTATTTTCAAAATTTTTGCTGAAAGGGTGGAAAATTGGTGCCTGGAAGCAAAACTGGAGAAAATTCAAAGCACAAATTTAGAAGCTTTCCTTGCATATTCATGTAGAATGAATATTCCACATTTTGTCACTGTGTTCAGGATATTTTCTGCCTGAATTCACAGATAGTCTGTGGGTAAGTTTTGGAAAAGGTAGTGGATCACCAGTCACTCTGTTCAAATAAAAGTCATAATATTAAAAGAAAATTGAGGATATTAACTGTAGAACACAAGGATTTGTGTTCACATTAATTTTATTTAGATACCTATGAGAACAACAGTAATTTTAATCACTCTTCCTGAAACAAGTCAGTAAAAAAAAAGTGTAGAGCAAATAAAATCCACCAGTTAGAAGTTTTCTAAATAGGATCCATTACGGAGGAGGGAAGTATTTTTTGTACATCTTTCACACTCATGATGTACTTTAACTTGAATGTGAGGCCTCAATTGCTCCACTTAAATTACAGTTCAACCTTCATCCTAATGCATTTTCATTTAAAAATGAAGTTTAGATTACAGGTATTGATAGAAAAATTCATCCATTCAGAAAATCTAAATCTTCGTAAAACTCTTTATTTTTGAGCAGAGTTCTTCAAAGTTAACACAAGCTATTTACATGCAGGTTAGGCATTACCTATGTATCCATGTTTTTGATTCCTTGTTTTCCTCTACATGTGTATGTAGGGAAAGGCAAAAGAAGAGAGAGGGAGAAAGAAGGAGAGACAGAAAGTTGAGAAACCTCTGCTTTGATTGCTGATAAAAGGTTTTCTGCAGAAGTCACTGGTGTTCAAGGAGGCTGTAGAGAAGTTTAACCATCACAGTCAATAAAATATTTCAGTGGTTTATAATCTCAAAGAGAGAGCCCCTTTCCAATTTGTTGCCTCTTTCTATTTCAAAATCCGCAGCTGGCTCTTCAGTGTGCTTTGCCTGATATATTACATTAATCAGTTCCCTTATTTTTGCTAGGCAGCAACCACTCCTTCAAAAACCCCACCTAATTGAGTGCACTATTTTGGGGTGTTTTGTCTTGCAGCTGAGAAGCCAGACTTTTTGCCAGTAATTTGTAGTCTCTGCTTATGAATGAAACAACTTTGTAGCTTCCTCAAGCTGGGTTTTTGGAAGCTATCTGTCGAAGCATTTTTCATAGTTCAAGGCAGAAGCCTCCACTGCGGAAGTAATGAAAAACATTTGGTAACTAGTGGAATTTGTTGATAGTAGTTTTTCTGGTTTTAATCACAGAGGTGGTGTCCTGCTGGGAGTTTCCCTCTTTATATATAAATGTCCTGTAGAGAAGACTTTTCATCTCTCTCTCTCGTAAGACGTTTTGGATTCTCTAGATTCTTTCTGAAAAGTCTTTCTTTCTTCTCCTGTGACTTGCTTCTTTTCCTTGTTTCTTTTCTTTTCCTGTGAAAACTACACATATTCAATAATATTTTTAAAAGTTTACATTATCCTCTTTTGTTTTTTTTTTGTCTCTTTCAATGCTTTTATTTTCTTGGAATTTAACAATCTGTGTGTTATTAAAGTTTAGTTCTTAGCTTTGCCTGCCCTTTTGCTTTTATAAGAGCAGTCTTCTGGTAACTGCTGCTGGAGAGATTGCAAAAATATTGACATGCTCTTTTCTCCCTCTGAAAAACTGACTGTGAGAGATTTTTCTCAAGCCTGTTCCATTTCCAATTTAGTCAACTCACTAGGCTGCATCAGTAACTCTTCCTCAGTTAAGATTGTTTAAAGCAAATACTATATTTTCCTATTAAAGTAGCTCCCTATTTCCCTCTAGAGAAGCACTGCTACTAGGGCTGGCTGCACAGCAATATGAGGTATCAATGTTTCACTCACCAGCCGTGAATGAGCCTGATCACGGCCTTCAGTTTGATTATAAGTGTTCAGACGAAGGTTGGCTGAGGGTGGAGGAAATGTATAAAGCACAGCTATTTGTGTTCACAGACGCTGGTGACAATGGGTAGTATAGTCTTTCTCTGTAAGGAATGACCATTTCAAGTCTTTTGTTGGCTCTCTCTGCCACTTCGGCAGATGCGCGGGTCTGATGGGCACTGGGAGTGCAGGCATGTTCCTGCCGAGGAACGGGGCTAGAGAACCCAGGGGATCACCTCCACTGCAAGAGGAGTCCCAACATGAGAGCTTTGCCACAAAGGATCGAAGACAGGAAGCAGGATGCTAACGCCAGAGCCAACACAATCGCCAAATGCAGCAGTACAGGATTTGCTACAAACTGAATGGTTAGGAGTTCAGTAGGATGAAGACTGAAGAAGAGCTCATAGTGACTGCTGAAAAAC
Source organism: Nyctibius grandis (assembly GCF_013368605.1). Taxonomy (NCBI): domain Eukaryota; kingdom Metazoa; phylum Chordata; class Aves; order Nyctibiiformes; family Nyctibiidae; genus Nyctibius; species Nyctibius grandis. The sequence goes on from NC_090661.1 coordinate 42,474,272, forward strand.
TAGAGATGGTAGAGCTCTAACCAGAGGCAGTAGAAGTTCAACTGTTTTGTTTTTCTCTTTTCCTAATGTCTTACCTGTATCTCATCAAAATTTGAAATTTTCAAGGGAAATATTCCTCCTTTGAGAGCACAGTGCTTGCTAGAGTGCTGAGGCCACAGAAGGCAGGCAGTTACCTCCTGGGTTGCCTTCTACTTTGATCTTTGCTTACTTTCTACCAATAAATAATGGTCTAAGAAGTTACACTTGTAGTATTTACAGCCTCTTCTGTAGAAATGAAAGGCATCTTTTCTATTAAAAGTGCTAGTGAATGTAGAGCATTCCCAAAGGTTCTTGACTTTGGTAAAAAGACCTTTTACCCAGGAGACAGTCTAATTTTAAATTTCCTTCCCATGAGCCCATTTTTTAGATAATCCATCTTTGTCTGCTAGCATACTACTATTGATAATGAGCCTGTCGTCACATCAGGTTAAAATGTATCACTACAATTAATTTTTTTAAAATATATTGTTCAGAGGATAATGAGAACTAAGCCCTATTTTAAAGCTGATCAAGCAGTGCAAGATAAGAATCTAATTCTTTTCATGAAAACTGACAGACTTTACTTCAAAACCAACTACACTTCATTAAAACTGTGATAAAAGGCTGCAAAGGAGAGCTGAAATACTGCAGCTGTGAGTTCACCAAAGAGAAGAATTCTTATATTGTTTCAGTATGACACAATGTGTATGTAATAGATTAACTCTATTTCCAGACACATTTGGACCTGAAGTATTGATTTTCTTCCTTCCTGTTCATATAACTAAAGGAATTTGGAGCCAGACCCAACGAAGGACTTTTAGGCACCTTAGGTGGAACTTAAGTGGAATTTAGATGCCTATATCCAACATTTTAGTGCTGAAAACCTCCACTTCAATTGCCAGTTGATCTTGAAGATACCAGAATTCTTAGCTTTTGATCTAAAGCTTTCCAGGCATTTTTTTGCACAATCTCCAAACTGTCTCAGTTCTGTGCTCAAATCTAATCAAAATCACAAACTAGAGAGTAGACGGTTTTCTTCTCAAGGGCTTGACACTGTAGGTATTTCTGAAATGTGTTTAATATTGCTGACCCCTCTAAAAATAAATTTGTGATAGCCACCAACTTCTTTTAAGGCACAAGAAGAAGCATGTCTCATTTCTTCTATAGTAGCAGAGTGCCTAGGGCATTAAGGTACCCTAAGAGATCCAAGTTTGGTCCTCCCCTTCCACTGCTTGAGGAAATCAAATAGTGTTCTCAGTGCATGGCATATTCTTAATGAGGAAAAAGGGAGAACTGAAGAGGAGCAGAAAGGTGATTAAAGATTTCACTGAGCTAAAGAGGAAGAACATAGGAGCAGGCAGAACTCTGTGACTAGGAAGCTAAGGTAAACCTCATAGATGGTAGGGAGGTAAATTCTGGTTCCACATGTCTTTTTCAATGTTTAATGTAAAACACTATTTTATATTATCCAGTAATTTTTTTGCCAAATAAACTGATTCAAGGCAAATTGATTTTTAGTATTATGGTGCTATTGTATCATGGTGTTGTGTTCCGATAGAATGGTGGCTTGTTTTTTTTTTTAAATTGACTTAATAGCAAAGGTGCAATAAAAACGCAAACCAATACAAGAAGGGTAAAACAAGTACAGAATGATGCGGTGTATTTATCATGTTCTTGTAGCTTGCAGCAGTAGTTTGCCAGTTAAAATCTTCAGGACAAGTAATAGTACCAGAAATGTAACGATCTCATCTGTATGTCATGGAAATATTTTATGAATCAGGTGACAGCTGAAACCTACTATCCTTTCTACAAATAAACAGCTCAAATACATTAAAATTCTAGGGATATCATTTTTATGAATAAACTTAGAGTAAGGTTTCTTATTGTTTAAAACATAAAAGTTAAAATTTTTTAGCTAGTAATAACTTCCCATACATAAGAACAATCATTCAAAGGTATGGCTTTGGCAGCCTGGCAGCGAATGGGGTTAGAAGCTCTGGGTGGACACTGAGAGACACCCGTAGCATGACATTATGGAAAAAGATGGGTTACTAATAGTTCCGTATGTAATTATGAAGATATTCCTATCAACTCATACAGTGAAACCAACTCATCAGACACCGACGAGATCACTACAGGGGATGGCATTACATCTGGGAAGCAAGATGATGTTATATAGCTTTTGTTCATCAGAAATGCAGACAGTGTGGTGATGATGAGAACTTGGCTGCTGGATGCCAGAACAGACTGCTGAGAGACATCTATGGGACAAAACTGCAGTGCCACAGGAAAATACTTTGAAATGTTTGTAGGGTTCTCTGTGGAAACAACACAACAATGCATACAGAATTTAATTAAATTTAGAAAAGAGGTTGAGAGGAAAACAAAAAAGATTATTATAACACTTTGTGGATCTGTAGTGTTCCCTTGCCTTGACTACTGCATTAAGTTTGATGATTTAATTTCTAAATGAATATAGAAGAATAAGGAAAGAAGGGAACAGAACAATAAAAAAAATCAGATGTTTTGCACAACTTCTACCTAAAGCTAGAGTAGGACTTCAGGGGGAGGGTAGACATCCATAATATCATGAATGATATGGAAAAAGAAAATGGGAAGTAATTAATGTCTATGTCACACAGTATAAAGGGGAACCTGGTGAAATTAGGTTTTAAAACAAACCAGAGGAAGTTGTGCAATTGTGCGAGTTCAGATGTGGAACTGAAGATGTTGTCTAATCCAAAAAGGGTTGGAATAATTGATGAAAAATAAGGAATCTTCTTAACATGATCATGTAGATCCAACATCTAGTTTAGGAAGTCCTCCTGTTCCTGACCTAGAGAAGGTTCATTCAACTTGTTTTTGCTCTGACTCGATATGAAATTCTCAGGTAGAGAGAAGACTAGCAACATGAAAATGGTATTTGGTGAAAGAATCATGCTAACAACTTTCATAAACAGAAACTATTGCACAGAAAGACTTAGAGAAAGTTGTGAAAATTAAAATAGAGACCCTCTACAATCTTTCTCCCCAGCCCAATCAAAATTTGTGAAAACTTTTAAAGTCCTAAACTTGAAAAAATGCAGAACTGACTATTTCCAGAGATGCTATCTGTAGCTGGTTTAAAGTTACTTATGATTACAAAGCCTGCTACAATGCTTTAGGAGTGAGACAGCCTGAAAATTAAGTAGCTGTGAGCCTTTTGCAGAAAAAGAGCTGTGGGGAGAGGAGCTTCCTTACTGGCCCACAGTGAGAATTCTGATAACATCTTTTCTACCTTTTCTTAAAGCCAGAAAGTTTTTTTGGTACAGTATTGAGAAGAAATGTTGATTTACAGAAAAAAATGAGTTCCTTAAAATGTATTTTTTTAATACCGCAAAACATAGGAACCATTAGAAATATCACTTCCAATGCTAGAATGTGTCTGTTTCCCCTAAAGACAAGAATTTTCATACAGATCTAATCAGGATTAGGCCACCCTCTGAGGCTATGAATTTAGTGATTGGTTTGTGAAAGGATATTAAAAATCACTGAAAATATTACTGAATTCATTGCCTAATCTGCCAGTAGGCAGCATCTGAACAAAAGCATTATTTCCCTTTGTGAATCATGGGTACTATTGATTGCCTTTCCAGTAAATGCGTAAAGCTATAGAAAGAACAATATAACTTGGCCCTGTAAGTCATATTCTGAGTGAATGAGCTTTTAGAAGTGGAAGTTTTGGTGATTTAAATTTACAGCAACCCAGTCTGAATTTCAGGAGGATGCTTGTTAAAATTGAACCATAACAGAGTCTGGATGGCTTAAGCCAGTGCTCTAGGAGTCAGGGGATGTACAACTATTGTCACGGTTACTACTAATAATGAACAGAGCTCCTCTACCTTTCTTTCAGCAGATCCTTCCTTAAGGCTGAAAACATGCAACTTCCCTACCTTGAAACAAGTGAGAGTTTAGATTGTTAGAGCTGCATGAGAAGAAATAAATATGTATATTGACTTTGTATCTATTTGTACTGGTAAGAAATTTTCTCTTATTTCATGAGAGCCCAGGGCTGCAAACTGCTGAGCGTTTTCGATGTACGTTTAATGGAGGATGCTCAGCATTTTCTATTAGTTGGTTGGCCTGTTTGAGCCCTTTATGATCTTTCGAGCTTTTGGTAATCCCAAGGTGGTGTATGCTTAAAAATGTCAATGCACAAAGCTTAATCTGTCTTTCATGAAATTTTAGCAATAAAGGAATTCTTGGAAAATATGCTGAGTCACTGACCTGGAAAGTAACATCTATTTAGGTTCCGCTACAACCAGTAGGAACTTACCTGTTGACTTCAGTGAAAAGGGAAAGTATTTCAGATGAAACATGAGTCAGATCACTATAAAATTCACCTTAATTACCCTGCCTTAACTTTAGAATTGCGTATTTGGAATGACCATTGCACAAGTCCATCATCTTGCTCAGCTGGGGTTTTTCATCTCACTTACATCTATGTATATAATAATATAATGTAGAAAATCAGCAGAACTCAGGTTAATGAAGCTGTATCACTGCTCTATCAATGACAGGGAAAAACACAACTGCATATTTGGTAAGTGTGAGAAAGTGGATGGACTAATATACCTGATAGGACACAGCCAATATTTTGGGTTGACCTGACCCTCTCTCTCTCTTCAGCTACAGACACTTTCTTAAGAACTGAGAGGCATGATAACAATGCTGCTTTTTAAAATATTCACGTTGAATTATTCATTGCATTTTAATAGAGAGTAATCATATGCAACAGGTGTTTTTCCTCTGGCTTGTTGAATTGCAGTATAACTAGCCTCCAGTTATTGGCCTCAGGGAAAGAAGCAGTAGAACAAATCAGCCTTATTTTAAAATAATCACTGCAGTCCTACAGTGCCTGTCAGTTGTTATTTTGCTGTTTTATGTCAATGTACAGTACATGTACAAATAGGACTCTGAAAGTGGGAGAAAAAATGCAACCTATGAAATAAAATTTGAGAAAATAACTTATGGATTTAGTAAATATGATTCCAGTAGAAGTGAAAGGCCCATTCCATACATTGTATTAACATCCTTCTGAGCAGAGGAATAATGAATTGCTAGCACGATGGTAAGAGGACAAAGGATTATGATATTTTTTTTCCAAATAATTGCTATGATATAAGGATGTATTTGGGGGTCTCATTTTGTGGCTTTTACGTCTGCACTTAAACAAGATTAATTTAATTTAAGCAGGATTAAGTAAAATTTCAATAAGAATTGAAAGTATGTTTTACCACTCTGATTCTTTTACATTTCTAAAATACAACGGCAGTTAATAAGACATTAGTGCCATACCTAAGTGATAACTGCTTACCTGGTTAAATTGACCAATGTAGCGTGACCTTCTGATGGATTTTAACAGAGGGGAAATCCAGCTCATTCCCTGCTCCCACACTTGTGCACTAATAACACTGCACAAAGTCTGCAGGTCAAGGGAGAACTTGAAAAAGAATCTCTCTGAATTTGGGCCTCTCTAAAATCTACAGAAAACTCATATACTGAATGGGCCATTTTGGAAGAGGGCCTAGTGATCAAAGAGATGCATGTGCATGTCTACCTCTTCAACTGACGGTTCCTGTTAGATCCCTTCTCCCACACACCACTCAGACTCCAACTCTGAATAATGTCTGTCTGATGCCTGTTCAGGAAGATGCTGCCTGCTATGATGGAGACTGATACTACTACTATTCTTGCAGCATACGTAGATGCACTTAGTAGGTGGAGTTCTTTGGTGCCCAGATATGACCCTCCTGAAGGTAAGTCACCCATACCTACTGGCAGCCATCTGTGACAACCTTTGAACAATATAGTGTAGCTCTGTGCATCTGTTTAGGTCAGGGAGTTAAGAGGCATGGTCTTTTCAGAGGTGATAAATTACTCGGAGAAGGCTTAGGACACACACTACTGAAATGTTGCTGTATTCCTCATATTTTTTTCAGTCTCTCCCAGGCTAATGTATTAGCAGGACTGAGAGATGTGGACTTCTGATCAGCTGCAATGCACTGCAGCAAGACATGCAGCTTTCCTTGAGCTGGTGCAGTGTGAGGTAGAGTTGTTCCCTGTGGCATACTCAGAATATGAAAAATTTATTCCACTGTCCTCAGATCTACCCAGTGGAATGTAAAGACAAATGAAGAAATAGTTTAAGATTAAATTTGAAGTTATTAAACTTAGGTAAATGTGTAGACTGTTACGAGGACTTCCCAACCATAAAAACAATATAAATGGTTTTGTTACAGTTTATTCCTGTAACCCCAAAGCTGATAATTTTTTAATAACCTATATCTCTGCAGTGTTAGAAACCCAAGGCCAATGTACTTGTGCTTCTGCATGAGGCTGGGAAGATTTTGTTTCTACTTTAACAATTAAAGATGCTCTCGTAGCACAGACATGGACATAAATTGTTTATAATTTTCACATTGTCCCCTCATAGAAAATTATCTTCAAAGCACATAGTGCTATCCAAAAATTGAAAGAGGAGATAAAAGCATATTTTCATATTTGGAGAGTAATATGAATAAGAGAAGATTTGTTGCACAATAGACTAAAAGAAATGAAGCTTTCCACCACAAATGTTGTGTGGGAATAGTACTCATCATAGCTCTTTTCACAATCTGCAGCATTTTCAGTAGTGTTGCATAATGTGAAGACTGGACGATATACCAGCATGTAGGCAAATGATAACTAATATAACATATTTATTCTACTTGGTTTTAATTCACGTATTTTGTTATTTTGGTACAATCTGCATGTTAACTATTTTAAAGAATAAAAGTATTCCAGTTAGCTTTTTACACACAGAACATTAACATAAGAAAAAATGTAGTCCTGACATTTATTCAGAAATAATAAAAATAATGCATTTAAAATGTTAATGAAAGCTGACGAGTAATTAAATTTAATATTTTTGTATATTTATTCAAATTATTCACTAATCTTTTATTAGTGAAATACATAGATAATGAAAAGTAGAAAATAGACTTCACAGTTCAATTAAAGATAAAACAGAAGACACTTTAAAGGTTTTCCTTTCTATTCTATTTCTATCCCACATCTCTCCCTCTCAATTTCAGAGGGTGGCAGGAAGTCAAGGAGTTTCTGCTGTAATGAAAAGACACTTCCAACCCGTGCATTCCCATTTCTCCCTCTTAGCTCCACACAAACATGTATTTCTCTTTCCTTCAGCTAGCAAGGAGGCACATTGTGGGCCTGATTCTCAATCCAGAGGAACTCTTCATGCCCATCAGTGAAGGTACTGTGAATTTACTTTGAACTAACTGAATCGTCACTAAAATCAGTATCCAACTCTGACACAAGATGGAACAGCTGAACAAGAGTAGGCATGCAGGAAAGTCCTAACACCCTGCCCTTTTCTTCCCGTTTTCCTCCTTTGGCATCTTCACAATTCCTCCTGAAAGCTGGAGCCACAGGACGTGGGAATCCTACATTTACTCCGAACTGAGGATTCAACAGAGGAAAACAACTATTTTGCAACAAATTTAAGAGGTGAGCAGCTTAGATCTTGATGCCTTGTTTCTTTCGAATTGCATTAATAAAGGCATCCATTTTTTTCCTGTCAAGAAAGATCTGGAGCAAGCTCATTTAAGAATTACAGAAGAGATTCAAATTATTTTAATCTTATTTTCTCTTGAAGTAGACGGAAAGTACGAAATGTTTCTTACCATTTAAGTCTTTTTGCTTATGCCTCTTACTGTTCTAATGGTGAATGATTAAAAGTTACTTAGAAAAAATATCAGCATAAGTTAAGTTAGTTATGGTGAATCTTCCAGTTGTAGCTCAAGATTTGATAGATCTAGTCTGCATTTTCATTACATGCTTTAAAAGACCTACATCAGTTCCAGAATTCCTTAATCTAAGAATGCGTACGTGTACAGACTAACATATCTTCTTTGGAGAGATGGTCCTCAATTTATAGGGCTTTACCTCTGTTAGAAACAATGCAATTGAGATCCTTTTGGAAATCTGGACCCTAGTGGGATACTTAAAAATGCTCAACAGGTGTAGATACTTAAAAGCTCAGTAGTAGGTGCCTATGTGCATCTTCAGTTATAGAAACTTTTTTTTAAACACCTGAGAGATGGAAATTCAGCTCTCAGTCAACTTTCAAAATGAAATTTAGGCTCCTAAAATAATTTTTATGTCTCTGTAAGTTTTACTCTGTAGCCATTTTTCATGGTTTAGATGTATTGCACCTATCTGTTGCTAATTAATTTAATGAACATATCAATATAGAAGTTCTAAACTCAAAATATAAGCCCTATAATACTGTTCCACAAACATTGGTTCTTATTGCATCTGTACATGGTTTTTATTCTCATCTTTTGCAAGGTGCACCTGTAGAAGGAACAAGCAATGTACAAAATGTACAGTTATTCAGCCAGTATCTAATTGTGATTGGAACCTTCTAATTGTTCTAACAATATTAATTAACCATCAGGGTACAAAAAGTATGTACACACTGTCTTCTGGTTTGATTTTTAGTTTTTTTTTTTTTCTTTTGGGTGCTTGAAGCAGCCAGTGACACAGTACATCACCTGTGTGCTTCACTAGAGAGGAAGATGCTTGGGAACACGTCTGTCACTATCATTGCCTGCCGTAATTAAAGGCATGCTAAGAGCTGTAAGCAACCTGAGAAGCTTGATTGTGTCATGCATCAAGGAAAGGACAGCTCAAGAATTTGTGACTCTTTTTAAATTAAAAAAAAACCACCATGGCCAACCAAAGAAATAATTTAGATACAGTCCTGGGTTCTGTGTTTTTGATCAAGAATATTGTTAACAGTGTAAGTAATGAAGGTGATTTGACAACGGGTGTCATTATAAGAGATAAATAAAATAAATCAAGTTAATCACTGATAAAATTAATTTACACATATTTAAACTATGGTTTGATTTGATCATGCTCAGTGTTTCTGGTTCATTATGATTATAGGGTCTGATTTCCTAGCTCTTTACTCCCGATTTATGCTAAAGAACGAGGTATACTGTTTGTTTCAGACTTTCTGTTTTAACTTAGTGCTAAATTAACCTTAAATTATGGGTTGGTTCTCATTACATTTATGATTTCCAAAATGAAAAGTGTGTTTGAGAAGCAGAGAGGTGGGGAGAGAGAGAGTGCAAGGGAGAGAGAAAGCAAGAGCGCGATGTACTGCCCAGATGTCTAGTAGGAACTGTCTCTAATGCTGGGAAGCAATACATTACACCGCTGTCCTGACTTCTCTTTTTTATTTGTGAATGTTTGCCAGAGTTTATTATCATGCTATTTCTCATTAGAGCTAGAGTTCTAGTTTATCAAAGTGTCAGCATAAGGACTAACACTAGGGCAAATTTGCTGCAATATGGCTAGACTGTGAGCCTTGTCTGACAGCAAACTCACTAGAATGAAACCTATCTCTGTAGCTAAAAAGGTTTTGTAAAAAATATTGGGCAGTGAGGGACAGATTTTACAGGTACTTAAGCCTTAAATAGTTTAGTGTGGTGTCTACCATTACAGTTTTCAAAAGCATCTGCATGGCTGACACTGCTATTTTACCGGGAAGCAGGCATAGAGGCGTTTTGAAAAATCATAGCGATTTTTGTTTCTTGTGTTACTGCATGCCTGCTGCTACAAGTATGCAGTTTCTCAGTCGCAGGGGCTTCACAGGACAGGAGGTGCCATACCTCTCAGGAGTCTCCGAAACTCTTCCTTAGAGCCTACGTTCATAGACACAGAGATCTCCATCTGGATCTGTGATAGTCCCCCCTGTTCTGTTTTACAATTGTTCTAATCATCAAGGAATTAATCACAAATATTAGAGATTTTCTAATTATGATGCATATAGCAAATATGAGCATGCATAGTCACTCTTTTTAGAAATTTAACTCATTTAACAACAATTGAAAGAAATACAGAACATTGTGCTATTTTGCCCTGTTCCCCTTGACAGCAGCTCTGCACCTATAAACTTTCGGTGTTCCTTACCCCAAATATTAATTATATTTGATCTTTAAAAATCTCTCGCACTATTTGCAATCTTTTATATGTTTAGTGTAGCCATCAACACAGAAACGCAAAGTTCATGGCTCAAACAGAGTAGGGGATGAAAGGGAGGCAGTAAGATGAGGGGCTGAAAACACCAATGAACTGACATTCGTCATTGTATCAATGGTAGCACGCAGCTGTATGGACACCTGCAGTGAACTGTTTGGCAGCCTAGCCCCAAACCAGCACAACAGAAGGCTGTCACAGAAAGACTCTGCAATGCTTTTTTTACAGACTCCAACTCTTGTTTTGCAGCTCTGAATCACAGTATCATTCCCACTTACACCACCTGGCCTTGCAGAATAAAGTTGAACAGTTTGGGAGTGTAATTCCCAAAAGCATCATTAATGCAAGTAATATCTCATGGACTTCTCCTGGGACCAAATTTTCCCCAAAGTCATGAACCCTTGCTGTATGCTCTGGCAACTAACTAAAACTTTACCTATGCCTATAAATTGATCATTTATGTCAGCAAAGTTTTTACTATACCCATTTTTGCCTCAAGACATGCATTAGTGGAACTAGAGTAAGTATTTCATAGGATGCTAGTAGCAAAACTGAATGGCAAACAAACACCTTTACTGAGCTTGGACTTGCTGCTTGGACATCATCATGAAAGACACACTGGAAACTCGTGAATGGATGACTAGTCACTGTTGTCTGTGAAGCACTATGTTAGTACTCAAGTCCTGAGCCTAAAGTACTTATGCACATAAAGCACTGTCCATTGGAAGTCTGTGGGAGTTTTGCCAGGGTAAAAGTTGATGGAATGGTCCCAAAGAACAGTCATCTACAGGGGACTTCATGGGTTAAGGTCACTGCTGACTTCCTATGAGAAAGGGATCAAGGACTGTCTGCCAGGAGTGCTTTCCTGGGTCTAGTGACTCAGAGTCTGGTATTGCTGACAATCATTGTGGGCAGCTGCTGTGATGAAAAATTACAAGCATATCTTTGAAAGGGTGTAATTTTTGTGATTTAAAGGTTTTTTTTGTTTAGAAATAAAAGGCAAACCACACATGTTTAAGAGAGTTCCTTTTTCTGCCAATGAAGGGATGTAAACATGAGTTTAAGTAATTTTTTTGTTTGTTTCTCTATGGCTCTGGAGCCTGTATCAAATCTCTACTGTTACTTATTTTTCTTTTGCTTTAGAAGTATCTTAAAACATTCAGTGTTCACTGAATATTTTCTCCAGAATAAATACTGTTCTGAAGGAGAACATCAAATGCTAAAACGCTGCATGATCCAAAATTGTTAGTTTTAAAAGAAAAGCATTTCCTCCTTTGTGAAAGTTTCTGAATTATTATGATATCCTTTCTGTATCAGCTCTTTGCTACTACAAGAACTATTCTGAATAACCAAAAATTAGAAAAAGAAAAAAGGTAGTTATAGAACAAAACTCCCTGAAGAAAAAAAGATGATGCAAAATAACAACTAAAATAGTGTCTTCTACCAGATCTGTTTTAAAAATTGAACTTTACTTTCTTTTCTAGGGCTGTGACCAGGCTTTTATTGCTAAACTGAGGTGTTTCATCCAAGATTTGAATAATACGGTAGGATACATTAGACCCAAAAGTGTATATTGGGAACTGAATGCTTGCCTACGTAATCAAGGCCCCCAAGACAGTACCAGCTTGCACTATGAGCGCTATGTGTAGGTGATGCCATGTTCAAAGAAGCTGTACTCGTACATGCCATTTATTGCTATTTGTTGTCATTCCTTTTTAAGATGATTTACAGAACTTAGGCAAAAATATGGTTTGTGTAAGTATCTGTCAGTGTGCAAATTCATTGGTTCACTCTCTAGGTTGCAATGGACTGTGAAAACTTCAGCTTTGTTGAAAAATGCTGTTTACCAGTTTATTTATTAGGGTTTGTCTGTGAAAGCCAGGTCTACTTGAGCTTTGTCCAAGGGTGACAATTTGTGTTTAAATATACTTCATTTATTTAATAAAAGTCTCTGTTGAATAATTCTGACTGATTTTATGGCTGTGTGAATATGTTTCTGTTATTTTTCAGCTTAATAGCTTTTCTAAAACTGCTATTTCACTCCTGGTCATTTTAAACTTACTTACATGATTTCATTTTGGGGGATGAGATTTTGTAGAACTGTGCTTTGAAAACATTCTGTAAATCTGTCGTGCAGTTCACCTAATTGCCCCCTTCAGTGCTTCCTGTTATACACCATTCGGTTTACCAGCAGCCAGATGCTAAAAATGACAGTCCTGTTTTCTTTGTCTTTCTGTTCCATATATTTCCACTCCATCCCTTATCTAAAATCTAGGCTGAAAAGTGACTTAATTCAATTCACTGATCTGACAGTATTTTAGCTGTTATTTTGCATCATCTTTTTTTTTTTAGTCTTGCTTTGGATGAGTCAGATTTCTGCTCAAGTGGTAAACTGGTCCAACTCACCCTACAGCCATTGAGTTAGGCTGAGTGTAAGCAAAATGAGGGGCAGACCATACAGATTATGCACGACACAAAATAGCAGTCTCAATGACTGTTCTTTACTCTTGATATTAGGTATGTCTGGGCCAAGTCCACTGCTCCATGCCTCTTAAGCCAGCTGCATGTACATTGCCTGTAGCAACAGGTTTTGAGCTGCACTGGTTTTGATCTCTGAATCTTCCCCACCTCTGCCTGAGTCACCCCTCTTGACAAGCCAGCATAGGGGTGACAAGAGAGTTTTGGCTCAAGCTTGCATGACGATATTGTCATACTAATCTGAATACCAGAATTTACAGCCATTTTTGTGAGTCCAGATTGTAAAGTTGTAGCATCACACTACCAACACACGTGGCAGAGTATGACGCACTCAGCATGACTGCGGTGGGTCACCCTCAGCAGCGAGGGACTGAGCGTCCTCATCACCTGGGATCCAAGCTCCTGGCGTCTGTCCTATCTACAATGGAAGCAGTAAGAGAAACAAACTGTACTAGTTTGTATTGCCTTTCTGTGAAAGAAAATGTGTAATATAGGACTGAAGAAATACATACAATCTTTCACCGACCTTTATTTTAACTGAGGAATTTAATCCTATGTAAATATATTGCATTTAAGTAAAATAATGCAAATATATATATTCATGTAATTAGAAGACACTTATCTGCCTGAAGGACCTTTTAATATTTTTATTGTTAGACTTTTTCCCTAGAATGAAGAAAAATTGATGTGAATAGAATGATCTGAAATCTCTGGAATACGTATCCTACATATCTTCTGCATGGAAATTTACATATATTTTGGAATGTAAATACAGTGACAGCCTACTTTATACGGGAGAGGCATTAGAATCTAATAAAAAGTATAATAACAAAAAGTTTTGATATGAATAATAGAAGCTTTGTGTTTATGCAGTAGAGAGAATAAGAATTTATATTAAATTAAGTAACTGGAAATATGCATAACTTTTACCATCACTAGAAAAATACTTGGTGGAAGTCAGTGAGGGCAGTTGGTTGCCATTGTCATTTGTCTGAGTATTACCAAAAGAGACAGTTGACTAGAAATAACATAGAGCAAATATTTTTAAAAGAAAAGAGCAAATCACTGTGCAGTTGCTTCTTTATCATTCATAGCACGGGATGCATATTAGTCATCATCAATGATCTGCTGGGGGAGTAGATGCTTTAAAAGCTTTCTTCCTCTTCTGGAAACAGCTTGGATGAAGAGTGTAGAAGGAAATCCCTAGAGAAGAATAAACTATCATCATGTTTATAAGAACATCCTATTGACTGACTAATTGGAAGGATACTAAAAAATTCCCAGGGGAAATGATCTAGAGCTCTATGACTTTTACAGTCAATACTTAGAGAAATTTTTTTTTATAATGCCAGAGAAATCCATTAAAATTGAAAATACTCTGTATCAAACTTCCTAATCTGACCACAGATTCAAAACCAACAAGTGACAGTGAAGAAACTGATAAAATTAAGCATGTGGTAGAGAAAAAAATTCCTGTACTGATAATGTTGGTGTAAGTTCAAAGCTGCTTTTCTCCTTAAATTTGTGAGAGTTTTTTTCAGTAGGAAAAGAATCAAATACTGTATTTGACAAACAAAATGATTGCCTTAGAAGAAAGAAAACAAATGCCTCATATCTACAATGCCCTGTCCAAAGGGTCGGTTTCTCCTCTGCATTTCATTTTTATGCCAACAAAAGTACTGCAAATGTAATGAGTGGTGTCACTGAGGAAGAATCTGCAAGCAGAAGCTGAAGGAGTTTCTGTCTTTACAACAGAAAACATGAGAAAACTCATGAGCCTTTCAGGGAAGGGAGAGGGAACAAGCAGAGGAACAGGTCAGTGAATCCAGCATTTTACTTTTCTGGCGGATTCCTGCACCAGCCATTGCCCACCTTTCATTTAGTTTCTGATCTCTCGCCTGTTGTGTCTCTCCTCTCTCTGCCAAATTTCTTTCTCTCTGGTGGAGCCAACTTCAAGAATATTTCAAGATCAGCTTCAAGAATTTCCTGTGTCAATTGCCAGCTATTTAGAGCTATCCTACAAAAAGTACTACTTAGCCTTTGTTATAAAAAGTTTACCTGATTATAGCAGTATCTGCAGTAAAAAAACCCCTATAATTGTTACTAACTTGATACAGCTGAGCTATATGAGTTTATCTGAATGTCCGGAAAATTATTCATATCCTTTCTTTTTAAATGATGAACTGCAGTTTTGGTGAAAATTAATAATGACGAACTTGAAAAAGATACAATTTTGTCCCACATTTTTCTTAATTTCATAGCCATCTTTGCAAGACAAGTTACAAGTTTGTTTTCAGTATCTTTACAGTGAAAATATCTTACACACATATTATGAACTCACAAGCCTGAAATGCAAAATTCAGTTTATAAATTCAGTACGCTGTACCTGTCTGCTAGTAAATAAATATAAAAGAATATTCAATTCAGCAATACATTAGACATACCACATATCCTTTGTACTGTTCCCAGGGAGGATATATACAATATGAAAGATTTATATGGATTGATTTCACATAATATCATGCTTTTCTTGGTGTTATGTTTTTTTTGATAGCTTGTGTATACAACATCAGCATAGCCTACAAGTTTGTTTTCATCTGGAGCTCTGCTGCAGCTCTGTCTATCATATAAACAAGGAATTAGCATGGCTCTCTTCAAACACAATACACTTATGCTGAAGGTCTTTCTAGCTCTGGCTGCGATAGAACAGCATTCTGCTATAAGTTCCTGTGTTATTTCACTTCATCCTAACATTTCATTCCCTTTGTCAGTTCTTTCTGGCAAATACAAATGATTCTCATGGTGAGGAATGAGAGGGGGAATGCACAATAAACTGTCCTTAGTGTAAGGCCTGCTCGCTTCCCGCTTCCCAGCTCACATCCAGAACTTAAAGCCTGGTTTGAACAGGTGTCAGAAGACACACGGCAAGAGACAGACAGGCCTGGCCTGAAGTTTGTGGTCAGACATATTTTTTTCCAATGATGGTGTGCAGCAACGTTTTTTCAGAGTCCATCTGTTCTGCCAAACCGAAGCATTGTGGATTTTGTTTGGGAGTCCTAGACCATCACTAACCTGCATTGCCTGGGCGACGAGGTCTGCTGGAGCGTGCCCTGGTCTCCCGTTTTTAGGGCCACCTGTGCAGGCAGAGGTGCTGCACATCACGCACAGTTGCATCCCAGTGCTCCCTCCAAACAGGGCAGCATAACAGAGGGTACAACTCACTTGCAAGTCTGCCAAGTCCTGATAGCTCCTTAAATCCCACCATGCCCTCACAACTTGCACACATTCACCATTCTCAGGTGCGCATTGTAAAAAGTCACTCAGTCCCACCTGTTTGGCACCTCAGAAGTAGCAAAACACCTGGGAGCAACCTAAGCTCAGGAGAGATTCAGACACTCATCAGTACAAAGAGAGATGAGGATTCATCACTGCCTGACAGGACTGTATTCTGAGCATGGCAGAGCTGCCCTAGGCTGGCTGTTCACAAAGCAAGGAAGAGTTATGCTTTAAGTCCAAAAAAGTATCCACATCTGTGACACTAACCTTTGCAGGTGACACTAACCTTTGCAGACAGACAAGTCTCCAGAATCCAGGAGACCCACCTGTAGCTGCTTTCTCCTCCTCTCCCCTTCATAAGCAGCTGAAACCAGACATGTGGACCAGCTAAACAGCTGGAGAGGAGCTGAGCTGTGGTGAGTATGTTTAATATTTTGGGAGCAGGGAGTAAGGGTTGTGTAGGTGACGGGACACTGCTCTGCTTAGATTTGGGTCATCTGATAATGATGGACAAGTTCTAGCCAGACAAAGACAAAGGCAACGGTAGGACATAGCACTCTTGGTGAGAAAGGGAGCCTTTCAGAAAAAACTCACTCCTTCCCTATCCATCTGCTCTCCCCTTCTCCTGGATGAACGGGAATTCTGGACTGCTCATGGATGGAGACATTCTCTGTTGTGGTAAAGCGGTGGTAGGTGTAGCAGGTTGGCTGGCAACTCCACCTGGTAGCAAGCTGTGCCATGGCCAAGTTACTGCTGTTGTTGACTGCAGTGCTAGATGGTGTTTCCTTCCCGAGCGACATAGACCTTCCCAGGCACCTGCAGGTGACTTGTACACACAACCCTGCTTCCCCCTTCTGTGTCAGCCTGGATTAGCTGCCATGGCAGCATGTTCAAGTTGTTCTACATAACTGCTGAATGCAAACACACCATTCAGATTGGTAAACAATTACCTGGCAGGACTCTGTTATGATTACATGGCATGATCTGGTCTTGATCAGACCCTCCCCACCCTAGCTAGACATCCTCTCAGGCACCTCCCCCTTCTGCTGGCCTTGGCTTGAGTCATGGGCTTGTTGAGGCACAAGTCAGCATCCTTCCCCCGGGGATTTTCTGTGCATGGTTCTGGTCACATTCTGGTTGTTTTACCTCCTTATTGCTAGCTCACTAGCAAAACAGGGTATGGCTCTGCACAATATCAAATAACTCCAGGAAGGAGAAACGGATTTCCTGGCCACCCACTGGGACTGTAGGACAAGTTGGTGATTGCTGCTTTCTTTCTGTGGAAGTGAGCCCAGGCGAAGGGACAACAGCAGGGTTATGTGCCGAGTTTGGATAAAGGCCATGTCCCACCCACTTGTCTCCTAGCTCCCCATGCTGCCAGGTCCTTGGTGAAGCACTCCATTAGTGTGGCTCACAAATGTGTACCCTCTGAGAAGAAGGAAGTTTGGGAAGCGAGTGTTGTTGGTAAATCCCCATGTGGACCCTGACTAGTTAAGGCCGTAAGATCCACTTGATTATTTAGAGCACGCTGGGGTGACAACAGGAGATATCGGAGGCAGGGGAGTTTACTGAACTTTGCATAGTAGAAAAGCTTCTGGTTGTAGATTGCAAAGACCCATGGGATAGTTCAGGGTGCTCCTTCCAAAGCATGGGATGGACATCCTGATGGACTTTGCCAAGGCCAGGGCACTGAACTGGGTCTGGCAAATGATATCCACATCTGTGTGCTGTTAACAGAGATAGAATGGGCACAGCCAGAGTAATCAGGTTAATTAAATGCTTTGTATCTATAATTTGTCTGTTTTGAGCATATTAAATTGAAATTAAACTCCCAATATATTATTACAGGAACATATTGTGTTTCCTTTATGTCCCATTATAGCTGTGATTAATACATTCAAAAGTATACATTACAATGCCACAATAATGAACAGAGCTAAACGAATATAAATATCTGCAGTAAAATACAATGAAGTCCTGCAGTGCAATGGTAATGGTAGTCATTTTTGTATGAATAAATGAAGTCAGAGTGTGAAATTCCGTAACTCTGCTATGAACCAAAGTCTCCAGACGGCATGGAGCGTCAAGTGTTTGCAGGAATAGTCTGTTGTAAATATTTATTGCTACTAATTTAATGCTTAGTCACAAAATAAACCTTTTTATTCTTCTAGATGTTTCCCTATCTCCACTGTGTTCCATTTTCCTTCTTTTCTGGAAATGAAAGCTTGAGATTTGATTCTGACAGGGTGAATTTTGGATGTAAAAATCAACAGAGAAGCACCTGCTCTGGTCTCTTACAACAAGTGATTCAGCACTTGTGGCTGATTGCTAAGAATCCTTCGATGCTGAATTTTACTGGCCATATTCATTATATTTAAGACCAGAGGAGAACAGTATCATTTGGTCTCAGCTCCTTCATAGCACAGACCATAACTTTAACTGAATTAGAGCATAATCTTGTTTGCATAGAAAACTCTGCATGCTTTGGTAAGCTACTCTAAAGATTAAATATTGTTATATTTAAATATCTGCACCTTGTTTCTCTTCCCAATTACCTAGTTTGATAATTTTCATCCACTGTATCTCTTACTTAAGCTGGGCAAGCAGTGGAGTTCTTCTTTCAATAGATACAGGATAATAATCCATCCAGAACCCCAGGAATGTGCCAGTAAGTCTGCACAAAATATGGGTGGAAGCTCATGTTTGGAAACATAGATTGGCTTTTATTTTCAAAGAGACAAAAAAATGTACGAATATTTTGGGTTAATTCATAATGTTTTTTCTATAAAGGAAATTAATTTATTTCTTCAACAGGTTAAATTCTCAAACTTTTTTCTTTTAAAACATTTTTCAATTTCTCATTAGAAGTGCTACAGAAAAGGCTTAAACCTTCATTTAAAAAATGCTTTAATGAAAAAATTGAAGCAATTCTGAAAGAGATTTAGCAAATGTTGAAATTAAATATTCTTACATATTCAAAATTCTCCACATTCCTATTGATCTTCTTTCTTTTCGGATACATTTGCCACCTTGTACTGCAATTTGCAATTTTCTTAGTTTTTCTGAAATACTACTTCACATCAAATGAATTGATTACTGAAATAAGAAATTGAGCAATCTATAATCATTATTCTCTTGACTACTAGACTAAGGAATCCTTTACTATCCAAACCTTCTCCAGTGCAAACACACAGAGAACATAAACAAGTCAGCTCTTATTTCTGAAGTACACTGGGAAAGTAAAAAGTACAGTGTAAGACAGGCTTTCCAAACTTCTGCCCAAGCTTTCAAGTCTTTTCCAAAGTCTTCCTGATTTATAATGCAATTTCTGAAAGGATATATAGATTTTCTAGTACTTTCATTACCAAACATGAGTTCAAAAGTACTAGCAATGTTATTATACCGTTTGGTATTTGTAAAATTGAAGAATCACGCAGTTTGGAAGGGATCTCTAGACCCTGTCTGGAACAGTGTCCTGCTCAAAGCAGGGCCAGCTAGAGCGGATAACTGAGGGTAATCCCCTGTCTGTACAAAGATTACCTTAAACCACTGCACTGGAACTTGTATTCAGATGTTATCTGCCATGAACCTTGATCCTTTTTCTGAGTCACCTGTGGCCAGGTAAGCAAGTGTCAGCTAAAAAAAGAATGGTTTAGGTCTTTTGACCTTTCGGATGCAATCTCCACATCTCCCTGACAGATCCCCAGTGCATGTTAAAACGGCATAAAGTAACTCCAATGCATTTCTAAATGTGCTATTAAGGATACCTTTGGCATGAAGGAATCCTGAGATGCCCCAAAGGCAGCTTTGTGACTCGCCTTGCTGTGTCTGCCACAGGGACTTGTCAAGATTAGTTTGGGGATGGAGGAGTAAACCAGAAGTGTCACTCATTCCATAACTGGTGGCTGCTTGCAAGATCTGTAGTTTTTCTGCTTTTATTGAAGAATTCTAGCTTGTGTTGGGGCTTGCTTTGACCTCAGGTAGCTTCTGGAAAAAGGAGATGCCATTGGTTGCTGCCTTCCAGGGGTGCCTGGAACAAGGCCAGAGAGTCTCCTTAGCCTAGTCATTTGCAAACCTTTAGATCCCCTTTAATCCAGGCTTAGAAGACTGAAGAATCCAACCTGACAAATACTGCTGTGACAGTAGGCCATGGACAGAGCCCGACTGCCAGGCTATGGGGGCTGCAAGAAAAAATTGTTTGAGCTTAAAAATACACAGTTGCCTGCATCCCAGGTGAACTGCTCTCAAAAGCAGCTACTGAGCATTTTGTACTGCCTGCAGGTTTTAAGAGTTCTTGGATAAAAACCATAAGTAGGAGCAAAAAAGGTCACATTTCTACATCATGGCTGAAAAGTCCTCATATGAAAGGAATATGCACATTCTTCTAGGAATCTGGAGACAGTAGAAAATGTTTCTTATGATTTAGCTTGCTGATTGTCAGGAGGAGATAGTAAGTTCCTGGGCTAACCACTTTTTTGATAAATAAAAGGATGTTGTCCTACTTAGAGTTCAAATGAGGTTTTAGTTAAGTGTTTTGCTCTTTTCTGTTAGTATACTTCTGTGCTGCCGTCTTCATTCAGCAGGTTATGCTTGAGCCAGTTTTTTTTCTTTTTTGAGACATTCACTATTTCTATTTTTGAAAATAAAGTTGTGAAAACTATGTCAATGTCAAATACTAGGTAAAAACTGCTAGAGGTGACGGTATTAGAATGTGGTTTACAGACTTGTATAATTTTCAAAAGTGATTAAAAAACAAGAATAGAAATTCCTTTCCTGATATGTTAATTCTTTAAAAAAGTAGGTTTTCTTAGTTAAGCATAGATCCTTGAAGGTCTTAAGCAATCCTACTACAAATCTTATTTTATTAGCATTTTAAAAGAAATACTTGCGGAAAAAAATTCTTTAAAATTTGTTTGGAGAACTTTGGAACATATCTTTACTTTACTCATCCACAGTATTGTCTGGTCTTTCAAAATGAGAAGAGAATTTTGCCAAAATTGATACAATAGCGATGGTCTCACATGGTCAGTTGCAATCTGATGGCTGATGGTACAGTTAAAATACTTAAAATGTAGCATTAAGTCATTACTCCTCTGTAATATATGCATCTGTCTAGGAATTTGTTAATAGTCCTGGTCCTAAACCCTGGATTTGACAATCAGAGGCTTTTGGTCTATGTTATGACCAGTGAAACTACTATGTTCATTTTCAGGAAAATGGGTGTTTAATTTACAGCCAAAGCAGGTTCCTTTGTATTACATCACTTTGTACTGACTTTCCCTAGTACCACTTCTGCACTTTCTGCTGACTCTGCCAAAATACTAAAGGGCAAGAGCAGCAAGCAGTCACACGACCCTCAATGTATGTGGAGGGACTGAGGAAATCTTTAGGTCGAGTAGTTCTTCAGGATTGTATTTCTGCTAACTGGTCCATCAATTTATTTTCAAAATGTACCATATAAAGAAAACATTACTGTTTTTAAAGTATATTGAAAGTGACATAAACTCACTTAAAAACCTTAATTGTGTGGAGAAGCAAGAGATTATGATCAGCTGTACTACCTCACTTTAAAATCTCCATGATTACAATTTCAGCAATAGGAATTATTTCTATAAATGAATGCTTTGCCCTATCTCTGAGTAATTTTCAGTGTTACTTGTGCCACATATCAGAATGGCTCACTCATCAGAATTATGCACCACTTTGAGTGCTGAGGAAACGCTAGTGAGTTTTTGCAGCACTGCCCAGGCAGGCTGTGTCTAAATCTGGGTTTACATCTTTTAATACCAGACCTGGATCTAATTCTTCAGCCTTAGGAAGTATGTACTGGAGGACTTTAATTAGAAAACAGGGAAGAGAGTTAAACAGCTTACGTTTAATAATAAATTGAAAACTGAGTATCCGTATCAAGGTATCACTCTATCTGTAGTATGAACAGTCAAGGAATTTGAATGAGAGGAAATGGAGTGAAAATACTCAATTAGATTACAGCACAAAAATAAACAGATAGTCTGAACTGAATTAAACTACTGACATGTATATTAAAATGTAAAAGGCTAGAACAACAGTATATACGTTATTGAAATGCCCTAAGATCATAATGTTTCAAAAAGCCCATAGATCTACATCCTTCTGGAAGATTTTTAAAAATCTGTTTTTAAAAGAAGAATAAAGATGACTATGGTATTTTTTTAAAACTACGAAGAACCAAGGAGAACCTTACCTGACACAGGAGAATATATAGCAATCATTTGACAGATTACATTTATTTAAATAAGATAGATAAACTAGAATATTACTGACTTAACTTCTCAAGTTACTGTTGAATCTTGTAACTTTGACAATGAAAACAATCAGTAGTGATTTGCTTATTGATTTACTCAGAAGTATGAATGTTACATTAAGCACATAATTTTCCTAAGATTTATGAAAAATGTAATAGAGGAACTTGTTTTCACAGTATTCTTACTCTAACTATGAGCAAACGAAAGGGAATACAGTAACCACTCAGTGAAAAAAAAAAAAACAAGCCAAAAAGAATGCTATACCATGGTAAACCCATATGCAAAGGAATCAATTTTCCTATAATCTCTCAGGTAATGAAAGACATGCATTTATAAATTATTGCAAATTATTTTAAAGCAAATTCATTACTAGTTTTTCTTCATTCAGATTGTCCAGTCAGGATTGTTAAAGACATTAACAACACAATCTATAGTTTACAGATACCAAATTGAAATTAAATCAGATAAGGTAAGCATCTTCCTTTTTAGAAAACTGAAGCAGAAAGTACTACGTTTTGTATTTTTGTTTACTACAGACTTAATGTGCAAATGGGAACTATAATCATTCTGCTATATATGGCATATCTTAGTAAAGCCACTTGATCTACCTATCTCGTCATTCAGTGCTCACCTGGAATTTACGTGCATGCCAGAAAAATAAAAGCATGGAAAGATAATGATGGATGTTATTTCTTTTAATGTAATTTCTTCTTATCCTTTACACAGGGAGATGCTGTGACCCTGTAATCACTGAAATGTATGCTTAACTTTACAAACTTCACATGTCAAACTTGGCTCAACAGAATTACCAACGTGTAGAATGTTAACACGTAGAGGGATGTTCAGACCTATTATCTTAAGGCAAAATAATGACAGCAAGAGTACTACTCTGCATTTTTCTGATAGTTTCTAGGCTTTTTATAGATCTGAAATTAGTGAACCCTAACAATAACCCGAAAGATGACATTGCAATTTGTTTGTGGATCTGAGCTGAAAATCTGAGCTGTAAAAATGAAGAATTAGTTACGGTAAAAGGCAACAGCACCTATAAATTAGGTGGCACAATTTGTAAGTAAGTTAAAGGCACCTGGTGCTATGCATGGGATTCAAAACCAGACTAGATGCTCAGGCTCCCCTTAGTAATGACTTGCTATTCACAGCACCATCTTGTGAATGGAGAGTGATGTAAAGATGCCCAAAGGAAATTAGGGAAGCCATCTTAGAGGCTATGCAACTACACCTCTTAGTTCAAAGAGCTCAGTACAGTAGGAAGTCATCTAAGGAAACAGAAGATATGTTCAATGTTATCTTCACCTTTTCTCTTCAGATGGAGAGTATTCAAACTTGTATCTTTAATTTCCACGGAAAGATCCAAACCACAAACAAGAGGCAAGATTGAAGTGTTTCCATTGGAGTTTTCTATCAGAGCGGTGCCACCGGGCAGAAATGAAGGAAAGACTCATGTAACTACTAAGAGAGTAAAGAAGAGCCTAACTCTGCCCCCGTGGTTAGGACACTGTAAGGGAGGAAGCTGAAACGCTGGTCTTCCTGTCCATCCTATGTTAGACAAGCGCTAGAGAAAAATAAAACCAACTGAAACAGTTTACAGCACTGGGACCAGAGTCCAGGATCCCTTATTCCTGAGGGAATGCACTGGGCAATAAAACACAGAGTGATCTGACAGTAGGTTGATAGGGTTTTTCTGGATATGTTTGTGTCCTGTTTTATACATGTATTGCTATTTTTTAAATCTAGCCCTAAGCAATTTGTTGGATCCACATAGCAATTAAACAGCAAAACTAATACATACTTCTGTGCCATGACCAGCAACTCTTAACTCCTGCTAAGCGCTCTTGAAAGACATTTTAAAAGCCTGAAGCAGATATCAGCAATTCATGTAAAGTACAAACATTTGGCAAATGCCAGAGAATCTGGTTACCTCTCCTGAGGGAGAAAGTGTTTTTTGACAGCTGACGGAAGAGTTGATTTTTTTCATTTTTTGGCCACAATGGGTTGCATATCCCAACGTAAGGTGGGGAAACCATGTAAGTATCTGGGCAAGAGTTCTTCCTATATCTGTATTCTTGACTTAGGTTTGGTTCAGCTCTGCTGGGATTATTTGCCACGCACTGCTTGCATCTTGTTGTATTAATGAATCGTATACACGCATGATGGGAGAAATTTGGATCCTAGAGGGGTTATTGGCAAACATCCCACTGACTAAACAGGAGACTTAGTTGAACCCAGTGACTAAGGGCACGGATGGATACCTATGGGGTGTTTCTCAGCAAAAATGACTTGCCCTGCAACTAGCAAGCCTCTGAAACAAGGCAACCATTAGCTATCCCATCAGCTCTTTAAGTACTCCAGGTAACGTATTTAACTGGAAATAGAAATGAACTGTTACTTTTATTTTTCAGACAAAGCTAAAATGAGGCTTCCAGAAAAGTGAAAATAAATATTCTTTTTTAAAGCAAAGAACAAAATCAACTAGTCAGCTTTCTGAATGCAATCTGTGTGATTAATGTGTCTTGAAATACAGACATTTCTATAAAATATTAATTACTTCACTTCTGGACTGTATTAAATTACATTTAGCAGTTTTGAAATTCCTTCCATATATTTTTATGAGTAAATAATACTTATTAAATTTTTTGATCATGGAAACCACTTCCTGTGTGATTTTACTCTTTTTGTTAAAAAAAAATCTGACTTGTTTGCCAGGCACAGTAGAAGTCCAAGGAGCTTCCTAGGAGCAGAGATGACTTTTGTGAGCAGGAATCTGAAGAATGTGCTTATTTTTGCTTATGGCTATAGTGTTCAAACTTTCAGACATGAATGTTGAAGAGTGACTGATTTTTTTTTTAATTTTGCTTTTTTAACAAGAGAGCATCATTGTAGCTTCTCTAATTTAAGTGATTTACATAGGCAAATCTATATGAAAGTTATGAATACAGCTCAAATGCTTGATTTCCCTCAAAATACCCAGAATGACTGAAATGTGTGTAACTTTCTGTTTTACTAAAAAGAAAAATACCCCTAACTGAAAAATAATTTGATGCCATATTAGTTGTTTGTAGGGTTTATAGTTCACAAATACATCTATTACTTAACAAGACTATTTTCTGTTTTCCCTTCAGTCTTACTCAGGTGAAACTTTGTAAAGAAGGATTAGATTATAAGAGAACAAAATGGTAATAATGATAGCTACTGTTTAATAAACAGCATATTTTCTCTTATTCATGTGTTCAAAGATAGAGAGGAGTGCCACACCTCTTTCATATGCACAACAGATTCACTGTCAGAAGAGGAAGAAGTTGGCAGGCTCATGAATAATGCTAAGGGAGGAGAGCAGCTGTTTAGTAACAAAACCTTCCTAGCAGATCCTTTCAGCCAGTTGCTGTACCATTTGACGTGGTACTCGTGAAAGTACGCACACACGCATATGTAACTGGAAAGCAGGAATGTAGAAAACCAGATCACAGTGGAAGTACTGATTCTCAGATTAACTAGGTAAATATGTCATTTTTGTAAGAGGAAAGGATTTTAAGATTTTAATTATGAAAGAACCACCTGAAAGGAACATCTCCTCTGGCTCTTTTTAAACTTCCTTTTGTCAGCACAGTGTATCTACACAAGGTACTCTGCCACTACTTCTGTTTCTGCAACACCCAGTTAAATCATGGCTTTTGGACAGTCAATGGAAATTTTGCCATTCATACCAACCAGATCAAAATTTTACAGTATGACTTTTCTCAGCTTTACAAATATATTTAAAAAAAATTAATGCAATTGGAAAAGACAGTGTAAAAATTACTGAGGAAGAAACAATGGGAACTAAGAAAATCATCAAGAAAAAAATGCACCTGAAAAAAATGTCAAAGAACGACTTTCAGACACCAAATGAGAAATGTCTATGTTGTTCTTTACTGGGACAGTTCACATAAATGTATATGCATGTAAGTTGCTCCTGCTCAGTAGAGTAGTTCTCTTGACTGCAGTCTATAAAGTCTATATATAGAGAACAGGAAGAATAGGCCTGTTATCCTGAAGTCATACCACTGGGCAAAAGGAGAGAACTGCATATCTACTCAAGGCAATTAGCATCTATTATGAAAACATGGCTGTTCTGCATTCTTCACACAGGCTAAAGAGCCACATACACTTTTGGTGAAAAAATAGAACACATGTGCAGGAACAACAGGTTTCTAGAGGATATATTCCATAGTTGTATTTGCTGTTGTCCAGGACTCCAAAACACATTCTTCACACCAAGGATTTAAGGATTCCAAGGTTTTGCTTTTTTTAATTCCAAATTTGAGCTGTCATACTTCATGGCAGAAATTACCTTAAAAAAGACAGGTGTACAACATAATGTCAAAAATTCCATTACATTAATAAATTTAGATTTGCATTTAAATGTGTTCATACAAATCCATTAACTCAAAGACAATGAAAGATCTTTTTCCTGTTTATTGTAGGTGCATAATAACTTGGGCTTTTATTTGGCAACACCTTTTAAAACGTTTTCATGCATATGTGTTTTAATATGTGATTTAGATGTAAAGTATTTGGCATAGGCATATAGAACCCATTTCAGAGCCATAGCTAAGAATTCAAGTTTGAGGAGTAAAGTTCTTAATGTTTTGTTAACTTACTATGAGCTCAAATGGCCTGAATTCTCCTAATGTGGTCTCATCTGACTACATACTGGATTCATACCACTGGGCAAAAGACCAGCACTGAGTATCTGTTGAAGGCAATCAGCACCTATTAGGAAAATAATGGCTGTTCTCTGTTCTTCACACTGAAAAAAAGAGCCACACGCACTTTTGGTGAAAAAACAGAACACACATACACATACAGCAGATTTCCAGAGGACCTATCGTAGCTGTATTTGTTTGCCTTTGCCCAGGATTCTGATACGTATACAAAACAAAACCCTATTCAGCCTCTCCGACCTTTAATGCAAGATCTGTCAATCCTTTCCAGCATACTTCTTTCCTAGCTCTCCCTTTAAGTCTGGCGAGGGAGGACACGGGGAGGTACAGCCCTATACTTGTAATTTGGCTTGAAAGCACTGCAGCCTACAATCAAATTCTTGGTAGCTGGTGAACATTCTTTATTTCTATTAGATTTGCTATTCAAGACAATTTCTAAATAAGTAAAATATCTTTACAAGGATAGTTTCAATAGTAGAAGTCAATATAATCAATGGTGTGATCATTTTCTAATTGTAATCTGTTGGTAAAATGAACATGCCCGCTGCTCCTTCCCATATAATTTGTTGCCTTTAAATCTCCTCAGATGTTTGCAATTTGGAGGAAACTGCTTTTCTTGTGGTATTAAAAAACTGCAGTCTCTGACAACTCTTTATTAGAGAAGGAAAGGTGCTTGCCCTATAAGGAAAACTGCTTTGAAACACAATGCTTAGTACTGTTTCTTTAGAACCTTAATATTTTAGCATATTTTTCTTGTTACATCTAAACTGTTAGTATCTGATACAACAACTTGGTTATTGAAATCACCTTGATATGTTCGGAATTTGACCAGTAATATTGTAGTCAAATGAAGTGATGTATTATTCATGCTTAGTTAGGTCAGCTGAACACATTTCAGCCTTACCGTGTTTGCAATCATCTTGACTAGTGTCATAATATTTTCCGTCACCTCTCCCAAGGCACATTTAGCACCTTTTTTTTCCCCCTTTTAGAAAAAGAAATTCTCAATTATAGCTGTAAAGCAAACAGGCAACCGAAATCCACCCATTTCCTAAAGCTCTATTATCCCTGAGGCACCTGAAACAAAAACATATCGACGTAGTTACTTAGCAGAAAGCAATGAAGAAAATCTTTTTATTCCCAACTCTCTCTTCTCCCCTTACTCCTACAACCAATGTGCCTCTAAACAGAAAAGCCTGAGTTGTCTGAAAGCACACAGGGAGACATGGTGATAGCAAAAGCAAGCCTCCTTTATGCCCTTGTCCCTGGGAGTCCTTTCTGGTATCTTCTCCTTGCAGCCCTCTTCTTGTTCACCTATGATAAGTGTAATCTCTTCTCAGCAGCTCCCAATGCTTCACTCACTGATTTCAACAAGCAAGCAAGCAACAGAGAAGAGGTGTTGTTCATAAAAATCTATCCTCCTGTCCCTTCATCAGACTGACACTTGTGCTGAAATGAGTTATATCATCAGTAAGTAAGTCCATAGGAACTGGTATCCAAACCTGCGTGGGTTACAGCAGTAGCCTCTGTCATCTGGAGAGGATGCTGCGGGCATGCCTGTTGCAAGCCTCCAACAAAGGGTGCAGGGTGCTGTGGGTGGCCCGGTGCTCTGCTGAAGCCAAGGCTTCTGTGAGGGTGGGCTAGAGCAGCCAGGGATTTGGAGCAGGAGTTAAAACTGGCTCATTATAAGCAAAATACCAAACCGAAACAATCAGCTATTTCCTTCTCTATGTTGAGCTAGGCAATAGCTCTCTCCCCAGTGTTTAGGTTTCTTAGTATATATGTAAGTGCTAAACTTATCCTGAAAAGGCTTTATCTTTCTTTTTCTAAACTAAAGCATGTAAGATGTCTGGCTAATTTTCTTTTCCATTTAATTTTTAGAAGTAGAACTGGATTCCATGTCTTTGCACCCTCTCTCTCTCCCATGCTCTCTTGAATCTTCCTGCACTCCTCTGGGATTTTCCAGTCTCGAGGAGTCATGGGCTCCATATTGGCAGAGTGGAACATAGCACAGCTTAGAAAAAGGCAGGGAGTCATGGCACAAAGAGCTGATTATGTGAATCTGGCAGCTGTCATTCCTGTATCGGAGTGTGATATGGATGTTTTGATCCAACTTAAATCATAGGACAACTTCTTTTGTATGGCAGATTCCAGTTTACTGCTTTTTCACGAGCAGAATTTTTTGTGCTTTGCTCAGGAGTACAGGGGGACAGGAAAAAGAGCTTTCTTGTACAACATGCTCTGCTCAAAGTCCCTGTCAAAACTGCTTTTTTTTTTTTTACCCCTATGAAGTGAATATTTTTCTGGTAGTACATAGAAATATGGTTATGTAGCACCATCCTGGCCCACAGGAGTGATCAGGATGACAAGAACGTGATGTGTTGGCATCTACAAGGAGGCAAAAAAACCCCTGTTAAGTAGTAGCAGAGATACTGACCATGCTCAGTTCCCTTTCCTATGGTTTGCCTACACGCTACCCACTATTAAGCAGTGTCATCTAAAATAATGGATTTTGTGGGGAGAAAAAAATAAATAAACAAAAAAAACAACAATAAAACCTTTGGATGCTACCTGGTTTTCTTACAGATGTGGAAAGAATGATGGTTCTCTCACTCACACTTAACCAAACCATAGTGAAGCCATGGAATGAGAAAAAAGTACATTGTTCTGTGAGTATACATAATAATAATCTTGACACAGAGATCATTAAACGAAATTATGATTTTAGGAAACAATGTTGCATATAGACAACTTGAATAAAGCACTGCATTGACATATTCAAATATTTATTTACATTTCAGTTCTCACTAGATAAAATAGCATTCTGCTGCACAAAAAGTCAATAAAAATCTCCCATAATTTATTTTCAAAATGATTTACTTCTAGAAACCCCATCAGTGATCTATGGCTAATTGATTGTTTATTAATAGCTATCTATGTGAAGAATCCTAAGAGTACCGCATGGAAAAATCGTTTGATTTTTCATAAGTCAGGTTCAGTGCAGTCACTGACCATGCTCCTGATGTTCCTTTTGGAATGGCAGATCATCCAGATGCATCAAAAATGGGGAAGAAATTTTTTATGATGAGGGTGGTGAAACACTGGAACAGGTTGCCCAGAGAGGTGGTAGATGCCCCATCCCTGGAAACATTCAAGGTTAGGTTGGACAGGGCTGTGAGCTACCTGATCTAGTTGAAGATGTCCCTGCTCATTGCAGGGGGGGGGTTGGACTAGATGACATTTAAAAGTCCCTTCCGACCCAGACCATTCTATGATTCTATGATCAATGTAGTATTAAATTTAAAAAATAATAAAAGATTTGTTTTAAAAAAACACAACCCCAAAATGTGAACCGCCAAAGAAGAACAAGGGTGGAAGAGAGGTAAAGAAAGGGGAATAGTCTACCCGCTATTTGTTTTGTCAGGTGTACTGATGATCAGGAAACCAATAACACTGATGAGCTTTCCCCGTAACACTATGGAATCCTGTAGTGATGTGGGTCTCATAAGTGAATGCATTTATCTAAATGACTCCTATTAGAAACTAAACAGGTTTTCTTAATAATTTGAGATGAAGGTGTAAGTATTTACGCTTCTATTTTGCTCTCTCTTCCTGTATACAAATGCTTTTTCATGCAATGCAATGAATTAATAGGAGCATAAACAGTAGAACGATTTCAAAGTGTGTGAAGATTTTCTCAGAGAGAAGGTGCTGTAACATTGATTCTTAAACTTTATGCAAAACAGCACCTTTTCCTTGAAGTAAGACAGACCTGGCAGTTCTACTGTTTAATGAGGGATGGTGGGGAAGAGGTCTGAAAAGCAGCTTGTGGTAAAATAATACGCACAGATTTCGTGTTCTACAACCAACAACAGAACATTGCTTTTTGGTTCAGCACACTGGTGAGGTTGCTTGCTTTGCACTTCCAGGTGGTGTAAAGAAAGCAATGATAGAAGACCAAAGGCAATTAAGAAAATGCTGTACCCACAAGAAGTGTGTGCATTGCTGATCTGATTTGTGGTTTGAAATCCTCCAATTCCAGAAGCATGGGGAAAGTGAGATATGAACTTTTCTCTTGTTTGGCCTGCTTAATGAAAGAGAGAGAAAGAGGCTGGAAATGGTGCTTGCTGCTGCTGCTGTTTGTTTTCTATTCCTAGGGCCCTGCTGTCCAGCAGGAAAGACAGAAGCAAAGTTTTTGCTCACCTTGCATAGGCTTCTAGATATCTAAAAGGTGCTCACTTCATTTGTGTTTACAATCAGCCCTTGCAGCATGACGGTGTTTCTAAGAGGAAACCTGCTACAGAAAAATGCTCAAATAACAATAATACTTATAAATAACAAATGTTGCATATCATTAATGACTTTCTTCTGAGTTTCTCAAGGTTTACTAAAACTTTTATCTGAAATGTCTTTCTGTATAATTGACAAAATGCCAGCCTATCTAAATTACTAATTGGATTTCATTATTATACTTTATTTTTTCTCCTTCTTTAAGTTATAGTGCTCCCTGTATTATTCTTAGTCATGGAATAGATTTTTTGAAAGATTTCTTCTGACAAATATTTACAAATATTTCTGAACTATTTTAATAAAACTTCATATTAAAAATACTGTGATAGAGTTGTTTTCATTTATCTTATTGCTTCATTATGAAATCGTTAGGTAGCTCTATAGCTCTAACTATTATGCTTGCATAAGGGCATAAAACTACCTGTATGGCTACTGTTTTCTCATGGATTTGCAATTTTCTCTCTCATGGATTTGCAACTTTCTCACTACTTTCCCTGTGAAACTTTATAAACCTTGCATGTCTTCTTAATATGCATCTGGAATGGGCTATATGTATATTTCTACCCAATAGTTAACATTAAACTACAAAGCTCATAAATTTCATAGAATCTAGGAGAAACACTGTGTCATAAATCTGCTTATAACCCTGCTTGCTGGTTCATGGGCCATAATTCTTGACTTTTTTGTAGCTTTATCCAAAAAAAAAGGGTTTAATATGCTCTGCAAAATTATAGCAAGCTGCCTACTGTGGCCTGCCAGAACTTTGCGCATGCTTCCTGGAAGGCAAGAAGCAAATGGAGTTTCTGCACATCAGTTTCTTCTTATTGTGGTGATCTGAAGTGAGGAAATCTATATGAAAATCAATTTCTGTCTTTACAGTCTAATTTTTGGGGGAATACTTAGGGTCAGAGGAAAAATAATTAGCTGATCTAATTCTGCCTGGAAACCTGTTCCTTTCTTTCACCAAGGACTGCTTTTGGAGCCAACGGTGTCTACTCACGCCTGTTGCCTTTCATCCGGTCGCTGTGCATCCTTGTGAAGAGAGTACCTCCACACTCCTTGTAATGAATGGTGTTGCCATCTGCTTCTAACTGAAGCACTCCTAACTGTCCTTGCATGCTTCAGGTTTGAGCTTGCTGGGAAAGGCTTCCTGCTATTCCCAAGCTCATGTCCTGCTTCATTAAACCTTTTTTTTTTTTACACCTGTATCTATGTAAGCCTACTCGCTTTGCTGAGGTTTTTTTTTGACTAAGATCAGGATCAAAGTAAGTGACACAATCAATTCCTACATGAGAGGTCTTCTACATGATAGAACTTGATGAAAATTGATTAACTGCTTAAGGTAATTAATACCTACGCAGAGTTTCAGAAGGATACAGATCGCACTGCTTTAAATTTATATTTTATTAGGCAAGAAATCTCAATTTTTTTTTTTTCATATGAATATAAGGTTTTAATTCTGGTAATGTGAAATGAGGCTTTAATACCCCAAGGTATGTACTTTGAACAAAAAAAATACAAGAAACTCAAAATCAGGCAATTCAAATTAAAATTAAGTTCTGATTTTAGGCTTGTTTAGCTTGCCTTTTTTTTTTTTTTTCTTTTTGAGAAATAGGATGAGACTGCAAAAACACTTGAGCAGATGCTGTGATTACAGTGTCAAATATTTTCACATCTCTTTAGTGAGGGCCTACCTAAGATGAGTATTTCTAGAAATACTCTTCTGTAAGGCAGTGTCCACACAAGGCTGTTTGCTCAAATTTAACACAAAAAGGTTTAGCTAGTTAGAATTTTCTCAGAAAGTCAAGTTTACAGGCAACGTGTCTTGAGAAAGGACCTGAATTTTAAATCTTTTAATTTCCTAAGTTTCAGATGTAAAACTTTAAGATGTGCATGCAATATGTAAAATTGCACAGACCGAACCATATTGTTATTAAATATTATGGCTACAAGTAAAACACTCAAAACTGGCAATTTGCCAAGACCAAGGTTGCTAGTAAAATATTAATTTGTTCCTTTGTATGTATACATGAAAATGATCTTTAGTAATAAATGATGCAGAGAATATATATTTCATAGAATCATAGAATGGTTTGGGTTGGAAGGGACCTTAAAGATCATCTAGTTCCAACCCACCCTGCCATGGGCAGGGACACCTTCCACTAGACCAGGTCTCTCAAA
Source organism: Nyctibius grandis (assembly GCF_013368605.1). Taxonomy (NCBI): domain Eukaryota; kingdom Metazoa; phylum Chordata; class Aves; order Nyctibiiformes; family Nyctibiidae; genus Nyctibius; species Nyctibius grandis. The sequence continues at coordinate 42,507,609 of NC_090661.1, forward strand.
GCCTCATCCGACCTGGCCTTGAACACTGCCAGGGAGGGGGCAGCCACAGCTTCTCTGGACAACCTGTTCCAGTGTCTCACCACCCATATGCAGAAATAAGGCATACGTGCATGATGCCCACAGATGCCCTGCTTCCTGCAGAGGATAGAACAGCTTAGCACCTTACTAGTTTTTTCCCTGTGTCCCATGCCTCCCCTACCGCTGCCTGCAGAAACCCAGCTCCGAAGGCAGACGCACAAACACCCGCGTCGGACACTCTGCAACACCATCACCATGCAAATGCTTCATAGGCCTTAATTACAAGGCCTCTGAGAGTGGGAGATGGATTTTACCTGCTGCTAGCCACCAGCAAAATGGTGGCATGTGGGGATAATGCTGAAAAGCATGCGTTACATTTGGGAGCCCAGTCTGACTCCTGAATTGTCATGGTGGCTGGTATAGTTTGCGAAGTAATGTCCTACGCCTCCCTCACGGGTGATGTGCAGGTTACATCTGTAGGCCGCAGGGTGGGCTCTGCTGCCTGGCCTCACTTTTTTAATGGTTAAAAAAATGAAGAAGTGTTGTGTTACACTGGCTAAACCTGGGAAACATTGCAAAAAGTTACAAGCAGCCTGGCAAGAGAGAAGTGGGTGAAGAGGGCTGACCAACACAGTGTTTTGGCATCGTTTAGTTCTGTCCCTGCCAACCGCCATTTTCTTCCCTTGAAGGCACTGCTACTGGGTGGGAGCCCAGGCTGTCTCAGCCCCCTCGGCGGAGCCAGCCGCGCTCGGCAACAAGCCCCGCCGCCGCCGCGTACGCGCCGTGGGGCCCGGCCGCATCACGCCTCGAAGCCGCTCTCACGCACGGCCGCCGCGGCGGCCCGGCCTGCCCCGCTGTCCGAGGCGGGACTAGAACCCGCGACCCTGCGCTCCCTGGCTCCCCGCGCTACCCATGCGGCCACCGGGGCTCAAGCGAGGCACCCGGCGCGCGCGCCCGCCCGGGCCGGGGAGGGGAGGCGGAGCGGCGCGCGCGCGCGCGCGCTCGCAGCTGGCGGCCGGCCGCGCGCCCTCTCCCAGCCTTCCCAGGGAATCCAGCGGCAGCAGGAAGATGCTCTTCTCCGCGCACGCGCAGCTGGCCGGGGGGGCGCGCGCGCGCTGAGCCGCGGCGGCGGGAGGGAGGGGGAGGGAAGCTGCTGAGGTAAAGTTAGGGGGAGAGAGAGACTCCGTCAGCGAAGCGAGAGCCGGGGAGGCTCGGCGGCCGCCATTACTGAGACGAGAGCGCGGGGAGCGAGCGGAGAGGCGGGACGGGGCTGCGGCGGCCGGGAGCGCTCGGAGCTGCGGGCCGGAGAGCGGAGAGAGCCCCACGGGGAGGAAAGCCGCCGGGGCCGCCCGGCGTGGAGAGAGCGTCCCGGGAATGCTGCCGCTCCCGCCGCCGCCGAGGAGCCGATCCCGACGGCGCGAGGTGATGGGGAGGAATCCGGTCCCGTGGGACCTCGCTCGGCCCGGCGGCCGGAGCGGGGCGGCCGGCCCGGCAGGCGGAAGGGGAGTGGGGGGAGGAGGCGGCTGTAGCCCGGCGAGCTAGTGCGGCGGCCGCTGGCTGTAACCAAGTTTCAAAGGGTTGGGGCTGGTGTGGGGAGAGGGGAGCTGGCCCCCCCCTCCTCCCTCCCCGCTCGGCCTCCTCGGCACCCCACGCGAGGGAGGGGAGGCAAGGAAGGGCAGGGAGCGAGTGCCTGGTCCCCAGACAGGTGATGAAGGCCTGAGCAATGGGAGGGTCTGAGCCTGCTGTCATGAGGCTGCCAGCTGGTCACGGCCCCTCCAGGGAGGGAGGAAGGCAGGAAGGGGAGCTTCCCTGCTCCTCTCTCCTTCCTTCCTCATTCCCTTCTTCCCCCGACTCCTTTAGCTTCCTCCTTCTTCTATTCCCCACTGCCTTCCCCCCCCTTTTTTCTGTTCTCCTTTCTCTGTACTTCTTTTCTTCCTTATTGCCCCCTTCTACTCATTCTCATCTTCTCTGTTCTTTTCCTTCTCTACTAAATTTGAACAGTTGTCAATTTCTCTCCTTCTTCCTTTCACCTTCAAATATTGCTCGATATTAAATTTCAGAAAACTTACTCTCCTAATGGTGTGTGTGCATTTCCGTTTTTCCACCAGGTGGATTTTAAGGCTTTGAAATAGGGTAGCCAGTTGCAGTGTTCCAGCTTTTCAAGCATTTTGAATCCCTTCAACCAGCATAACCTTTAGACTCTCTCCACCCAAGGAAAGCACCAGAGATATACAGATATAATACCACGGTGTTGTAAATATAGGACATAAGGAATATAAAACACTTTTAATTAGAAATAGAAGGAAGACCATTTACTTAAAAGGAAGACTTACTTATCACCTTCCCCCCAGAATCCACCCCACCCTTCCTCTGTACCCCCTTTTTGCCCTCTCCTGTATCGCTTTTGATATCAGTGTGGAATATTTCCTTAATAAGTAGGAGGGAAACGTTTTTAACCTAGACCGAAATAGGCCTGTGGGGGTATGTGTGTATTCTTTAGTGTCATGCAGATAATTGGAGGATTTTTTTTTTTCTTAATAAAGATCCTTGGCAGAAATTTGAAAACTCTACACTGCAGAATAAAAACAGTAAAGAGAGAGCAGCATTTGCTGGTCAATTTGGACGTCCATTTTAAACCTGTGCATTGAAGCCAGTTACAGCACTGATACTTGTATACTTATTTCATAAATGAATGAGAAATTAATAGGTGGCTTTTTTTCTGTTGTGCTCTCTTACCTTCATAAGGTTCTTCGGTATGACAGCTGTTTTCAGCAGTGATATCAGTAACCAGAGTTAAGTGCTTTCTCAAAAAACACGTACATATTTAAAATTTATAGTGCATATCTAAACCAAAGCATATTACAAATATTTGTCCAGGTGCATTTTTATAAGAGTTTATTTTTCTTTGTGCTGCTTTGAAAATTATCTTTAAGAAGTGCTAAAATGCTTAAAATTCTGTTTATAGTACTCTACTGAAACTCAGTGCTACTAGAGCTTAGGAAGTATGGTGTAAATATGGTAGTTTTTTAAAAGAGTCTGTACTACTGGAAGTATGAAATTGTTCAAGCATCTGGTACATTATCACTAGCTTGTTTTAGTGTAACAAGTTGCTTTTAAGCTTGGAACATACTGAGCTTAAATAGTATGCTTTTTTTTTTTTGAAGTATCCCTGTATAAAGCAGCTGCCAGCATTGTAAAACTGTAAATAATTGTGACCAAACACCTACCATTCCCTAGTATTGGACTTTATTTTAGCTAAGGTGTTGCATGTGTAACATAATCCAATTAAATACTTTAGGCTCAGACTAAATTGTTTTAAAATGCTATATTTAGCACTAACAGAATCAAATGCTGCACATATTTTTGAGGTTAAAGATAAAATGTGCTTTCTTAAAGCCGTAGGTGTTTTTCCGTGTGCAAACTTTGTAGGAAAGAAAAGCACTGATCGTCATCGTAGATTGTTCTGTGTAAGTTCCCCCTTTGTGACTTGTTATTTGAGTAGATGGTGCAAAAATAATTACATTCTGTTTAATAAGGTATTAAAAGGATGCTGATGGTATCTTAAGACTTCCAAAAGTGCTTTCTTAACAGAAGATAAATCCCATGTAATGGCATCCTTCAGGAGTACTTTGGATAAAACGTCAAACCCCTCCACATCGCTGCTTTTAGTGGAGCGGTACGGGGCGTCTTCTGAAGGTTACGCACGCGGGGCGTCCTTCAGGGGTTGGCACTCTCTGACCTTCGCTGGAAGAATGGAAGTTCGTGAAGCCGAATACTCAGTGTTAAGTTCTGCTGGCATAGTAGTGTCGGGTAGCAAACTGGAAACGGTGGCTGTTGAGGCCAGTGACGTGCCTACGAGCAGGAAAGGCCGTGGCGCGGCCGCGCTGTGCGCTGCCCGTAGGCCGCTGTCCCCGCCGCGGCGGGAGGAGCCCGGGCCGGGCCGCGCGGCCGCCAGGGGGCGGTGTCGGCGTGACGGCCCGCGGCAGGCCCCGGCCCGCCGGCCCCCGGCCGGCCCCGGCTCCTCTCCCTTTGGACTGGGGATTGAACGTGAATAACGCCGGTGTCCGACCTGAGCTTCCCGTTGCTTTTAAAGTACTCCACCGTACTTTGTAACTATAAGGGAAAGTTTAGTTTCAGGTAGTCCCGGTAACACGGGCAGTTCTGTGTTAGGACTGCCAGGAATTCCTGTTCCTGTATCTGTGTTATTTCCAACTTAATGGGCGCACAATACTCAATCTTTTTCTTTTTCTTTTTTTTTCTCTGAGAATTTTTAGGCTACAGGTCAGTGTAAGTGAGCTGGAATATTCTTGGTTTCTTAATCAGTTTAAAAAGTACTTTTAAGAGTATTACATTTTACAGATTGTTGTTTGAACCCTCTCATCACTTCCTTATATTTATGGATTTTAATGAAATATTTAGAGAGAAATGAGTTCAAAATTCCTCACAGGAAAATCTGAAGCAATTGTAGTGAAGTTATTTGAATTTGAGTATTAACTGTGCTTTTCTAGTCACTAACACCTATTGGAAGCTGAAATAATTAATCTGTGGCTAGTTCTGCGCATACATTTCGTTGTAAATTACAGTTATTTCTTGGCTTTGAGTTACAATTCCCATGCATTTTTGCAATCCTGCACCAGTTTGACATACAACATAACAGAAGAATGCTTGCACTTTAAAAAAGTAAAAACCAATACCTGCATGCATACTTTTGAAAATGTGTATATTTTTGTATCTTGGCATTAATTATTTAAGTTGGCTAATTATTATGCAGAATATTATTTGCTGCTTATATATATGGCTTTTCACTTGCTCATTTTCATAATTTTAACAAGTGGGTAACCAGTGTTTCTCATTTTACACAGATAAAAATTACACCATATGGCTTGTACAAGGTTAAACAACAAACTAGTGTTTGAATTAAGTCTCAGAACTTATGGTGTCGGGTACTGGATTCTGTATTGCGGTTCCTCATGAAGCAAAATAACATTAAATGATCCAGATACGTGGATCAGTGAAATTTGCTGAAGTTGCTGCTGCCAGAATGTAATTTTTTCTTTTTGCAGCAAATGCATTTTAGCCCTTTTTTTTGTCATTACCTTGATCCCTCCTTCCTCACCTGCTTCTTTTTCTTTCTTCTGTTTTTATCAGTTCTTTCTTGGATCCCCTTTGTATTGCACTAAGAAGCTTCTCTGAGCACTGTGCATGTCTTTAGTAGGATTTTCTCCTGTGTGAAAAGAATTAAGAATTTATTTTTCCTGTAAACTTGTACTATTTCCTTTGCTGTTAAAATATAGACTTTGAACCTATACCGACTGCTCTCAGATATTCAGAGATCTGGGACCGGTCCTGTTTAACATCTTTGTCAGTGACAGGGACAGCGGGTTTGAGTGCTCCCTCAGCAAGTTTGCCGATGAACACCAAGCTGTGTGGTGTGGTCGACACGCTGGAGGGAAGGGATGCCATCCAGAGGGACCTGGACAGGCTTGAGAGCTGGGCCTGTGCAAACTGCATGAAGTTCAACAAGGCCAAGTGCAAGGTCCTGCATGCGGGTCGGGGCAATCCCAAGCACAAATACAGGCTGGGCAGAGAAAGGATTGAGAGCAGCCCTGAGGAGAAGGACTTGGGGGTGACGGTTGATGAGAAGCTCAACATGAGCCGGCAGTGCGTGCTTGCAGCCCAGAAAGCCAACTGCATCCCGGGCTGCATCAAAAGAAGCGTGGCCAGCAGATTGATGGAGGTGATACTGCCCCTTTACTCCGCTCTTGTGAGACCCCACCTGGAGTACTGCGTCCACCTCTGGGGCCCCTAACAGAAGAAGGTCATGGAGCTGTTGGAACGAGTCCAGAGGAGGGCCACGAAGATGATCAGAGGGCTGGAGCACCTCTCCTATGAAGACAGGCTGAGAGAGTTGGGGTTATTCAGCCTGGAGAAGAGAAGGCTCCGGGGAGACCTCATAGCAGCCTTCCAGTATCTGAAGGGGGCCTACAGGAAAGTGGGAGAGGGGCTTTTTACAAGGGCAAGTAGTGACAGGACGAGGGGGAACGGTTTTAAACTGCAGGAGGGGAGATTTAGATTAGATATTAGGCAGAAATTCTTTACTGTGATGGTGGTGAAACACTGGAACAGGTTGTCCAGAGAAGTTGTGGCTGCCCCCTCCCTGGCAGTGTTTAAGGCCAGGTTGGATGAGGCTTTGAGCAACCTGGTCTAGAGGAAAGGTGTCCCTGCCTGTGGCAGGGGGGTTGGAACTAGGTGATCTTTAAGGTCCCTTCCAACCCAAACCATTCTATGATCTGTAGATAAGTAACTTGAGAGGCTTAAGTTCAGAGCAGTGCAATGCTGATGATTGGAACCTTTGCAGTTTACCTGTTTATTGTGCCTTGATCTAATTTGTGCAGATTGTTTGTTTTTGTTTGTTTCTTTGTTTTTTTTTTGTGAACAGCAACAATGATAACAGATGCCCCCTCGAATGCTAGATTCCAGCTAAATTATGATGTTTTGTTTTGAATTTAGAAATAAAGTTTAGGCCTTAATTTAATTTTGGGCAATACACTGGCGGACTTCAGAGTGTTGTTATTAATGGGAGAAATTTAGTAAACTTAGTAAGAACAGAGATCTTTGAACTTCTGTTTTTAAACACAGTTTTTTATTGATTTGTAATATGAAGTTGGGCAGTCAGTTTTTTTATCTTTTTTACATAAATTGATTACTTTGCTTTTGTATGCAAAGAATTGTGTAGGCTGCATAACTCTTTTAGGGATGGTAGTTGGCTGTCACACTAACTGAATCTGAAATGAACAGTGGTTGGGGTAATCCATTCTCATCCTTCATTTACCTAGCATGACTAATCACCATACAACTTAAACTGTGTTCCTTTTCAGTCAGAGTATCGCTATTGAAGACATCTCAAGGCATTGTCCTTTACTATCTTGTTATTGCTTGATTGAGTTTATTTCCTGATAAGCAATCTGAATCTTTTACTCCTGGTGTTGACTGGTACTTGCAGAATTTTAGCAGGGAGCATTGTATTTACCCTCATTTAGAAGTATTTACCCTTATTTAGAAATGAGATTTCAAGTATGGTTACTTAATTAAGATTATCAGCACTTGTGAAGGCAAGAATATTGGCATGTTAGTAAAGAGGAGAGGACACATTAAGTGGCTAAGACCTCAACTGACTGTGGTGAATTGAAATTGTTGGTGACATTGGTATACTCTGTATCTGGTTTAGTTTCTAAAAAAGTGTTTTGATTTGAAGAGAAGATTTCTTATGCTTGTTTAAGTGAAAAAGATATCTCTTGGTAAATATTGAGTGAGAAGTAACAACATTACCTTAAGCTACATCAACATCAGATATTTTTTTTTTTTTTTTACTGGTTCTTGAAGTGAAAAATGGTTGAATTGTTATTCTGTGGGTAGAGCTGTAGTTACTGATGTGCTGATAGGTCTTGGAATTCTGATACCATACTAAGTATTTGCCAATGCCAAGTTTTGGTTCTCAACAAATGCGAAGTGAGGGATGATTTGGTATGAAAACTTACTGTGAGCAGTAACCTGAATTCAAAGCTGTAACTTCCTTGGAATCATGGCCTTGATATTTGAAAGTGCTGTGCACTCAAAAGTCATCCTACAAACCATTTCAGTGATATCTAATGTGTTTGAATTCACTTTGTGACCTGCTGTAGAGGTCACAGTAACTTTCTGTTGATGTATTCATATACCCTGCAAAGCAGACTAGACTGTGATGGCCTTTTTTTTTTTCATGTGTGCTTTTCTTCGCTTGACCAGGTAATTTACAAGCACTATCACAAGAGTGTGGTAATTGAAACTAACCCTGAAAAATACTGGTCCCTAAACTGTTGCATCTAGACAACATTACAGAGTGAGTAAAGGACTGTGGGAAAACACTTGTACTTTCCCTGTTGGCATTGTTTGCAGCTGCTTAAATAGTTGTTGGTCATGAGCAATTCTGTACAGTCTTTCAGACAACATTTCTGCTTCAGCCATGTTAGGTCTGCAGATGATAAACATTTGTAGCTTCAGAAAGCAATTTTGGAAGGTATTCAGAAGTATTTATCTGTAAGTGATTTTCTTGGCTACGGACCCATCTCCAAGTTCCTGTGCAGCCCCAATTACTAAATAATGATAGGTTAACTATTTTAGTATTTATTAGTTGCTAATAATACGGCATTCTATGCTAAAGTTCGGAATTCAGTTCAGAAGACTTTGGGAGACATGTATTTGAAAATAAGGCTTTCTCTGGCCTCTTAATGCTTCTGGCTGATCTTATGGGGGCCTGTCTGTGAGCTTTCTCTTGTGGCAGTGTGCATTGCAAAATGGCTGGTATCCCCCTCCGCCAAAGCGCAGATGCATTCTTGCAGGCAGAGAGATTTTCTCAGTCTGTCTGCTCTTCCACATCCTCTTCTTTGGTGTCCCATAGTCTGTTTCCTCATGTGCAACTCTCTGCTCGCCTAGCTGTGGGCATAGAGGAGTGCCACAGCTAGGAGGTAAGGGCAGAGATTGTGACTTACCTCCCGTCTTCTCTTTCAAGTGATAGTTTAGCTTTGCAGATAGGCCAGGCTTAGTGCAGGACTGGTAGCCTGCTGCATAATGATTTTGGTGTCGTTTGGTACCACAAGTTGAGAATTGCAGTGTTATTGTGGTATTGGTATATTGCTTATCACTATTGCTGAACCCTTTTTGTCCAAAAGAAAGTTTTCTAAAGCTTAGACTTTTTCAATTAGCTATATTATTCCTAAAGGAAAGTGGAATTGCTGAGAACATGATTGTAAGTGGCAAAACAAGCAAAAGCTCTGCCATACTTTCTTGATGTTATGTTTAGCACATGTACAGCATTGTGCTGCATCTTGGTTAAAAATGACACCTTTCCTTAGTGAAAAGTGCCTTATATCATGTAAGTGCAAGTGCCTGAAGTTCCTTTCCTTTTCTTCATCTTAATATATGCATCACTGGCCTGGCATTCAAAGTCTGGGTTTTGTGTGGATGCAAACTGGAGAAGTTCTGTGGAAGAGAGTTCCATTTTTTGGTTACTTTGTAGCAGCATCCCTGCAGTAAAATCAACACTTACCAAGGTTGTACTAATAATTTGTATCCTAGTTGAGAATTCACGATCTTCAAATATAATTATGCTTTCAATTTCTGATTTGTCACAGTCTGTGAGACCTTTTAATTTAGAAATGCTGTACCACAGGTAAAAGGGTTTTGAGGTAGACCGTACTTTTTTTCTAGTAATAAAATGTGTGTACATGTATTTAGACATACATTCATTTTAATATATTTTGTACTTACTGACTATACTGACTTTATCTTACAAAACTACGTTCTAGATATTTTAGGATTCCAAATTCTTCTGTAAGTGATTAGTGATTTTTATATCTCACATTTGTGTGTTAACTGAGACATACATATTTTTTTTTCAGAAGAGGCTTCTGCAACCTAGGTATTGTTAAAATACCAAATTGAACTTATGAAATCACAGTCACTTAAGAATAATTGTGCCCTCTCTGTCCCAAGTGTTAAGAGCTGTGCTTACAGGATTTAAACCCTCTAAGTTTAGAGGAAGACCAGCTTGAGCTCTGAGTTCTGTTTATGGGTTTAAAATGAGGAAAACAATCCTCATGCATAGGTGATGTGTTGTACCTTCTCTGGTTGTTGCTTCTGCTTTCATAATTTTGAAATTATTAACGAATCTTACTTTTTGTTCTCAGATCCCTCAGGGAAGGACTTACTGAAGGACACTGTTTAAATGTGTGACATTACTGCAGGAAGATCACAGCAGGATAATAATCTTGCCTTGCACCTTGTTTTCCTAAGGGTAAGTTTGGGCTTCAGGTCTCCATAATCTTGTGTTTAATGGGGGAGGTGGGTGCATAAGTACAAGATGATATGCCTTATTTTCTTTATAACTACATTTGGAAGTCTGAAAGCCTGTAGAGACAAGGTCCTATGGTGCAACTGTAGAAGGTCAGAGATTCTTCCTGCAGTGATGTCGTACACCTTGTGTCTTCTGTAGTTATTCAGGATTTTTCCATGTAAACATAGAAACTCTCTGTTATCTTGAATTCGAAGACTGAAATTAGTTGGGGAAATCAAATGACCCCTCCTTTGAATCTGTAACAAAGATGAGGGGCGGGGGGGGCAATGAATTGAAGTATTTTCAATTTGTTATAACAAAATTAGGCAGATTGAAGTAAGATAATTGAACTAACTTACCATGAATTTCCAGTGTGTATATTTTGAAACTGTACAAAACTATAAAGTACCTTTAAATTAGTGGTGTACTGAAAAGAAAATTCTTCCATTTGGGGAGCAATTTAGTAACGACTACATATTAAGTGTGAAGCCATTACAATGTCAGGTTTTTACCAGCTTTATTACTTACTTAACATAGGTTTCGTTCTGTGACTTTGTACAATCAGTGCAAAGTAGAAACTGTAAAAAAAGGAAAAGAAAACCACACTGGTTTTAAATATCTTTAGTGATTCAGCTCCCACTATGGTGAAAATCTTCCACGTCAGGAATTTTGTGAAAGACTAATGTGTTTGTTTTCCCTTTGTCAGTGTCCCATTTCACCTTACTCTTTGTACTTACTCACTTAAAAATGTATTGATTTAACAAAACATTTATTGCTGGAGGAGAAAGAACCTTTGCTATGTGAGGATGTAGAGTATCTGAAAGTATTGATTGTTTCTCATAAACTACTTGCAAATTGACAGCGTCTTCCTGATTAAATGAAATAATCTCATGGATGAAGATTTTTGTGTTCTAGTTTAGTCCACGGGAAATCTGTGTTGTGCTGTGGTAAACAGAAAACGTTTTATAGTGGAACTGCTGACTAAACTTCTCATTCTAATAGTTTGAATGATACTACTCTGATAAGCTTTGCTTTAGAAAGAAAACACTGGGTTTATTTGTAGTAATATAAACACTGCTTGTGAAGGATTTACTTTTGCTAAGTATTTTTATTCCCAGAGCCATTTTCTGTTAGTGCTAAATTTTGTGTTTTAAGAATATAAAAAACGCAGTGGAAAAAGTAAAAAGCAAAATTTAAAGCACAAGTTATCTTCCTGTATGTGTCTTTGGGTAAACTGATTCAAACAAAAAAAGAAAAATCATTTCTAAAACACAGCATAAAACTTTCAGTTCTTGCAATATAAAAACTCTCAAGTATAAAAATTAGACTGTGTACTTTCCTCTCCATTTTGTAATGAAATTGATACTTTTTTATAAAAAATATACTTTCCTTGACTATGATTTCTGTAACTGAAAGCTGTTTTTTACATGTGTGTTTTATATTTTGGTCAGTTGATTTCATTATAAATACTATGTTTCTGATCAGAAAGTCATTTTTCTATTTCTAGGTGTTAGTAAGTTGGAAAGCTCTGTTGGCCAGGCATTGATTCTATGCAAGTTATTAAGGGTTTCAATATTTTTATCTTCTATTGCAACTTTTAATCATACAAATACTTCTTTTACTGCTGCATGTCTTCAAACTCAGATATGTTTTAGCAGTCGTGAATTAGTTTTACAAGTATTAAAACAGATTTTGAGAGCTTTTTGGGTGATCAATCCTACACTTTTTAAACTAAAGGAAGGTACTACAGTACCATTCACAACAAATTATTGCTAAGTATGACAAAATACATAAGAAATAAAACTGAGATGTTGAGACTAAAACTTCAGCATTGATGCTTGTTATACTTTTTTCTTCGTATAATGGCTATTTACAGGTTTGTTTATGTACATTTGTGGTGTTATTTTGTACTCTACAAACATAAACCCAAATATGTTAAGTACAGTGATCTGTACCTTTCAAATATAGTGCTATGTGATAGCTGTCTTTTTACCAAGAAAATGAGAAAAGTATTTTTATAAAAATATTTTCACAAAATTATGGAACGGAATAATAGGTTGGAAGGGACATCCGGAGGTTGTCTTGTCCAGCCTCCCTGAACAAGCAGGGTCACCTAGAGCAGGTTGCCCAGGACCGTGTCCAGGCGTATTTTGAATATCTCCAATGAGGGAGTCTTTACAGCCTCTCTGGGCAACCTGTGCTCAGTCACCCTCACAATAAAAAAGTGTTTCCTGATATTCATATGGCACCTCCTGTGTTTCAGTCTGTGCCTGTTGCCTCTTGTCCTGTCACTGGATGTGACTAGAAAGAGTCTGGCTCTGCCTTCTTTGCACCTTTCCTCCAAATATTTATACACATTGATGAGATCCCTCCTGAGCCTTCTCTTCTCCATGCTAAACAGTCCCAGCTCTCCCAGCCTTTCCTTGTATGAGAAATGCTTTAGTCCCTTAATCAGCTTAGTGGCCCTTTGCTGGACTATCTCCCCTAGCTCCGTATGTCTCTTGTGCTGTAGAACTGGACACAGCGCATCAGGTGCAGCCTCGCCAGTGGTGCTTAGAGGGGAAGGTTCGCCTACTTTGACCTACTGGCAATACTTTGTCTAATGCTGCCCAGGGTACCATTAGCCTTGTTTGCCACAAGTGCACATTGCTGGCTCGTGGTCAGCTTGCTGTCCACTGGGATCCCCAGGTCCTTTCTGCAAGGCTGCTTTCCAGCCAGTTGGCTCCCAGCATCTACTGGTAGATGGGGTTATTCCTCCCTGGGTGCAAGACTTCGCAGTGCATGAGGTTCCTGTCAGCCCATGTCTTCAGCCTGTTGAGGTCTCCCTGCGTGGCAGCACAACCCTCTGGTGTATCAGCCACTCCTCCCAATTTTGTCATCAGCAAACTTGCTGAGGGTACGCTCTGCCCCATCATCCAAGTCATTAATGAAGATGTTGCACAGTATTGGACCCAGTATTGGCCCCTAGAGTACACCGCTAGTTACTGGCCCCCAACTAGATTTCACGCCACTGATCACAACCTGCTGCGCTCAGTCATTCAGCCATGCAATTTTTTATGTTTTCCTGATAATGTAATTGTTCCTAAAACAGTAAATATCTTTCCGTTTGCAGTAGGTATGTAAGCAAAGTCTTCTGATTAAGAACTGAGAGTTAGTGGTAGTCATTATACTTGATGGCAGCTTCAATAAAGCCACTGGAACCTTTTAATAATTCTGTGGAACTTTGAGTGTAGATATATTAGGTTTTGTTTACAGTTATTAAAAGGTTTTATTTTTTCATAGAGACAGAAGGAATGATGCTACATTGTAATCTTAAAATCTAAGACATAAGTCTTTATTTTTCTATACCTTGTATCTGTATGACAATATTTGTATTTTTCTGTAGAATTCAGGTTGGAAACTTCTCCTTAAAAGCAGTTTACTGTTAGTATACAAATAAAGTAGTTTACTTCTGCAGATAGGTAGCGGCTGAGCCACATTGCCAGCTTCCTGGTTTTACAGCTTCTTGTTTTGAAAGTTTCTTTACTGAAACCTAAACCCAAACCTACAAATGCACACAAAAATAGTGTTATTCACCCAGGTAAGCATGCTATCTAGTGGAAGTATGAGTGTGAATAGAAGTATGTGTATGTGAATATTGGGTTGGGTTTAGAGTTTGTGTTGTATTTATTGTAGTGGAAAATGCTTTCTAGTGCCTAGTACCCATAATCTGTGAAGGAAAACAGTAATTTTGGGGGTTTGGGTGTGTTTGTGTTTTTTTTATAAGTATGCTGATCACCTGTCAAAATAGGTGATGAACTACTATTAAACTGTGCCTAAAAACTGTTTATTTTAAAATTTAAATTTTATTTTTAAATTAAAATTTGTAATATAAATAGCATTAACATGAATTGATTATGAGTTTAAGAAGTAGTTGTAAAATTTTCATATCCATAGAAAACAATTTCAGGGTGAGCAAGCAAAAGTGCTTTTTAAAATCTCTTCTCTCATGAATATTAGAAAGAAATACGTGCTATCTTTTAAACTTTTTTTTCCCTCTTTGTTTTGTTTAGGAAGATGATCCTCCTCATCCTGGTTATCTGAGGTTCTCTCAATGACAAGCTGAAGTAAGAACAACTGAAAGCTGTTTCTGGAACCCTGGATATACAACTTAAATTTGTAGGAACCTTTCCAGAATGAAAACCACATGTTACCTTGATAATTGCAAAAGGATGAGAGGAAAGTTATGATGGCAAAAAACAAAGAGCCACGTCCCCCATCTTATGCTGTTAGTGTTGTTGGACTGTCTGGAACTGAAAAGGATAAAGGTAATTGTGGAGTTGGAAAGTCGTGTTTGTGCAATAGATTCGTTCGTTCAAAAGCAGATGAATATTACCCTGAGCATACCTCTGTGCTTAGCACAATTGACTTTGGAGGAAGAGTTGTTAACAATGATCACTTTTTGTACTGGGGTGACATAACACAAAGTGGTGAGGATGGAATTGAGTGCAGAATTCATGTAATTGAACAGACTGAGTTCATTGATGATCAGACTTTCTTGCCTCATCGGAGTACGAATTTACAACCATATATAAAACGTGCAGCTGCCTCCAAACTGCAGTCAGCAGAAAAACTAATGTACATTTGCACAGATCAGCTAGGCTTGGAGCAAGACTTTGAGCAAAAACAAATGCCTGAAGGGAAATTAAGCATAGATGGGTTTTTATTGTGCATTGACGTAAGCCAAGGATGCAATAGGAAGTTTGATGATCAACTTAAATTTGTGAATAATCTCTATATCCAGCTCTCAAAATCTAAAAAACCCATAATAATAGCAGCAACGAAATGTGATGAATGTGTGGATCATTATCTGCGAGAGGTTCAAGCCTTTGCTTCAAATAAGAAGAATGTTGTGGTAGTGGAAACATCGGCAAGATTCAATGTCAATGTTGAAACATGTTTTACTGCATTGGTACAAATGATGGATAAAACTCGTGGTAAACCTAAAATAATTCCCTATCTGGATGCCTATAAAACTCAAAGACAGCTAGTTGTTACAGCAACAGATAAGTTTGAAAAACTTGTCCAAACTGTGAGAGACTATCATGCAACTTGGAGAACCGTTAGTAATAAACTGAAAAACCACCCTGATTATGAAGAGTACATAAATTTGGAAGGAACAAAAAAGGCCAAAAATACATTTTCAAAACACATAGAGCAGCTTAAACAGGAACATATTAGAAAAAGAAAAGAAGAATACATTAATGCATTGCCAAGAGCTCTTAATACTCTTCTGTCAAATCTTGATGAGATTGAACGCTTGAGCTGGTCAGAAGCCTTGAAGTTAATGGAGAAAAGGCCTGACTTCCAGTCCTGTTTTGTAGTGCTTGAAAAAACACCCTGGGATGAAACTGACCATATAGATAAAGTGAATGACAGAAGGATTCCATTTGACCTTCTCACTACGCTAGAGGCAGAAAAAGTTTATCAAAACCATGTGCAGCATCTTATATCTGAAAAAAGGAGGGTTGAAATGAAGGAGAAATTCAAAAAAACTCTTGAGAAAATCCAGTTCATTTCACCTGGACAGCCATGGGAAGAAGTTATATGTTTTGTAGTGGAGGACGAAGCATTCAAATACATCACTGATGCAGATAGTAAGGAAGTATATGGTAGGCATCAGAGGGAGATTGTTGAAAAAGCCAAAGAGGAGTTTCAGGAAATGCTTTTTGAACATTCAGAGCTGTTTTATGACCTGGATCTTAATGCAACACCAAGTTCAGATAAAATGAGTGAAATTCATGCAGTTCTGAGTGAAGAACCTAGATACAAAGCTTTACAGAAACTTGCACCTGATAGAGAATCTCTTCTGCTTAAACACATAGGATTTGTTTATCACCCAACTAAAGAAACTTGTCTCAGTGGCCAAAATTGCACGGACATTAAAGTAGAGCAGTTACTTGCCAACAGCCTTCTGCAACTAGACCATGGCCGCTCAAACTTATACCATGATGGTGCCAACATTGATAAAGTCAATCTTTTCATTTTGGGCAAAGATGGCCTTGCACAAGAATTGGCAAATGAAATTCGGACACAATCCACTGATGATGAATATGCATTAGATGGAAAAATATATGAACTAGATCTTAGGCCAGTTGATGCAAAATCCCCATACCTGTTGACTCAGTTGTGGACCTCAACCTTCAAACCACATGGTTGTTTCTGTGTATTTAACTCTATTGAATCACTGAATTTTATTGGGGAGTGCATTGCAAAAATAAGGGCTGAAGCATCTCAGATAAGGAGAGACAAGTATATGGCTAATCTTCCATTTACATTAATACTGGCTAACCAGAGGGACAGTGTTAGCAAGAATCTACCTATTCTGAGACATCAGGGACAGCAATTGGCCAACAAATTACAGTGTCCTTTTGTAGATGTGCCTGCTGGTACATATCCACGCAAATTTAATGAGACGCAAATAAAACAAGCTCTGAGGGGAGTACTGGAAGCAGTTAAACACAGTTTTGATGTTGTAAGTCCAGTTCCCACCATTAAAGATATGTCAGAAGCTGACTTAAGAATCGTCATGTGTGCCATGTGTGGTGATCCATTTAGTGTGGATCTTATTCTTTCACCATTCCTTGACTCTCACTCCTGTAGCGCTGCTCAGGCTGGCCAGAATAATTCATTGATGCTTGATAAAATAATAGGTGAAAAGAGGCGTCGAATACAGATAACTATATTATCGTATCATTCTTCAATTGGTGTAAGGAAAGATGAACTTGTTCATGGATATATACTGGTCTATTCTGCGAAGCGGAAGGCATCCATGGGAATGCTTCGGGCATTTCTTTCTGAAGTTCAGGATACAATTCCTGTCCAGTTAGTGGCTGTTACTGATAGCCAGGCAGACTTCTTTGAGAATGAAGCAATCAAGGAACTAATGACTGAAGGAGAACACATAGCAACAGAGATTACTGCTAAATTTACAGCTTTATATTCATTATCTCAGTATCATCGTCAAACTGAGGTTTTTACATTGTTCTTCAGTGATGTATTAGAGAAGAAAAACATGATTGAAAGTTCTTATATGTCAGACAGCACAAGGGAAACAACGCATACAAGTGAAGATGTTTTTCCAAGATCTCCCAGAGGAAGTTCCCTTGACTATAATTATCCAGATTCAGAGGATGATGCTGAAGGACCACCACCTTACAGTCCAATTGGCGATGACGTAAGGTTACTCCCAGCACCCAGTGACCGTTCAAAGTACCGATTGGATTTGGAAGGAAATGAGTATCCTATTCACAGTACACCGCTCAATTGTCATGACCATGAACGCAACCATAAAGTGCCTCCTCCAATAAAACCGAAACCACTTGTTCCAAGAACAAATGTGAAAAAACTGGACCCTAACCTCCTGAAAACAATTGAGGCAGGTATTGGCAAAAACCCCAGGAAACAACCTTCTCGAGTGCCTGCAGCACCACCAGAAGATATAGACCAATCTGACAACTATGCTGAACCTATTGACACTATTTTCAAACATAAAGGCTTTGCAGATGAGATCTATGCAGTTCCAGATGATAGTCAGAATCGTATTATTAAAGTTCGAAATTCAATTGTTATAAATACCCAAGGTGAGGAAGAAAATGGGTTTTCTGATAGAATACCCAAAAGTCATGGGGAAAGAAGGCCTTCAAAATACAAATATAAGTCTAAGACTCTCTTCAGCAAAGCTAAGTCTTACTATAGGAGAACACATTCGGATGCAAGTGATGATGAGGCTTTCACCACCTCTAAAACTAAAAGAAAAGGAAGACATCGTGGAAGTGAAGAAGACCCACTTCTTTCACCTGTTGAAACATGGAAGGGTGGCATAGATAACCCTGCTATTACATCGGATCAAGAACTGGATGATAAAAAAATGAAAAAGAAAACCCACAAAGCAAAAGAAGATAAGAAGGTGAGTCAATTGATTTAAATTTTATTTACAACTTCTGGTGCGTTGTAAGAAGGGAACAGTCAAAATATGCAAGAGCTGCACCGTATTTTGAAACAGGTGCTTTAAAATTTTGATGTAGCATTGTTTGATTTTTGTCCAAGTTTCTACTTAATTTGCTTGGAACTAGCAAACCTGAGGGAATGAGATGGTTTGTCTGCCTAATCAACTGTTCAATAAGTTTCAGTTCTTTTCACCACTGTATGTACATGTGCAGTCTCCCATATGAGTAAGTGAAGGCAGAATTTGGTCCACAGATCCTTCTTTGTTAATCATAACATCTCTTTTTTTTTTTTTTTAAAAAAAAAAAGTTGCTTTATGAGTTCTTTGGTAGAACTCGTTCTTTCAGTTCTTGCATTTCTGTCTGTTGGAATGACGTTTAGGGCTGGTGAATGAAAGGGGTGGTTTCTTTTTAATTCTCAATTGTCTACCTGGAACTCTAAAACAAGAGCATGAAAAGGAAGCTATATGTAGTGGTTTTACTGACTGCTGCATTTTCCTAGTGTGGGCAAGCAAGTAATCAAGTTGAAAGCTGTGCTACCTGTGCAATTCTCTGTTCAAACAAAACAAAGGGAACAAAATGCCTGCCCAGTGTGGGTTTCTGAATCATAATGTGACATTCTGCTTGAAAAATGTCTGTGTTTTATTTTGATCTTTATGCTTTATAGTTACTTATTTTTTTACTTACTGTTTTAAGAATTATTATGTCAAGGTAGTGTTGTGGTATAGGTACTGGATGTGTACTCTTTATAGTTTAGATCTTAATTTTAGGCTATCAGTCAGTCTTGCATATCGTTTTTGTTTAACATTAAATCAGGAGTGTTCCTAGTCAGTTAGATATTTTCTTTCTTGCCTCGAAATAAGTCGACCTTTTTAATATTGTCTTGTGTAGCATTTTAAAAATGTCCCTTTTAACTTAAATCTGACAGTTCTTGAACAGCATTTAGAAATAAATTTTGTTCAGGTAGGACATAGTTAAATTTTACTAATGGATTAAATTCTGAATTGCACTTCCTAGTATGCTGCTGTGATTTGAAATAACACATGACTGATTTAAAGGCCACTAAATTTTCTTAAGGCTTACTCATAAGCATAGATAATGATGTCTTGTGGGTATAAAATAATATGGTTAAAAATACTTTGAAGTTACTCTTTTGGGAAAACTTAAATGTTGTTAAAACCAATAATATGTATACTTTTGATTGAAATAATCTTGCTACATAGAAATGGAAATGAGTATTCATAATCCTTCTGCTGTCTCAGCTGTGTTGAGTTGGCAGAAAGTTCCCCCGAGTTGGATATTTATGTTTAAACTGTGTAGACCTAGTATAGTGGGAACTTCTTGTCCTGCCATTGTGTCAGGAGACCCCCTAATATCTTTACCAAAGCCTCAGCTTTTGGCTTCGGCCTGTTGAGAGGCAGCCTGAGTTGGAAGTTTCAGGCTGTTCTAAATTTTTGTAGTGGTTAAGACTCTTGAAGGGTACAAGAGTTGTTTCAAGTTTTTCTTTTTTTTTTTTAATGTACCTCTTGGTTTTCTGTTGTGGGTTTTTTTTTTTTGTTTGTTTTACTTGCAATTTGTGGTTTGGGGCCGATACTTTCAAATTAGTTAGAGAAAACTTTCAATAGTAGAAGTACACATTATTGTAATGATGGAGAAACCAAATTTAACTTGATAGCTAAAATGTTTGCAAGCAGTCAAAATATCTACGAATGTTGAGTGCTTAGTGCTTTTGATAAGTTGTAACTTCTACGTGTGTTGGCTTGCATTACGTTGAAGTGAGAGTAGTTCCAGTTCATGCGATGAGTCACCCAAAAACCTTTGGGTTTTTTTTAAGTGTTGACTTTTTTTGCAAAAGACATGCGGTTTTATTAGTTTTGGAACTTATTCACCATGTTTTTCTCTGTTGTTTTAGATGAGCAGCTAGCAGTCTTTAATTACAAAAACTAAAAAATTATTCAAACGATATATTCCTTGTTGAGTGTTATCTAGTCCATGCAAGGGATGTTAGTGCACCACTATTTACAGATTACTTGCTGGGTTGTTTTTTTGGTTTGTTTTTTTTTTTAAGAATTTTGACCCCTTGAATGTGAAAGGGATAAAACTTTTGTACTCCTTTCTGAGCATTTCTTAAAGCTCTTACTGATACTTCTTCTAAATTGTTCAGCTGTCTGTAAAGGGAACAGAAGACACACGTGTATATTCTTGCTATAAATATAATGATTCTGAAATACAGAGATCTTATAAACAAAATGAATTTGTTTGGAAAAACTCAGCCTTTGAAGTTTGAGGTCCTCATTGTCTCTGTCAAAGTTTACAACTTGATCTTTTTTAAAAAAACATTATTTTTTTTTAAAATCAGCTTTGTAGTGTGCTGGTGCTTTTTAAAGCCCAAACAGGTTGTAACATTCTTGATACTCCTTTCATCATTGGTGGCTTCAGGAGTTTGAAATGTGGTGTTTCTGGGTGGGTTTCTTGTATGGTATTGCAGAAGGCTCCTGTGCACAGTCGTTTGTGGTTTTTGCACTTCAGTTTTCAGTTATGCAAAGCAGGTTTCATCTAGAGACAAAATTTGTCTATGCAGATTTTTACATTTAGAATTTTTTTTTAAATTAGTTGGGGGGGTGTGTTGTTTTGTTTTGTTTTTTTTTTGGGGTTGGGATTTTTTCCCCCCATTTATGACAATTACTTTGAAGTTAGACAAAATGAAAGTTTCTTAAAGTGGTATTTACACTCATCTTGAAGATTCTGGAAAATGTTTTAAAGGCAGGCCGAGAATAAGAAAACATTTAAAGGTAGTGTGTTTCAAGAAAGAGATACAACCTTGCTGAAGGATGCTCAATCTGTCCTGATGCTTTCAGAGCCCAGTCTCCCAATGCACAAGACGAAATCATGTAAAGATGTGGGCACTAGGACAGATACAGGGGTGCAGGGGATGGATGTAGAGTGATTGTAGGATTCAGGTGAAAAGATTGAAGGGAGGAAGGCAAGAGCTTGATGAGTAGGAAGGAGGAATGGAGTTTTGGCAAACAATAGAATAGGAAAACAACAGTTCCTTTTTACAACCCTGAAATTAACAGCCGTAGTTTGACTGATCTGCTAACACATATGTACCAAACTTTTAAAAAAATCTATTGTGAACACATGTTATTAAAGGCAGAAGTAAATGCTCAGAATTGTGCTACTTGTTACTATTTGGAAGCATACATTAAAATGTTTTACTATGGAAAGTACAGCAGTGACAAATCTGTGGTGAGCAGGTAATGTTACTTGCAAGGTCCTCTAACATTGCAATTAGTACCGAAGGAAATTAAACAATTTAAAACTGAGACTAGTTAAGCAAGTGTGCTTTGGTCTGAATTATTTGCCCATTGTTCTTGTCCATAACACCATGTTTGTGTTCTTGGATCTTGTTTCTATATACTCATAGTCAGAACTGGAAGAACTATCCTTGATCTCCTGAAAACTTTTATGCCCTCATTTTCACTGTTCTGTAAAACTCCTCCAGAACTTCTTTTTCCTCTGTATTGGTGAGGAATCTTCTTGGAATTTCCAGTTTTCACCTTTCCTTATGGTAACCTCTCTCCTGAAATGTTTTTTTCCTTTTGTGATGTCTGTCACCTCTGAACAGGTGAAGAGAATATGGCTTCTTCTTGACCTAAGTTTTAGAAGATTAAAAAACGTTTTGTAATTCCCTCTGAATTTATGTTTGTGAATGAGGATGACTGAAACTGTGTATAGTATTGCAAATAATGTCATAGCAGTGCATCATATAATCTCAGTGTTTGTTGATCTGTACTAGAAATTACTACCTAACACAATTGTGTGATTGCAGCCAACTTTTTCTTAGCTGCAGTTATTGTCACTTTAGGAGCCTTTGGGCTATTTTTGTCCTTGGTAATTTCCAGCTATTGACTTCCTACCATATAGTACAGATGGTTTATAGTACATGCACATTATAGTACATAAACAAACATACAGTACATACACAAGGTACATGTACATTATAGTACATGCTACATGCACATTCCAGTGCATGATATTTCCATTAGTCTGACTTGGTCCTTTTTGTTGTTGAATATCATCCTGTTTCTGTTACTCCAGTTACTGCACTAGTTTCCTATATGCCACTATCAAATGCCTTACTAAAGTCTAGATTGGTAAAACCAAATGATCGTTGTAGTTTCTTTTCCTCTAGAAAAGAATGCATGTTTTCAATGGAGAAGATTGAGTCAGTCTAGCATAGTCTAACTTGGGATACACCCACCTTTATCCTAATTTGTGTTATTACCATGTTTTTAAATGTTCTGAAAAATTTATTATATGACCTTGCATGTGCTGTTAACAAGTGGACTGTTAAACTTTTTCTGGCAGGAAAGTATTTGAAGAAAAGTAGAGAGAAGGAGAAAAAAGCAAGCAGACTGGCTTCAGAGTCATAGGACTTTTTAGCTGAGTTGGTGTGGAGTTGTGTGTGCACATTGTGCTTGAAAGCTTTCAAGTGCATGTTGTGTGCCAGTATTTGTTAAGCTATGATGTGCTTTTTTTTTTTTCCCCTACGGGAGTTTTTCTGTAAAAGTTTCTATTATGAAAAAGCACTTAGTCCTTTCTGCTGTTATGACGCACAGTATCTCTCACATTAAATGCATTTTCCAAAGTGAGTTCTCCCCTATGTCAACATGCTTTCCATGTTTGATTAGTTGTTTCCTTACCAGTGTTTACAAACTTGGAGGAACTAAGCAGAGTGTGCAATGCTCATAGGCAACTTTGCCTCGGCTGTTTCCGCTTTGCCAAGTTAGACCTCTCCAGCTGAGATGTGTGCTCATGCATCTCCATGTCTTTTTCAAAAATTGCAAGTGGGAGCTACAAATAGATGCTTATCTCAGTTAGAAACTTTAACACTGTAATACTAAGGTCTAGTATAGAACATTATTATGTGGTGGTACACACCAGTCTCTTTAAAAGCAGCAGCCTTGCAGGCTGTATAATAAATTAATTTTGTCTTTAGTTTAACTTGATGAGTTTGGAGATATGAAGCAACAGAGAGAAAATGCAGAAAATTTCAGGACATGAAAGGGCAGTGAACATTCCTATAGCATAAGGATCTCGCTGGAGGAAGCCTTCAGACAGGAGGAACCTCTTCATGTGTGTGCAATAACCCTAAAGCTGCAACTCTCACGCAGTTTATACATTGATATAAGGCCCAAACTGCAGTGCTCCTTGGCTTTTCATTGTTCTCACCATGTTCTTATGTGTAAACAAGCTTGATAGAAATATTTTAAAAATTATTTATCAGTTATTGATTATCTATTATTATTGTTACTACATTGAATAATTGCAAGTTATTTTTGACCCTTGTCTTAATGTAGTAATTCCCTGTACAGCAGGAAGCCTGCCTGATCTGGAAACCTGTAGCTATTCCATATAGTTACAATTAATACCCTTATTATTTATCTTTACTATGGAATTGATGAGTATTAAAAATTTACCCGTCTAATTTAGAGTTGTTATCTTTGTGAACACATTGAGATAAGTTCAGTATCTAAGCTAGGCTGTATTTTTTTCCCCTCTTATAAAGTATAGTTGTTTTTGTTTTTATCCTCCCCAGTATATCAAGAGCAGCAAATATCCTGAATAAATTTCTGCAAAAGGAAAGGCAGAGTCTCATCTTGAAGTAAATTCTGCAGGCTTCCTGCCTTGTTACAGAAGAATAATTTTGTTAATACATTTGTGAAAGTACGAATAAGATTAATATGTGTATCTTTCATTTTTTTGTATGGAAGAAATTATTTGAAGTACTTCTGAAAACAAATTCTAACTACAGATATCTTGTTAACAATATAGTAAATTAACTGACAAGTTTTAGTATTTTTGTTCTTTGACCAATAGTCAATAGTTTTATTATTCAGGGTTTGTGGTGGGTTGTGGTTTTTTTTTTTTTTTTTTTTTTTGGGGATTGGAGTTTCTGGCTGTGTTGTTAAATTAAATCTGAAAAACAGCGCTTTAAAACATTATGCCTTGTAATCTTGTTTGCAAACAACATTTGTTGCTTCTGAAGTTTGAGAGTTACGTTCTTTCCATTTTCATTTATACCAAGATGATTATAAGATGCCTTTTACTTTAAATTAATCTGAGAACTTGTCTCAGTATTTCATCAAGAAAAATCCCCTCACACCTAGATGAATTCTCACATATCTTACTCTGACTTGTTTTAGAACACAATATAAGTAGTACAGGTTTGACATCTATTTTTCTATGCTTAAACTTGTTTGCTCTCAATATAATTTCAAAACTGTATAAAATTTTATGTTCAAACTATTACTGAAATAGTGTCAGGAACGGTATAGCCCATGTGTGTTGATCTAAGTTTTAATAAGACTATGGTAAACATGTGAGAAATGGGAGATCAACCTACATTTTTATTGAGCTGTTCTTGTGTAAATTCAATGATTGATTTAGCAAAGTACTGTCTACTTCAGACTGGAATGTGCAGTGAATTTTTTTTTCTCACGAGGAGTATAGGAAATATCAAAATCTGTAGTTTCAGGTTTCATCTGTTCAAATTTAACACTCTTAAAATGCATATTTGAAGCCATATGCCTTCTTGAGCCTCTGTAGTTTAAAACTTAGTGTAACAAGCTGGAAGTCTAAAAATGGCAGAAGGCATGAGGGGAAGAAAGAGAGACCGTGTTAGGGAGCATCATCTGCATTATTAATATGTTGTATCATTTCTGAAGAGCTGGCCATGAACTAGAGATTACAAATACTTTAAGCCTATAAAATTAATGCTGTTCATGGTGCGTGGTTTTATGAAATATTTTAGTAGTCCTGAAAATATTGACTTTGACCTCTGTGACGCTAGGGCTGACTGCAAATGAAGCAAGCAGAAAATTTCCTTTGTATTAAAAGTAGTAGTGAAGTGTGTGGGAGGTAAAGAGGTGGCTGAATTTCCTCTTTGATAAATAAATTATGATGGTAGTTCTGGTGGGATGGAGGTGAGAGTAAAAGAGAAGGGGAGCCCCTCTTGAACAGAGAGGAATTGCTAGAGTAAGCAGCACATCCATAAAGGGGTTTGATAGGTTTGGGCAGGTTTTTAGTTTTCTAAGTTAATTTTAAAAGGTTGTATTTTAAGTGCATTGTACTCTCAAGACTCAAAGCTGGCTTAAGTCTCAGCCTAGTTTCTCTCTAGAAGATGACTGCTGCTTAGCTGGTTCCCTGGTACCTATGGTCAAGAGGGTTAATCTTGACTATACTTTAAATCTACATTTTCACAGTTTTAAGCTTTTTATAATCATATTTCTGGTTTTGAAATCAAGAATTGGATACTGTGCCATGCTACAATACATGTTTTCATGTTTACCTTGTCTTTTATTAAGAGGACTTAAGCTAATCTTTTGCAGCACATGTTTCAGTGATTAAACTACTGTAATTAAAGCAATATTGCAGGTAAGTGCTTTTGGTATCAGCAATGCAAGGCAAGTTTGGGATTCTCAGAGTTAAAATGCTTTCCTGCCAATATGTATAAGGATCAGCTGGAGGTTTGGCATTAACCTCTGTTAGGGTATGAAGAGAAGTTGTCTTTGGCAAGAAGCAAGTGTTGAAACCCTGGAAGGTTCAACATTAGCGCAGCAACCAATTGCAAAAAAAGCCAGATTTATATGAAAACTAAGGATTTCAGCTTTATGGTGCTGGGCTTGTTTTTTAATTACTAACGTGAAACAGTGGTATGTGAAACAATGAGCCTTTTGCTAGGATTAACTAACAAAACTTTTGTCCTGGTTCTTGTCTTCTCTAACTTAGTGCCTATTAGTCCTTTTTTATTACGGTGTAGAAGCAGCATACAAAATTGTCTTTGACTGTGCCTAGATTAGTGCTCATTTTATGCGGTATTAGGTGTCTGCCGTATTGTGGGGAGTAGGTATATTGGACATAACTATTTAACTGTTTGACCTGTGGCAAAATCATAATCTCTCTGCCAAAACCTAGGAATCTAGAAATGATTCACCTTTTTCAGGTGCTGTTTAAGTAAGTGAGTAATTTAATGTTTAACAGTGTTTTTGTTTAAACATTGTTTCATTAGAGAACTTCTAAAAGTTAATTTTACACAGAAAAATTCATGATAGTCATTATCTTGACTAGCAGATTTACAAGTTCCATGCTATGACTGATGGATCAGGAAAGCTGCTATTTTCTCAGAGTGGGGAACAGGGATTTAAAAAAAGCTTTCACTAAAGCTTATTTTTATTAGAAATAAGACCTGCATTTTTTCCTCAAATCAGTTGATCTTTTGACAAAGATCAGGTCTTTTGCACAGTAGCGTGCCTTTTCATTCAGAACAAGTTCTCTGCTTAAGAAGTCTAGATGTGCAACTTGAGGAAAGTACGTAAGTCTCAAATCAGGAAATAACATGAAGTTTTTTTAATACCTTAAAGGCTTGTTGTTAATTTGCAGAAGTATTTTTTGTGAAGATCATGTAGATAGTGTTATTTGCAGGAAGACTGATTTGCACTGGCATTGGAGTGTTTACCCACTCACATGTCCCAAACGAAAGGGAAATCATGAGAGAGATATTTTAATAAATATTGGACAGGAGAGAGACAAAATACATAATGATAAATGATGGGAAATAGCTGATAAAATTATTACTGTAACTTTGTCTGCCTTGTGAAATCCTAATTTCATATTTATGGAATAGCCCTGCAACAATCATCTCTTCTCCTACTTTACTTTTAAATCAGTTTGAAAAGGACTTCAGGGTTTGTTTTTTTTTTTTTTCCTTTCCTTTTTTTCTTTATTCTTCTATTCTTTATTCTTCTTTAAATTATTTAGACAAATTCTCTCTTTCCAAATTGGAGATGAAACTGATTGTTTCAGGTAGACAATTCATCTAAGAAACCTTTCTGCTTTTTTGAGCGTATAATGTCATACTTGATATCTCAGTCCCTTACAACCATTCTTCTAAATGCAGGACAATTAGTAGAAAAAACATTCTTTATTCTGGCTTTGCAGACATATTTGATATTTCATGCTATGTCCAGGTATTCTGCACAGATAATATTCATTAGTATTATAATTGTCATTAAAATTCTGTAAAATCCTAGTTTATTACTCCATTAATCAGATTGCTTTCCACTCACACCAACAAAATTTGTTTATATTTAATTATGTTATGCTAACATTATGTCTTAATCAAAGAGACACACACAGTCTTTTTCTATCTGCTGGGTCTGAAAGTTGCCCATTTATTCTAATCACAGAATCACAGAATGTTAGGATTGGAAGGGACACTCGAAAGATCATCTAGTCCAATCCCCCTGCCAGGGCAGGATTACCTAGACCATATCACACAGGAACGCGTCCAGGCGGGTTTTGAATGTCTCCAGAGAAGGAGACTCCACAACCTCTCTGGGCAGCCTGTTCCAGTGTTCGGTCACCCTCACCGTAAAGAAGTTTTTCCTCATATTTATGTGGAACCTCCTGTGTTCCAGCTTGCACCCATTGCCCCTTGTCCTGTCAAGGGATGTCACTGAGAAGAGCCTGGCTCCATCCTCATGACACTTGCCCTTTACATATTTATAAACATTAATGAGGTCACCCCTCAGTCTCCTCTTCTCTAAGCTAAAGAGGACCCAGCTCCCTCAGCCTCTCCTCATAAGGGAGATGTTCCACTCCCTTAATCTCTTCGTGGCTCTGCGCTGGACTCTCTCTAGCAGTTCCCTGTCCTTCTTGAACTGAGGGGCCCAGAACTGGACACAATATTCCAGATGTGGCCTCACCAGGGCAGAGTAGAGGGGGAGGAGAACCTCTCTTGACCTGCTAACCACACCCCTTCTAATACACCCCCAGGATGCCATTGGCCTTCTTGGCCACAAGGGCACACTGCTGGCTCATGGTCATCCTGCTGTCCACTAGGACCCCCAAGTCCCTTTCCCCTACGCTGCTCTCCAACAGGTCCAACTAGGAGAGGAGCGTTGCTGGATCTTGTTCTTGCTAACAAGGAGGGTCTGGTCGAAGAGGTGAAGGTTGAGGGCAGCCTTGGTTGTAGTGACCATGAGATGGTAGAGTTCAGGATCTCATGTGGCAGGAAGAGAATAGCTAGCAAAATCACAACCCTCGACTTCAGTAGGGGACTGTCACAGTGAGAAGGAAGGAAGAAAAAGCTGTTTCTAATCTGAAGGCACATACTGGTGAAACCATCGATATCTTATCCAAGATGAATAAAAGTTATTCAGAGTTGACAGTTGAAAAGAATGCTTTCAGATATTGTCTGCGTTAGTCATGAAAGTTTATCCTAAAGTTTTATCCTACGTTTTTTTCCCCAAACTTTTTATTAAATTTTCAGTTAATGTAAAACTTGGGGAGAAATGAATCGCTGGAGAGCAATTTCTTTCTAATGTTTTGAAGAACTCTCTAGTAAATGTTCCTTCCTTCTAAATTATAAGTGACGAACCTTTTATTGAAATCCTGAATTTGAAAGATAAGCCTTATTTTTTTGTTAGCCTTCTGTTACCATGATCAATCACAGGTACGCTGCTGCTGATTTCAAGAAGCACAAGCTGTCTTACAAAGAGACGTTCCACATAAAAAGTCTTACTTGTTTAATTAGGTTATTGAAAGGCTTTGATTAACAGATTTTTTTTTTTTTTTTTTTTAATCAAATGTTGGATTATTTCACAGGTGCTGTAGGGTGACAGTTGGAGAAATGTTCTTTTAGGCTGTAGTTTCCACTTTCCCCCCTGGAGTTCAACTTCAACTCATTAATTCTCAGTGGGCAAGTCAATCATGAATATGTACCTTGCTAACTTGAAGTTCTAGGTAGTCTGTAAGGACTGCTTAAGTAAATTTGATGATACAAAAGTCTAGAAGTTAACCCATTTTTTTTTTTTTTACATACATAATGAAATTCAAGACTTTTCTAGATGTAAAATGTAGAAATGAGGCATGTTTTGTCTTAATAGTTAATGGAGGTGTAGTCTTATAATAAATTATAAAATTCTATAAACCTTGTTATTAAATTTAAATCTGGCTGTTGTGCTTTTTTGTTCTTTTATTTTGTACGATTAGATGTTGACTGAAGAGCTTTTATATGGAAATGTAACTGCTTTTAACTAACTTCTTACTGTATGTAAACTTAAAGATAAAATGCTAGATTTTGATGGTGATGTTCGTTCAGTTTCTTTATTCAGTTGCCACTGTACAGCAATTGATGACCACTTTATATGGCCATCTCCTGAATATTTTCATCAACATTCGGAGATGAAGCATGGTATCTGATAGAATATAATTCTTGTAATCATCCAAAGGTGATTTATCAGTTGAACTGATAAAAGTCCCTCTCAGGAAAAAAAAAAATAAAAGTCAAAACAAGCAAGAAAACTCCATGTGAAACATATCGTCTTATTAGATTTGATTGGGTACAAACCTCCTTTTCGCTAAAATCCTGTGCCTGTAACAAAGCAATCATGCTTAATAGGAGTGCCTGCAACTCTGACTCTTGAGATTGATTGCTATACATTCCGCATGATCGTGTTTCTAGTATAGTTGCAATGTAAAGATTATTTAGTATCTTTAATGAGATGCATACAGAAGACACTAATTTTTTTTTGTGAAATGACACTTCACAATCTTACCCTAAAAATTTCTGTAGAGATGTAGTTCAGATGTGATTCATATAGAGTCCTTTGTGAGTGGTGCTGAAAGGCTAGTAGGTAAAGAACTTGGTCGTGGCGCTCTAAAACAAGTACTGTAGTTTAATTTTTGTTCCTGTAAGTATTTCAGGTAACTGGTTGTGTTGGGTCATCCTGTTTCCTAAGTGATACAAAAATGACCAAATCTATAGAAGTTATTTGAGTGCTTTGTATCTATATATGCTATTTAGAAGTACATTTATTCAGTTTGCCATAGAGGAATTTTAACGTCTAATAGATGTGTGATCTGTTTGTTTTACTGAATGGTTGCAGTGTGAGTTAGTTAAAATAATTACTTGAATATTACTTAAATAAACTCTGTTTTGTTGTAGCCGAAAAAGAAAACTAAGACATTCAATCCTCCAATCCGTAGAAACTGGGAAAGTAATTACTTTGGGATGCCCCTACAGGATCTGGTTACGCCTGAGAAACCGATACCTCTGTTTGTTGAAAAATGTGTGCAATTCATTGAAGATACAGGTAAGATAGGAGAACTGTTGGAGGAAAGACTTTCCCACTTTGCATGAGTAAAGCCTCTCATTTTCTGTTTTAAACTACTTTTAGAATTTTATCATAGAAATAAAAATTATGGGAAAAGCACATTTTAAAAGTAGAGTATGTTCTCTAAATTATGTGCTTAATATATGATGGTATTTTGTCTTTGTTTACACAAATATTTGATTTCTTTTTGACAAACATTTGAAGTTGAACATTTGTTTCCTGTAATTTAAAAAACTTACATCACTTTCTAATGCCAAATGACTTTTAATCCAATGGCATTTCAGTCTTACACGTCTCATGGTTGCCCCTGTATTTTGCTTCATATCTTGAAGAGCTCTGAAATCCACTTTTTCCAATTGCAGAAAACAGGTACTTGGTATGGCTTAAATTAGTCAGGTTGCTTTCTTTATTTTGCTGGTAAACTTAGTTTTGTATTTTAACATGTTACAGAGACGGAAACAGTTCTTTTCTAAATACTGTGTAATTCTACATGAAAAATGTTAAGCAATTTGTTTAACTTGCAGATTTTCAGTTTAACATAAATTATTAACATATATGTGTTTGCACTAGGGTGAAATTTCACAGTATGGTTTTCTCTCGCTCCTTTCTCCCTGGCTCCCTGGTTGTGTGTTTGTCCCTGCTTTCAGCCTATTTCCTATGTGACTGTGAGGCGAGTAGGATGATCTTGCTAGTCCAACAGAAGACTGCGTTTAGGAGTGGGGAGTTGTTTTGAGCTTTGAGAGTGACCTGTGTTTGGGGTTTTTGTTGGGTGTTTTTTTTTTTGTTTTTTTTTTTTTTTAAAGATGGTGAGCATAAATTTTTAGTTAATGTGTAGATCTTACTTGCTCTGAAGTTGCATACATGCTGTATTGCTATATTTGAAGCAAATAGTGTGAAACTGACTGACTGGAGCTGAAACATGAGCAGGACTATCTTTTGATGGGTGTCTGCAGTTCGATATTGTTTAGTGTAAAGTGAAACAACACCTTTTTTTCAACATTTCCTGAGTTCTGTAATACTATTTTGGCTGTAAGATGACAGTAACAGTTTTAGCAAGAGTAAAACTGAAGGGTTTTCTTTCTTAAACTAAAATTCAGTTTTACTGCCATCTGTAAGAGTAGTGTTTCCAGAAGAACTACTATAGGTGGTAAGCCTAATAGCTGGTTTTGAAGACTTATATACTGCATTATTCCAATCAAAAAAATCAGGTGAAACCTCAGGCACTGACCTTTTGGGAGTCAGAGATGTTAGTACAAATCTGTGTTTAACCTTTACCTCCTATTGATTCCTTGCCTGAAGGTAAGAGCTGTATTTTCTTCGCTCTTGCTTTTGCTTTCCCTACCTCACCCAGGAAAAAATGGGGAAGGAGGAAGAAGGGCAAGGACCAATAGAGTGGTATAGACAGTATTTTTATACTATATATATAATATAGTGTTTGCTATTGTATGTCGCAAAAAAAAAAAAACAAACCCCAAAACCAAACCAACATTATTTTTTGGGTGAGTCACTGTCTGAATTTGTGTTCTTTAAAAATGGCTACATACAGCACTATGTATAGCTATATAAAACAGACATTCACCATAATGAAGACCAAATGACTTTTTGAAGAGTTTGTAAAATCTAGAAAGTAATACCTTAAATTTGAGCATGTTTAACTTTGTAAGAATACTTTCAAACAACAAAATTATAAATCTAGATCAAAAGAAAATTGTATTTGCTTGAAAGTAATATTTTCCGATATCTGTTGACTTTGTGGTAGTATTTGTCCCAAAGATTTTCACCAGCTTGTGAGGTGAGAAAGCTATAATAGTGTGGGAACACGATTTGTGTCTTTTTCCTCATAATCATCATATAATGCAAGCACACAGAAGATTAAAACACTTTTATTCTCTTCTAATAACCTCTCTTTGAAAAATAAGATGTTTTGTTATGCTGCTGATGGGTTCAAATGTGAGGGGCTCCTCAAAAGTGGTGAATCAGGAGGTACTGCTTTTTCTTCAGCTAGTTGAGTATATGTTAGTTCATCCTGGAATGCTACTGTGCAGCTACTGAAAGCTGGAGGATTTGAATTCTGGCCATATGTGTAATCTGGACAAGCACTGCGCCTATGTTCCCTATCTCTGCATCATGAAATTATACAAAACAGTGCTTTGTACTCACTCATCTAAATAGTGACTGAGGCTAGAAGGCACGCAGTGTGAAGAACGGTTTTCTCTGCTTTGTTTTGGATGCTTAGATGAGAAGGTAATATCAGAAAGTGTCTTTGAAAATTCTTGCTCCACCATAAACCTTAAAAAAATTGAGTGCATGCAGAAAGCAACATCAAGTTTTTGTTTTACCATACTGTTCTGGAATATCCTCACTAAAAAAAAAAATAGTGTGCATCAGTAGAAGAGGGACAATTTGGAAAAATTAAAGTAAATCCAGGAGCGGAAAAGTTCTAGCCTTTTGTAAATCAACATATTTTTCTTTTGAAGGAGCCATATGGATCCTGTCAGGGTAAAGGGAGATCTGGTAGAGATAAAGGATCCTAAGTCAGGGCCTACAGATGTAGGTATTTTCTGTGTGTTCCTGTTCAGTTTGATATTTTCCATCAGGAAGTTTTATTCTGGACTGGTTTAGCTTTATGGAGTCAACTATTTTCTATTTTTGAAAGATAATCTAGGGCTTGAATCCCTTTGGAATCTTTTTGATAGTATTGGAAGTAGAGAGTGAGGGAGCGAAGTGGTTCATACTTGAGCAGATCTAAACCTAATAAGCAATAAGTATGTATCAGAACCTCCATTTCAGCAGCAGTGTGTACTGTTGCTGATACTAATAGTAGAAAGCAGTAATAGCACGTTATACTTTGTCTTGTTGGAACATATTGATTAAAAAAAAGTCTGTACAATACCATAAATAAGGAAAATTCTATAACAGAGCTCACTTCTGGATAAGGAATGAGGAAAGCTTTGCTAAATACTGTAAACAACTGCTTGTGTGTTTACACATTGTCCATGATTATAGGAAAACCGTTTCTCTATCCAAGCCTTTCATTTTTTAATTCATTGTAATTATAGCAGGATGAGTAATCTTTCAGTTGGTTGTCAGAGCTCTTTCTTGTTCATTCATTGAATAAGATGATCAAAAGAATTTTCATCTTTCAGGTAAGTAACTTGATAATGGTGAATTATCAAGTTTTTCCACTAAATGTCTTGGTATAAATGTTGTAATGTTTTCAGGAAAACTTGTTTTCTGGTAAAGTTATTGTGATCTTATCTGTCTGTTTATATAGTCTTTTACAGACTAAAAACACTTTTCTATCATTAGTGACATAGCATAATGTATAAGCTGCTGATGTTTGTATGCTTTTACCTCTGTCACATTGTTTGCAAATCAGTATGTAACTTGTTCTTGAGGGTAGCTACTTAAACTGACTTTTTGATGTTGGTAGTTATTTTCAGTTGTGGGCTTCCAAAAGAAGATTTTGATGATACAGTTGTTCTGGTATATTTTGTTGTTTTCTCCTGATGGACTGAAGAGAAGGTCATTTTATTACATCACTGGAAATAAATTTTTTAAGTGTATTGGTTTTCTGCAAACTAGATTTATGGAAATTTATTTAGCAGGGAAACTAGAATTCAGTTTTGATTCTTAAGAAAACTGTAGTGGCTGGTTTTGTATAGAAGAA
Source organism: Nyctibius grandis (assembly GCF_013368605.1). Lineage (NCBI taxonomy): Eukaryota > Metazoa > Chordata > Aves > Nyctibiiformes > Nyctibiidae > Nyctibius > Nyctibius grandis. The sequence goes on from NC_090661.1 coordinate 42,541,335, forward strand.
ATGGTGCTATGATAAGATGTGCTAGGAAAAAAATGAACTAATGAAATAAAAAATCTATCCAACGTAGACAATTTTTTTTAGTACAACTAATTTTTTTCTAACTGTGAGTAGCAGGATTGAGATAATTTTTGAAGCTAAACTGTTTATTAACTGTATTTATAGCATGAATTCTGTGTTCCTCTAAGAATTATCATGCAGAGAGTAAGAAGGATATTCTGATGCTCTGATAGTTTTGTTTGAGAGAGGAATGCAGATTTCTCAACTCTAATTTAATGTTTAACCTGAACAAAGTGTTGGTATGATTTGAATTTTATATTGCAATACCGTGTAAAACTATCTATTGAATGTCTAATTTTTTATGTATAAAAAGTTTGTGTTTATGGCAAGTTTGTAGCTCAAGTGTTTTGTTAGTAACATTTTTATGCTGTTTTACATGCCACCAATTTAATTTCAAGTACTGTTTGCTTGCTGTTCAACATGTACTGTTGTTGATTATTTTTAACTTTCCAAATTTATAGTAATTTGGGCAAAAATGACTCCTGCTAACTGATAGTATTAGCATATGAGGGTTTTTTTAATATTTCAGTATTTTTTTAATTGGTGTTTTGGATTTGCTTTTTGTATGTGTTGTTATGCATTGGTGAAAAGTTTAGTATAAATTACATTTCATTCTGTTTACCAAGGAAGGAGGCATCAAATTAATATTATTAATACTAGCACAGTTCTGCCATTTAATAATTTTAGCCCTTGACTGTATTCAACTCTAATAATATGAGTGTTTTAATATGTTTTTTCTTCGGGTTTTCAAATATTTTTTTTTTTTAAATCTTTGTAGAATATTGATATCCGTGTACTTCATTAACAAGATTAGAAATTTTAGATTCTGTACGTCATAGAAAACTGATAGCATTAATATATTGTTAATTCTACATGAAACAATTGAACGAAGAGAAACTTATTAGAATAATATGTATTTTAATAATTTAGTTACTCAATTTATGTGAGACAAGGAATGGAATAAAGAAGGAAGAATGAATTTGACAGAGCCACATCTCATTTAATGTCTCACATGGTCTCTGTGGAGAGCTATAGGTGAAATTAAAAATTGTAGTCAGTATATGTACATTAATTACTGCTTTTGATATTTATACCTTTTTGTAATGCTGTTAAATTTACAAGTTCAGAGGTAATTTGAGTAAAAGACAATTGCCTTCTGTGAATTTCCCCCACACCTAAGTTATACCCAGGTCTTTTACACTGAATCTGCCATGAGGCCAGATTTCTACATTGGAAGTGTAGATAATGCAAAGTTTGTCTCCAGAGAATGAGTATTGGGTAGAAATAGGCAGAGAAAATGAGTCAGCAGCGCCTGTTGAGGTAAAAAGGCTGGTAAATCACTGAAAGATATTAATAATGGCTGCAAAATCCAGAAATTCAAGATGGATTGTCTCCCCTTTTATTCAAAGGCCTTGGGAGAGCTAGAGGCTTTTAGGAGTCTGTTCTGTTGGAGAGAGAGAGAGAGCAGAACGGGACTAGAGTGGCCATTCCCCTTGGCCTGGTGTATGAGACCCAGCATTCTGAGGGTGGTTTCATAAGAAACAGTGTAACAGGCAGTAAGATCCTCTCCTGCTGTATGCTTCTGCCAGTTTTCATTCTGGGCACTTGTCAGATGCCTCTGAATCAGTGGAGTTCACTGTCTTGGAAAGCTACATCAGCAAAAATGGACAAGGTCCTGCTGTTTAGTATTACAGCTGGTAAGTTAAGGGTCAAAACAAGTGCAAGGCGGGGAGCAGGACTATGCAGCTAGGAGCAAGGGAAGGACAGAAACAGTGATTGATGAAGCAGGGAGTTAGACCATCTTTTTCAGTCATAATGATCAGTTAGGTTGACTCAACTGCCCATGAAGCTATATGTTTAGCAAAAAAATGCATAGGCCATGATTCTGTTACTCTAGATTCTGGATAGGTACAGTAACAGTAAAGTAAAGTAGCCCTACAGTACATTTTGTACCCTCATCACGTTTGTGAGTGATCCTAGAGTGGGTGGTGTGGTTAGTGTATTCAAGGCCAGGACTTTTGTTGAGGGGAATGTAGACAAGGTGGAGGAATGGGACAACAGGAACCTGATGTAATTCAGTGGGGACAAATGCCAAGTCCTGCAAATAGAATTGCAAGGACTAAACCCCTGCAGTGGTACACGCTGAAGACTTGACTGGCTGGATAGCAATGCTGCCGAAAAGGATCTGGGGGTCATGGTGAAGAATAGTCTTAAGCATGAGTCAGTAGTGCATCCTCTTGATGATGCCTTCCGTATTGCACTGTGCCAACAGAAGGACAGAGGCTGAAGCTCCTGACTTGTGGGTTTGTTCAGCTTGGAGAGGGAAAGCTGAGGAGATACCCAAAAGTGGCTTCCCATACCTATGAGGTGGTTACTGAGAAGGAGCAGCCAGGCTAAAGTACTGAAGTACATGGCAGGAGGATTAGAGACAATGATCGTTAAAATATAAGGGTCCAACTAGAAAGAAAGGAAAAATTCTTGCTCTGAAGATTGTTTAAGCACTCGTTCAGGCTGCCCAAAGAGGTTGTGGGCTCTCTGTCCTTTGAGATATTCAAGGTCAGATTTAGATAAGCAACCCAATCTGAATTCAGCATTGACCTTTGTTTGAGCAAGAGGTTGAACTAGAAGACCTCCTGAGGATCCCTTCTGTGATGACTTCAGAATTGGCATAGAATATGTTTCAGTAGTTGGGAAACTGTACACCAGTTTGTGTTTTGCAACTTAGGAATTAATCAACAGGGAGGAAACCCTGTCCAAACTCGAAAGGAGGGGAAAACAGGCATCAGTTGTTTCTCCTAATGGAAGACTGACTACCAGACGGATGGAGGAGGAGCACATGCATTAATTTATTAGTGTGTGAGAATCACTGAAAACTGTAAACAAATATGTTTTGAAATATTCATAAACACATGTTGTGCACTTGAGCTGTATTGCTAATTAAGGTATCTCTTCAAAGGAAACATCGTGGGAATTATGTAACGAATTCCCCAACAATGCAGATAGGACCAAGATGTCAATGTCTTTTGCAGAGTGCTTACGGTACTTATGCTGCTCCTTTTATTCCCCTAGCTTTCTCCAGGCCCGAAGTGACCAAACGGCTAATATGCCTGGAAAATTAGAGTATCTTCAGATATCGTCCATTTTTAATGAAGTAAAGAATGCACCTGCCTTTTCCTAGGCATGTTTGTCATGTCATATTAATTGAAGTCTTTTATTTATTTATGAGGAGGGTGATGAGGCCTTCTACAGGCAGCTGAGAGCAGTCTTGCAATTACAGGGTCTGGTTGTCGTGGGGGATTTCAACTACCCTGATATTTGCTGGGAGGCCTACTCAGCCAGCCATCCTCAGTCCAGGAGGTTCCTCCAGTGCATTGATGATAACTTTCTGATGCAAATGGTGGATGAGCCAACTAGGAGAGGAGCGCTGCTGGATCTTATCCTCACTAACAAGGAGGGTCTGGTTGAAGAGGTGAAGGTTGAGGGCAGCCTTGGCTGTAGTGACCATGAGATGGTAGAGTTCAGGATCTCATGTGGCAGGAACAGAATAGCTAGCAGAATCACAACGCTGGACTTCAGGAGGGCCAACTTTGGCCTTTTCAAGCAATTGCTAGGGGAAATCCCATGGGACAGGGTACTAGAAGGTAAGGGGGCCCAAGATAGTTGGTTAGCATTCAAGGACTGCTTCTTCCGAGCTCAAGATCAGAGCATCCCAGCAGGTAGGAAGTCAAGGAAGGGTACCAGGAGACCTGCATGGTTAAACAGGGAACTGCTGGGCAAACTCAAGTGGAAGAAGAGGGTGTACAGATCATGGAAGGAGGGGCTGGCCACTTGGGAGGAATATAAGTCTGTTGTCAGAGGATGTAGGGAGGCAACTAGGAAAGCTAAGGCCTCCTTGGAATTAAACCTTGCAAGAGAGGTCAAGGACAACAGAAAGGGCTTCTTCAAATACATTGCAGGTAAAGCCAACACTAGAGGTAATGTAGGCCCACTGATGAATGAGGTGGGGGTCCTGGAGACAGAGGATAAAAAGAAGGTGGAGTTACTGAATGCCTTCTTTGCCTCTGTCTATACTGCTGGAGGCTGTCCTGAGGAGCCCCGGACCCCTGCGGCCTCAGAAGAAGTCAGGATAGAGGAGGAATCTGTCTTGGTAGATGAGGGCTGGGTCAGGGACCAATTAAGCAACCTGGACATCCATAAATCCATGGGCCCTGATGGGATGCACCCGCGGGTGCTGAGGGAGCTGGTGGAAGTCATTGCTAGGTCACTCTCCATCATCTTTGCTAAGTCGTGGGCAACAGGAGAGGTGCCTGAGGACTGGAGGAAAGCGAATGTCACTCCAGTCTTCAAAAAGGGCAAGAAGGAGGACCCGGGTAACTATAGACCGGTCAGCCTCACCTCCATTCCTAGAAAGGTGATGGAACAACTTGTTCTTGATGCTGTCTCTAGGCACATCAAGGATAGGGGGATCATTAGGGGCACTCAGCATGGCTTCACCAAGGGGAAGTCATGCTTAACCAACTTGATAGCCTTTTATGAGGACGTAACCCGGTGGATAGATGATGGTAAAGCTGTGGATGTGGTCTATCTTGATTTCAGTAAAGCGTTTGACACGGTCTCCCACAGCATCCTCGCAGCTAAACTGAGGAAGTGTGGTCTGGATGATCGGGTAGTGAGGTGGATTGTGAACTGGCTGAAGGAAAGAAGCCAGAGAGTGGTGGTCAATGGGACTGAGTCCAGTTGGAGGCCTGTGTCTAGCGGAGTCCCTCAAGGGTCGGTACTGGGACCAGTACTATTCAATATATTCATTAATGACTTGGATGAGGGAATAGAGTGCACTGTCAGCAAGTTCGCTGATGACACAAAACTGGGAGGAGTGGCTGACACACCGGAAGGCTGCGCAGCCATTCAGAGAGACCTGGACAGGCTGGAGAGTTGGGCGGGGAGAAATTTAATGAAATATAACAAGGGCAAGTGTAGAGTCCTGCATCTGGGCAAGAACAACCCCATGTACCAGTGCAAGTTGGGGACAGACCTGTTGGAGAGCAGTGTAGGGGAAAGGGACCTGGGGGTCCTAGTGGACAGCAGGATGACCGTGAGCCAGCAGTGTGCCCTTGTGGCCAAGAAGGCCAATGGCATCCTGGGGTGTATTAGAAGGGGTGTGGTGAGCAGGTCAAGAGAGGTTCTCCTCCCCCTCTACTCTGCCCTGGTGAGGCCACATCTGGAATATTGTGTCCAGTTCTGGGCCCCTCAGTTCAAGAAGGACAGGGAACTGCTAGAGAGAGTCCAGCGCAGAGCCACGCAGATGATTAAGGGAGTGGAACATCTCCCTTATGAGGAGAGGCTGAGGGAGCTGGGTCTCTTTAGCTTAGAGAAGAGGAGACTGAGGGGTGACCTCATTAATGTTTCTAAATATGTAAAGGGCAAGTGTCATGAGGATGGAGCCAGGCTCTTCTCAGTGACATCCCTTGACAGGACAAGGGGCAATGGGTGCAAGCTGGAACACAGGAGGTTCCACATAAATATGAGAAAAAACTTCTTTACGGTGAGGGTGACCGAACACTGGAACAGGCTGCCCAGAGAGGTTGTGGAGTCTCCTTCTCTGGAGACATTCAAAACCCGCCTGGACGCGTTCGTGTGTGATATGGTCTAGGCAATCCTGCTCCGGCAGGGGGATTGGACTAGATGATCTTTCGAGGTCCCTTCCAATCCCTAACATTCTGTGATTCTGTGATTCTTTTTTTCAAAATGAACAGACTATGAAATATGTGATTGAGTGACACTTCAGAAAATGATTGAGAGCTTGTTTAATAATTGGTTAATGTAAATTATAGAAACGTTAATTCAGCATTGGACGAGAGCTTCCTAATTTTGGAGTCTTTCTAAAGAAAAAATACTGCATATTTTCTTACACTGCTTATTTTTTTTATCGAACATTGCAATATTCTATAAACTATTTTATTACAAGAAGCAGTAAGACACTTATTTTTGGTTGTGTTTTTCACTGTGTGAATTGAATCTCATGGGTCTTTAAATGCCAGTGTTGATACGCACAGATAAGAACACATTAAATGTAGAATTTTAAATGTATTTTATGTAAGTAAGTCTAGTGCTAGACTCTTCCTTGAAAAGAGTTTGGATTCTTTGCTCTGTAATTACATATATTCGAGGTGTACATAGAAATTATCCTTCTGGATCAGTAAGGTGGTTGTTCCTTCAGTCTTGTGTAGTCTGGGTAGCATAGGTGTTGAGAACTAGTACACCAGGTCAATCTATGGAATAAAATTATAGAATGATATAGATCACAAAATTTACAAAGGTAAGTGTGGGAATGCTTGTCTCAGCTATTGTAGTGGAGAATGATTCCTGAAAAGTTCGATTGGTCACTGTAGTAGAAGGAATTAAAACTGGGGAGAAGCAGACTTGCTGTGATTAGGTGGCATGTATTCAGAAATGTAGACAGAACAGTGATAGTGGAACCTGGCTATGGATATCAAGTTGGCAAGATACTGTGTGACTTTTCAGCAGGCTAAATATTAATGTAGCTGTTGTCACTCAGGAAGAGGCTTTAAAATCATTAGACATAGCTGTTTGAAAACTTCAACTCTCAGTACTTGCAATCCATCAAGCAAAAAGAATTAAAATAATTATGAGAGTGAGTGATACGGGGGAAGATCGTGTCATTATGTAATTCCATGGTATGCACAGAGTTTGAATACTGGTTACGATTCGGGTCAGTCTGTCTTAGAGTAGAAAAGAACTGGAAAAGATACTGCATGTGACAATAACAGTAACTCTTGGATAAAGAGAGACTGTATTGATTAGCTTAGAAAATTTCTGAGGAAAGGACATCATATAAATTTTAAAACCTGGTGCTGGGAAAGAGTAGAGAAGTTACTGCTTTTGTTAATCAAGAAAAAAGATTTCATGAGAACCTCAGGTACTGAGCATAAACCCAGTGTGCTTTCATGATGGATGTTGCTGAATTACAAAACTGCATTTGCTGTGGGTTATTGTAAGGACCACAAGTAAATGACTTAAAGGGATTTGGACGAATTAGCGGAGGATAAATCCCCAAGTGGCTATTACAACACCTTATGCAAAAGCCTATGTAAGCCACCATCTGTAGGAAGCTGAGAGGATATACCACAGAAAAATTGCTATGTTTTTGTTTTTCTCCTGTTCTTCCTGTCTTTCTCCTCAAGCATATATACTACTTACTGGTGTGGAAACTGGATATTGTACCAGGTAGACTTTGGTCTGCCCTCGTGCTGAAGTTAGTATGTTCTATGGAGGAGCCAAAAGTTGTGAAGTATGTTGGTGCCTAAGAATGGAAGTGTCCTACTAAGTATGCATGTAGGTGCAGATCTACCTTGCTTATTTTCTTTGAAATGCTTTGAACCCCATGTGGCAGCACAAAACAAGGCGCAAGAAGAGAATTTATTAGGCACTAGGAGGTACTTTGAAAAAGAAATAGTTTAGACAAAGGAGATGAGCTCTGTCTTGAGGTAAATATTAGGCTACTGTGACATGAAATAAGGAGGATCTTATTCTTTAAACCTAAAGGTGTAGTAAAGCTAGCAGGACAGAAAAGCAAATAAATCGGATGATTCTGATATGTAATATTACAACAGCCAATGTGTCCTGTAAGGATATTTTGAAAATTACAGCTGGACCAGAAGGGAAGCAGGATAAGAAAATAGGTAAGAATTCTGAAAAAATCAACGAGCTTGCAGATGAAGGAACTGAATTTTTAAAAAGCCGTCAAGAAAAAATAAATGTTGCATGCTCTTTTTCTCTCAATATAGATATACATTATAGATAGGCAAGAAGTTTAAAAGCTAAAAGTAATGAACTAGAGTGTCTTATACTTGATGAAGTTCTTAATGTATTGGAGAGACCTGGTTGGATAATAAAAAACAACAGAGAATTGAAATATTACTTAAAGTTATACTGTTGGACTTCTAGCAGTGTGTATGCATACAAACAGATTAAACTTGTCTCCTTGTGTGCCTTAGAGGAACACTATAATGTCAGCTGACCAACCATTTCATGAAGTGTTACTTTCTAGAATAGACAGAAAGAAAAATTATTTTTGCTTGAGGAATTTAAAAGACAAATCCAGTTAGGTTAATCCAGAATTGCAGAACTTAGCTATTTTTGGAAGATGCCTAAATTCAATAGGCATCTCCTTGTTTAACCTGAAAATTTTCTGAACTACTGTAATTTGTCTTTTATGTTTCTCAGAGCTGTACTGGTCTGAGCAAAGAGGTGTCTACTACATGATGAAAGAGGCGAGGGGCGGGAGGAAGCCCCGGTACTGCAATAGAGCATCTCTGTCTCCAGAGCAGCCCCGGTTCAAGTATTCAAGATTTAAGCGTGTAGCACGTTCGGGGCATTCTTTTGAAGACAGGTTCGAAACCCTTCCCAGCTGTGGAAACCTTTGAATCATTGAAACCACTTTTTGCCCTGTGTCACCAAATCATACCTCCTGGTGCTTTTTGAGGATGTCAGTGAATGAGGCTCAGTTTTTTTGAAAGGACTGTTTAGGTGTATATTTACAAAAGAAAACTCTTGGCCTTGGATTTGGAAAGCTAAATGGTAGGTGTAAAAATTTATTGAAGAAAAGCTTACTAAAATAGCCTTGATGCAGCCAGTAAAGAGACATGTGAATTGTCAAGGCATTAAGAAGGAAGAATTGAGTTAGAAGAGTTGGTATCAAATTAATTGATATGAATTTCCCAGCAGTATGAAGCAGTTAAGTGTTTTCTTTACTTTGAGCATTGTAACAGGATCCTAGTGTTTCTTGGTAACTTAAAAGGCATACTTGGTGACTGTGGTGTGGCAGAGGAGTTATGTATTGATCTGATAATCTGAAATGCATTCGGTTACTGGGCTGTGGTGGTAAAAGGCCAAAAGATTTCATAAACTTGTGGATTTTTAAATAGAATCATGTACTGTTATGGAGACCTAGCATATAGATAATTTTGCACCCATAAACGTAACCTGGAGAATTATGGAACTATAAACTGCTTGTATTCCTTAATGGGTTCTAAATTAACAAAGAAAAAGATCTTGGGTAATGGTGTGATTAGCAGGATGGATGCTTTCATTCAGTGAGTAGCTGTGGGCAAAAAAGATAGCGATGTGATAGGAAGCATAATCACTGGAGTGGAGTGAGCAAGTGTGTGTGTATGTGTGTGTGTGCATAATAAAGGCATACTTTTAAAATTTTGTTAACCTAGAATGGCTACTGTAATTATGATGACTGCATAACGCATAGTAAAACAAAGTAATAATGAGAAGCCTGGAGAACCTCTGCTTCCTAACACTTCTCCTTCTCCCCTCTTCCCCTGCCCCTTAAAGAAAGACTTGTAAATGACGTGATAATTTACCTTAGGAAAGAAGTGAGGAGAAATGGATGCAAAATTTCTAAAATATAAATGGTAAAAGGGAAAGTATGTTAGAAGATTAAGTCCTTGTCTCATACAGGAGTGTGTTACACCATGAAATTAAAAAAATCGGGAATCAATTACAAATGCTTGATTTTTCTGCAGAGTATTTTGTTATTGTGTTATTGCTTGCCACAGTAAGTTTTTAAGCCCAAACTGTGAAGACAGTTTTTAAAAATGTAAATTCTGTAGGTACCAAACCCCAGAATTGAGATTTTTGATGATTAAAAAAAAAAAAAGATGCAAATAACAACAGTCTAGTAGGGATCAGGAAGAGAATAATTTTGGGTAAATTACTCCACAAATGCTTGCAGCCAGGTTCTTGTTATCCTGCAATGTGGTTTCCTCTGATTCACGTTGAATGGAATAGTGGACTCCATAGAGAACTGGTATTTTGTGTTTTGGTAGTCCTTATACCACTATAATGGTTAACATGTTACTTTTTAGGCACTTAAGATTTGTATTCCTACTTTTGGTTTCTGAATTAGTAATTATGACTGGCTCAGTTTTGCTCTATAGTATATAAACTTGGTTTTGAATATTTTATTTTTCCTCCCCTTCTAAGGATTATGTACTGAAGGCCTGTACCGTGTTAGTGGGAATAAAACGGATCAAGACAACATTCAGAAACAGTTTGATCAAGGTAATTACAAGATTTTATTATTTAAAGCCAAAACAGAACTTGAATTCTCCATGGATTTATCATAGTGCAATACAAAAGGGTTGCACTTTCAAACTGACTGCCATAGCACTGAGCACTTAATGCTCTGGTAGGTTGTACAGGTATAGTCCAGGTTGTTACCAGTGAAGCTGTGTATAAACCAAAGATGGGATAGAATCTTGTTACAGCTGGCTTTAAGTGCTGTTAAAATACTTTCTAGGTGATGTTCTAGTGTTTAAAAGAGTTTAAATGCAGTCCTAGCTGCTCCTTATGTTAATAGTTCGTCAGTCCTAGGAATTCGCTTCCCCCTCTTATCCCCTCCAAATGTAGTGCTTCTTGATACGTATTTTATTGAAAGGTCTCTTGAATAATATGGATTAACAATTAGATCTTGAATAATAAAATTCTAACACAACCTTTCTCATACTAGAATGTACTGGAATATGATTGGTAAATTGTGCTGTTCACTTTGATGTGTTAAAAGAGAAGGTCGGCGCTTTTTTCCTTCTGTTTTCTCATTTAGTTTATGATCTCAGTTGATATTTCAAAATGAAAACACTTCTTAAAAGTTTTTGGATATTAATCATGAAGTTGAGCCTCTGAAAAGTAGTAAAACTCCTAGATGATAAGGAAAATAAATGTACTATTTTTTTATGGTTTACTATGCTGTATCAGATAATCTGAGTATGAGGCTATATTTTCTTCAGTCACCTTATTAAAAGATGTTCCAGAGTTTGAGGTGGAGTGGACTTCTGAAAAGTAAACTTAGCATTTTGAAAATTTCATTTTTTAAATACTTGCAGTTCCACTGCTTACAGTGCTTCTACTTCTAGCCTTGGTTTAAAAATTATGTAGCATGACTTTATTATTATAAATTTCAATTAAAAAAACCCCCTCTAGTTACAAAACATAAAGCTTCTGTTATTTGTGAATCTAGCAGTAGACTATATAGCTATGTGCGGTCACTGGTATGTTTTGTTGTCCTTTTTAAAAGGCTTCATGTGGTCACAATCACATGACTTCTACAAACTGATGTGCCCTGTACCAGTTTTGAACAAAATTTTGGGAAACAGAATTTAAAACTTATTATTAGACAAAATTGATTAATCAGAAGCCAGTCAATGGCAAAGAGAAAAGCATTTACGTCTACATGAAGAACTAGACAATGTTATTTTTCTGATCTTCTTCTGTTTTCTTATACTGTCATATTTTCTTATGTTTGATTTCTTGTGGGTCACAGTGATGGCAGCTTATCCATAGGTTCACCTTTTCATGCGTTTTTAACAAATGTTTGGCAACGTTTTCATTTTCAGTGTTTTGAATACATTCTTGTTCGCATAAAATACTATGAGGAATGATAGCTGTAGGTTTTACATACACTGCTGTTTAATTTTGTTTTACAGATCATAATATCAGTCTAGAGTCTATGGGAGTAACAGTAAATGCAGTGGCTGGAGCTCTTAAAGCTTTTTTTGCTGATCTACCAGATCCATTAATTCCTTACTCTTTGCATCAAGAGTTGTTAGAAACATCAAGTAAGTAATAAACAATCTTGTCTTGATCTCATTATATTATATTGATTGCCCTTATTGCAATTTTTACTTCATTGTAAGTTAAAAGGACTAGCTGCACTGAAATATTTTTTAAATTGCTTACATGTACATTTTAAAATATTCTTTAAAATTAATAGAACTATATGATGAAATAAACACAATATGTTATTTTTTCTAAATAAGTTGTGGCTTATTATTTCCCCTTTTCCTAGAAAATGTAATTGGAGAAATCTACTTTTTTTTCCATTCTGTGTTAGTGCTGTATATGATGAGAGCTCTTGTGACTGTATTGCAGTTGTTAACAGGGGAAAAAACCCTTGAATTCAAAGTCTTACATTCAAACTAGGCTTTAGAAATCAGACACATCTATGTAATGTTGTGGTAATTCTCTTTTAGATTTTTTTCAAATTCTTTTTAAACTCCTTATAAGATGAAATTCTTAATTTTGTTTGCCTTACAAACATTTTTCAGACACTTCCAAGTGAAATGACTAAATTGTTCCCTTTTGTTAAAGAGTGTCTCTCTTGTATTGGCAGCAAACTCTTTCAGAAAAAGACTGCTACGTATTTTTGCGGGATGTGACATACAGTATTCTTAATGCTTTTTTGTTCAAAACATGAAAATACTGGTGTAAACCTAAGGCTTGGGCCTGGACTTGATTAATATATACTTCATTAGAAATTTTGTATTGTTGGACAATATCTGTAGATACCTATTTGTGGTATTTCTGCTGTACTTTTCAGGCAAATTGCTTGTTTAATGTAATGAGTTTTTATTTTTTCTTAAAAGCGTATCACTTAAATTTCAGTCAAAACATGCAATAGCTTATAAGTTGACTTACTCTATTAAAATGCTATTAATACTGCTTTCTGTTTGAGATATATTGGAGCATATTTAACATTATTTCTACAGTACTAGGGTACATCAAATTTATTTTTAGCAATGCAGTCAAGTAACAGAGGTGAGCTGCTATTCCTTTTTATGATATGAATCATCATGGAATAGAGGTATATTCTGCAGAATGTATGGTTCTACAATACTTAAGTGGTGTTTTCCACAAGTGTTTTAGCAGCAGCATTAGTTCTTTTTTTTTAAAAAAAAAATTATTTTATTCCATAGTCCTTTCTTACATGTTGCTTGTTTCCTCTTTGAAGTATAAATAATGTCCCTTGGATGTGTGAAAATCCCTGTTCCACTTTAAACAGTATATTTAAAGTGGCCGCACCAGGCTCATTCACAATTTTTTTTATTATTTGAATAACTGATAAGCTTAAGATATTCTAAGTTCATGTGAATGTCTTCCTTCCCCCAAATCTTTGTGAAACTTCAGTCTGAATAAATCTTATAGATACATCTAAGTCATAACACTTTGCAAGCAGAGGAAAATCTAACAAGAAATGACTGTGTCACATTGTCAGTTATCATTCTACAAGCCAACAATGAGCTAATCGAATGATTCTTTGCTGTTAAATGCAGATAAATAATTCTGCTTAAATACACAAAAATATTTTTGTGTTTAGATAGTTACATCTATAATAAAAAAATATTCTGTGCAATAGTATATGCAGATAGGAATTTTATCAAATATTTTCTCATTTGATATTTCTCTGTGGGTATCTTATCTGTACCATTATACTAGGAAAAAGACTTAGCAACACTTTATTCAGTATGTCTTTCTAGATGTGTCAGAAAATGTCACTTATTTTATAGAAATCATGGATAAGACAGAACGGCTACATGAGTTAAAAGAAATTGTGAAGAAATTCCACCCAGTGAACTATGATGTCTTCAAATATGTAATAACACATTTAAACAGGTATAGTATTTTTCTACTAAAATTTTGTTTAAGTTGTAACAATGCAAAAAAGATTGTGTTAATAACAATGAATTGACTACTAGAATTGAAAATTTCCTGCTGCATTGCTCAACTGTTAGTATAAATGTGGAAAATGAAACTAGGAGTTAGAGGTTGATTAGAAAAGGTTTGTATATTTTGTTCTCAGATTTTCTTGACATATAAATATCTGGCGTTTTTTTACTAAAATAATGTGATAGTAGTAGATGTATACTGCTTCATAATCTGACCCTTTATGTGCACAAGTGTGCAATATTCAGTCATACAAAACAGGAAAAAAACCGGTTTACTCATGTTTCTTTTTCAGCTAAAATGGGACTATTCTCTGAAATCCACTGAATGAGATTAACTACATTATTAAACAATAGAATAAACATTGCGAAAGCGAAAATTGTGTTTTGTTACGTTCAAACAGAATTTCCTGTGTTTGTGCCTGTTGCTTTTTGTGTTGTCATTGGACACCACTTAGAAGAGTCTCAATCCATCTTCTTTACACCCTCCTATCAGATATTTAAAAACAATGATAAGACTTCCCCTGAGTTTTTCCAGGCTGAGCAGTCCCAACTTTCTCAGCCTGTCCTCATTTGAGAGATCCTCAGTCTCTTAATGATCTTTGTGCCCCTTCGTTGGGCTCACTACAGTATGTCCATATGTCTGTTGTGCTGGAGAGCCCAGAGCTGGACCCCATACTCCAGATGTGGCCTCTGCAGTACTGAGTAGAGAGGAAAGATACCTCCCTAGACCTGCTGGCAGCACTCCTAATGCAACCTAGGATGCCGTTGGCCTTCTCTGCCACAGGGGCAGGTTGCTTACTCATGTTCAGTTTGTTGTCCACCAGGACTTTCAGGTCCTTCTCCGCAATGGTGCGTTCCAGCCAGCCAGTTTTGTGTATATACACCAATAAGCTTTTCACAACGTTTAAGTTGTTAAGTTGTTCTAGACTATAGTGTGTGTGTGTGTGGTTTTGCAGGTATTTGTAATGATCTAACTGGGCATGTAATATGGGGGCAGAAATGAGACCTTTTCACTTCCCTATTTAGTCACCAGAGAGAATGTAGGTGCTCTCTGTTGCTGTTTGGAAGGAGTCTTCTCTTTTCACTGGATGAACGAGAAACTTTAGAACTTAGGCACCTACTTTTACACTTCTCTCCATCACATATACAGCTTGCTAAAGCTTTATAAAGTTATTCATTTTCCTTTGCAGGGAAATGGATCAATTTTTCCATTGCAGTCTTGCCAAATACAAATTCAGCCCTAAAATAGATAAAATCATATCAAGGGATATAATTATTCCGTGCATTTACATATTACAGAATTGCAAGATATTGCTTGCGCATATCTGAAGTAAAACAAAGCATCTCAAAATTGACACAGGTATTAGTTACCTGAAATGTTTCAATAGTTCTTAATGGACTTGATAAAAATTCTCGTGGAAGAGTGGCAATCTCTGCATTGTCAAAAGTCTTCAGCTGGTCACCTATTTGCATAGCACAGCTGAATGTACAGTGTTAGGTACCTGGATTGCTGCAAGTAAAAGAGCTAAATATAATTTTAAAAAATCCTGAATAGGTTCTAATGTATGCATACCTACAGATGAATGAAATACATTAATCACGGAACTTAATGGAGAACATAAGTAGTGTATGCTGGCCTTTGCGCTCCAGTCCACTCTTTCTCATTTAATGATGGCTGATTCACATTGCGGGTTGCTAGTGACAAAATAATCTTTTCTCAAGTAAGAAAGACTGCCATTTTTTGTCTCATTTGCAGTGTCAGATAGTTGTGTTCCATTCAACAAGAAAACTGCTTGAGTGTGAGCAATTGCATATATATATATATATGTATATATATATATAGGTACAAAAATCAGTCTGCAAAATAAAAGCCAGATCATTTATTTTCTGTTTCATTGCATAGCAGGTGCTATTTTTTCCCCAGTTTTATAACTCATCTTGTTGTAGTTTGTTCTCTAATGAAACACCGTTACAGAATTTGATCCCTTTTGGTGTTTTTCATTGTACGCATTTTAGGGAAAAGGTACAGGCAGTTCTGATTCAAAACTGACAGATTCATTGTCCTATCACGATGTCTTACACGTAAATTTTATTTAATTCTTGTTAGTCTCACTCATTGTTCTGTCTCTAGAGTATAGTCTAGGAAGAATTTATACTCAGAAGAATTTGGTATAGGAAGAAAACTCTTTAATAAAAATGCTAAGCAAAATGTAAGGTCACATTTGTATCTTTGGGTTCTTTAATCCTTAAATGAAGTTACAATGTAATTATTTTAGGAAAGAGATTATGAATGTTACTATCACTGAGAAATAGTATCCAGATATCCTTTGGACCCAACTTGTTCAAAACAGATCGAGAGGGAATATTTGTATAACTTCACACTCTTTGGAATAAGTAATGTGCATGCTAAAATGGAAATCTACCCTTTGTAGTTACCATGATACATGCATTGTAAACGAGTGAAAATATTTTCTTAGAGCATTAATTCTAGTGTTTACTATGGTTTTCACAGCTTTTGAATCTGTGGACTACAGCCAGCTGTCAGAAATTCTTGCAGTCTGCTCTTGTTAATCATCAAAATTGTAACTGACAAGTTGCTGAACTTTTATTTTCCATCTATTTCTGCAGGACAACTGTAGCTCAGTGACCTTTGTGCTGTCTACTGTAATATAGGAATTGCATGTTCCCAGCTGAATGAATATCTTAGGTGTTCATCAGATTTATTAACACACGATTTTTCATGTACCTCTCACTAATTACTTCTAGATAAAATTATGATGTTACTTTAGAATTCAGAATATTTTTAGAAAACAAAATATCCTGGCTCTTTCTAGCCTATTACTATGAAAAGCAGTGTGTTTTTTCTGAGGGGGCATGTAATTGTAGGTAATAAATTTGGTAACAAGATGGTTTGTTGTTTTTGGTTTTATTTTTTTTTCCTTGTAATAGTATTGTAATAATGAATTTAGATCATTAAGTGAAGAACCTGTTTCAGACGCTGCTTAAAAGCAAGAAACTTCTAGGAAGAGAAACCCAACTGGAAACCTTTGTGTTATACATTGAAAAATAAAACAAAATTAATGTGTGTTGATATTAGTGATATTTCCCCTGATGGTGTTCTTTACAGCTTGGCCAAATTCTGTTGCTGGCCAGTATGAAAAAACCTTCAGAGATGTGCTTTAATCAACACTTGATTTTTTTGATTTTGTGTTTATTTTTAACATGTGATCTAATGTTATGCCTTTTTCTTTGAGTGCTGAAGATGTTAGTTAATCTCTGACTGTACTACAGTAAGAAGCCATTTCTGTCACTTTTCTTCTAGACATTTTAATGGACAAAATTTTAATTTTATGAAATCCTGTAGGAGAGATTTAAAGTTTGTTTATTATTGTCACTTTAAAATGTTGGTGGAATGTTGAATTTCTTCCTTGATTAAAAGCTTAATCAGATTTATATTTGTTAGCTATCTGAATCTGGAAAAGTCATGGTTTCTAAATTTTCTTCTGCATAATCACTTAAAAAACCCAAGAACATTTGTTTTAATGGATAGCTGGAGGAAAGTAACAAAGATCTTGAGATTATTTAATAATAATGCTTACAGTTAGCTATGAAAATATTTGTAGTTGATTGCATACTGGTTTTAATTCATTCTGTGCATGTCGTTCTCATTTCAGGGTTAGTCAGCAATATAAAACCAACTTTATGACTGCTGATAACTTATCCATTTGTTTCTGGCCTACTTTGATGAGACCCGATTTTGAAAACAGAGAGTTTCTTTCTACCACCAAAATCCACCAGTCGATTATAGAGACCTTCATTCAACAGTGTCAATTTTTCTTTTACAATGGGGAGATTGTAGAAGCACCTAACTCAGTGGCATGTCAGCCACCGCCTTCCAACACAGTGCAGATGGTGGAACCAATGGTACCCCTTCAGTTACCACCACCCCTGCAGCCTCAGCTGATACAGTCACAATTACCAGCAGACCCTCTTGGTATTATATAAATAGAAGACGATTGCAGGCAGCCTGGCACTGGACAGTAAAGACAAGCTGTAGACATGCATGTTTCAGGATACAGTAATGTACTTCATATTTATGAAAAATAATTCCCATCCAGCTGATTGGACATCTTTTTGTTATATCCCGTACTGTGTTCCTCATTTGTACACGCTGCAGATGGAAACTATGTGATAAGCATGACTGGAGAGGTTTAATTTTTAAAAGCAGAAATAGCTATAAAGTACAAAGCTGCTGCTGCATGATACCTTATCGCAATCACTGTATCATTCCTGTGACGGTTTGTCACAATATATTGTGAATAAAATTTTTCTATAGAAATTTAATGATTTAAAAAAATTACATTTATGAAACATTCAATGCTTACAGCCTGCTTTATGGCTGTTTTTGTTATTTGACATGCTATTTTTGGCAATTTTATTCACATTCAAGCATTCTGTGTAAACAACTAAAGCCCAGCTATAGTTTATTTTGTAATCTCCTGGCTACTTATGTGACGATATGCTTAGGGTGGTTTAGGGAAGAATGCAAAATGCACTGTTGAGAATTTTACAATCCCTCACCATCCATCTTTACTTGTAAGTAAACCTGTGGACAGTTTGTTAAGGGTGGGTGAACTTGCTTATTATTTCTTACAGCACAATACCAAGGACATGCTTGTTGTAAAAGTGAGTTTCAAATATTGTACAAAAATTTTGATGTTGCCTACTTATTTCTTTATGTTCCATTACTGAACTAAACATTTTGTAAAACTGTTAATTCTGTAAACAACTGCATGTTTAAAAGATCATTGATGGTCTTGTAAACTTAATCTAATATATTTTAGATATTTTAATTTTTCCCACTTGGGAATACATGTAGTGTTTAGAAAATAGTTCATGACATTTTCATATAAGGTTATATAACTTTTCATACATAAACATGAATTTTGTTGTAGTAAAATTCTCTAAACCGAACAATGTTTTAATCTAGGACTTCAATTAATCTATTCTTTAAATCTATTTTTATGTGACCCTTTAAAGATATACAAAAATGCATTGCTAATACATAGCAATAAATACTTTGGGTACTGACAATTAACCTCTTTGGAGTGTGTATATATAAAATCACATAAACTTGTATTCATATTTTTTTCCTGTGGTATGTTGTACTAAAAATTCAAATGACTGATTTTTTTTCACCATATTTTTAAATTATCTCTTTTTTTTCATTTATTTTCCTTCTACATTGGTACCAATTTTGCTGTAAAAGAATGCTGCTTAATTTAAACAAATCTTTTGGTTAAATATTTTGTTAGTGGTAAAAAAATTTAGAAGGTTACAAATTGTAGCAAGGAGGAGACCATAGATAAACACTACCTGTGAGACTTTTCATAGCAGCTTTTTTTCTTTCATGCTCAAAATATACCTTTTTAGGTCTGCAAAGAAGAAAGCAGTTTTGGCTCATTCAGCTGCTAGAATGTTTTGTGTAGTTAAAAAAAAAAGCTTTATGATGGTCACTGTTGTAATCTTCACTTATAACAAGATTTAAGATCGTCTTGTATGTATTATAGTAAATAGATGATTTTGAGAAATAAGGCTTTTAAGAGTTTGATTTGCTCCATTTTTTCCAAAATAAAAATTGCCTTTCCCACTTATGTCCTAGGTATTGTACTTCTAATTATGACTTGGATTGTCATTCTAGATGACTATGATACCATAAACCCGGCTGCTGTTTGAAATACATGTATATTATAAATTATCTTGATATTGTGTTATATTCTTGCAAGTAATTATCTTTTCTAAGAAAACATAAACAAAAAAGAAAAGTCAACCCTATTGCTATTGCAAAGCACACAGCAATTAATAGTACAATAAAGTCTGTCCTGTAAATTGTAGTATTCTTAACTTGTTCTACTTTACCTGTTGTCTATATAGCTTTTATTTATAGTTATCAGTCTTATCTTGGCATGTTTAGCAAAGAAAATGAAACTTCAAGAGTTTTATAAACTATTTCTAGGTTGCTAAAGATTTTATTTTTCTACTGTATATGGTATAGACAAAGCATCACCTGTACAGGAAACAAGTCTATTTCTAATAGAAGTAAGCTTAAAAATAAATGCCAGTCATATCCATATTTAAAAGTTCTATCTATAAAGTGTCTCCAGTCTTTGTAATGTGAATTACATTTTAAACTTTCTACAAATTCCAAGTTGTTTGCCATAATATTTAACTATTCTTTGAATACTAATTTTTAGAATAACTTACATTCCATTTCATGTCGAACTGTCACGTTGAACTTGTGATCAGAAGTATTTGCAGTATCATTTATTTCTTGTGTATGATGTTATGGCTAAATCACTTCATGATTTTAAAAAATCTTAACACTTGTATTTGGCCAAATATGAAAAGTGTTATTACATTTACTGGATAAAACATAAAAAGAGAAATAATAAGAAAGCGTGGCGTGTGGCACTTGATTGCCACATGGAAGAGTCTTTGCATACTGGTTGCATTATAGAAGTGTTAAATGCAGGAATGTGGATATATGTGTATGTGTAATATATACACTTTGATATTTTTTTATGTGTTTGTGTGTTTATGTACACAAGCACATGTGCACAGACTTGCATGCACATACACCCACATAGTAAAGTTTTAAAAAGATACTAGGAAATTATACCATCGTTATTAAAGATTTATAATAGAGCTTTCTCTATTATTATTTTTATTAGTGCTATAAAATGAGGAAGCATGTCATTATATACGAATTCCTCATACTTTGGCTCATGTAGTCCCTTCTAGTTTTAATGAAAATCCAAACAATAATAACTATATTTTTTAATGTGAGCATTTTTACAGTAATATCTATCTTGATAAAGATACAAATGTATATTATTTTTGGTTGAGCATCTCAGTGACACTTTATGGAGTAGTTTGTCTTTTTTATGTAATATTGGTATACACATACTGCAGTGTATTGTCTTTCAGTGTTTTAGCAATTTTTAAAATCCCAGACCTGAGTTACAAAAGTGCCATTTTAAGTAATGCTTAACAGGTTGTTTCAAAATTCCTTACCCTCCATGATCTTGTGGAATTTTGACATATATAGTGTAAATAGATTGCAGATGTCAACTAAAGTGAAAAGAAACTTTATTGTTGTTGTATGTTTTCTCCATTATTTGAATCCTGGTTGCTAGGAAATTATAGATATGTTTATTTTTAGTTGCTGGAGTTTATCTTCCAATATTTATGATAAATATAGACAAACTATCAATTGGAGATTTAAAAAATTGGCCTTAGCTTACATGCTTATTTCAGTTTTTTTCAGTAATTGTGATGCTGTTTGTCAACTGAAAAAATTACACATAAAAGTAGAAATTTTGTTCTTTGTTTACAATGTAATCTTTTGTTGCTACATCAGCAGAATACTGCAGTGGATTAAATATCAGTGAAGCTTATTCTGTATAAAAGATTCAACGAATAAAATACTAAGATGCCTACTGTGTATAATGTTCAGTTTAGTTGCCTACTAAATTTTTAAAGGCAAAAGCACCCTGTCTTTCACATACACAGAGAAGAAATTTAGCAGTAAATCTCGCTAAACTGAGTGTACTGAGTGTTTAAGGCATTCTTGAGGGGGAGGGTGTCTCTCTTCTTGCATTTGATACGTCTTCTAAACCGCTGAATTTTGGAAGTGATTCTCACAATGGTGAAGACTCTTCTGCAGGTAACACATCCCCTGAGATGGATACATGCATACAGTAGTGAACAGACCTCGGAAGTGATAGAATGGAAGATGTTCTGTTTAACTGTGCAGTGCATGTGAAATTCTGTGGCTCATGTGACCTCTTACATTTTTCACCTGATTGAGCTGCTCAGCAAGAAAGGCTGTGATTTATGGAAAACAGCTTTTCAGTTTTCTACCATGCTTAAAGGAATGGGTCTCTTAAAATTATTTTTCCTACGGAATTTTTAAACCTGAAGTGGAAACGGGGGTTTGCGGTTAGCTTTAAATTTTCAGAGTTATATGTTATTGGTCATAATTCTGCTAACTATATGGGATAAATCCACCTTTGATGAAAGTACTGCTTTTAGTTCTTGTGCGTGCAACATCTATGCTTAGTTTGTTTCTTCAGAGCATCTTGAGTCGTATGGCCAGTGCAGAAATTAACTGCAAAAGTTCCCTGACAGCCTTCAAATCTGAACACTTTTCAGGTTTTATTATGTATCTTAACACTTTCAGATATTGGAGCATTTTAATCTCAGATAGGATGAGTCCTACCTATAAATTAGTGTGCAAATCTCAGTTTTTTAAATTGCTGTATCAAAAAACATATCTACTGGATCTGAAGCATCATGCAGTGTTCAGGCTCTACAGCAGACCACAAGTTTCTGACGACTAGCTGTCCTAGAGAACCAGAGTGTAACGTTAGTGTTCACTTGTGTCCAATTCGATCCTTCAGCTAATTCATAGTTTCCATGGAATCAGAAGGGATGAATTTAATCTGTCATCATACCTAGTGAAAGTGAACGCTTCCTTCCTTTTCTTATTGACAAATTCTTTCCCCAGTGTGTAGGTGGTGTGTGTTATGGCTGTTGCTCATATGTTTCTCATCTTCCTTATAAAATACAATGCATGTGCGTTTAGACCTGTTTTTTTTGTTGCTGAATTGAGTGTCATTGATGCCTAGCCAACACTCTGGTGCTTTTATATTGTGGAATAGGGTTTAATATATCTGATTACATTAATAATGATTTGTCCATTACTGTTTTTTATTTGATATGATTTAGAAAACATGGAGAATTAAATAATTTCGCTCAAAGCCTACAGTGCAGTAACTGTGTTTTTTCAGTCTTAGAGCGTGATCATATTGAAAGGCCGTTGTTGCTTCTTACAAGCTGTTTGAGTTAAGAAAAGATGGGAAGGGAACCTTGTGGTGGTACTTGCAGCCATGACTGTATGTCAGTGCTTCAGGGGTAGATACACTGACTTGGAAGAGTGCCTCTGGCTGCTCGTGTGACTGACAGATTTATATACTGTATTTTCCCCAGAATTACGATATTGCAATCTATCTGTCCTTACAGATTTTTCTGCTTCACAACTGAAGAAGTGAAGGGAAGGCAAAGTAGCCGTTCTCATCACTTCGTGCAGTTCTCTCAGCTTTGCCACTGATGAGAGTTGTCAGGGGCTCCTAAATTGCTCTTGAGGGGTTTTACTGAATTAAAAGTAGAAAATGTACGGAGTGGTAATTTATGAATTGAAGTTCTTTGATTAACTGACTCAAAGTGCAATGAATTAGTGAAGCATCTGGAAAAAAACAGGTTTGCCATTAAATTACAGGCGGTGTTGTCTCCCCTTGAAGATTTCACCCTTGGTACTTGGCATTGCGACCTGCGTTTCTGCAGTGACTGCCCTTGCCTGGTCATATTGACCCCGTGCAAGTTGGGAATGAAGAGATCAAGAAACCTACCTCAAAAGAATAATGTACTTTGAACAGCTGCCTCTTAAAACACTTAGATGAAATTACTAAACATAGAATGTAGCAAAAAAAAAAAAAAAATGGAGAATGAAATGTCAATGGTTCATTATTGAAATATGTATGTGTATACACATATGCTTTTTTTAGTTTGGTAAAGAAGTAGATGTTGATATGGTGGTTTTTACCTAGTAACAGGTGGCCAGCCTGCTACAAATAAATATTGCTTACAATTCAGATGTTAAGTTTTGAAAACTGAATGTAAACAGATGTATCTAATTTTGATATCCTATCTGTGTGTTGTCTAGTTTTAACATTGGCTTAATTTTGTTATCCTATGTGGTCACACAAATAAGCCCGATTTTATGTGCTTTATTTAACTGTATTATAGTTGAAAAGTTTCTTTATCTCTTCATGGATGACTGCTTGTCTTTATTCTTTCTTCTCTTCCTGTTTCTTTTTGACTAATTAGTCTTAAAGTCAAAACTTACAGTTTATAACATGATCATAATACTTGTCTCCTGTAAAACATACTGGGTCCCACATAAAGTTTATAAAAGTCTGTCAATACCCTTTTGTCCCCTTTTGTCTGCACTTGTCTGTGTGCACTGGTTTGGTATTTTGGGTATGCAGGACGTGGGGCAGTGTGACACTTGTCCATGTCTGGAGATTCTGATGGCTAGGAGGTGGGTATCAGGGTGATCCTTTTCTGTATCCTAACTCTGCTTTTAATGGAAGAGTACTGGGAAGAGCAGCTAGGAGACTGTTTAAAAATGGTGAAGGATAAATATTACGAGTTCTCAGTATATCAGTGAGGTGAAGATGCTCACCTCAACAGGGCTTCATTTCTGTGCTAGAGATTTTTGTGTAGGGAGCTTTCAAGCCTTGCACTGATAGTGTAAAGGGAGGAGGCGATGGGAAAGCTTTTCCCTATACTCTTCTCTTGAACCTCAAGGGCCAGTGTTGTTCTTGCAGAGTTTGGCGCACAAAGTCCTCTATGTCTGATGTAGAGTTTTGACCCCACAGAAAGAGGGTCATGGATTAGCATGTGGCCTTCAACCAAAATTGTTACAGCTAAACAGTGGGGACATACATATCAACCTTAAATTGTTCCTCAGCATCCCTGTTCCTGAAGCATGCTGCCCTTGAAAGTCTGTTGTTTTTTAATATAAAATAGTTTTTGAGTGGTATTACCACCACAATCTGCAGTTGTAAGTCATCTTTACACTTCCTCACAGCTGGCCAGATTTATTTACCAGGATACAAAGCTTCCCTGACCTGAAATACTTCTGGGGAAGTAGAAATCAAGTTCTGTTCTCCTTGGGCTTGTACATGGTGATATCAAGTATTTTGTTTTCTCTCTCCTTTCCAAAGAAGGTCGTTTCTAAGAAAAATGAGAGGGCTGAACTGTTATCTGTCAGAGGTCTGTTTTTGTAGCATGATAGTGATATCATGCAGTAAATGCCCAGCTCATGCAATGAAGACATGGAAGTAGTGTATGAAGATGTGCATCCTGCTGGAATCATTTGGAAGACTGTCCGTGGCAGAGTAAGTGAATTGTGGAACAAATTAGCCTCTCAATCATGGCTATGGTTCCTCTTTGAAGGAAAGTTAATACTTGTGTTTTTTTTTTTTTTTCTCCAGGAGGGGAACTGGTGTGCATGTAATGTGATTGTCAAAGTCGAGCTCTGACCCAGTGGGGAAATGAGCAAACAATTTGACACCAGAAACACCCTGAAAGGCTCTGCAGCCGTCTTATGTCCAATCCTAGTATTCAAAGTATCAGGAGAAACTGGATGCTTCTGTTTTTCTCCCAGACCATGTGCGCTTCTCATAAGCTGAGGGGCAGGGTCTCATAGCTCCCTTTGGATTTTGACCACTGCCACACATCTAGTATTCTGCTGAAAACATTGGCCATAATAAATGTGTTTTTAAGCTACTGATCTGTAAATAAGTTGAGTCTGATTTCCTGAAATGTTACCCTCGCCCCTTTTTTTTTTTTCCTTTATTTTTTTTTCTCTCCCCCTTTACCCACCCTGGAAACAGCAGAGCTGCTCAGCTAGAGTTCCCTCAAAGTGAAGAAGGGATTCTACTGCAGGGCATTCTCATTTGGGAGTACTTGGCTTTAGATCTTGCCTCTCCTCCTTTGCACTACAAGAATGTAGGTTTGTTAACTTCTGGGCTTGCTACAAAAACTATTTTTTTCCCCCTGCCTAAAGTTGCTGAGGATGAGGGGGCTGAAGAAAATGTCTACAGGCAGTTATTTATCTTTGTGCATTCATTTATGGGACAGGTGCCCAGAGCCCTAGGATGGCAAAATTTCTTCAGAAATGTAAAGAAAAAATAGCTTACAACTTCTATGAGTCTCCTTCCTTCTGATGGACTAGTTAAGGAAGCCTACAGCTATTCTTGCACTGAACAGTAGTAAAAAGTATGTTCTGAACTCATTTAGATGATAAATGTCTCTATATTCTGAATTGTCTTGCAAAAAAAGATGCAAGCAATTGAATTCTTGCAGAGAAGTGTTGCACGGACAGCCGAAGTGAAGGACTGCTAGAAAGTGTGCTAAATATGAGCAAACAGGATGTGTGACTAGTTTAGCTCATCAGTAGGAAGCTAAGAAAGAGTGGGAATTTTAAGAGCTTAGAAATTTTAAACTGAATGAAAGGAAATATTTACGGTGGGTATTTTTTCCCTTCTGGTGTTTTCAGTGGCTTCTGTTTGCATTTTTATAATACGAGGACGTGTTTCAATGCACTCCATTCGCAGTGCTGCAATGCTCTCAACAGCCATCCAGTTGTATGCTTGGTGAGGAGACTGTTGCGGAGGTGCTGAAGACAGTTTGCACCAGCCTTTTCACTTTCAACATAAGAACGAAGAGCTTTAAAAGAAATGCCTGCTTACAGGAAGCCTTTTCCTGGTTTTGTGTAGGATAAGAGACTTTCCCACCCTGACAAAGTTCTTAAAAATATACACGATTGGCCAAAACCACAATGTTGACAGTTTCTGTGGGGTTTTGGGGTTGGTTGCTTTTCTTTTTTTTTTTTTTCCCTTCCTTTTTTTTATAAAAAGGAGGGCCAAAAAAAGCTAATATGCATTTTTATTATTGAATCGGAAGCAACATTTTTTAGGGGCGTGGAATTTACTATTCAAGCAAAGTGTTAGAATTAGCCAAGTAACCCTCTGGAAATAGCAGTGAAGTATTCACATTGAAGAGAATAACCTTTTATTGTTAGTTTTCCTAGTGGCATCACAATTTTCTGACTAGCAACCAGAGTCTGTCTTATGGCTTTGTCTAAATATATTTTATTTGCAGGTATATTAATGCCATTTTTAAACTACTACAGTTGCATTCGGTAATTTCTTGCGTGGAGGTATCTGCTTATAAGAGGTCCTGGATTATTATTTATTCTGGTGGTGAGTAATTTCTTACTGAGAATATAAAAAGGAGACAGCTGACATTCTTCCTTATTAAAGAAAACCAGGGTGACCTTTTTTTGCCTGAACGGGCAGAAGTTTGTTTTCAGCTGCAGCATCTGGAGCACCCATGTACACAGGAAAGAGCCTGTTCTGTGCATGTAAATTTCCAAAGAAGCAACAGGTAAAGCAGATAAAAGCATGTCTTCATTTTTCCTTACTGGAAATTTGACTACAAGAATGACTGTCATAGCCTGTTCTGTAGTCTTATCCCATAATCTGGCCGAGTATAAATGCCAGATTTATATTTTTTTACCCTGTCTCTCAAAAATACTTAGCAGACCTGCGTTCCTACATTCATTGTATTCTCGTTTCTGACCTGTACCCAGTTTCTTTTAAAAGAGAAGTTTTCTACATGTGTGCAAAATTATATTAACTCAATGACAGTATTAGCTCAATTGAAAAGGTTTAGTGAACCTTGTCAGAAAAGAGTCTTTGGTTAGAGTTTATCTGATAAAGTTACACCATGTCCTGTGTTATTGTTAAAATGCTTCTCTCCTTCACCTTAAAAGTGAAGTAGAAGCTAACTTGAGATGGAAATGTTGCACTGCTTGCTTTGGTGAAGGTTCAGTTAGCATGGAAGGAATTAAGTTTTCGTTTCCTTGTGAAGTCCCCAGCAGGCAGCTTCTACTTGATCAGTGGAAGTCTCACATACATGCATGTATGCATGGAGAGTTATGAAAATGGCTCTCTGACACTGTTGTTTTCTCTACTCCTTAATCTATTACTTCGGTGTCCCCAAATGTCTCGGATTCAGCTATGTATAGTACATGCTGAGTTTTCTGCCTTGTGTTGGAAACTAAAACTCAAATTTGCTGTAAGTGCATGAATTTTTAGTCTTCATCTGCTTCCTGAAGAGCATCCATGCTTTATCCATATATTTAGTATTCAAGAAGCAGGGGAAATTAAGGGTGAGTGATTTTTATCTCTGTAAATTTTAGAAAAATCTGGGAGTTTCTGTATTGGGAATTGGCCTCTGTTCCGTGTCTGTGGAAGAGATGCAGCTGCACTGTTCCTGCAGGTGCACTGTGGGTAGCTGGTCCGTTGTCTCTTGTTTCTAGGCAGGGCAGAGCCTCAAAGGCTGGCCTTTGAGTGCAGTCATATCCCTGAAAACCCAAGTGTGGTACATTGCTGTGTGCTGTCTTCTTTAAATATTGTGGAGGGAAAGCTCTCCCCCTCTGCTTTTGAAAATCAGTTTGGAAAACTATCCTCTTGTTTCACATCAGCAATGTGAGTATTTGCCTTTTTCCTCAAGAGGCTGAAAGGAACACGCCTCTCTTCCGGAACTGCAAGATTTCATTGATCTTTCTGATTTTAACTGCTGTAGAAGATAAAGAATTCTGTAAACAAATTTTCAGAATAACTGAATGACAAAATGGAAGAAAGAAGTCCAAATACATGCATGAGATCTTAATGTACACGTACTGAGCAGAAAATAAAGCCGTTCCTTTCCCTTTTGACTCTGAAAAACAGTTGTTTTAAAGATGCATATAAAAATGCATGGGCATGAGTACAGTGGTGTCCTCAAATCTAGAGATCTGATCTCACCCTTTGGTTTGTTACAAGAACTGCAAATGATATTCTTAGCAATATATGTAATTTTTTTCTTTATTTTCCAGAAAGAATAAGCATACAATAGGAACTGCACTTAGAATTGAGAAGTCTTATAATGATTCTGTCTTCACTCATTACCCCCCCCTTTTTTTCTTCTGATCTTTTGAAAGGGCTTTCATTTTTTTTTTCCTTATGTGACTACCTACTTTATTTCTATGTTTCCCCTTGCTAGGTGGTAAACCTATATGGCTGTGTAGTATTTTCTGCTAACAAATTGCTGGAAGTTGTGGAGACTGCACACCCTGGTTAAAAATGTATGGTCTGTGGGGGGAAGAAAAGAAAAAGTTATATAACATTGAGAAAAATTTTAAAAGGCCATAAAATAGGGAACCAAATATGGAAATGAGTAAGAACTAGAGTTAAGGCAAAGGTCTTAAAAGGGGAAAGAGCTTAGTTTTTAAATAAGGTGAAGTTCCACTTCAAGATGCAAAAGTAAGCTGCTTCAAACAGAGGGGAACGGCTGCATGTGTTAACATAAGGGTTCTAGCTCAAGGTATGCAAGTGGGTTTATTTGACTAATTTCTGTATTTCAGTTGTTGTGCTGGTTTAATCAAAACAAATGCTCATTAGGTTTTAAAATTTGCACAGGTATTGAAATACAACAGCTCTTGACCCACAAGATATACTATAAAAATAAATATTATCTTGAATATACAAATGTAGGTCTTGATCATTCTTCTCTCTCTGATGGAAATTTCTCTATACTTGTCTTCAAAACCTGTGAAATAGATTCCATGACTTTCTTTGTGTCTTATTTCAGTGATTCAGTATCCTTATGGGAAGAAAGATTCTCCTTGTAGCCAAGCTAAATCTTCTTTACTGCAAGATAAACCGACTTCTTCTAGTTCTATTGCAAGTGGACGTGGTGAATATTTATCTCTGTCACCTTTATGGTGATCTTTAGATGCTGGAAGACTTTTATGTCCCATTTCTCTCTCACTGCTTTCCACAGCTGTCTTTTCTTTCTCCAAGTAGCATGTTCCTTTTTACAGTTTGTGTTTATCA
The DNA here is from genome assembly GCF_013368605.1 of Nyctibius grandis. Lineage (NCBI taxonomy): Eukaryota > Metazoa > Chordata > Aves > Nyctibiiformes > Nyctibiidae > Nyctibius > Nyctibius grandis. The sequence goes on from NC_090661.1 coordinate 42,570,496, forward strand.
ACCTTGTGGTATTTTTGTTGCCTTTGTTTTAAGTATATTGGTGGTCCAAACTGGGCACAGTCCTGACCGCTCTACTAATACAAAAAGTATACCAGTATAATATCTCTTGTATCTTGTAAATAATGTGTAAGGCTGATTAGCCCCTAAGCCAATATACTGTAAGCCCCAAATTTTATTACTAGTTTGTACTCTTAAAATGGTACCATTTGAACAGGGGTCTGCTTTTAGCTGAAGCTCACGAGATGCGAGTTCTTCTATTATAGAGTGCACTGTCAGCAAGTTCGCTGATGACACAAAACTGGGAGGAGTGGCTGACACACCAGAAGGCTGTGCTGCCATTCAGAGAGACCTAGACAGGCTGGAGAGTTGGGCGGGGAGAAATTTAATGAAATATAACAAGGGCAAGTGTAGAGTCCTGCATCTGGGCAAGAACAACCCCATGTACCAGTACAAGTTGGGGACAGACCTGTTGGAGAGCAGCGTAGGGGAAAGGGACCTGGGGGTCCTAATGGACAGCAGGATGACCATGAGCCAGCAATGTGCCCTTGTGGCCAAAAAGGCCAATGGCATCCTGGGGTGTATTAGAAGGGGTGTGGTTAGTAGGTCAAGAGAGGTTCTTCTCCCTCTCTACTCTGCCCTGGTGAGGCCACATCTGGAATATTGTGTCCAGTTCTGGGCCCCTCAGTTCAAGAAGGACAGGGAAGTGCTAGAGAGAGTCCAGCGCAGAGCCACGAGGATGATTAAGGGAGTGGAACATCTCCCGTATGAGGAGAGGCTGAGGGAGCTGGGTCTCTTCAGCTTAGAGAAGAGGAGACTGAGGGGTGACCTCATTAATGTTTATAAATATGTGAAGGGCAAGTGTCATGAGGATGGAGCCAGGCTCTTCTCAGTGACATCCCTTGACAGGACAAGGGGCAACGGGTGCAAGCTGGAACACAGGAGGTTCCACATAAATATGAGGAAAAACTTCTTTACAGTGAGGGTAACTGAACACTGGAACAGGCTGCCCAGAGAGGTTGTGGAGTCTCCTTCTCTGGAGACATTCAAAACCTGCCTGGACGCGTTCGTGTGTGACATGATCTAGGTAATCCTGCTCTGGCAGGGGGATTGGACTAGATGATCTTTCGAGGTCCCTTCCAATCCCTAACATTCTGTGATTCTGTGATTACACTGTTCAGTGTGCGTTTCCACTCAAGGAACTGAAATGGTGTGAACTGTTGGGTTAGAGGCGCCTCCTCAGTAAGCATGAGAGTGATGGGGAGAAGATGCAGGATGAGGTGTTCTGCAGTTCTGCCTTTCAAATAAGTTGGGAGGCACGTGTTTTTATTATTAGTCAGTCCTGAGATACTAGCTATTAAATCATGTTACAACTCTGTGATCCAATGCTGTCATTGAGAAGGATGATAGAGAAAACATAAAAGACACAGTGAACCTTGGATAAAAGCAAAGGCGGCCTTTCAAAATGGTTACTGAATTAAGTGGTGAGGAATAGAAGATGTGTCTCTTAAAACATGTATACTTAATGCAGATGTGCTGTTTTGCTCAAATATCATGGCTGGCTTGCTTTAAAAAATATTAAAATTGCTTCGTTCAGTGAGGGTTCTAAAATTAATGGTTGTTCTTTAGTAGATGTTTCTACTGTTCAAGAGAGAAATATAGTTAGGTGACGTAAGTTAAATGTCTTCACTTCTGAATTACTTTGATGTATCCAAAATGTTAAAATACTTCCCATTTCTTAGGGCACCTAATTAACATTTTATAACTCCTTATTCTAAAATTGAAAGAAAGGAGGATTTTCTTGCAGCATTTTTAGCTTTGTCTACAAAGATATATGTGATGTTGTATAAACAATGCAAATATGTTTGGCACTGAATCCCATAATAAAGATCTCATTTAGTACACGCTAATTTAAGATTCAATGTCATGTTCCCATAAGGTTTGTTGACTATTAAATTTATGGCTTCCTTCGTCAGTTCCAGGGCTAGATAAAAGCAACAAAAAACCCAACAAACAAAACCCTTTAATTTGTGAAATAAATACCACTGTCTGAAAGTCTGTGATCTGGCTATTTAAGCACGCAGCTGTCCTCCTCTCCTTCTTCTCACTTTCTTTACACTCATAGGAAGGTAAATCCATAGCACTGCAGTGTGACTCCTCGTTGCAATAGAGGCCATTAATCAAGTTATGCTGGTTTTGGAGTGCGATATCAATATCGCTCCCTTCAGCCTTTAGTGTTGGCAGGGCATTCCAAAATATTTAAGCAGCAGTTTCTTAAAGCAATCAACTTTCAGTACACCTGTAAAAGGTAATAACATGAAAGGATTGCTTTAAGAAAGATATCCTATTAGGAAGCATATTTCTCTAATGTTCTTTTTGATATAATGTTCTTTTCAGCATGGCTTCACCAAGGGGAAGTCATGCTCAACCAACTTGATAGCCTTTTATGAGGACATAACCCAGTGGATAGATGATGGTAAAGCTGTGGATGTGGTCTATCTCGATTTCAGTAAAGCGTTTGACACGGTCTCCCACAGCATCCTCGCAGCTAAACTGGGGAAGTGTGGTCTGGATGATCGGGTAGTGAGGTGGATTGTGAACAGGCTGAAGGAAAGAAGCCAGAGAGTGGTGGTCAGTGGGACAGAGTCCAGTTGGAGGCCTGTGTCTAGCGGAGTCCCGCAAGGGTCGGTACTGGAACCAGTACTATTCAATATATTCATTAATGACTTGGATGAGGGATTAGAGTGCACTGTCAGCAAGTTCGCTGATGACACAAAACTGGGAGGAGTGGCTGACGCGCCGGAAGGCTGCGCAGCCATTCAGAGAGACCTGGACAGGCTGGAGAGTTGGGCGGGGAGAAATTTAATGAAATATAACAAGGGCAGGTGTAGAGTCCTGCATCTGGGCAAGAACAACCCCATGTACCAGTACAAGTTGGGGGCAGACCTGTTGGAGACCAGCATAGGGGAAAGGGACCTGGGGGTCCTAGTGGACAGCAGGATGACCATGAGCCAGCAGTGTGCCCTTGTGGCCAAGAAGGCCAATGGCATCCTGGGGTGTATTAGAAGGGGTGTGGTGAGCAGGTCAAGAGAGGTTCTCCTCCCCCTCTACTCTGCCCTGGTGAGGCTGCATCTGGAATATTGTGTCCAGTTCTGGGCCCCTCAGTTCAAGAAGGACAGGGAACTGCTAGAGAGAGTCTAGCGCAGAGCCACGCAGATGATTAAGGGAGTGGAACATCTCCCTTATGAGGAGAGGCTGAGGGAGCTGGGTCTCTTTAGCTTAGAGAAGAGGAGACTGAGGGGTGACCTCATTAATGTTTCTAAATATGTAAAGGGCAAGTGTCATGAGGATGGAGCCAGGCTCTTCTCAGTGACATCCCTTGACAGGACAAGGGGCAATGGGTGCAAGCTGGAACACAGGAGGTTCCACATAAATATGAGGAAAAACTTCTTTACGGTGAGGGTGACCGAACACTGGAACAGGCTGCCCAGAGAGGTTGTGGAGTCTCCTTCTCTGGAGACATTCAAAACCCGCCTGGACGCGTTCGTGTGTGATATGGTCTAGGCAATCCTGCCCCGGCAGGGGGATTGGACTAGATGATCTTTCGAGGTCCCTTCCAATCCCTAACATTCTGTGATTCTGTGATATATTTATAGATACAGCTATGCACACATGATATATAGAATGCAGTGCATATTGTTCTAGAAATGCAATCCATTGTGGTGTGAATGTGAAGGTTTTATTGACAAAAGTGTGGGATAACTGTAGGACCAATAGGTTGCAAAGCCACTGCTGAAAGCAATAGTACATATACAATAAAGAATAAATAAATAGATTTATTTTTCCCAATCTAGCACGTTTTGTATTGTTGAGATACAAGCACAAGATGAATTTGTTTTCTTTCTACCCCAATTATGTCATCAGTATTCAACTGAAACTTTATTAAGGTATGTCTGAAAACCAAGAGGGAGTTTACTGGGGTACTGATGTTATCAAAGATCACATGTTTTTGAGTTTGGAGTGGAAGAGGAAGATTACCAATGCCTTTAGGCTATTTACTTACATCACGCTGCTTTGAATGGGCACCAAAATTAATATATATCAGTGACACGTGAATTCTTTTAGCTAGCAAAGGCCTTGCTGTGAATGTGGTTTGGATAAGCTTCCCTCATCAAGGTTTGGGGGATCTGATGACTAGCTAGCTGGATGTAGTATTATTCATTTGGCCTGCAAGTGGTTATTTTATTCTCAGCAGCAGCCCACTGCTGGGCCTCAGCAGCGAGGCTGTTCTAGCTTGGCATGTGTTGATGTGCTGTCTGTGAAGACAGGATAAGGTGCCAGGTAGATCCCGTACTGTCTATGGACTGCAAGTAAGCTGCCTTCAGCTGAGATTCACAGCTGGGCTTCAGAGCTCAGCAAATGAGCTTCTTTTTAATAATGAAGCAGGTAAAAAAGAAAGCACATAACTAGGCAAGTAAAAAATAAACACCAAAACATTCCTGTTGAAAGATAGGATATGATTTCTCTTTTCTTCTAGCTTTCTCTTCTCTATGAAATGCCATAATGCTTTCAGGGAAACAAGATTTGTGAAATATTTCACTACATGTGCTTTCAGTAATAATGTTTTTAAGGTAAAATGTTATATTATTTATAATTCATACTTAATTGCTTGATCTATGAGATTTTTCTCCTTTTAAAATTAATTTATTACTTTAAAAAAACATACCTACTTGAACCATTCCAAAAAATCACTTACTTTGCTTAAAATACTTTGGCCAGTTTTCATGTTCCTTCTCTTAACCAGATTTGCAAATGTTGACTTCTGTCAATGAAAGCATTCACTGCCAACAGGTTCAGGTGTCCTCAGGCTGAATTAGACATAGGAGTGATCCTCACGTTACCTTTTCAGTCTGAATGCCTTCCTCCTTTCTCCTTCCTATTTTTGGGAAGGGATCAAGTACCAAGTGGTTCTTTTGCTCAGCAATGCTGATCTGCAACTTGGACAGCAAATCAAGCAGAACTCTTGCAGACCTTTTGCACAAAGAAGTTGTTGAGAAACATCTGAGTTCCTTCTCTCTCTGGCACTCAGCTCTCACTCCTTTGAGGTTATGGTTTGTATTGACTGTAGGCTTCCAACCACACAATATTTGCTAGGGGACAGGATACACCTGAGTCAGTGCTCCAGCAGAGAGACGTGCCGTAAGACAGCAGACAAGTTCATTATAGACCGCTAAAGGCCAGGAGGTCACATAGCCCCAAGTGCCTATGCTGTGTAGGAAGGAGGACAGGATGCCCTCCCTTGGAGGTTTGTTATCATCACTCAAATCTTCAGGTGAACATGTGGGAGCTGGCGTGCTGCCAGCCCCTGTGAGCAAACTGTCAAGGTGCTGTGAATATGCCTCTGGAGAACTGACCCCTGCAGAGCTCGCGCACCTCTGTTCCTTTCTTTGCTTTCTCCCGGATCTCCCATGGCCACAACACTCCACTGAATGTTTGCTCGTATTCTATCGCTGTGTTTCAGTTTCTTTTATCACAGATTGATTAGCTTGTATTTTTCCTGGCTAAAAATCTTTCTTCTGCCAATGCTGAAACCTTCCTGAATCTTTTCTCTCGGTTACGGCGACGTTCATGAGATGTATTATTGACTAAGAATTTAACCAACATGCTGCTCTCTTCTTGGCATACTGCTTTCAATTAATCAATGTGGCTGTTAGAATGAGGCTAATGTGAATCTCTGGGATGCAATAGTGTGATAAAAGCTTCAGCTTGACGTTATATCATTTACTGTTATTCTTTGTGTAGGACTGTACAGCCAGTTTTCATTTGTGTGACTTGCACAGCCAGACTAGCACTCAGTTGAAGACTCTGAAATAACTGTATTGAATGTTCTATTAATATTTCATTTGAGGTGTTCTCATCATCTGCGATGTTCATTTGTACAAAAAAAAAAAATATTACGGGTGGTATCATCTCAGATTTGCTATTGATCAACTCTGTCTCCCACTGTGGCCACTTTCTGTGCAGCCTAGTGTGCAGAGTTGTGTCATTTCCCCTTCTACCAGCAGCAAACCTAATAAAACACTGGTAATATGTCATTATTACATGGAAATTTATGAATAATTTTGGTGTGAGGTTCACTTCTTTGATTCTCATATTTAATTCGTTTTCAGTGTAGTTTCATTTTTTAATGAGGTTTTTATGTTCATGTGAGATCCCATCTAGCTATTCTAGACTATCTAGAATTCAGCGTTAACTCATTCAGTTTTATGGAAGGCAGAGTAATAGTCTTGCTCTCTCTAAAATAACTTTTTCTTTCCATTAGCATAACTAGGCGAAGTGTAACCCCTGAGGCAAAGTGGATAGTGCTGTTCATTCAGCTCTCAGTGACGTGTCCTTTCTACACTTTTCCTGAAACTGCATGGAACTTCATCCAGATTTATCCTCTCCCAAGTTTTGTCTTGTTGTTTGCCTTAAAAGCACACATATGACTCAACCTGAGATTTCTTCTAAGCATTATTTTTGAATGCGAGGAAAATGAGAGAATTAAGTATTTTCACATTTCTAAATTAATTCCTCCTATTTGTCATCTAAAAAAAGTCTTTGCTTGAGCCTGTTCATGGTCAGAAAATGAGCATACGTAGTGGTTAGGACATAAAGCAGAACTCATGGCATGCATACATATTTTTGTGTTGGCCGTTACCTCGAGGTGTCCTTACTGTGCCTATAGGTTTTCAAGTCTGCACTGTAAAGAAATCAGCTTTTCTCTTTCTCTACCGCTGTGAGAGACTCACTACTGCCACTTTAAATAATTATCTTTATGAAAACAAATGTCAACGTGCCATTGCTGTTGTTACTTTATTTTGTCAGCAATGCGATTGGGGCAAATACTACTGTAAACACTGACTATCCCTGTTTAATAGAATACATAAGAAATAATAATCTTCTCCATGGGTTAGTTTTAGAAAAGATTTTTTTTTCTATGTTTCATACAGTAGGTTTGACCTCTAAGCTAAAAAAAAGAAAAGAGCTGTGAGACCTCCATTCATGTTCACCATTGAACCTTAGAGCACAGCAAATATATAGAACAGGAAAAATAAAGACTTAATGCATCAGGCCTGCATGACGGACAGACCCTCTCTGCACAGTACATCTCTTTTAACCAGATGTGAATTGTATTATAGCTAGAATAATGCTTAAGTGTGCTAGAGGCTAATCTCTTGAATCAGAAAGCTATTTGTTTTATTATTCTTATGGCTCTTATACTGCAGGAACCTGCTGCGATTCAGAAGTGTGAGTAGACAGGCTGATGCTGATGAAAGTAAATATTGCAAAAAACTGTTTATAAAGAGAAGCATAAACTGATGTGTCTGAGCATGTTATTTCCATTTGGAAGATTTCCAGTGTTGCCTCAGTGCAATTCACCACAGATAACTGAAATTAATATTATTGGGTTTTGTTTTGTTGGTGCAGACATTGTTACTGCAGCTTTGTTTCTACACATACATATTTACTACATGTTGAAATGATTAGAATATTTTGACTTGCAACAGGTTAAAATAATTAACATTTAAAAAAAATACCGCGTCACTGCTGTTTTTCCTTCCTGTCTGTGCTCTACTGAATGTTATATACATAAATGTTAATTGAAGCAAAGATTCAAACCCCATTTTAAAAAAAAGCAATTAAAGCAGCCTGCACCATCACTGGAGATAGGACAAAAAATTTCAAAATGTCTCAAGAGGAGCGTGGATCCGGTCACAACTCTTCTGTGTCTCAAATGAACATTGCAGCCATTTAACTGTAGGATGAAACTGAAAAACCGCCGCTTGGTCTCCTGGTTTTGTTTCAAGAGCAATGGCTGTTGGAGACAACAAATTCCAGGAGTGGGCTCAAGGCCATGATTTCCACTCAGACACAACCTCTCAGTTTGGTCCATATTTCTTCTGCCAAGATAACTTTTAGTTATCAAATCTTTCCATGCATCATAATGGAAGTCTAAATCCCAATTAAAGGCTGTGCGTTGTACTAGACCGTGAAGTGCTGAAAAATAGGTGCTCTGAAAGCCAACTGTGGATCTAGCCTGATTAACAAAGGGCATTCTCAGGCCTCTGAAAATAAGCAGGAAAGACTTATGCTGGGACAACTTTCTCAGTAACTTCTCCAAGTTTCCTGCCCTACTCTGTCCATGTCCAAGTTGTTTATGACTCAGGGGCTTATGTTTTAGGTTAAAATGTAACATTTTATGGAGAACTATCACTCATTTCCATGTGCTTTAAAACTGTACTGTAATACAGCCCTTTGGGAGCTGTTTCACAAACAGTTTGAACATCCATGCAGTGGAGATAAAGAGATGTAAGCTTGTCATGTGTGCCGAGGTAATACGTTCTGGATGGTTAATCAAATCCTTCAGTTAAAGCAGGGATTGGAGTGACCAACTTTTTTTGTGTCCTTGGAGCGTATATGGAAAATCGGCGCTTAAAAGACTTAAGAGGTTGTTAAAAGATATTCCTCTGAGGGAGGACTGCTTGCTTTGATGCAAACTGGTTGTCTAACAAGCAGCCAGCTCAGGTTCGTTTACAGCATCAGGAGAGGTGGACTGCAGGGAAAATTCTTTTGACTGTCTATTCAGTTGTCATCTGGAAAAAGTGGTTTGTATGTGCTGACGTTTCAGTACGATGTTGTGGTATGTATCTGTTATTTTTTCAGAAGATACTTTTATTGCTTTCTTCTTGGTTTTGTGACATGAAACAGGCAGGAAGCAGGAGATAAAGGTAGTGGCTGAGAGAGAGCAATGCTTGTTTGTGGAGGTTTGGTTGAGTGAGAAGGGGCACGATCCTGTGTCAGTCACTGAGCAGTCTGAGCAACCCAGGCTTTGAGCAAGGGTTAAGCCCAGAGCTAGCGACCCTGCACTCCCCTTGCACGGAGCAGAACAAAGAACCTCGTGGTGCCTGCTTCGCGGGAAGCAAAACTACGTCCGGGAGGGGAGGGGGCGGTCACGGCTCTGAATATGTAAACCTATGGACCAATCACAAGTGCGATCGGGGCGCGCGATTAACATATGCATAGCCTATATAACTACTGCTTTCTTTGTTAATAAAAGAGAAGCTTCCATACTCACATTGAGATCGTGAAGCTTATTCCGGACCGTCCCCCAGCACCCGCGAGCGCGCCTCCCCCGGTTTTCCCCGTACTACACTTGTTTAGCTGCCTTCCTCACTGCATGCTGATACAGTCGTCTTTAATTCTCATTTATATTTGGTACACTGGATTTACATTTATTCATGCTTTTTTGCTTTGTTCACCTTTTTTTAGTTCTCTTTTTCAGTCAGTTACTCTGCTTGATTGTTCTTGTGTGCACAATTCCACTGCAGTTATATTTATGAAAGAGAGTTTAGCCAAACAAACCAGCTTAGCCTATGCTCCACAGGGACCCATTAAAGTTCTTGTTATTCTTATTATTCATGTTAATGCTTTGAAATCTAATTACTTTCACATGCAGATAAATAGTACATGTTCTTTATACTTGTAAAGCAGGTTCTATGAATTCTATAAAAATCACTTCTGTTTCATCTAGTGTTTGTTTTATAAGATTTTCAAAAGGAGCAAATTCTGTAGAGTTTCCTGGCCTAAAAGTCACACTAAAGCCCTTGGTGATTTTTATCTGTGCTAGATTTAACTTTTTGCAGTGTTTGGTACATAATTACAAGTTTTTATCATATGTGCATATCAGGTCCATGTTTATCTCTGTTGCTGCGCTTTTGGAAAATGAATGTCACTCGTGATCCCTTTTTGAATTTTAAACAAACACACACACACACGAAGAGCTTGAGCAATGATAGAGCAGACCAAACATATAAAGAGGCAGTACACATGACACAAATAATAATGCAGCAACTGAGACCTAGGTAAGATCTTTTTGAGCCGCAGGATCAGCAAAGATGATTGCTGATGGAGTTCACATAGTGGTGTGGATGTATTGGGGTGGGAAGAATACGGCTCTCCCCAAATAGCCTTAGAAACATCACCATTAGCAGTGGCTGGTTCAGAGATGGATGTGTGCTTCAGAACTTTCTGAAAGCCGGTGCCTTCCATAGATAATGTGGCTAAGGACTGCCACATTTATTTGTATTGCTGTCACGGTTTAAAGCTGGGCCAGCTATTAAACCTGTGGCAGATGCTCTCTGTTAACCCTCCCCCCCACCCGAAGGGAAAGGGAAAAGGGAGAGAGACTTACTGGTTGGAAAGTTAAAACAGTTTTAATAAACTATAATAATGAAAAAGAGTATAATAATAATATTGGAATAATCAAATATATACAAATGTATACAAAACCAAGATTGAGCTCCCCCGATGTCGGCCACGTCACCACCAGCACTGCAGGGCAGGCTCCGGGAAGGCCCAGGCTGGGCCCAGCGACGGACGGGAACTGGATTCAGGGATGCACAGATCGGGATCGGGGGCAGCAGGAAAACAGACAGAATCCTCCTTGGACACTGGCCAAAGGCTCAAGCCGCAGAAGCAGCCCGAAGCAGCAGAAGCAGCCCAAGCAGGCAGAGGCCCCCCAAAACAGAAGAAGAAGGGCTGAGACCCTTGTGATCCCCCCATTTTATACTGAGAATGATGTGTATGGGATTGAATACCTTTGTTGGTCAATTTTGGGTCACCTGCCCTGTCCACTCCTCCCTGCAGGTGTGACACCCCTTCGGCTCTTCACTCTTAAGGAGTGAAAAATTTAGCAATGACCTTGGTTTCTCTAGGAATAAGTACAGCCAGAGCCTTTCTGAATAACATCCCTACCGGTGTCTCAGTGATAACTACAAACTTTGAGCGTTATCAGCCCTAGAAGCAGACACTGTCTGCAAAACATGCAGTTAGTTTCAGAAAGTGCAGTTACTTAGAAGAGACTTAGCTGAAAGTAAAAGTCACTGAAAGGAAAACTGGCCTGGTTTAGGCCAAACCAGGACAATTGGGCAGCTAATTCAAGTTCAGGAATGACACTTAAATCTGGCTAACTTTGTAAGACCTACAGCAGTGGAGTATATTATGGGTTGCAGTCTTTTTCCGTAGGAAAAGAATGTTTCTTGACACCTAAGATAGTGCTAAGAAATCATACAGTAATTTCTTAATATCACAAGCAATTTGGTTGTCAAGTAAATGGTTCCATATGTAGAATAAACCACAAAACATTTAGTCCTTGAGTTCTGTTGTTTGAAATGCCTCTGTAGCTGTGGATTAGGAAGGAGCTTTAAAAGACTTAAAAGGTAAAATCCCATAGAAGGAGTTTAAACAGGAGTAATTTTTCATTTTTTTGTTTTGGTTTTCCCCTCAGAGAGAACATTTTTACCTCTGACAAAGGTTTTGAAAAGTTTAATGATGTTTGTGCTTTGTGCATTGACTTTGATAGACAAAACTGTATATATTCTTCTCTTCCCCCAACACAGGTTTATTTCAGATTGTAGCTGGTATGATGTTCAAAGGAAAAAATAAATAGCATAGGTTTTCATTGGGCTGCTGTAGCAAACCATGTTTTCCTTAAAGTAATGAAATTTATTTCAGCTTCCCAATTAATTTGTGCAGATATTTAGTTCTCTAGAATATTTACAAGAAAAAGAAGCCCTCAACTCCCTAATGATATAAAAAAACAACCAAAAAAGCCACTTTGATGTAGTCGTCTAAATCAGCAGGCGAACCAAGATCTTCTAACTTCTTCGTAGCACTGAAAAGAAAATTTTAACTCAAATGGGTTTTTTTTTGCAAGAAAGAAAAAAAAAAAGGCAGAAAAAACAATGCTTAGATTTCACTGGATGGTAGTATCCATTTTACTTAGGTTTACAACCAACTGGTTGTGCTCAGATGAACAGTTACTACATCATAACTCTTGTTCAAGGCTAACAGGAGTTCAAGCATTCATCATATTAAAACCTCTAGAGACGGGAAGGCAGCTTATATACTTTAATATTCTCTGGCTTGGTGCCCTGATTTAAAATATTCCTATAAGATCTTTTACACGTCCTTTGGATTGGCTGTGTTCAAAGTAATGGTATGCAAGTTGTGGTAGTTAACAATGACTTAGAATATGTGTAGTGTTTTCCATCCAAAGATCCCAGAGCAGTTCAGCACATAATTTCCATATAACCTTTCTGAAAACAGTTTAGATTTTAAATCTATATCAAGACATATTATAACTGTTACTAGAGAGGGATACTGGTATTTTTTATTCTTTCTTTATTCTCTGTTACGCATTTGGTTTATCTGCTTTGGAGATGGAATGCTTGCTACAGGGCCAAGCAGAGCTACAGCCGGGGTGAATTTGGCTGGGTACCAGCAACCACTGCATGTGTTATTTAATTATTTATATACTCTTTTGGGAGACTTTCTTCACTTCTGTCAATCATAAAAGAAAAAAAAACAGACAATGAATACCTTGTGATTCTCTCTTTGGCAGGATGGGAGAAAAGGTACACAGAAATCTTTGGATATTTCTTTCTTTCTCTTGGTATCTCTGACTTGCTAGAAATAATAGTGATCAGTAACTGAGCAATTTTGCATACGGATTAATTTTTCAGCTACTAGGTGGTGAGATTCAATATCCTCAGGTTTATTTATGAGGGTCTCCACATAAATGTTGTGTACAGAAGAAAGCAAAAAGACAATTAGTTATTGGAACTGAAAAAAGTACCCGGGCAAAGCTGACTTCATTACTGCGAAGCTTGGCTAGTTAGGCCAGATTTTTCAGTTTAACCACTGCTGTGGGTCACTTGAAGTATTTGTATCCCTATCTTTAGAGTTCAGAGGGGAATGAAGTTTACTAAAACCATCTCTAGTTTTTACCTACAGGAGGAGTGGCCTGCACCTCCCGAGTCAGGGCGTACTCTCTGACCTGCATCCTTGATCCTGACCACCCTCGTCCAGCCCCGCTGGCAGGTAGCTGAGCAGCTGGCGGGCACAGGTGGGTGTCTGTTCCCAGCTCCTTTGCCCTTTGAGCACAGACCAAGGGTACTTACTGGCCTGCCATGCTGCTTGCCCCTTCTTGGCTGCAGCAGCCATCTCGCAAGTGCCCTGTGGACCGGCTCCTGCCCTGGCATCTGCAGCCCTGCCTTTACCTGTCCCTGCAGCCAGCTGCGAACCCTCCACAGGGCGCTCCCTGGACAGCAGGCTCCTGCGGATGTCCAGGTAAGCCACAACCATCGCTCTCAACCCATCCCAGCCTTTTTTATGCTGTGGAAAGGGGGATGAGACGGGGGAGGATGCTAAGTCCTGATACTCAAAACTTGAGACTGCATCTTGGCTCTGCTTAACACCAAGGAGGATGAGAGCCCCGCGCTGCCGTAGCCTGCGAGGGCTGACCTCACCCTCGTGGCCGTTTTTACCTGGACTGCTTTTTGGTTGTTGCATGTGTGCATGTTTGCAGGGTCTATTTTCTCTACAGTGGCATTATTTGTAACTAAAACTCTCTTTTCTTCTGACTCTTGACTCTAAGTAGTGCTGGCTGTGATTTAATGCTATTGCCCTCATTGGCAGTCCCTGCAGTTGGCTCCCAGTACAAGGCTGTGGCAGGACTTGGACTCCAGCAGCCTTAGTATGGATTCCAGCTCTTTCTCGTTTGGACTGAGAGGTATCCTAATTCCAGCTTGCTTTTCTTGTAATGTATTTCATTATTGCTTCCACATTAGGAGGAATAAATAATATTCAGACTATTTTTTTGCACAGACAGATTGTGAATAACTGAGTCTAATGAGGGGAATAAGTTGGATCATGATGGTAGTGTCAAAGAGGGGGTTACTGGAAGTCTGTCTTATACAAGCTGAGAATGCAACAAACATAGATTGTAGCCAAAGTATATTGTTGTGTGGTTTTCTTATTTAATTTGTTGCCTCTTTGTCAACATTTTTGCGACTGTCCTTGTTACTGAAAGGTAAATCAGGGCCATTCACATGTAGGCATGTGTCCTTGTCAAAAAAGCTTTGAAATGTTTTTTCCTAGCTCTGTCCATACGTGCCTTTTAATATTTCTCTTCCCAGATCTCAGGTTTTCTCTTTTTTTTTTTTTTCTTCAAAGTGATAGGAATTGAATAAAATCTTTTATTTTTTTGTTATTTGTGTTGTATGTGAAAAATGTTTGGCAAGTGTTGCTCTGCATGAGGATTGCTCTGACTGGTGAACTGAGAACACTTAATTGCACTTTGCTGTCTCTGTCTGTTCTTGGGAGATTATAGTTGTGCATGCGTCCCCAAGCCTGGCAGTTGGCCTAATTTAGGTTTAGGACCCATTGTATCTAGAGGTATTCAGGGCTGGCATTTGGCCAGACCTATTTTAATTGCAGCTTCTCTCAGGCTGCTTCCTGGAGTTTTGCTTTTCTCTCTCCCCTACTCTTCAGTTGTGTGGATGGAGGGGGCGTAGAAGAGCAAACTGTTCACAAAGACTTGAATCTTGGAAGGCACGCACAGGCAAACTCCTTTGCTGCAGACTAGCCACCCATGAACTCTCATCATCCAGCTGGGTAAAGCCTTTGGCACTCAGTGGATCTAGGTTTTTTGGACTACAGATGGTGAGTTCAAAAACCTAGAAGGAAGATGTAGTTTTCACCTCATCTATTTTATGAATAAGTGATCCTTGCCTGCAAAATTATGGCCTGTGGTCAGGCTTAGGTTCCTGAGTGGCTTGTTTAAATCAGGCTGTGCCTTTTGCTTACACTTGTCTTTGTCAGAGGGTGAATCCTGAGACAGAGCCCACTTACTGCCGGTTTTAGATTTGCAGTATGTAAATACTTCAGCAGAAAATTGAAATTTAGGGAAAGAAGTAGGATTATGTGTTTCCAATGTCTTAAGCGTTGGGGAGAAAAAGAAGAGTCTTGGTTGTGAGTTGTTTCTTCATTTTCATATTATCCTTTGGAACTCACTTGCCATCTAGCTATAAGTTTTCTTCCATTTGCCTTTTATAGCAAGAGCAAAAGGAAACCTTCATGTAACGGAGCTGTAGTCTTGCAGATAGGTTATCACCTGCTTCACTGCTTCTATATGGGGTGATGTGGGAGCATTTAGTTCAGTAGGAAACTTGACCACCTTTGTCCCCTATCTTTTACTTCAGCTATAAAACTTACTTTCATTTCATCCAAATCCGGTGTTATCACTTCTGCTTTCTTGTTAACACATCTTTTCATCCATTTGCAATTGAAATGCAAAGTCATGAAGCTTAAAATGTCACATGAAAAAAATTATTCAATACAGGGAGATGAATTAAGTGAGTTTCAGAGGAAGGTGATGAATCCTCCTGCACTTAATATATTTTTTTTTTAAAAAAGGTAGAAAACTTGGCACCATATTTTAGAAAGAACATGCAGTAGGCTAAATGTCTTAACATTTCTCTCTTTCCTGGAAAAAATTTAGAAAATTACCTCAAAACAATCAGTCCTGCATCCTATTGCCACTTTATTTGCAAGATCGGTTGCACATCTGGAACAAGGCTGGGATGAGGTTTGTTTACAAAAGGAAACAACTGTTGGAGGAACTGCTCATTTTTCACCACTTTTTTATTCCTTCCTATCTGTCTGATCTGTTCTGCAGCATAACACAGGTGCTCCCAAGCACCTCTTCCCTAGTGTAAGCATTGACTAGTATTTCCAGCAATAGAAAGTGCTCTCAGAAAAAGATCTTTGGTTGATGGGTAATGATAGGGGATAGAAGCTGGGGAACAATTTGTGCCTATAATAAAAATTGCAATCAGGTCTCTTGCCAGTGAGAATAAAATTCACTTATCCATTGAAGTCAACAAGAGTTTTTGCAGAAAAATTGCTTAGAGAATATTTGGAGAATGTTTCTCACAGCATCTGCTGTGAGGATACTGAAAAATTTGGTAGAATGACTAGCTAATATGGATGACTGACTTTCCTGATCACAAATCTGATTCGTGGTGATCAAATTCAACTGCATCTGATGTTGCCATTGAAAGATCTGAAAAAGTTAAACACTGAAAAATACAAGAACAAGGCACGTGAACCTTAATGATTGCATCTGATTCAGCCAGAAGAAACTGCTGTGATCAATCCATAAGAGAACCTTTCTTCTTGAAAGCTCGCATACCTTGCACAGTCTGCCAGCCTTTTTTAACCAGTCTCTGTTCTCCAGAAAACACAAGCTTTAAGGCAGTCTCACCCGTCTCTGAATTTTTATTCTAAACACCATCCATACCGTGTCTGTTCTTTGCATCAGAATACAGATAAGATTTTCGCATTTCTGAACAGGATGTCGCAGCTGAGCTTCCTACATCAGCTAGAAAAGCCTCCTAGGCTCCCCTTGTTTGACAGTCACTGTTATGCACAGGTTTTCACAAACAAAGGCTCACGGTGTTTAAATGAAGGACACACATACAATACTTCAAGGAAACAGAAAAAGAGCTCAAATATCCTGTCCTTCTTTCTTGAATATGCAGGTGCTCACTTATTTCTTCTTTCTCTTCTTCTATCTCACAAAAATAATAATAATATGGAGCTTTATGTCTTTTTGACTCCATGGTTTGCTTGGTTCTTTTTTTTCTGAGCATGGGAATTTAATTTCATCCTTCCCTTGCCAAAAATAGGCAACATTTTGTAAGTTCTTGTTCTTTCAGGACTGTCTCCAACACTCTTTTTTTCTTCACTGTTTTTCTTTTCTGGTATAGAGGTATTTCACATATGAAATTTCTGTCAACTTAATCCTGCTTCAGCTACAATATTTTCCTGCCTTTTTAACCTTTTTATTTTTAAAATGTTTTAAATCTTTGGATTAATTTATTCTGAACAAGACAGGGCTGTTTCAGAGTCTTACCAAAATCAATCGATAACATTTAAAACAAAAAGTGTTTTCCTTTTCACTTAATCTTAAAAAGAAGACTAAACTAAATTTCTGAGAAATCTGATGCTACTAATTTTCAAAAGGATAAACTAAAGTTGCTGTACTGCAAGAGAGCATTTTGTCACTCCTTTGTCTACTTTCTGGTTTTACAAGGGCTTCTAAAGGTTAAAATCTTTGTACTAATCAGGGGAGCAATCATGTACTACTCAGGAAATGTCATTTTGACCTTCTTGAGCCCTGGAAGTGGTTATCCTGAAACATGAGGATTAATATTTCCTGCATTCTCGTAGCATGTTTTACAACTCATTATATCACAAGATCTCAACAGACATCTGACATATCGGTATTACTTATCTAGCAGCTGTGAGTACAGATAATACTTCAGAGCAGTAACAACTGCAAAAAGAGCAGAAGTTAAGGGGATGCTACTACTTATCTCTGGTAAAAAAAAGTCTTCTCTTAACTTCTTTTCTGTATGTGTATGATTGCATTAGCTCCTTTTCATGGTTTTCAGAAGTACAAAACTCTTCCTCTAAATTTCTCTTCCTATGAAGACACCATCCCCTCTGTTCTTTTTTCTTGTCTTTTTTTTTGTACTAATTTTTTTTCAAAGAGACGCCATCTTTTCAATATGGAATATAACATCAGTTTATATTGCAAAACTCATAATAGTTTTACATGATTTGTTAAAGTGCTCATTAATTCCAGCTGGTCAAGTTTAGCATTTATTTAGAGGTCAGTTAGGATTGGGAAAAGTCAGAGAGGAAATGGTGTGTCATAAGGGAAAGGATGACACTTTTTTTTGTACAAGTCATTTAACGTTTAGTGTCATACAGATTATTCACTCTCCTTACCTATTTGTCAGTGGCCTTGGAGTACGTCTGTGAAATCCTCAGAAATCCATGAAGAAAGGCATTTTCCCTTGCATGAGAAGAGATTGTCCTTCTTCCCCATAGCTGCAGTTGCAGAAGATGGGAAAGTCATCATTGGCTGTGTTGTTCATTGAAAGTCATCTGAGAATCAACTCCAACCATTGCAAATTCTTATGAGGTGCCAGGCAGACATCCTTCGTTCTTACTGCCAAATACCCAGAGAGATTATTCCTGTAAATAAGATTTAACCAGTCCTTGTTTATTTGTCTGCTTTCCTAGACCCAGTGTGTAATGAGATATTCACGCTAGACTTCTCTATAATTCAAACATAGGATTATTCACTTCAGAAAATGAGGAGGTCCTCTTTAGTCAGAACTCCACCTTCGAGGTCCTTTAAAGCAGACTGTCCATAGCACAAGTGAGAAAAATAGCCCTCAGCTGTCTGAAAGAGAAAATCAGAAAGAGATGAGCAAAGATCTCCTTTTTCTCTTTAAAGAAAAAAAGCCATAGAGAAACACAGTTGTCTCAACCAAAGGAAATGGTACCTGGTTTAGCTGATAATAATGTTCACTGAATGAAAAGTGTTGTTTAATTAACCGACAGGTCTTCACAAAAAAAAACCTTGTATGGTAGGAAGGTAAGCCTTATTATGGACACATGTACAGAGAGGGAAAAGGTGGCAGAGGGGCTAAATAACAAACTGGATTCAGGACCTAAAGTAGAAGCAGAGCAGGCCAGAGAAGGAAAATCCATCCCATGAAAAATCTCACTGGGAGGCACTTTCCAAGCAAAAACTCAATTTGAAGTTCCCTGAAAATTAATGTTTGCCTCACGACTACTTGCTGGTAAGGATCCTGTCAATTTGGCTCTCTGAGCTATACAGACAAGATATTGGAGACTGACAGTTTGCCCTTCA
Source organism: Nyctibius grandis (assembly GCF_013368605.1). Lineage (NCBI taxonomy): Eukaryota > Metazoa > Chordata > Aves > Nyctibiiformes > Nyctibiidae > Nyctibius > Nyctibius grandis. The sequence goes on from NC_090661.1 coordinate 42,589,109, forward strand.
TTTTTCCCAGGCCTCTCTTTCCTTTCCAGCCTAGCAATAGTTGCTGTTTATGTAGCTGGGTCTGGTATGCTTCATCCCATAAGAGACTTTTCTTTCCTTGACTCATACACAACTTGTGGGAAACATGCCCATCTGATGTAAAGAAATTCCAAGTGTCACCTTTACTTAAGTCCATAAAATTCTCTGTCCAATAGGTTTAACTAAGTATGTCCCATGTGTGCCCTACGGAAACAGAAAAATTCAAACACTAGTATTTCTTGAATTATATTCTTATATATATAGTAATATAATAAAAGTATATACTTCTATCCTTATATTCAATGTATTGAATAAACTCATGCTCATTCAATTCAAGATCAGTTCTTCTTTTCTTTGCTCTTACTGAAAGAAAGTGACTATTTGGTTATAAAGTCTAAAATCCACTAGCTCGTACAGAAATAAACAGGTCTTTAGAAGTGTTAGTACAATTGCTTTATAATCTTTGTCAATGATGAGACAACCCCGGTAATTATTTCTATGAATGAGTTTCAGTGCTGTCTATTCACTTATGGACCTATACCGCAGCCTCCCTTTCTTCTCTCTCTTACATCAGCATGCCATTAATGAAGAAGGCTATCAAACACCTTTATCTTTTCCTACTGTCCTGGACAGGATTTCAATAGCTGTGCTCCACTCAGGATTACTACACCACTGTGTTTCTGCTTTACAGAGGGTATCCTATTTTGTGATCCTCGATAATAGATCCATTTCTTCTAATCTGCTTCGCAGGATCTTTGCATTAACATGAGGATGCTTTGCTTTTCACTGACCACAGTTAGTTCTTTAGTCCAGTTAAACATGGTCCTTTCACTGAACGTGCCATCTGTCTGAGTACATTACTCTTCATAATTAGACATCCTTTCCCAAGGTAAAGTTCTTCCCATCAGCTGTGCCAATCTCAGGCCCAAAGGCTGTTTCTCCAGATTCTCATGTAGCATCTGCCCTTCAAAATAAGTGTTTTATGCAAATGTTTCCTTAGGAATTATATATATATAAGAAAAATTAAATCCTGGATGCAGTAATCCTTGAGCCTTCTGTTTATCTGCATTATTTGTCATTGCAGTTTCCTTCCTCTAGCAAACATCTAGGTATACTACAAAATGTAGTATGTTACTTGGGAGTATCTAGGATGCAGCTAAAATAGGTTGTAAGACTTCTTTTTCTTTGCTAAATAAAATCAAATTTTTTGCAGCTGAGATGTATATGCAGTTTCCTCTTCACTTTACTAAAAGTAGCCTTCAGCAAAATGGCTTAAAATCTTGAAAACACATTAAAGACATTAAGGTGGTGGGAAGTGTGTTTTCTTCTTTTCTAGGTATATCTTTTGGTCAGTGCTTTAATGCAATGATTCATGAAAATGTTGTCTATGGCTGACATCTGGGATTATTAATGGATGTAGAATCAAATTTCTTTGGCATTAGAGTGTGCATTTATCTAGTGTGCCTCACTAGATAAAATGTTCAAATGGGAACAGATCTTCAGTTTAATTTTGGGCATTACATTTTAAACCTGTCAGGCTAATAAACGATGCTTATTGCTCCTATCGCTTAGGTCTGTGTTACTTATGAAAATGTGTAACTTGGTAATGGATAAGAATGAGAGCTTTGAATTTTACAGCTAAAATCTGAAGCTTTGATATGTGGAAGATTCTAATCAAAACCAAAAGGATTTCAAGAAAAAGCAAACAGACAAGTTCAGAAGGTGGGAGTTTGCTCTGTAATTGTTGTGTTTTACAGCACTCCGTGAGTTAAAAGTAGAGCAGCACTGCACAAGGCTTCTATTGTGAGAAGCCTACTCAAGGATTTTTAATGCTGTAAGACAAAGGGTTCCCTTAGCTAAAAATAATCTTTTCTTTCCTCCTGCGCCTAAGCTTTTTCCTCCAGGGAGCAGATTCATTATGCTGCGCGTACGCGTTCAGTGCATTGCGGGAGCTGCTGAGATTCGTGACGTCATGGCTCTAAGCCTTCCTCTTCTGCCACAAGGTCTGTACGCGTAGCTGTTGCCCTTTGTGTCTCACTAAAATGCCACTTCGATGTACTAACGTGTTTTTTACCTACGTAGAAGACAGCATTTGCTGTTCTATGTCAGTAAATTTGCAAAGAGAAAGCATGGATAAAGAACGTGGGCTTTTTTCGTTGTTGGACAAAGCTTTCCCTCGATTTTAGGGCTTGCTAATCAAACAAAACAAAACACACACCTCATCAAGATTTTACACGGTTCACTTGTCAGGCAGAAGTGTGCCTGGAATCCATTTCCAGCAGAGGTCAAAGATCAGAAGTGCGAAGGCAGCCAAGGGAATGATTCCCCTGTGACACTTTTGCTGTGTTTTGATGAAAGTGAAAGCCATGTGGTACACGGATGAAAAAGCAAACAGATTTTTTTTTCCTGTGGCAGTGCTGAATTTTGAAGCTAAGCACAGCAGGTAGGAAGAGTCTAATATTTGAAAAGCACTGGTACGTTGAGACACCAAAGCACTTATGTCTGTCTTTTTAACCCCTTGCTACATTTCTTACACAAGTCTGTGTTCTTAACATTCACAATACAGTTATTTTTTTTTTCCTAAGAGCCTGGGTGTTTCTCATAGTTAGTCTCTCACTGGGAGTGGGAGAATTGTGCATGTAACACAAGGGAGGTCATAACATGGCAAATGATATGTATAATATCTTACTAGAAGAAGTATACTTCCCTAGTAGAAATGACCATGTTAGCTTAAATATGTTGGAGTATTACCTAAGGATGGGACTAAAAGCCAAGGTTATAATTTGTTTACTATAGCTTTTTGCCAATGCCAGAATAATGTCTTGTTCATATATTTGGTTATACAATTCTATTCTCCTGATAGAATATTTCCTTTCAAAGGGTAGCAGGCCTCTTATTTCTGACCCCTTTGACTGTTATAGTGCTGATTCTATTGTATTGCCACATTTTGAGGGTCATTTAATGTAAATGCTTCCATCTCTTATACATGCAGCTTTTTATTATGCATTTTTTTGAAGCTTGATGAATATCCAATTTTTATAAGACAATAAATAACAATACTGCAAAAGCTACCTAGAAAAAATCATCGAGGGATTTTATGACTCAGTAATGGAATACAGAGTTTTTCACCTCTAGGGCCCTGATTCAAATATAACCTAGGTCATTAGTGAGCAAAAATCATTACCAGCAGCTGTTCAGTGACCTACAGAATTGGAAATGAGCATGTGGTCTCAATACAGTTTCTACTATATGTATATACAGATAACAGAAAAATCACAGTCAACGTTGGCCTCCTTGTTGGCATTCGCACTGGAGAAGCTAAAATCCAAACAGATGCATGGAGTGACTAAATGGCTCTCCCATTTGTATGAAAAGCATTTGACTGATATGAGGAAGGAGAGAAATCCCATTGACAGCATCTTTAAGAAAATGTACAGCTGACGGTTATTGATTGAAAATCCTCTCTCCTCTAATAAGGATAGATTCCCTTTCAAGTGACTGCTGCTGTGGACATCTGAAGGTCTTGAATTAGGCTTGTAGTGATTTCATTGTTGTTAACATATTATGCCGCCAACGAAGCAAAGAATCGTGGGTTGAAATAACAAAGCATTAGGATTGCCAAGAGATGAATTTCAGTTTCTTGAAGTTTAGGTGGGGATTGTGCAGCAGCACAAACAATGTGGGTGGAAAAATGTTGTGGGTGGTGGGAGGGATTTCGTGGCAGCTCTTTCCACATGACTGAATTAGTTACTGCCTTATCTTCTAAACCAGTTATGCGTTCTCGCCTCAGCTGATGGATGTAGGAAGAAGATACATTTTTTTTTTTTGGCCTTTTTGCTAAGAGCAAATGTATCCTCAGCTTACTATCTGATACATCTTCTGTGACAGCCCTTGCAGTGACATAAGTTTGATGAGCTCTGTAAGTCATTTCCATCTTAAACTACAGTGCAATTAGAGCTTAACTGACTAAGGATTTGACACTGAGCAAATTTTCTTCCTGTCTGCGTGATTTCGTGATTTTTTATAGAAATTGCTAAATTCCTGGTTGTGTTAATTCCTTCCTTTTTCTTCCAGTATTCCCAGCAAATGAATATACAGTGTTATAAATGCTTTCATATTTTTAGACTATTGATCTGATTTGTCACATTTTATGACAGGGTTGGGACTTTCTTTTAAAGAATTGCAAACTTGATTGCACTTCAGATAATATTTATGAGAATAAGAAAGATGCAGCCATGCTGTCTCTACCACACATAGTTAAACAGGTTAATTTGAGATAAATCATCTGTGAAAATGCCACAGAAAAAAACCCATCTGCGAGGGAGGTTCCTGACCACATTGCTTTTAGGACTTTATACTGTTTATCCAGGTATGATGCTAAATGATAGCTGCTAGGTAGGAGATACTGGGTTCATAAAGCTATCCTCAGTTTTGCAGGGTGTGGGTAAGGCAGTTATGGCTGTGTGTACCTGATCAGTAATGGCTGTATCAGATCTGTGGTGCTTTAGCTTGGTGGCAAAGTGCCTTCCTTCTCTGAAGTTCTCCATAACTTATCTTCATTTTACCTAAGCCCACTTGGTTGTAATTTTCTCTGTACCACCCTGATGCCCGTAACAAGTAGCTTTCCAAAGCAGATTATCCCTTATATAGTGAAACCCCCCTTGTCGAAAGCTGGGAACCATTTGTAGGGTTTCCTCCGGCCCATTCTTCTAGGGGAGGGAGCAGGCTCTTCTTAGTGAGTAACTCAAGTATTTAGCACCAAAACCAGGCAGCTTTAGAAGACTGCAAGATCTCAGCAAATGGACTTAAAAGCCTGTGTACTGGTTTATTTCCTTCATTCCTGCATGCCCCATGTTCTAGCAGTGTGAAAGCCTGAAAGCTGTCAGCCAGAACAAGCATCCACCTGGTATAGCATGGGGTTGCTTATGAAGGGGAGAACTTGCAATATTCTCTGAGGGGAATATTGCTGGGGGGAATCAGCACTGACCCTGTTTGGCTAGACTTGAAAATACACACCCAGTGTACTCTGGAGATGGCATCTTCACAGACAGAGAACATTTGGCCTACTCTGACACACTTCCTTCTTAGCTCTGATACCAAATTTCTTGGGGATCAGGGCAAAAATAGAAGAGCAGAAGCCCCCCTGATCAACAGCCTGTGCAGGGCCTGACGTGCTTTTATTTACTGTCTCCTCTGTGGCACCGTGAATAGTTTAGTGTAAGCACGGAAGGGCATTTTATTGATGTTTATCTTATTAGTCTTCTTCCGTTAAGAAAAAGCGAGCCCTCAGCATTTGTTCCTGTCCTAAAGAGAAGAGGATTTGAGTAGATCAGAAAGGCACAGACGAAGCAGATGTGATACACTGCCTCCATCATTTCCCTGGTGAGAGCAGAGACGCAACTCACCTGAGGCCATGTGGAGAACCTGTGAACTGTCAGGGTGACAGATCTCTGTCTCCCGAATTTCAGCTGCAAAATCACCTTTTTTCCAGCTTAGGTCATGAATAAGACTAATGTTTTTCATACATGAAATAGAAGCACTTGAAATGTGTTTTCTCATTCTGCGAGGACAATCTTGTTAAAAACCCTGCCTTCTCTCAGATGTAGGGCAATATCTCTGTAGATGCACAGTCCCGCTGGTACAAACAGAAGCTATTCTTAAACTCTACTACATTACCTTGGAGAATCTGGCTGCTTTAACCTGAAAATCCAAAATCCAATAAAGCATAATACAAGGTTTGCTTGTGGCACCCCAAACATGTTAATGTATTTCAGTGAATTAATTTTTTAACTTAGGGCTGGCTCACCTGATTGTAGAAAAGGGGGAAATGCAGAGAAGTCCTGCTGCTTAGGTCGGATGGCTGACAGCATGTGGGTGGGAGAAAGGTGAAATAGGGGTGCCTCTGTGAGTCTGATGGGTTTGCACAAAAAAGGCCAACCTCTCACAAACCCATTCCCCTGATCTCTAGGGCTGGAGCAGGAGGGAGGGATGACACTGCTGAGGCTGCAGTCACTGTGGCACTATGGTGGACGTTGAAGCTGTCGCGTAGCACAGCCCGGCTTCTTGTAGCTGTTCTGTTTGTATGTGGGCAACACATTCAGTCAGATGATATACTTTCTTCCTGACACGCAAAAGTGATTTAAAAATCCTTTTTTTTTTTAACACTTCACAAAAATTTTAATCACTTTAAGCTGATTTTTAATGCTTCCTTAATTTGATTTTCTGGCTTCAACAGACTTTGAAATCATTTTTCAACAAAAACATGGACGTTTTCACAAGTTGAAGACAATGTTTGTCATTGAGACAAGGTCATGTCAGGCCTTCTCAGCACATGACTGTGTTAACTGCCATCACTGCTGTGTACTTGGCTTTGATGCTTCTGTCCGTTTTAACTGGCTTTTGCCCTGACTTTTGGTTATCTTTTGCTTCTTATTCTGAATTAACTACAACAGTTGGTTCCACTAAAAGATATTTCATAAGTTGTTATTTTTTAAGCCTCTTAAAAGGCCAGTTACTCATATGGTATGCCAGGGCTGGAGGCCTTTCTGGAGGGTGCAAGGATTATTCCTACTGCTGATCCTCAAGGGGGAAATAGCAATTTATTGTTTGGAGGAGTAGACGAACCTGGAAGGATCTGGTATAGAAGTAGAGAGGGATTCTTATGTTCATGCAGCAGGTCTTTTTATCTGCTGTAAAAAAACAGGGTCAGATGGACACTGAGAGAGATACTCTGGGTGGAAGCAATCAAAAAATATCGTGTTGGGCAAGAATTGCTTCCCTTCTGAATCGCAGTGATCAGCTGTAGCCAGTTTAGGCAAATCTAGGAGAGGAACAGAAATGTAATCTCTAATTCAGAGAAGTGACTTACAACCTATTTGTAAGGAGGGAGCCTGTGGTTCTTCGGGCACAGCCCCAGGCTCAGCCCCTCTGGGGCGCAAGAGGGCAGCCCAGCCTGCCAGGGATGGAGTTGAGCTCACAAGTTTCTCCAGGCTGCAGAGTCTGTTACTACAATCCTGAGTCCCATGCTTTATCCTGAATTCATGTCCTACTTTTGGCCCTGCCCCGAATCCTGGATCTCGAGTCCCTGCCAGAAGGCTCCTGCTGGCAGCTGGCCGGGCATCCTCCTCTCAGGCTAGCCCTGCTCCCTGAGAGCTGACCGCCCACGCCATGCTCCCATCCAACAGGCACATGAACCTTACCCCATTTCATGGCCAGAGGCACAGCCTTATGTGAACTGGGGCTGGGGGGGGCCTCCCCCACATGTGCCCTGTGCCCTCGTTACCCATCTTGAGACTTATGTTTTAAAAGCCACTTTATCTTGAGGTGCTTTTTCTCAAGTTTTATTATCTGAAAACACATCCAATGTGAGGTTATTGCCCTCGAGGCTGGTTTCATTTCTATTAAAATATGATCCTCTTTCTTATCCAAATTGCTTTCATATTCATTTCCATTCAGATAGCCAAGGTATCACCGGACTGCTTTTGTGCAAACTTCCATTTACATAATAATGTTTGAGTAGGTCATGATGACTAAGCAGTTTAATCTCTTCACTTTGTGATCTTCTTCCTTAAGCCTCTGTTATATCATATGGATATATTGCACTGTTCCAATTAACATAGAATTAATTGTTTAAGGATTTATTTTGCTTGGGTGGTAGGACTTCTAAAGCCGTAATTCTGTGACAAGACAGAGGTTGGTTGTAACCATTGTTGGTCAACTGTGTGGTCTTTCTGCCACCTTGTGGAGAAGAATCACTAAACTGTTGAGATGAAACCGAAAAGAAGACATGGTTATTAAAATCCATACTTTTCATAAATGGCTCTAGGAACTGCTGAAGCAGAGCGAAAATTGTTGCTCTCTCCAAAGATGTCTTAAATTTATTAAAAAAAAAATGTGCTGAGATCACCCCGCATCACTAACACCTAGACCACTTGCAACTGTACCAAACTATTACTACATGTATTCCGTAGTTTTTGTTTTCTACACGCCCTATCCATACCTTCGTAACACCAGTCCTCCTAGCCTCCCTGGATCACCCATTTTGAGCAGTATGGGTTGATACGATTGTCCTCGCTTGGACCTGCAACTTCATAGCCTATTTTACAAGGATTATCTTGCCCATTCTCTAATTCAGTTATAGCACATGTAATTAGCCTAAGAGATACACCAGCCTCTCTTCATTGGCCATGATGAGTGTCAGTGAGCACCAGACGTTACTCATTTCTGTCTTCTAATTCCTGGCTGAGCCCCTAGCAGCCAGCCTCTATGTAGACACTGAAATTATGCTGTTGCCAAATGGGGAAATTTGTACCAAGGGTAACCAGGTTATCCAAAGATGATTTTCATCTGGAAGCATGCTTTGTTTCACCCAGACATGTTAGAAGTTGTTTAGCTCTCTATCGCAGATATGCAGAGCCATGTTCTTTGCTATCCACTTGCCTGGAAAGTTCAGATCATTGCAGCTCTGTGCATTACAGACCTTCAATGAACCAGGAGGTAAAATCATCTTTAAAGATTCCTGTCTTTGACAGTCAGCGGAGAATTGTCCTGCATTTTCCTTCTGCCCTTTCTTCTCTTCTGTATGAAGGACAGAGAATCCAGCTTCTCCTCTTCTGTGTGTTGGGACTTTAAGGAAATGAAAAAGATCCAGTTTGTTCACTTCCACTTCCATTTTGCATGATCATTGTTTACATGAATGCTTTAAACTTGATATGGAAAGAAAAAGCCCCCCCAATTTTAGAGTGTTTTATGAAGATGGACTATTCAAACAGAAGGTTTTTCTCAGCCTACTTGTGCTACTGTTAGAATGACACATGGCAACCACATTTGGATTCCTTTTGTGCTAGGTACTCTACAGGTATATACTAAGAGAGGTCACCCAGACATATTCTGATCTGAACAAGGCAAAGGGTGGGGAAATAGAGATACGCAAGGAGAAAAGTGTTGTTAACCCATTTTATACTTAGTGATCTGAGTTGTATGGGAATGAATGACTGATGCTGCAGATAGATGTTTTGTGAGTAATTTAACTTGTGTAAAAGCATGTGAAAAGAAGAGGCTATTGGCATGAGTGAGAATCCTCATCTGCATGAGAATATATATGACTGCCTCTGAAGCGCCAAGATGCACGCAGATAGTGTAAGTCAAGTCCCAAATAGCTCAGATTTCTTTTATTTCAGTCACATTCTATAAACATTTATACTCTTCAGTATGAATGCTTCTATGGGTTAAAAACACAGAAAAATATCTATTTAATAGAATTTATATGTTTGCATATCTGTATTATCTGTTATTACAGTTTCTGATATTTCAAGTTTAGGCATACATTTATATTTTCAAATGACAGTATTGCACTTTTTGTAGGTGACAATAGAAATTATTCTTTTACCAGCTTGGCTTTCTTTGCTTCTGTAGCTCTACAGAGAAAGAGCTTGTGCGTTGGTTTATCTTTCTTTTATTTGTTGCCTTTTTTGACTGATAAGAACAAATAATACAACATAGATGTTGATGGTATAGGAGTATTTGTATCTTGATTTTGATTAGCTGTATAATTCCAGTCCCTGTAAAGATGTCTTTCCCAGTTCCACTGGGGAACTTGGCTTTCTTCTTACATTTCACTGCCAGATGTAGCAAAGAGCAGAGTCCCTGGCTTTTGCTTGTATTTTAACATGTAGTTAAATACAGGTTGTGAACATAAGCTTATAAGAGAATAGAAATAAAGTTGGTTAGCGTGCTGTATCTTACAGTATTTTTGACTCAATGCAGGCCAATGAAGTACAGCAGAGGAAAGCACGATATAGATCAGAGTAAGAACTCCGTGTGTCGCCTCATTCTCCTTTTTACAGAAGAGAGGAGGCAGATTTTCTGTGTTGCAAGTTGCTATGTTAAATCTTTCAGTGTCATGTTGGCACTCAGTCAGGAGAAATAAACTAGATATTCCTTTCTGCTGAGAATGAATATCACAACATGAAATTGCTTTAATTGCTGTGACTGTTAATTATCATACTTACCTATTCCACTGCACTGTGGAGGATTAATTCTGAGGTAAGTACCTGCATGCTATTTCATTGCTAGCTGATCCCTGGCAAGTTTAATTGCAAAGAGATTTGGAGTGGGCTGTATGAAGGAAGCAGGCACAAAAGCTAGAGAAGGGAATTCCCACCCCACTGGAGGGGGCTGGCTTTGTGTTATGGCTCTCTAGCCTGTAACAACTTTTATCATCTCTGAAATCTGTCCTTCCCTTGAGGTATGAATACAAATGCTGAGACTCAGGTTAGTTCTGCGTAGATGCTGACATTGCAGCAGATAGCTGCGCTTAAGAAAGAAAAAAAAATTCTGTTTTTCATTCCTTGAATCGACATTCAAAATTCTGTGGAGTCCCTGCCCAGGTGCCTCAGGCTGAGATAATTTTACAAAGAAGAAAGACTGCCTCAACAGAGGTAACAGCCTCTTCCTCAGTGCTTGTGTCACCAGAAGAGAAACTCTGTCTTGTCTGTGTAAATAAATGCAGAATATCACTGAAGAGAACAGGCTCTAGGCATCTTTTGAGTCAACAAAGTTGATCCTTAATTCAGTATTGTGCAGAACTGGGCCTAATACTTAAGAAATACTTAGCAAATTCACAACAGGCAAGTTATTCTATTTTGTGTGTTTACTCCTCCTTCCTGTTATGTTGCTAAATGAAAAAACAAATTTACACTGGAATGTGTCCAGATCACTGAGAGAGCCAAGCTCATCTAAAACCCTGAGCAGAATATTTTGATTAGAGAAGTTAAACTCGTGGAAAGTGCCGCAATGCAGTACCACAGAGGTTACATTTGCTGGCTCTCCTTTGTGCTGCTGGAGGCAGCTAGGTGGTCTGCAGACCATGTTTTGTGTACATTGAAAATATTTGCCTGTTGAATGAGCAATTCAAGTGGTTGGGGAATGATTTCTCCAGATATTTTCACATACAGGATTTGAACTACTTTTTGTAATAACCTGCTGAACTCTCCCTGCTCAGACGAGAAATGCTGGATGCTGTAAAGTTTTTATACTGTTATCTTTTTATTTAAGGAATTTGCTTTAGAACATGTGGCCTTTTAATGTGAAAAAGAAATTCTATATTACATTTAAACACCTTAAAAAAAAGAAAAAAATAATTCCATTCATTCAAAATTCACACTTGAGCCAATTAATTTATTGCACTCATATGACATATGATATGTAAACTCTGAGAATTTTAATACATACCATACGTAGAACAATCTAGGCAAGGCAGAAAAATGTTTTAGCCTCTCGTACCACCTTCACTTTTTTTTTCCCCCCAGAAGGCTAGACATCCTTCCTTGAGGAAACATACTGGGGGTTTGGGTTTTATTGTTTTCCCTATGTAGTTTTTATATAAAGAGGTCAAATACCAGAGTGTGATTGGGCCTTGAGGGCAGTGGCTGAACCAAATGAAGTAGCAGCTACTAAATAAAACCTTTTGATAAGTGTGTAAATATAAAACCTGTTTCATAGTACAACTCAGAAGTGCTATTTTGAAGAGTAAGATAAAGTGGTAGTTGAAGCTCCGTGTGACAGTTTTGTCAGAATCTCTGCTAGGTCCTAACTTCTGTTTTCCGAAATAAAAGCTCAAATCTAAAGAATTTTCAGTGACATTTAGGATTCTAAATGGTCAAGTCAATCTGCAGTGCAGGACTTGGGAGCTTAATTTTTTTGTTGCAGATCAGTTTCATCACAATGACTATCATGTTCCGTTGCACAGTAGTAAGCTGTAGGTGAGTCGTCCTGTCTGTGTAGGCTAAAATCTAGACTCAGACAGTCTCAAAGACTCATTCAATTTGGCAATAAGAGGAAAAATTAGTCTTTCAATTAAAGTGAGATGGTTTTATTGCAACTATTTCAGTCTAATGCCCTTAGTAAGCTTTAGCAGATTTCACATCCTGTGGTGACTGTTTGTCTCTTTCACACTTCCATGCAGAAGCTTAAAGCAGAGCAAAACTGTGTTGAGACGTGAAATCTGTGACTGACCAGTTCCATCTTGTCCACTGTTAGTAGCATCCAGCCTCTCGCAAATGAATTTAAGAAAAGTCTTTTACAGACTGCAGGATTTTCCTTACTTCCCCTGCAAGGTCTGTGTAGAGAAGAATACCCATATGTTTCCCTGTCTTTGAGCCAAGCCGTGTCGTGAGATGATGTTCATAGTCTCATTATCTCAGAGGTTCCACACAGTGATATGATTCATGAAATGATGGAATGTCTTTTGAAAGCTCTGGAAACAGGCTGACACCTCCCATTGAAACTGTCAGAATGTAGCTGCTCGCTCTCTCTGAACCAGGAAACACTCAGAGGGCTGGAGGCAGCATGATTCAGGCTGACGCGCCTGGGTCCTGGGCTCAGGGAGCAGTATCTGGGGAGACTGGATTGTCAGACTGGTTTCAAATCTGGAAAACAAAAGAGCAGTGAATAAATATTTGAAATAATAGTGAATTTAGACACACACGTATCCCCATTGCATTCTAATTCTGCCAAAGGTTTAAGCCATTAAATTGTGCCTCCTTCTAAATCCTCAGTCTATGAAAACTTTGAATTCCACCTTAGAGAACCAATGTGCAACCACTGTAGCCTAAATCTGACTTCACTTTCTTGAGGCATTTCAGTAAAGCCCTGCGTGCTCCAGTGTAACACAGGGGGTCCGGAACCGGGGTTTTTCCCATGCCATCTGTTGTTTGTAACCCTAGCTGGTTGAGGCAGACTGTTTCAAAGAATAAGGGGTGGTGGGCTGTGTAACAAAGGGGAAAGTTCTGTTTTGTATTTACAGGTGCAGCTTTGCAAGGAGGGCAGAAGGGAAATTTCACTCCTTCCTCCCTCTGTTAGTCACCATGTTGCTTCTCACTGTTCCATCACGGCACTGGTATTTCATATGCTCTTTGCTGTTGTAAGTTGCCACTGCTGTTTCCTAGTTTGCCTGAAGTCAGAGAGAGACTATGACACTGCCATTGGGATATGCAGCATATATAGTGTGGGCTTTTTTATGGTGTCCTATCATTTTCCTACTTTCCACTCCCATCTAGACGAAAAACCCCAAAACAAACCACCTTCTTCACTAGGAGGGTAGGAGTAGCACTGGAGCAGGTTATGCAGAGAGGCTGTGGAAGCTCCATCCTTGGAGGTTTTCAAGACTTGGCCAGACAAATCTGTGACTGATCTGATCTAGTGCGCCCAATAGTCCAACATTATTCAAGCCATGGCTTGGACCAAACACCTCCAGAGGTTCCTTCCGACCAACATTTCTATGATTCATCCCTTGTCTCCCGCCATGAGCTATAAAACCTTGGAGAGGCATGACCCAGTGTAAGGGATGGATTCAGTTCTCATCTTTCACAGCAGAGCTGTGTCTGCTGCTAGTGTAACATGCATGTCTGTTCTTGCCTTGAAGTAAGATTACTCAAACACACCTGCTGTTATGGTTTTTTTTTTTTTTTTTTTTTTTTTTTTACATTTGGTCACTTCATAAAAGAGAGGGCAAAGGAGGGGAAAAAAGAGAGAAGAATGTTAGTGTTACTACTTTCAGAGACTGAGTAGCTACAGAAAAGATGGATGGAGTAGAAACCCACACCACATCAGACAGAACATTTTGCAGGTTGAAAGCGTACATGCTCCTATGCATATTTGTTGCTTTTGTGCAAATTTGGGTGGTGACTAAGTGTAGCTTACCATGCATATTGCCAAGAAGAGATGATGTATTGAAATAGGCACATATTTTCATTTTCCTGGCAAGATCTCGTTAAACCTACCGCATCACTCATCCCACTGGGAGAGAGCATACATCCTTAATTAGCCCGGAAATAACATCAGTGATGCGCCCAAAGGCATTTCTGGGATATCTCTCTGAAAATTCTGACATAAAATTTATGGGAGGATTCCTGGGATAATTCTCTCTTCTCTTTCAGAGTTTCCAAAATGCTGTGTGGATAATGTTGTTATTTCTATATCTTACAAAAATACATCTGCAAAATCCATTTTTTGAAATGTAGAAAGCTTAATATTTTCATGAATTGCCCTAGGATATAGAACCCATGAATTTCTAACTCTCTTCATTTTACAAAAATTTTACTCTCATGCACTATGCAATAAATATATAACCCTCTATCTATGTTCCAGAGCAACTATGAAGTTTTATAGGGAAGTCTAGCTTATTAGAGGATTGTTCATTAAATTATGCTGCTTTATTGATGCTGAAGTTAGCTCTTTGTGTAATTACTGAACATATTTAAAGCTTACTGCACCAAATAAACAACTGTCTTCAGGTAGGGAAAAACAATCTTTGTTCCCTTTGCCACCTTCTCTGTGGCTGTATACAACTTTAGGATACAGAAGTTACAAGAGTTGAACAGGCAAACATTTTGGTAGTCCCAGGTTACACTACCAATTCTATTAGAGATTTGAAATAGTGCCTTGTAAATGCAGACTTTTGAACAAAAATTTCACCAAATGTCTGAGAAGTCAAATATTCTTGCAATCTTACTAACACCAGTAAGCAATTAGTATTTAGGAAAAGGTAGATTATAGCCATTTAAGCTTAAAAAATAATACTTTTATTCCCAATTGCACTACTATGATTGATGTGATAATAGGATTTTTTTAAATAACCCGTCTAATAGGGAGAGTTTCTAAACAGACATTGTAAAATATGCTCAAGGTTTAACTTTACTGAAGAACAGGACAGGCCACTCATTTCTAGCTGCTGGGAGCCAGCACAGGAACTTCAGTGCACTGCCAACAAACTTATTCCCTCAGCAGGTTACAAACAGGATGGCTGGTAGAGTATTTAAGCACTCTCAGGGAGAACCACTGGCAAAGATTAACTTGTATGATGAAATTATGTGTCCTTCCTGCTTGTGGAGCAAAGGGGAAAAGTGACTAGAATTCCTATGCCAAGGAGGAGAGACAGATGGGCTGTGGGCTCACTGCTGGCAGGGGAGACACTGACTTGGGCTTAAATACCTTTATTACAGTAGGGTGAGTGCTTACTTGTGCTAGTCCATCAAGAAATAAGTGAAGCGTTTGATTTGCTTTTTTGATTTCTGCAGCACTGAGCTCAAGTTTGCATTGAATTATTTATGAAGTCCACAAGAACTCATTCCTGACTTATAATGGACACCTCAGCGCCTACCACTGTATTTGCAAAATCAGGATAATTTTTCTTAGGTACATTACTTCACACTAAGGTCTACTGAATTTTATCTGTCATTTTAATACATAGTCACTTACTCTTATAAGCTCTTCCTGCAATTCTTCAGAGACAGCCCTCATCTTTACCGGACCAAATAACTTATTAACACACTGTGCCACTTCACCTACTGGCAGAAATGCCCTGGTGACCTCTCTCTTCTATAAAAACTGTTTTCTCCTACACTCTCTTTCCAATATTTCATCTGAGAATTCCTTTGTGTTTCCAGGCTGCTTAATATCCTCAAGAGCCTGTGGTGAGAAACTTTGTTGAGTACCTTTTGGAAATCCATATGGACATTTTTGGTCATATTCTTGCCAAATTAACTTGTTCATCATTTCCAAGATACTCTGTGAAATCCTTTTGAAAATTGGTGCCAGGTTTCCTACCTGCCACGCTTGAGTTATCAAAGTAGTTTCAAAATGAGAGGTAACATACCATTGTTAGTATCTTAGTTATTTTGCGTTTGAGTTTCTTTTGTACTCCTGATTGAAGACTATAATTCTGTTAGTTTGTTTTGCGTATTCGTTCCACAACAGCTTCTCAATACATCAGTTTGAGACCCATCTGGTGACTCCCTTGCAAAGAGTTTTGGGGTACGAACTTTGTAAGTCTCTTGCATAGTAACTGTAGAAGTGAAAGATTTGTTTAGCTTTTTTGTTATGGTCTTAGCTTATTAGTACCCCTTGCATATCCACATTATCTACTAGGTTGACAGACTCTTGACAAGCTTTCCGCTTCTGCTGTGTTCAAAAAAGAATTTATAGCCTGTTTTGTTTTTGTGCTCATGCAAGCTTTTCTCCTCAAACTCTTTTTTTTTTTTTTTTTTGTCCTGACTTACACATTTTCACAGTTGAACTGCCCTGGTTTATAGTCTTTTCTATATTCCTCATTGGGACATAGCTTTTGCTGTTTGAATGATGTCTTCCTGCCACTAAAATCTTCTTCACCCTGCTGTTTAGTGGCTTTTTGCCCTTTCATAGCCTTCTTTGAAAGATGATGTGTTTTTTCTGTGCCTATGAAGTGGTATCTTTAAGTAGTCAGTCTCCAGCCTGCCTGCAAGTATTTAACTCTAGATTCCTCATTTAACTTCTTTTTAAGAAGCTGCCTATGTAGTATCTTTCTGAAGTTGATCCAGTTATGGTGGATCGTTTCTCCTGTAGGGACACAGTATTTGTACGTTATAGCATTACAGTTGATGTTACAGAACAGCTTCTGATCATGACTCTTTGAAACGGGTCCCATGTAATAATACAAAGTTATATTAGTTTGATGTTATATTTTTATTCCATGCCACCAGCTATTCCCTCTTGTCCCATAACTGTTATTTTGTCTACCTTTGTCTTTCCTATTGGAGACAATCACTGTATCACTCCTCCTGTCTCCAGCACCCTTTTCCACTCTTAAGTGCCAGCTCTGTTTTCTCTCTCATATTGCACTAAGCTTTTTTTGAAAGCATTTATTCTCATCTTCTGCATATCTTTGAAATTCTTTGCTTATGCTTACAAACAAGGACTAATGTTTAATTTTCCAGGTTTGTGAGTTGGTCTAATGAGAAAATGTCCTTTTCCAACTTCACTTCTAGTACTGATCAGCTTGATGGGCTGCTGGTACCTTGAAACCTCTGTCTTATGACCTGTGCAATGCCTAGAATAAATAAGGGAGTTTTAAGAACAGATTTCTTTGAAATTCAGAAGAAAGTTCTTCAGATGCTTATGAGGAGCTTTGCCAAAAAAAATGAATTCTAGTAAGCAACCTGTTCTGGAGGTTTTTTAAGGGTGATGAAATTTTGCACCTTAAACTGATTTGGAGGTGGAAATAAGAAGAAATTGATGTGGTGGTGATGGGTTAGGAAAGGAATTGAAATTGAAGCAAACAATTCACACTTGTGAGAAAGCAGAGGAATGCAGAGAGCAATACAGGCAAAGTGACAGCCAACAAAAAGATGGTTTTACTTTCAGTCTAAACCTATCAAGGTCAGATGCCAAAAGGTGGCAATAACTGAGTCATGAGATGGTGACTGAGTGGATTAAATCTGTAGCCGTGCCTATGGACAGACAAGAAGGGGCTGTGTCTTAAAGTCACAAGGCAAAAAGAGTCCATAAGGTTTAAAGCCAGTGGTCATTTTGCTGACTGTTGAAGAGGGATACAGGCGTTTGTTCTCCTTCATTAAAGTGAGCTTTGGCCTTTGGAGGAATAAAGCTATCTTGCTTGCATGCTGCCTTGTTGCTGACACCACTGGGACACCCACAGCGTGGTGGGGAGCCAGTTGCTCACTGCAGGTGCCCTCAGCTCGCAGTGAAAATCCCATGCAAGGGACCATGTTGCACCGCAGCCTTGACTGCTTGTCCTCCTGTCAGAGAGGGACTCACGCACCAGCGCTGTTCAGAACAGAGGGAGGTATTTAAAAATTAGAACATTTTGCACAGTGTACAAGTAAAATGTCACTTTAGTTTTTTTAGATCATTAATGTCACTTTGAGTTTTTAGATCATTGTCATGAGGAGGCAGATGTGCAGACATTGTGGCTGGACTATCACATTCTCATAATATTTTCAAAGCTAAGCATTTACATGCTTGCTTTCTTCTTTCTTGCACGCTTTCTCTTTTTATGGACTTTTCAAGTATTCCTGTATTGTAAAAATCCACATATATAATTGATTTCTATTGTTTTATATCTACATATAATAAAGTGTATGTTCTTATTAACTAGAAGACTAATTTGTATAGAGAATATTAAGTAACTAATTAAACTGTACAATAACCATTTTATTTGATAGAAATTTCCAGGAGGCATGTAAGATCCAGATTTTGTTTTAATCAAAAGCTGATAATTATCTTCTTGGCTGGGAAATGCACATTCAGAACTGAAAGCTTTAAGTAGAAGCACAAACTCTGCATAGCTTTATAATTTTCAAGGTACTGAGATAACCAGCTATGTATTAACTAACCTTGCATTAGAAAAATTATAAATTCTTCTCTTTGTCTGCTGGCAGCCAGTAGTTCTATACATTTATCACCTAATATTCTTCATATGAAAATGTATTCTGATTTATTATGTATTGATAGTCCAAAGATTACTAAAGAAAAGTCACTTATGCCATAAGTCAGTCATCTGCCTATTTCACAGCATTAGAGTTTAGCTTCACTTGATGGCCAGACAATATCTGGGTCTGCTCGTTGGCCTTGGCTTGTACCTCCTATGCACGTACCTGCGTCAAACTGACATTTTGCTACCTACATTGTACATAACACGGAGCTTTTATTTTAAGGTAAATCAGAGATATGTATCTACCCCATGTAGGATCAAACACAGAAAATTATATGTATTTTTCAAAAAACTTGTTCTATAGGTCACTGTTGACTTGGCTAAGGTGGGCAACACTAGAATGAACATTGAACTGACCCTCTTGCATGAGTGCTCTCTAATATAGTCTGTAATTATAATGCTCATCTATTATTCCCTCCCCTCAAAATGTCTGCATGGGAAGGATCTGTGATAAATGAGTGAAAACAAAAAGGGCAGGAGAAGATTTCTGTAGTATCCACCACTAGTCTGTGGCAGAAGTTGAAAGCATGCAGCAAGCAAGTACAGGAAGGTTTTAAAAAAGCTCATAATTTAGGCCATTGAGTTCAGAACGGTTCTTGCGTGTGTTTCTGCCTCTACTACAGAGATCCTGTACTTGTTTTCTTATATTCCTTGGTCCTGACTTGAAACCCTGGGAACTGGCTTGCTGAGTGCTCACAGCTGAAACTGAAATCTACAGCAGCTGTGCTTTGAATAGAAAATATGCTGTAGGAAGCCATGTGCTCTTGAAAAGTCAAATCTTAGATCAGACACACAAAATTAGTCATTTTTAATCTTTGTGTGCTTTTGTTTATCTTCCTTAAAGCAGGATTAAAACCTCTCCCATTACTGGGATTTTCTGAGCATGAAGGAGCTTGGTTTTGTGAAGCTTTCAGGTACCCCAGTGAGCAGTAACATGGAAAAATTCACAAGGAAATTTAATTGTTCTCTCTCTTGAATTCATACAATGAATGGCAGCCTATGACTGTCCATTGAATGAGAATACAACAGGATGGAGGAGCAGCATGCTAAATAATGTTGACCTACCTTATATAGGGAATGGATGGCATCCTCTAGGTTACCAAAAACATGATCTGAGTTGAACAAATACATCTCTGTTCATATACCATAGTGGGGGATGGACAAATATTTCACAAAACCCACAAAAAAGGTAAACCCAACATAAGTACAATATAAAAAGAAGGACACAGAGGTCAGGGAAATATATGCTCTGATGATGCTTGATCAATTGGAGGTATAAGCAGCACAGGTGATGGGGAGGACAAGCACATAAGAGGACCAATACATACAAGCATTACGTAACTGCACTGAAGTAAGTGTCAGGCTGTCTCCTGTCATCGCCAGCCCTGATCCAGCATCAAGCCCTGGTATGAACCCTTCCCCACCAAGCCCAGAAAAAATATGTCAGAGAAATATGCAGTTTGGAGAGAGGTGAAGCCATCTATCAGCTTATTTCTCCTAAAAGTGGGAGTGGCACAGACTCAACTGTTTGCCCTCAGTCAGTCAATTTATTTTACTAATTTAGTGGAAAATAAACCCAGCAAAAATTGGATCATTTTCTGCTGAACTAGTGAGTTAAATGGACTGATGAAATTGTCTGACAAGTTTCATTAGTGTGAGGGAAGGGGTGGAACTGCACTGCTGGAAAGTTAAGAAGGGACTAGGAAAGAAGGATTAAGATTTGTCTCTTTTTGGTGGAAAGTGAACAACTGGATCAGCTCAGCTGCATTTGATGAATTTTATATGGAAAATTGTGGAATCTGGTCTTGCAATAGTAAGATCCCTTTTCCATTTACCATCCAAAGCACAGATTCCTGTTCCTTTCCAGTGGCAAGCAAAGGCCAGACTAAACACCTATAGGGGCTATGAAGGCATGGAGCAGTATCAACCTCGCTATACCAAGGACTGTGCAGGCCCAACCACATCAAGTGAGAATGCAGTCTTCAGAGCCTGTGGCCAGTAACATGTGAAAAGTTCTACCAACATATGTGAATTGTGGTTTTGAGAGATTTCGAAGACTGAGAGCACATGGACATTGAGTGATACAGGTAATTTGTTAGGGGAGGATGCAAGCAAAGGAGAGGGGTGGTGAGATGGGCTGTGGCATAGGGAGAGCCTAGAGGAGGAGGAGGGTAGGGAGAAGACATGCTTTTGTTATAAGACTTTAAGGGGAAGAGGCAATGATGTAGACCCAGCTCAGGTCTACTAGGACTTATTAGATCAGATGCTGTACTGTGTGAATGCAGCTGTACTGTCTTCAGGGAGAAGTCAGATTTTGAGGCTATGCAGTCTCTTTAATGCAGCATGGAGCTAATAATTCTGGTTCAGAGCCAGTTGTTCCTGGAGCTGTGAACAGTGAAGATGCATTGCAGGGAGCTCACAGGGTCAGGCTGGTCTCACAGCCCTGCCTCAGTGGCAGCGCCCACTCAAGTGAGCCCTGCCTGTCACCCTGAGCAGAGCTGTGGAGCGAAACACCTGGTGCTGGGGACCTAACATCTACACTATCAGCATTGCAGGAGGTTTCACGGCAGACTAGACCATGTCTAGTTCCCAGGATTAAATACTTCTTAGCAGTTGGAGGGCACTGGGTGCACTCATGGCGATCATCTGGTTTAGCTTTGTGAGACAGGAATGCAATTCATGTCCTTGGAGGCTGCTCAGTGATTTGAATGCAAGTGCAATAAATCTGGATGATTGGGAGAGGTGCTTTAAAAACACACTCCTGCTTTGAACCAGAAAGCTAATTTAAGCACTTGCACCAGGATCCATCAATCTGGATCTAGTTTGTCTTTTGAAAAGCACCTGGGTGGCTTGACATGGCCTTGGCCTTTTCTCTGGGTCTGAGGGGACCATTGTGTTCAATGTGTCATGGGGACAACGCTGCCTCTGGGTGTTTTGGCCCTGGTTGTCTCTGCAGACCCACAGTGCTGTGGCAGGACCGAGCATTGGTGCTGAACATTGCCGGCACGTCTGGCCCTGTGGAGAGGGGTCTTCCCTGAGTGGGAGCAGGCATCCTGCGCCGGGTGTCAGATTTCAACCCTGCGTGGCTCAGATTTGAATCCCTCAGTTTTCTTTGTATACATGTTTATTGGCCAACCAGCCATACAAAAGGGCAGATAAGTCTGCTCTGCGGCTGAGGTTTGACGTAAGTTGTTTTGCATCGTCCTGTGAACATGCCTAACTCCCTAACTCTTTAAAGAAAACACATTTAAAAATCAGAGGGCCCTTCAGTCCCTGTGCCCTGGTACAGCTTTGGCTTTTTCTCCTCAAATTCCCAACAACTTCACCACTTTGAAGGAAATTCTGGTAAAACACGGGTAAGGCCCAGCCAGAACATTGTCCCTAGGTCACCAAAACCATCCTGTGCAAACACCTGCGGCCGGTCTCTAGCAGGAAATCCGCTCAACCTGCACTCCAGGGTCAAACTTTAGATTTCAGAGCCCTGATGAGGTTGCCAGATCTGGAAAAGGCTTTTACATCCGCACTGTCTTGACGACCAGATTTAGCACCTGCGGGGCTGGGAGCCCCCAGGCAGAGGGTGGAAGCTGAGGGGAAGGAGGGGGCAGGGAGGGCCCCGCAGGTGGGGTCAATAGGCCCCTACGAGCCTGGGTCTCTGCCATTTTGGGGTGCGGTGGCAGGCACCAGGTGTGCTTGGGGCTGCAGGTTGGTATGGGACCTTTGTCTTTGGTGCAGGGAGGGTAGGGGGGATAGCTGTTGATAATTTTGCTTTTTCTGCTGGTGGGAAAAGCTGTTTTTGTCCTGTTTTTTTTTTTTTTTTTTTTTGGCTATAGACACTGTGTTCACATAGGCAGGCAAAGGAGGGGCAGGCTTGTGGCTCAACCATGCACTTTCCATCTAGAGAACTTTTTTTCAGAGCAGTGCTATCTGTAGTAGGCCTGGATTTGGTGGGACATAAATCTATGCTGTGCTTCAGTCTGGGTGGTAAACATTACACTTGCTCAAACCTGTTTTTATTGTCTCTGAAGCCCAAAACATTTGTATAGGCTATAAACGTAGCCAGAGCCATTTCATGGGGTGTAGCGCGGCAGCTAGTGGTACAAATAATACCTCAGCTGTGATGGGCAAAGGTATTTGTCCAAGACCCAGAAGATAGTTAATGCCCATTATCATGTGAGGAGATTTGTAATATAAAATCTAGTTTAAAAGTAATAGAAATAACAAACAGCGACTAAATTTTCAATATATGAAATAAAGTATTTAGAGATATATATGCATGCCCACATGGTAGGGGTTCTGAATAAGCAAGTTGGTAACAAGATATTCTAGCCATAATAATAATGTAACTAAGTGTATTTGTCTTTGGATAGTAAATGTAAGCAGTTATTGTTTGTAGCACAGAGTGAGTAAACTTGTGAAGTTTGGTGAGGTTGCTTCTACAGCACGTACGTACACTGCTAGGGAGGCCTTGCACAGACCTCCTGAAGACCTGCGGCTGTGCGTCCTGAGGATGGTACGTACAGCTTTACTCCAGGCATAAGCGTCTTGCGTCCTGTTCGCTTGTTAGTGAATGACATTGGCTGTTGTTTGATACAGCCAAGGCAGAAAAAAAATAAGCAGCCACAGCTTTTAAAAAATTTTTTTCTTTTTTTTTTTTTTAAGATAATGGTTCATCTCCTCACATAAAAATAAACAGATTTACTGTCTCCCAGCATCTGGGTCATTGCAGCAAAAGGGTCAATGACTGGAATGTGAAATTTTTTATTCTGCTTGTAAAAGTGCCTGCTACAGACTAGTTAATATGAGGTGGTAACACGCCAAGTAGGGCTTGTAATGTGCTGATGGACCTATTCTGCATTTTTTTCTCTAAAGTTGTCTTTCTTCAGGGCTATCAAGCTGGTATATCACATTAACTTCTTAAAAATATAATGAGTTGTTTTTTACCAGTGCTAATTACTTCTGCTATATAGTGGGTTTTAGTACCTTGCAGCAACCTATGATCACCAGAAGTTATCGGATATTTCTTGCTGTGTTCTTCCTGCTGTGTTTTTTCTTTTTTTTCCACCCATAGCTCTGTATTCTATTACACTAGTAGCCAGACTTTTGCCACCCTACTGTGTTTAAATACTAACTTGGACTCCACTGAATGTTGAACTGTGGTTTAAAAAGGGAGTATGAAAGATTAAAGCAGCCTTGTTGTAAATAGATACTCTTAAAAGTATTGGCCCTATTAAGATAAGAACAATTTTTTTATTTTTTATTTTTTTTTGTTAAATGACTATTGCCTTCAGATTATAAAAATAGACCCCTGCTTTAACAAGTAAGGGGAACTATGCTGTGTTTTAGCCTCTGTAGGTATATGTACAGTAGGTGACTTAGCTTTAAACTAAACTAAAATTTTAGCGTAAGAATGGAATACCTGAACTATGAACTAGCCAGTTTCAGAGCAAAGAGCTGTAAATCCAGCAGCATGAAGGCAAAATGATTATTCAGCTTTTCCCATGAATTTTTCAGTCTCTTGTGTATACTATGTTTATGCCAATAGCTTGTTGTTCCTAAAATGCAATACACGGTGAATGTGTGAAACACGTGGGGAGGAACATTACAGATTGACTAGAGGGGGATGAGGTGGAGGAAGGAAAATAGAATGTTTTAGAACACGTTGGCCAAGTATAGGATAGAAGTCAACCAGTAATGGTAGTCATCTTGTGGTTTTCTTATTTGTTTACAAATAGCGTTAGAGCTGTGCAAAACAATGTCAGTAGAATTTTAATGAAGATTATTCCTGGTTAGTGGTTGTTTTTTTTGTTGGTTGTTTTTTTCTGTTTTTGGTGAGGGATTTTTCTTGTTGACAGGAGGGAGTGGAAAAGGAAGCACTGGTAGAAGGAATAGGCTGGAGTTACTGGCAGAGCAAAGTGTAGCCAATTCTGTAGGAGCAGTAAGATGAAACTATGCAGCATTTTCCAGAATGTTTGAAGCTAAAATAGAAAAGAATTAATTATATAGGATTTAATGCTCAGGGATTTAAATTTCACTGTAAGATGAGCCAGAAAGATGAACCTATTGGTAATACCCTGTATGGAAAGGGGCAAAATTGATCTTTGGTTGTTGGAGAGGAGGATTTTGCAGTTTTAAAGACATGAAGTGATCAGGTCTCAATCTTGAATCAGACCAGTGTAAGTGGAGAGGAAACATGAGAAACAAGTTCAGAAAACATGAAAAAGTGCACACAATGACATATATTAGTCAACAGATATGGCTGTAACAGAGGCAAAACCAAGACTGTGAACTCTGGTGCTGTCTATTATGGTAAATGATGGAGTAGGCAGAAAAGATCAGAGGAAAGATTTATGCCTTGATTTGGGAAAGCTTAAGTTTTATTGCTAGAAGTGACTGGTCTTTATATTGCAGATAGGTTGTACTTAATAATATAAGAAGAAAAATCTCAAGCTAATTTTACTTATTTTTTTCATATAAATGTTATTTTAATAAACTGAAAACCTTCTAGGGCATTTTCTTATTGTGTTAATAATATATTTCTTGTGTGGTTGAAAGCATGAGACCAAAGGAAAACAAATACACTAATATCACAATATTATATGCCCTGGAGTGTCCTAACAATGTAGTATTTGGTCCAGAGCTCAACCAAACCACCTGGAGTTTGTGTGTTTCTCCATCTGAGGACCATTAGTGGCTGAGCTCATTAGTGGCTGGCAGAAGTGTCCCATTACTCATGTCCCTGCTGTAATCTTTCGGTGTGTTGGGAATGAGGATGCCACCTTGCTTTCTGACACAGTGCATTGAGTCGTGACTAAATAAGGTTCATGCTGGAATGGAAAGATTTTATCCTACTGTATGGATGTAGAAAAGTAGTGACTGAAATTTTTCAGGTTGTACAGTTGCTGCTGTCTTTGTTTATTATACGTTCTTGACTTTTTTTTTAATAATTTGTGAAGCTATTTCTGAATAGGCTGAGTATTGGATGTTTGTACTGGATGCATTCATGTTATAGGGAAAGAAGAAACAAACACACCATCAGTTACAAAATTAGTAACCTTCCAAAAGATAAAGCAAGGTAGTCCCACTTAGGGAAATAGAATTTTTGGCCTTTTAATTGGATGGCTTCTCTTGAGACCCACATGTAGATAGGAAACCAGTGACCCAGTTCCCCTTCGGGCTGTAGTAACAAGTGTGAATGTGTTCATCATGTAAATAGGGGCATCTCCGCGTAATGATTTAGCATGAATGAAGGACTCCAAACTCAAGAGGAATTAGTGTATGGTTCTGGCCAGCATGTTTGAGTTGTGTAGTTGTGGGAGCACTGCTGCTTTTTCTACTTCGTACAAGGGTGCAACTTTGCACCAAAATAGTGGTTCCCACACCTGGTCTCCCTTAATGTAGCAACAGGGGCTCAGATGACCTTGATGACAGAGCAGAAAAAATCCCGTCCCTACAATGTAGGTCGACATAGGTGTTTAATGTATTTAGTCAAGGCAGACTGCGTATATCTCTGTAATCTCTGCAGACTATGTATAACTCTCAGCAATGCAATGTTCAGTTGATGGATTCAATACAATCGATTCAATAAGACCTGGATTTATATCCCTCTCCTTTCACAGAATCACACACAGAATCACAGAATGTTAGGGATTGGAAGGGACCTCGAAAGATCATCTAGTCCAATTCCCTTTTAGAGGAAAGGGATAGAGCTATTATCAATGTGTATGACCCAGCCTTTCCTTCTGACAGAGTCATCGGTGGAATGGAAACCCTGATATATAGCTGTTCAGTTAAGGCACTCCATGCAAAATCTGGGAGATAGATAGGTTCTTGAACTGAATTGCAAAATCTTGAATGAGAATCATGGCTTCTTTGCTGAGTGTCATTACACATTGCTGATCTGTTGTGCATCAGCATTCAGTAATTATGGTTTTGCATTTTATTTTTAATTTAAAGGCTACTTCTGGCTTGACAGGTAATTCAGAATATGCAATTCCTGTTTCCTTTGGTCATTCAGTGTACTTCCCCCTTTCTCTCTTGGCTGTTTGGGTAGGGTAGCTGGCAACTGGTAAGCAACTTCTTTCCTTCATTTGGAGGAGGAAACAACACAAAAGGAAACATCTGGATTTTGCGGAGAAAAGGTCTTCAGCGACATTTTACTTTTTTCAGCTAGTTTATGAATTGGCTCCTAATTAATTTTCTTGAACACAGTTAATTGGAAAGTAAATCATGTCAGGGTTAGTCCCTGGCTTATTACTGGCCTTACTGAGGGGAAATTGAACTTTTTAAAGTTAAGGCAGTGTCTGCTTATATGGCAAAGGCTTGCTTATGGAAAACCTCTTTGGATTGTACAAATATTATTTATCCATGTAAACTGATCGTAAGGGAAAACAATGGCAGTAGGTAGATGAAACAATTCTTCCTTTCAGATGAACATCAATAAAACTTGTTCCCTTCAAAACAATTGGGGGGATCCCAGTGTGAGGAATGGGAAAGACACTGCAGCTTGTGTTGGAGAGGAAGAATGTGATTAAAATAAGAATTTAGAATAAGAAATTTAGGCACAACTTTGACCTGCTTTGTGATTGAAAGTAGGATAAAATATTTCTATTTTGATAGAAAAAGGTATAGTCAAAGCCCTGTGCTTTTGACTTGGAAACCTACTGGTGATACTTCAAAATGATCAAGGTGTTCATGTGGTGATAAGATGGGTTGGGGCGCTCTCTCTCTCTCTCTCCTGTTCCAGTGAACTGGAAAGAATGCAAATGGAAAGCAATTTTAAAGCTTAGATTTAAAAGATATGTCAGTCCTGGGCTGGGTGAATAACAGCAGCTGTCTTAAAACAAAAGCTTCACGGGTTTTTTTTTCCCCTTTAAAAAAAAAAAGGCATTTGAAGCAGCTAGGCCCAGCTCTCTTCCTCTAGATCTGCAGTTTTAATTAGGAGGTTGAAAGCTTGTGAGTGCTACCTTTTGTATTCATAAGGTAGAAATTCCTTTTAGCATCTAGCGGTTGCAGTCCTCCACATAAAGCCTCTATAGTACCATTCATAACACCTATGCGACAGATCCTTAGTTTACACTCTGTCTGGGACGTTCCTGGTGTAGCTGTCTTGCAACGCAATCTGACATGTGCCCTGGCTCACGATAAACAACAGACTGGTATTTAAAAAATACCAAACACTCAAAAGTCAGGAAAATCACTATAATTTTTTCTCCCTCTACTCTGCCCTGGTGAGGCTGCATCTGGAATTTTGTGTCCAGTTCTGGGCCCCTCAGTTCAAGAAGGACAGGGAACTGCTAGAGAGAGTCCAGCGCAGAGCCACGAAGATGATTAAGGGAGTGGAACATCTCCCTTATGAGGAGAGGCTGAGGGAGCTGGGTCTCTTTAGCTTGGAGAAGAGGAGACTGAGGGGTGACCTCATTAATGTTTATAAATATGTAAAGGGCAAGTGTCATGAGGATGGAGCCAGGCTCTTCTCAGTGACATCCCTTGACAGGACAAGGGGCAATGGGTGCAAGCTGGAACACAGGAGGTTCCACATAAATATGAGGAAAAACTTCTTTACGGTGAGGGTAACCGAACACTGGAACAGGCTGCCCAGAGAGGTTGTGGAGTCTCCTTCTCTGGAGACATTCAAAACCCGCCTGGACGCGTTCCTGTGTGATATGGTCTAGGTAATCCTGCTCCGGCAGGGGGATTGGACTAGATGATCTTTCGAGGTCCCTTCCAATCCCTAACATTCTGTGATTCTGTGATTCTGTTTACTTACTATCATTTGCATATGTGAATAGACAGACTCATACAGTCGGTGGTTAACAGTAAATAGGCAGAAGTCTTTGTAAAAACAGCCTGATATTTTCCTTGCTTCTGCCTGACATCCTTCCCCTCCCCATACTCCTCTGCATCCCTGTTAGTCATGCTTCTACTTCTCCCTCCAAGAGGAGCTTACATGGAGGTCACATGCAGCCAGATGTGTTCTGGAGGGCCTGGAGCAGGATGCCTGGTGGGGACAGCTGCCGCACTGTGGTGGGGCTAGCCCAGGGTGTGCTTCCCTGGTGTTCCTGTCCCACCAGCTGCACTTCCCCAGTCTTCAGGAACAAAGGCCAAGCTGATGGGCATGAGGCAGAGCCCTCGTATCAACTAGATTATGACTCCTGGCTTGCCATAATGGTGATCCTGAATCTCTTAATTCTCCTAAGAAAAAAGCTCACTACCTCCATTCAACTCCATTACCATAGCAGTAAAGGTAGTAAAAATTATATCAAATAGTAATTAGCAAAACAGAAATAGTTCCTTTAATGAAAACTTTCAGAAACTCATGTCATTTGAACAGTATGGCATCCAGCATACTGTAAACTTTGTTAAATTGCAATGACATTCCTTAACTTCCATGTCAGTCCAACCTAAATCATATTTCAATCATGTTGTCCTCTGCTAAATTGTGAATTATATCCTCAGAGACCTAATGAAGTTTTAATTGTTCAAAAATATAGAGCTATAGCTCTTTTGTGAGTGAAACTTTATTATGGGTCACTAGGCCTGATTTGGTATTGAGTCAGTTTAAGAGCTTTATTTTGTTGTTTGGAAAGACATAGGTTTAATGTTAGAAGAGAGAAACTGTCAAAAATGAGAATATACAGGGTCAGGACAGCACTAACTAGACAGGCTATGACATTTCCTAGATTCATGGAGAGGCTTTGTATTTAATCCATTATTCAAAAGGTATGAATGTCTTTTTTTTTTTTTTTTTTCTTTCAAAGTTGGGTGGTAAGGAAGACGGTATAATTATTTCCTATGTTCCTCTGAAATCAAAGATCAGAAGTTTTACTTACAGCCTGAAATTTAAGGGAATGAGCGGCTTCAGACAGTGGCACCCATATTTATCATCCATCTTCAGGGCATTGAGGCTTCTCTGTTCAAGTTGGCCTTTTGTTTTACTCTGGACTTCAGCATATCAAGTGTATACAGTTCAGCCTTTTTGTATTACTTTTTTTTCCTGCCATGTAGAAAGGGATTTTCGTGGCTAGGGAAAGCAGTTTTTGCCAGAAACTTTTCTCATCCAAATTGAACTGGCGAGTGGCCAAAAATGTGCCAGTTCTTCTTTGGTTGTGCATTTTAATTTCCAGACAGCTCCTTTTAGTACTTGTTCACATAGCCTTTGCTTCTCTCATCGCTACTGTGGACAGAGGGTGCGAGCAAGATCCCAGTGCCAAGGTAATATCTGCAGGCTGAGCCTCCAATCCCAGCCCCGCAGGCAGGTGACGGGGAGGCACTCTCCCCTTTGCTAGCCTTCCCATTCTACCCGGGAGGTTGAGGCTAGCAGAAGCATGGCCACTAGGCATGCAGCTTGCCCACAACTTTCAAAGACCTTGCTCATCTATCTGCATGATGGGCAGATGAAAGCCAGGCTACTCAGCATGCAGATGGTAGTGCAGGTTGCCCTAAAGTTGAAAAATGATAAGGAGATTTCTACTTAGTTGGCTAGAAAATTCTTTACCTTCTTGTGAATAAAAAGCTCTTTTTTTTTTAACTTATTATTATTCATTCAATAGTGTGAAATCTTCTCATTTTGAAGTATCAAGTGGTTTTCCCTAGCAACAAGATTTTTCTTGTAAATGACAGATTGAACGTAGGAGCAGGGTGGGGCAGGGTGAAAATATATTTCTTAAAATACTGTTCAATAACTACTGTCTTTACAGCCCTAGTGTTAAAGTCATACTACTGACTGTTTATTTCAAGTAAGGTTCCCTTTCATGATAAACAAATTTGACTTATAAAATTTGTTCTTAAATTGACACACATGATATTAAGTTTTAAATATAAAAATAATTTATAGCTCATACATCTCAATTCTGTATCACCATGCAGGAATATTTTGTCTAAAACATTCCTTGAGAAAAGGCATGTACTTGAACACGGGCTCTGAAATCTACGGCACAGTACTTTAAAAGCCTGTTTGCATTTTGTCTTTTTCTTTAAAGGGCTTCCGTATTGTCTCGAGCTCCCCTGGAAATGCAGTAAGGATTCGTAGCACATCTCGGTTGCCATGGCAACAGCAGTCTTTCCCATAATGAGCTGCATCATCTGAACTGATGTCACAGCATCATGCAGCAGGTCACACAAGGCACCTCCTAGTATTGCATCTTACAGATGTGCCGTAAACATCTAAAGAGGATGATTTGAACAGGACATGGTAAGTGCAAGATGTTGTGCTGTTCTTAATTGCACCATTATTTTTTCCTGTTTTATGAGGTTTTCCTAATATTAGAATGTGTGGGTTTTGTCTCGTGAAAATCATTTTGAAGAAAGATGTTGCATGCTTAAATATTATTTTTCAGGCAGACAGGCTAAGACAAAGGCCTACAGAAAATGCTTTCAGTCTGAATGTTTAGACTCGTCTTTGCATTTGTGATAATACCCTGAAGATTTGAAGAGAATATATTTAAATTTCACAATCCAATTAAAGTTGCTACAGTCTGATTTGCTTAAATGGAAAGAATAGCTGTTTTCAATTTCAATGCCATAAACGTAGCTTGTTTCTTTCCCTGTCTCTTTATTTAAGCATCCCTAGTATGTGTAGCTCTTCTTTTAACCTGGTTTATTTCAATAGCATTAATGTCACCTATTTACTTTCATTGGCCTCTCCCTAACGTGATAGTACAGAAAATACTTTGCGAACTGGTGCTAAACAAGCAACTGGAACAGTATTGATTTTAAACATGGTTCAGTACTGTCCTATTTCTGCTGGTATTCTTAAAAAAGCAAAACATTGATATAATTGTCAAACAATAACCAGGTATTTTGAAAGTACAGTAGCTTTTAGCTTTTCTATTGTTTGACTTTCAATATGGTTTTTTTTTAATAGTAATATAAATTTAGTGAATTTTAGATCTGTCTTCTACTGGAAGGAAAACAAGTTTGGGGTGGTTATTTTTTTTGCTGCTGCAACTGCAGCAAAAGGTGTAGCCAAAGATTCAGGCATTCTGAGGGGTTATGCTATGAATAAAATAATAGGAATAATTAAACAGGCTTCCACTTCTATCATGGGAAGAAAATACATATCTTTTATATTTAGCAAGCTGGTTAAAATCATGTCTATAATATTTAGCAATTCTTTACAATGCCCAATATTTGTTTATTATTATTCTGGAGGCCAGACTAATTTTGCTTTACTTCAAGTTAATCTTGCTGGATGGTGTACACCAACATTAATTGTTTGATTTTGCATGTTTAAAAGATTCAGTCTTTCAGCTGCTTGCTATTAGAAGGAAAGAAAAGCCCAGACACATGTCATTTTAATTGATCAATATGTCCACTAGGAATTAGGGAGTGGTCTTTGGCTCTGTTCTCTCTGTGTAGTTTATATTTCAAAAGTGCAGCAAGAAAAAATAGCAACCACTAATCTTGTAGTGATGTCTATATTTATTGTGGTTTTTAGTCCCTTATACTTGATTAAAGTATGGAGCAGTAAATATAGAGAGATCTGACTGCTCTTCATTGGGATGGTCTTGTCTGGCACAAGCTGGAATGGAGCTCCTATATCTTAGTTAGACAGTCTGTACTGCATCATGTATGCTTTTTTCAGCATGGTCTGGGTACATGGGTTGTTTTTTTCCTCTACTGCAAAACACAAAGTGAATGACTGTAAATGAACATTAGAATGATGTTGCTTTATTTATTTATGATGCGTTTTACAGCATGAAAGTAGTGGTCTCCTGTGCTTGCTGTGCTCTCATCAGGCAAACTCGGAAGGTATGAGTTAGCAAGAGGGAGGGCGGGACAGCTGATGTCTGGCTAGTGTCAGAATTAGAGATGTGAAGAGAGCTGGTGAGCAATGCATTTAACTTGCAACTTTAGGGACCATCAAAGAACAGTTAATAAGGCATGAGTGTAAGACATGCTTGGTTGGAATATTATGCTTTTATTAATAATAATGTATTTTGTTAGATTTTGCAAGTGACTTGATTATCACTACAATTTCTCAGACTAGAGTTAAAAATGAGGGGAAACAGGGGAAAAACAATTTTTGACAGTATTCATGGAGAGGTGACCTGCTATGAAGCCCTCAGTGCAGATTTTTTTTTTATTTTTCTAATAATGAGAATGCAAATCATGTTGTTTTTCAAACATTATTTGTTTTAAAGTTCCTGTTACTCTCTATTCCACACCCTTCTCAAAGCACTGTTTGCCCTGGGAAACACCTGCTAATAATGGAGCTGTGATGACACTACTTGTTTCTTGGTGAACATCTTGGCTAATTCTGACTCCATCTGAATGTCTCAATTGTAGAATACTTCCTGTTCATTTTCGTGTGGGCCCAAGTGTTTCACTGAGGTCTGTATGTGAGGATGTGGAAGAGCATGGAGTGATGAAGAGGATCTTACTATAAAAAGCAAGCATGATTACCTGAGTCAGAGCATTACCAAATGTAGAAACACTACAGATGTAATACAATTTTGCTTGCTCTTGAGGCAGATTCATAAGTGATACAATTATGTGTGAGATAGTGTTCAACAGTAGGAAAACTGTGTTGCCTTCAGTTTTGTTCCACAGCTGGTTTTACTCATCATTACTGAAGGCAATACATTTTGTAAATACAGGTATTCCTCTCTGAAGTAGCTGAATTGGGACGGTTAATCTGAAGGTTAGAGTTCTTCTGTATATGCAGTTTCATACTGACGTGTAGCTGGAGATGGGCGTATACTAGTGAACTGAAAGAATGTTACTGTTTAATCTTTGCTTTGCTAAAGGATTTTACTATATGCTCTATTAAATAATTCCTACATAGCTTAGTACTGAACATGCAGAGAAACAGAAGCTTGATTCCTCCCAAAAAGCTGTGGGAGTTGATGACAAAACTTGACTCCAGCAATGGAAGTTGGTACAATTTTAACACTTTCTTTGTGGATTTCTTTGTCAGCACATGACAATGCAAAGCCTACTGAGAGGGGATGAGAGCATGTCCTCTATGGAAGGAAGCCTTTTCTCTTCTCTGAAGAGTAGTTGAGGGAACCCTGTACTCTGGACTTTATCTTCTGTAGGTCATGTGGCAGTAGAACAGTGGTGGGTGAGTGTCCCATCCTCCCCACCTGCTAGTGTCTCTGGAATGGACCTGAGTCCAGGAACTCATGCCTGGAAAGTCAAGCCAAAGTAGTCCTCTTCATCAGAAGTGTTCAGGCATTGATTAGAACTGGTGGCATTTCCAAAATGCTGGTGAAATAGTTCCTTCAAAATAATTGAGGAATTAAAAATAATTAAAAAATCCAATGCCATGTCATAATTTACTTGCACTCTTCTGTTAAAATCACTACCGTGTCATGAAAGAAATAGTAACAGAATTCTGGGCTTGATGGGTTTTTTTTGTGTGAGTGTGCTGAGTGCTACTAGCTTCAGGGAGAGGTACAGTCAGTCAGAATATCTGAAGTTCCAGATTTGTATTTAGAAGAAAGAACATTTATATGTATTAAAAGATACCATGTTTGTCTTCTGAAATACTATATTTATATTTTGTATTGTAAGTATGGCCTGTGCTATATAATGAAGTTTCTGTATATTCTGTAATGATACATTATACTGGTATTACTGGGATAAAATTAATGATACCTGAATGCAAAGATGACTTCAAGGGATCATCTTGCAACTAACTTGTGTATGAGTACTAATATTTCTGTGGATTGGAGGGGAAAAGTTGCAACAGCCACTCATTACAGATTTCAGCGGCAGAAAATAAGAAAAGTTGTATACATTACTCTTGTCACGAGTCACCTGGGCTGGGCCAGGTCTTCCCTGCCACAGGCAGGGAAGGAACAAAAGGAAAAGCTGATCTGGGTGGAGAGCCAGGAGGAGTCTAGATTGCTACTTTATGCAGTGGGGAGGAGCAGGATGTACAGTGGATGGAAGTGGCAATGGATGGGAAACCATATCAGACATCACTGTCATGATCCAGAATTCTCCTGAAGAGGCAGCTGCCATACTGGGTTTCTCAGCTTCTGCAGGCTTTGGCATATAGGAAAAGAGACATCAGCTATGTTCCTAACTGTAACAAGTTCTTGCTATAGCTATTTTCTATTTTGTCAGTGCTTAAAGGCTCCCTGTCACTTGTTTGCTGGGTGGGCACATATGCTGTTTAATCAGTTCTCTTGTACAGAGGCCCCTGGAGTGTTTTCTTTCTCACATCTAGTTTTGTATCTAACATTTTATACTGATTTTAATATAAAAGAACCTAATCCCACTTCATGCCCATCAAGTCAAACCTAAAAATGCACAATATAAATCCCTTAACTGTCTTGGTATGGTCATAGTAGTTTTAACTACTTGAATAGTCACGCTACATATATATATATATACACACACATTTGTGTATATATATTACATCAGAAGGCTCATCATGAAAATCACTCTTTAAGAGTATCAACATGTGCTTTCCTGAAGCAAAAGGTTTCTTATTTTTAAAATGCCTTCAGAAAAGCTTTGCTTCATAAGGAAAAGAGGTGGGGAATAAAGAAAAAAACAATCCAGATAGCTCTTCCTTTCCTGTTTTGCAGTTGAACTACAGGTTTCAAATATCTAGATTCTCGGGTACTTTGAATCCCAGCGAGGCTGACTCAGCTTTTCATTCCTCCAAGGTCAAAAAATTCAGCTCTGTGCAGTTTGCAATGTCTGGCACTTTCAGACAAGATGTTTAAAGCCAGGAATGCTCTCCGCTCTGCGTGAACTCTCAGTTCTCACGGCACGTGTCAGATACAGGCTTGCCCTAGCAGCCTTGGCCAAAATGCTTCTTGTCCAGTATTCAGTCCCGATGCCAGGCAAGGAGGGACTTTTCAACTGGTGAATGAATGTCTTCTAAGGCACCTGGAAGTGGAGATAGCTTGTAAGTGAAGTGAGGTGTTCTCCAGCCTGGAGGGTAATCGTTGTGTCCTGTGGAGAGTATGGGCCTCAAAGTTAAGGGTGGAGGATGAGCACTGTGAATTGTAACAGTGCTTTCTTACCTTTGCCAGCTAAGTGGCTTCTGCATCTGTTAAGAGCACCCAGGGCAAGTAGTCAGCTCTCCAGATGACTGATTTTTTTGTGGGGTGAGGCAGTAAAAAGATGCTGTGCAAGGGGAACCACAGGACCCTCCATGTGGCAGTCAGGCTTCTGTGAGGCTGAGTGCAGGCACAGGAAGGCCTGACCCCGACTATTTCTGGTGCACCAAGTCCAGCTGCTTTCTCATAGACACCAAGTATACTAAGCATAGAGCCGAAATGTGCTCTCAATCTTTGGCAAAGAGATCTTTCAAGTGATAGGGATTTCTATGAGGAAATAGCTCTGTGAAATAGATTTCCCAGCCCCCACGGTACAGGGCCTTGCAGGAGGTGACACACTTAAAAAGTTGGCCTTTGTTAGTATTAAGTTGTACTAAAAGAAGTCCTAGCTTTTAGGTGAGAAAACACCCGACTGCAATAATTAGTCCTGTTTTCAGTCTAACTGTAAATCTATTACTTTTGCATATGTTTTTTCTCTTTC
This sequence comes from Nyctibius grandis, assembly GCF_013368605.1. Classification (NCBI taxonomy): domain Eukaryota; kingdom Metazoa; phylum Chordata; class Aves; order Nyctibiiformes; family Nyctibiidae; genus Nyctibius; species Nyctibius grandis. The sequence continues at coordinate 42,624,894 of NC_090661.1, forward strand.
AAGAGTTGCCCTGTACTGATTACGTTGTAAGCTGAATGTTGTCTTAGTTTCAGGATTAGGATGCAGACATGAAGTTGCTTCATGAGCTGTCAAAGAATAATATTAATTTTTTACCAGCTTGGTGTGTGGATAAAATAAAGGAGATATGTATCTGAATATAAAAGAGGTTTTTTTTTTTTTTTTTTTCCCTGTGTCATTTTTGCAGCATTTTCTCTCTGGACAAAAAGCTTGTAGCCGAGTCTCTGCTTAAGTCTTAATATGCATCCCACCTAACCTCCGTAAATCCTTCTTGAACACTGTATTAGACTTGCATTTCTTGTTTTCAGCTCCTGCTCAATTCTATCATGTATTGACTTCCTCTGTGTCTTTCTTACTTCTTCAAGCTTTCTGTTCCTGAATGTTACGCCTGTAATTGCTCTCTTCTACCAAGTTGTCAATCTTTTCTTATTTAAATCCCTTGGAAAAAAAGTCGCATTTTCTCTGGACAGTCTCTAAAAAGTGGTTTATGAAAAGTTATATACAGAAAACTTATGGGACTTCAGGCTTATAACTATATTTTAAAATAACAAAACAATTCAGGTATCTCTACCAAAGTTTGGATAGGATCCTTACAGTACTAGGGACTGTACAAATACCTGAGAAATGGTGAAGCCTTTCCTGAGTAGATTGCATTAATTTTCAATTTAAATTGAGATGAGAAACAATTTTCCCTACTTTTCCTAAATATCTCTCGTAAGGGATAGGTAACATGCCCAAGTTTCTTGGAAAAACTTCGTCAGACCTGGGAGAATAAGTTATTTTTCTTATTGCTCATATAGTAACTTTACTATTTGTGCTTCTGTGTTTGTTTTCTGAGGTTGGTTGTTTTTTGTTCGTGGTTGTTGTATCAGATAAAGCTGAGCTCATATTGGAGATCCATGAAATTTCAAGGGATTTAAGGCAAAAAATTATTGTTACCTACTCTAAATTAGGCTGTAACTTAACACAATGAACTTGGGAACTTTCTAGTCTTTCAAAAGAGGATGATCTGATTGTCAACCTTTTTAGACAAACTTTGACTGTACTGTTTAAAATGAAACAAATAATAAAAATCCATATAGTAGTTGCTGGAAGCTGGACCTTTATATACTTAGTTGGCAACAGAAAGGAAAAAGTTCTGTGCACTTCTTAGTTTTTAAAAGAAATTAGCGCATATGTTTTAAAAGTTTTAAAACAGAGTTTCCTCTATTGGCTAGATAAGTGCTTGTCCTTTGTTTGACAGATTGCTGTGATAGAATATTCACTGCCAGGGGAGTCGATATAAAAAATATTTCCACAAAACAGATATAAAAAAATTAAGAAAACAACATACCTGCCTACTGAAATATTAGGCTCATTAGGTTGGAAATTTGAAAGTAAGGATGAATGCCTGGTTTGCACTACAAAGTACAACCTTAGATGCTTATAACTGAGCCCACCAAGAAATAAGGTTGAACAGGTGACTTGTATTGCATTTTTGCCCTTTCAATAAACATGATAAGATTTTTGACAGGTATTTGTTTGCTAGAGGCTGATAGAACTCATACAGTGAATACAAACCAAAAAGGAGCCAGATATTGTCAAGTCTGAGAGCTGTGTAAGGTTGTTTTTAAGCTGATATTGCAAGACAAGACTTAAAGAAACTCAAATAAAATACTAGTTAGCAATGACAAAACTAATGAACGACTTTTCTCAACACTTAGTTTTTGTCATGAGAAACTACACTTCAGAGCTGAGTTCTATTGACAGAATAACTACAGTCTATTGAGAATGTTTTCAAATAAGGATATCTTTCAAAGCTGTTTCATGTTGCTTACTCCAGGCTGCTTATAATTTTCAAGTCTGTTAGATCATGTTTAGAAGCAGCTTTTACTGCTGAGGAGGCTAACTCCCTGGCCAAGGCAGTTTTGTACTAGCAAGTATGTATCCTTGCTGTACTTCAAGCTGCACTGCTAGTCTCCTAAAACATACTATATTTTGTTAGAATAATAAACCAGATTTTGATTGCCACAAAAAACCCCACCCAAACCCCATAGCTTCAGCTAGAAAAGGCTGCTGTTAGATTTCAGCACATCTAGTCTGTGTTGCTAAGGCAGTGACACAGCAGATATGCGAGTTGCCATTTTAAGGGTCAGCTATTAAATTATGCAGGGTATATTTTATAGATCCTTAATGTGTCATCTAGTCTTGTTCCTTCTCAAAACTTCATCCTAGTATTTTATTAGGCCATTAACAATAACACCCCTGTTTAGTTTTTGATGACATTATGCACAGATACCTTGGAAAATAAATTAGGAGATTTTATTTTTTTTTTTTTTAAATCTGGAGAAGGTGGAATCCAAATATGCTCCTTGCACAATGTAGGAACAGACAGTGTATCAGCAACAACGAGGATTGCTCTTTCTGAAGAAAACAATTTTAACCCTCCAAGTGCTTGGCACCTGTTTGCAATGCAATAGCTTTTTAAAGTAAATCTTTAAATAAACAGAGAGACTTTATTTTGTATTTCTGTGAATTATGCAGAAAACTTCTTAATTATTCCTTTTGTTCAGCTTCATTTTGTCATTTTGAATGGGATTGGAACTTCAGTTTCATTTGCTGGTCCCATCTATGTGACGGAACCTTTTCTTTGTCGTAACTTGTAATATCACTTTGGTCAAGAGGGATAAATCCCCCTCAAATCTCTATTGTTCCTTCTTCTCGTTGGACAATATGGAGAAGTGTTTGTCAGCATGTTGAGGGCCTGAATGGTGAGTTATGTAGCACACTAGTACTAGATTAATATTTGTTTGAGGTAAAGAGTTTAAGTGTTCTCCCTTCTGTACTTGTCATGAATATGTACTGAAAGTAGCATGAGGTCTTCCTGTGTTTAATTTTAATTTAAGAATAAGAGCTGGTCAGAGAAGCAACAAGCTACAAGAAAGTTAGCCTTGAGCAACGGCCTGTGATACTTGAATTAGGAGACCTGGAAAGTGCTTCTGGCTCTGATACTAAATGTGCCCCTTGCACCTCATCTCTGAACCTGTGCCTCTTCGTCACCTGTGGAATGGATGTAGTGAAACTGATCCCCTTTGTAAAGCACTCTATGTAAGTGCTAGGTGACACTACTATCAATTTAACTTTAAACACACACACATATATACAGGCAGGATAGTAGCAGATGTCAGACAGAATGGTGCAAGGGAACATTGCTGAATAAAAGACAGATGTGGGTGCTGAAAATAAAATGTAAAAATCTAAAGGAAGAAAACCAGCTTTTGGGATTTTTGTCCTGGGATAAAGAATTGCACAGTAGAAGACTTAGCAAAAGTGGTTGTGGCAGCACAAAAATTACATTTATAAATAGTGTATGCCAAACTGTTGAGCTTGCTTAATTGAAAATAAAAGTTTAATTCCACAATTAAATTTGAAAAGACCAGGCAGATATATCTACTGTCTGAGTTGAAGTGATTTCCGTATAGATAGAGAGGCAGCAACACCTGGTCTTTAAAGCTTGAGGCAATATGTGCATGCCATTCTGCTGTAAAAGAAATTATTGCTTTTGTTGGGAAAGAAGGGGGACCCACCAGGCTTTTACATGATCTTCTAGGGCTCCTTTCCACAATTAGAGCTTGATAAGAATTATTCTACAAAATGCTGTTTTCTCAGTCATTGCTGATTCATTAAAACGCCTCTTGTTGGTCTTCATTAAGCTTTTTTTTTTTTTGTGTAGGTTTTGTTCAGAGAGCAAACAACCCAAAACAGCTAATGACTGATGGATATGCATTATAATAAGATGTAAGATACATGGGACTAACATCTGTTCTGAATTAGGCAGGCCCCTGGGTTCTGGAGATAGCACTCTTTCCAGTCTAATAAATACTCATTTATAGAAACCAAAATAACTGTAAGTGTCAAGTGAGCTAAGGATGTATATTTCCAATTCATGCGCCAGTAGCTCAGGGCAGAGGAGCATGGCAATAAAGGCACGTCTTGAGTGATCAAGAGTAAAAGTAGTCCCCACAATTAACCTGTGTGGTCTTCTGAGTCCCAATATAATTTAGAATCCACTTCAGTTTAGTCTTCCTCAGATCTATACTGGCATGTAGCTTTGATTCCTGTATTCATCCTTTGAATTGTTAAAAAAAAAATAATCTAATGATGTATGTAATATGTAAATGAAACAAGCTAGTATGCTAAACTCAGCACCTAAAATTAATGTTAGACATATTTGAATTCCAACAGCATGTTTTCTTGAACTTTCTTGAATGGCTTATAAATTAAATTGTGTGTTTCTCTCTGTTCTTATTGGATCTTAATTTTTGATGGAGTATTAGAGGCTTTTTTGCATCGTTCTTATAAACTGACTAGTACCTCATGGATTTAACTAATCCCTAATAAGTTCAGACTCTGGATAGCAATTACCTGATCAAACGTATGAAGGTAAAATAAGGTTCTGAGAAACATTCTTTGATTTGTTCGGTGCTTTCATTGGTGTGGGAGAACCACAGGGAAGGCAGAGGTTGAAGAGAACCTCAACAAAGCTTCAGTCTGTGAAATGGTATTTTCCCCTTCTACATCTCACCTGAAAATTATACTTTCTGAAAGTGAAATTTGACAGCATTTGGAGTCAGGAGAAATGCCAGTTTGGCAGGGCTCAGAATTTTTTTTTTTTTTTTTTTTAAGCAATATTTTCCTAAACTGGAGAAGGCTTCAGGGTTTATAATTAGCTGTCTTGGGCTCATTAGTGTTGGGTACTTGAAGATCCTTGATCAGGAAAATAACATATCCTGACAGCCCAGTGGAAGGAAGTCCAGCGTTTCACTCCTCCCTGCAGGGAGACAAGAAAAGAATTGGTTTGGTAGATTAAATCCTTTTATGAGAAAAAACGCTGGATGTATTGAATATTTACAGGTCGTTACCTCCTGGGCCAGGAGGCACAGTGCTTTATTCCAGCCTTTCAAAACATTTTACTAAAAGTGAGGGAAGTATGATCTGTGCCATAAGACTCTGTTTAAGCCCTCCTCATCTTATTGATTGTTTGTAACTGCTAGCTGCGCCACAAGAAAAATTTGGCTTTTTTTTCTTAAAACAAAAAGCAGACATCTTTACATCTACAACTTAAACCACACACAGAAACATAATAATGATTAAAAGGCCAACAGATCGTTTCTGCTGATCTATGTAGTTTTATGATCAGACAAATTCTAAACAAACATTTCAGTTTTAATTACATATATTTTAAATCTAACTTCATGAATGAGTTTATATTATTTGCTAAACCAGAAGTGCAATTGTCTGTTCAACGAAGACTAGAGAATGAATAATTAAATGGAATGTAGAATATGTATATCGGAAATGGTTTGAATTTCCTTCTGAAAATTGTTTCAAGTAGTCCTAAAAGATCTTCACACAGAGAACTAAAATACTCAGTAATATACTATTGCAACATGACGTTTTTTGCAAACTAAACCTCTATGAATAGCTGCATTGTTTGTAATAAAAAAAAATTCAGTTTTTTATACTATCAGACATCATTTGCTACAGTTTTTTTGCAGCATTTTAACAATCTCTTCTAAGACATATCTTTAAAATATCATAGGATCAAAGTTACATTCAAATGAGATGAAACAGGCCATACTTCAATAACAAAATTCTGTTCAGTGACCCTTTAGAAGATTGGTAAAGATGTTGATGTAGGTCAGATTACCAGCCCTTTGATATAAAATTTATGAATCTAGTGGCAAGTCTGTGGTGCTGAGAGTAGAAAAGAGTCCAATAATGTTTCCCCATTGTTATCAATCATACTAGAGCCTAATATTACACTTTTTGGGTGGTAATGAAATACAAACAATTTCCTTTTTTAAGGTGAGGAAAAATATTGTTCTTTAGATTAAAGAGATTAGAGGAGTAGAAGCTGGGGGTGGGAACGGAGACTGATACCTAAGCATTCACTTGACTAGCTCATCAAGTGTGTGTGCCAGGGACATTAAATTTGACTCCAAGAAACAAATCTAGAACGTATTGAAACAAAACAGGGAAGGCTTGATTAAAAAAATGCACAAATACAAATGTGAGCTTCTGAGAGTGAGTTTTTAATTTTTAAATAAGAGTGAGGGAGCTGAAAGTGTATAATGGTACTTTAATGGCTCCCAGGCTTTGCAATGAGATAACTCCTGCTGCAGTGACAAGGAGGAAGACTGTCAAGAGTTCCCTTGAGAGCAGTGCAGTGCCAAGGCTGGGAGGAGCAGGGTCTGCAGCACAGCAGCAGTAGGTGCACTGCTTCTCAGAGTGGGGTTTAGTCTAGTTATTACCTGTGATGATCGTGCATACTTATGAGTTATGTCTTGGAGCAGCCCAGAAATGTCAGCACAAGGTTAGTCTTGAAGCTACCATAGCCCTTTTCTTTCACGATCATTTCACTGCTGCAGCTATTACAGGCATGCCACTGAAACTTGCCTCAGGCGGTGTTTAGTTCTTGTGCATGTCTAACTCTGTTCCTACTGATTTCTCGTGTTTCACTTCTAATGGAAATATAAACCTGTGGGTCTTATTCAAGGCTTACAGAAGTCACTAATAAGCTTCAGGCCCAGTATCTTCCCATGTTGTGTGGATTTTGGTTTTGTTTTGTTTTGGTTTGGTTTTTTTTTTCTGGTTCTGTGATTTCCCCAAGAAAAGTATCGTGGTAAATTGAATAAAGCCAAGCAGAATCCTGGGAAGCAGCAAAGCCCTTTGAAATGTGTGTGCTTCATTTGAGATTCAAAGGTTTGAAAAAGGGCTGTGTGACTGTAAAGATGTGGGAATAATTTTGGTCTTCAGTTTCCTGCCAAATAATGAAAATGTTATTGGTATTGTCTGTGAAAATCAGGTTGCTGTTAGAGTATTGTGGAGTACTTAAGTATTTTTTGTGTGCTGGAAAGCTGATTAAGATCTGAGCACAAGTAATATTATGCACGTGGGTTTTAGATTTATTTTTCAAGAAGCTAACACGAATTCTTTGCCTTCCTGAGTGATGATAAAATATCTTACCAAATTTGAAGGGTTTTAACCTGGATGTAATTTTTGAAATATAGTATCAAGCTTTGAAAGTGTGAAGAAGCCAACATTTTCAGGAATGTATCAAGAGGTTGAGAGATGTGTGGCTTTATTTTCTAAAAGACGAAGTAAGATATCCATGGCCTGAAAGTAAGATTAAAAAATTCATTGATTTTTGTGTGGGGAGGCCTAGACTGCTTGATATTGGCTTATAGTTTTGTTGCTTTTGGTTTGTTCTTATTTGAAATGTGAAAAATTCCCAATACTGAATCTCAGAATAAAAGATCATTGTTGTACAGGAAACAAAGTTTCAAGTAGTGATTTCTTTAACTAAAGCATAATGGCAAACATAAAGCATGAATTTACAGGAATTATTTATGATAACCCCAGGAAATGAAGTCCTATTTAATGAAAAGGCAGGGGTAATAGTGACAAAGTACACGGGCAGTAAGAACATCAGTTTCAAGATCCACAACTCCATCTGCTAATGTAATTCAACCCAATTTTGGAAAAATCAACAGTAGGTACAGTAGTGTCTGTTGTTTTTGTAGATTCTAAAAACGAATAAGCCAAACATGGTACTGTGATCTGTTTTGGTATTAGTGTTATATTTCCATGTTTATTGTTGTTATGTCAGTAAGAGAGACTTAGCATGTGAAGTCATGCACAGATGCACACAAAAGTCCTGAGTATGTCCTCCCCACCCCAAAACACGTACTGCGTGAGTCTGAGAGCAGTTCTGCAGAGGAATATACCAGGAACGTGGCAGGTGTATGAGAGGATATTAAAGATTTGTGACATGAGCTCCTACATGACCTATAACAGCCCTATTAGGTACTCCCTCCATCACTTATTGACAGGCCAGATTTCTTTTTCTTTTTAAGAAGTGATTCTTGCCGCTAGAAATATGTGGGGAGTGCTAAACAAGAGAGTCAATAGTATCCCTTTAGGATGCTTGGGCAGACAGGGAAGGAACTTAAGAGGAAGAAAAGAATGTGCCCAGCGTGTGCTTGTGGTACCAGGGCACCCTGCTGCACAAGGAGATACAGAGAGGCAGCTGGGAACAGCCCAGCTGGTGAGAGTTAAGAGTCTGGAGAAAGCATTAGAGAAGGGGCACAGAGCAGGAAGAGAGAGTTTGGTAAGAGCTACCTCAAGCAAAACGAGGGAGAATTGGGTTGCTACAGGCTGAATGGGTTTACTGTGAGCTGTAACAAGCTGAGGGAGAATGAGGTAACAGCTGATACAATTAGGCCAGAAGTTAGCTGCTGCTTAAAGACTCCACAGGCTCCTACTCCTATTCAATTCCTGTCAAAATAACATGAACATTGCAAACTCCTCTGTGGCCATCTAATGGGTATGATGCACTATTTCTAGTCGTATTGGGAATAAGTTGAAGAAGTTTAAAGTACAATATGCAACAAAATGTATCTAATGGCATTATCCAGTATGGTTACAGCATGCAGAAAATGAATCAGCAGCAATTTAAGAACATAATAATAAATTTAACTTCGGCTAAGCAAGCTCATTTTTTAAATCCTCGGAGACTCTGCAGAATGTTTTAATGGGTCTTTTGTGACGTGGATATTTCCTCAGTTTAAAAACTGGACTAAATATGTTCATTTTGCATAACCTAGGAAGCAGCCTTCATACGGTAATGATTTTAGGACACTGCTAAGCTAGACCAGATGTGGATGAATGGCTTAACAGTGAAATGCTGCATATCCCATTACAACGCTTTTTAGGCCCATATACTTACCCTCTTGGCAATAAGCTTGCAATTAATGAGCAAGTCCGTAATACATAGTTATATGTCAAAAAAGGCAATAATAGTTCCACCACAGTTCTCGATGATTTTGGGGAACCTTTGAAGCCAGTCATTGACAAAATAAATTGATGGAGCCATCTGTAATTAGTAATAAGTTAATTTGTGTATCATTGCCACCCAGAAAGATATTGTTTCCCTCTGTGTTATAGAGGTTAGCAGAGAACCATATTGAAACCGTAAACTAAACCTCTTTTCTGGGTGAAAAGAAAGAAATGGTGTGATGTAGAAAGCTACTAAGTAAGGAATAAACTTTCTGAAATACCAGCTGTAGTCTTTAAGATATGAATAGTTCTTGTCTAAAAAGAAGACATTATTGACTTGCAGATATCTAAAAAAGTGAACTTTCTGTTCTCTGAAATATCAAAAATAACAGAAGATAATTTATCAACCTTTCTTCTTGTTGATATTTATTATAGAATAGAATAGTTCAGCTGGAAGGGACCTGCAATGATTGTCTAGTCCAACTGCCTGACCACTTCAGGGCTGATGAACTTAAAGCCTGTTATTAAGGGCATTGTCCAAATGCCTCTTAAACACTGACAGGCTTGGGGCATCGACCACCTCTCTAGGAAGCCTGTTCCAGTGTTCGACCACCCTCTCAGTAAAGAAATGCTTCTTCCTAATGTCCAGTATAAACCTCCCCTGGCACAGCTTTGAACCGTTCCTATGCATCCTATCACTGGATCCCAGGTAGACCAGCAACTCCCTCTCCACTTCCCCTCCTCAGGAAGCTGTAGAGAGCAATGAGGTCACCCCTTGACCTCCTTTTCTTCAAACTAGACAAACCCGAAGTCCTTAGCCGTTCCTCATAGGACATGCCTTCCAGCCCTTTCACCAGCTTTGTTGTCCTCGTCTGGATGCATTCAAGGACCTTCAAGTGCTTTTTAAATTGTGGGACCCAGAACTGCACACAATACTCAAGGTGAGGCTGCACCAACACTAAATACAGTGGGATAATCACCTCTTTTGACCAGCTGGTTATGCTGTGTTTGATGCACCCCAGGATGTGGTTTGCCCTCTTGGCTGCCAGGACACGCTGCTGACTCTCACTGAGTCTGCTGTGAACCAGCATCCCCAGATCCCTTTCTGCAGGGCTGCTCTACATCCAGCCTCGTCTCTCCCAATTTTGACTTGTGTCCAGCATTACCCAGCTTTATATTATATTTTAATATAGTATAAAGGTAGATGTGAAATAGTTAAATGATTGGGCTCACAAGCTCAAATGGTGTTGAAAGCTTGGCTGTGTTTGGTGCCTGGTCTGCTAATTTTAATTCACTTGTAGATGTCCTGTTTTTTGTTTGGATAGGTGTTTTGCAGTCAGAAATGTTATGTGAACCCTTGGAGAGTGATGGATCTTCCACTAAATCTTATGGAGGTGCTCAGTCAATTAACTAATGAAGCCTTTATTGCATCTGTTTTCTCCACCATTAATTTTGTGTATTTGTCAATGCTTTGTCATAGATGAATAAAACAATATTTAAGTAAGCAGATAAGAATATAATTAAAATCCGTGTTTCTGTAGAACCTTTATATATTTACTTAAAAGTAATTATCAGTGTATGTGTCTATATCGTGAAACAATAGATCTGTCCTGTATTTATTTCAGCATCAGCCCACACAGAAAAATCTTTTTTAAAGATGTGTGCTGTGATTTTAAAATGAAGAACTGAGGGGTGGGGGGAGTAATTTTACAGACTTTGCAATATCTCAAATATTAAATGTAAGTAGGCTACTTGCCTCTGCAAAGAAGCAAACTATTAATACAAATAGTTGTGTTACTTTCTGAAAATAATAGCTACATCCTTTTGGCATGGAACTCAATTTAATCAATGCTGACTTTCATCCTTTATTAAGATTTTCTTTCCCTGAACTATTAGATCACAGTACTGCATGATGATCTGCTTAATAAATTTAAGCATAGTAAAACTACATCTTTAAAACTGTAGTTGAGGACTTACTTAAATTAAAATTCTTGCATAAATGACATTTTCTGTATGTGGAACCAAATGAGAGCCACAATTTCACATATTTTTTTTTTTTACATCTGGAGCATATAGGTTAGACATAAATTTTTCAGCAAATTTTGTAGACAAGCTTACTAGGCAAGTGATTTTCTTTTCTCTGGGAAATAATGCGTTTTATTCAACAGTTCATGAACAACAGTGAACAACTTTCACATATATATATGAAATCACTAAGAATGATTGCATTGTAAAGCATAATAAAAATTGTTGATCAAAGTAACAGGAAAATAATAAAAAAAGGAGAATTCATTTTGTTGTAGAGCTTTTTCTTGTTTCAAAATTTTAAAAACTTTTAGAAACTGGATCTAAAAGATATGTTGAATGGTTCTAAAACTTCATCTACTTTATTCTGAGAAATGTAGGTACAAAGCTAATATAACATTTTGGAGTGGTTTTTTGAACAGTCTTGGTCCCCAGTACTCTGACTTAAAAGTTTACAAATAGATTTTAAAGAGTGAGGGAGAAGAATTTGCATCTCCAGTGATATTTTCTGACCTCAATGAGAGAAACTTCTAATCAGCACTGAAAAGACCAAAAAATTGTGACAAGTCAGAGGTTAATGGATGATGAGATATTAACAACAACCTAAAATTAGCAAAAACTGTGTAACACTGGCCATGTATTTACAAGCCCTTTCACAACCATTTTCTAATCTTTCAGAAAAAATATCTCCCTGATCACATTAATTCAGAATCACCTGTGGTTCTAGGAGAATAAAGTTTTCAGAATAAAACACTTTCAGATATAAAAATAAATGAAGTAGCAATAGTAAAAATAAAGGTAGTAGTAAAGCTGGTACCCATTCCAGTCTCTTTCACTGACAGTTTCCAAAAGAAAAATGTATTATATGTAATAATAGAATTAAAAGCTAAGTGAGAAATTGAAGTGCAGCTAAAAAGAGATAGCTTTGAAGTCTGCAGCTTTAATGTATAGCAAAAGATATTGGCCTTCTCAAGATATTTGGTCTTCTCAAGCTATTCAGTTTTCTCAAAAGGAAAAAGAAGCATTCCTGTGGCTAATATTTGGATTAGCCTAAATGCTTGTTTGGGCGTCAAAACAATTTGCGATGTGAATTTTTGGGAAGTTTTGTCCTACTTTGCTCTCTGTTTACTTCTTTCTGCATTTGGAAATTCTAAAGTACTATGGGAACACATTCTTGTGGCGTTTCTGACCTGACCCAGATGAAAAATTACATACTAGAAAACACAGTTACACTTTTGGTGTCTGCTGCTATCTGTTGCCTCTGTGAGATTCACTAGCATCATAACTTACTTAAATCATTGAAACTAGTTTCCTTAGGAAACATTGTGCTGGCTACCGAACATAAGAAGGAGTGTTTCTAATTTTATACACTCTTGAGGCTTAGATGAGACACCGGTTTTCACTGAACTTCAATTCTGCCGAAACCTAAGTAGCAGACATAACTTCTGAATGAGCGGAAGTTACCTTAAAGCTAAATGCTTTATTTTCATTTTCACAGCCATTACCTTTCATTCAAAAGTGCCCTTTGTTTAATTTCATGAAGTAAGAAGTGATGGGTGCTGCTCAATGAATGAATTAAGACCAGAACAAAATATATTACAGTCTGGAATGAAAAGCATTGATAACTGAGCTACCAGTCTAGATCTGTAAGTCATGTAGCACCTGATAACTTTCATTACTGTCAATGGAACTAATGTAAGTTTAGGTGCATTGCTTTTTATGGAGGTTTTATAAAGAGTGAAACCCTTTAGGAAAGTTGTAGAACTGGATCAGCAGGGACGGTCCTTTAACAGTTTGTCCCTAAATTGTACAAATGTTGAGCTTGATTCCTCCAAAACTGATATGCTGACAACTCTGAACAGGCCATATTTGAGCTTTGGCTGGTTGGAGCTTGGAAAGTCTTTATTGGACTAAAAATATACTGTTTGTTTTAGCACATTTTTTAAAAGATGCACATCAGTGAATATCAGGATATGAACAAGTAAAGTTACAATAATGCCCCACAGTTCCTAAAAATTGGAATGCATATATTAAATCTCTTTGCAAGAGTCCCAGGACAAGTCTGGAGCTGGCAATTCTATAATGAAATGCACTATTTGGAAACCCTGAGATAACAGTAAATGAACTTGATAGCTTTGTACCATGTAACACCTTGATACAGAGAGTTCAGGCCACTGAAGCAGTAAGGCCACATTAGTAGAGTACTCTACCTGAGGCAATAAATTTATCTATCAACTGGACGTATTACTAATGGAATATGGCTACTTTTGGAGTAATCAAATTCACAAGCTTGAGAAGCCCCTCACTGCATCCTGCTGTGTGGTACGGATGATCACAGTGCCCACCTCACGCGTAGTGCTGCCCGGTGTCTACGAGCAACTGAAGTAATGACGAAAGGGAATCTTGAAAACTGACTAATAACTTCAGGTGAATATTCACTGTGGAAGAATTTGCATTATCATAGCATGACTGATAGAAGATTTATACGAAATCCTAATGTATGCATGTACATATACATATTACACATACATGTTACATAATGAGTTCTGGAATACTAAAAAGCTTTCCTTTATTTAAAAATCTTTGCTTGATGACTCAGTTCATCCTAATTTCAGGAGATCTCTTTCCATCTTCTCATAGAGGGGTGATGATTCTTCACTTCACCACCTGCAGTTTGGTCACTGGCAGATGGGAAATGGGTCAAACCCTGTCAGAAGCCATATGTTTGCTCCCAGTGGGGAGCTGAAGGAAGAAAGGATTGATTTAATCCTTATTACTGCAAGAGCAGCCATGTGGAAGGTGGATTTCTCTTAGGACCTTAAAAATTAATTCTAATGAAGGTAGAAAGTGAACTGAAAGTGCAATACAATAGAATAACTCTGTGTACATGCATTTCTATTTCATCATGATGGGTACTTTCTGCTGCTGCCTGTTTGCTGCCAAGCAGCTGCTTCAGCATTTCCCTGGCTTGCTGTTCTCTCAGCTGTTATCAGCATTGCCTTTCCTCCTCCCCCTCTCTTTACTGAGATAATGGGCAATGTAGTTTGCTATAGCCTCCTGCACCACCAGCTCAGCTGCAAACCAGCCATGGCTGTTGTGGTGCTCTAGAAGCTGGTTTGACTTGTTGGCAGTTCTCTTTGTAGCTCCTACAGCAGCTTGCGTCTAGCCATTTCTCTTTTCTTAAAGGATTCTTGTTCCTTTTGCGGACACATACTCGCTCCTTTGGACATGCCTCATTTGGACTGGAGCAGAGTTTTGTGAAAACCAGTGTAACAGTACTTTATTATTCTGTCTGGAGGTGAAGGAGAATTTTTTCCCCTTGATGTTACTGAGTCCCAGCAAAGAAATGCTAGGTCTTTATTTAATTGAGGTATAGGCTTAGATTCTTTGCTCAGAAACTGCTGTAACCAGTTTAACCACAGAACAGGAAAAGAAGTGATAAACAGAAATAAGGAACAGCTAATCTGGCAGCAGGACAGGGACTTTGCAGTAGCTGTAATTGATCTTAGCAGTAACTGAGGCATCAATTGCACTAGAATGTGACCAAAGTGTCACATTCTGCAAGGTCCAGACTGGAAGACAAATAGTCTCTTCAGGTATTTCTTTTGAAGTGTTCTGTATTTTCTGATGACTTATATAGAAATTAAGCTCTAAGGAGTCTTGTGAGTAACAAAAGCATAAAAGAACCACAGATGAATCATTCTGTCGTGTCCAGTCAACATTCAGTAGATTTTCAGACCTGCAATACCAAGAAGATTTGAAAAATTCCTGATTTGAATAGTGATGTAGATGATAGTGGCCTTAATGCATTGGCTTTTTCTTAAAATTCCTCAGTGCTGGCACTGATGTCAGCAAGTGCACATAATGAAAGCCTATATAAACATCTATGCCTGTATTTGTACATTCTGCTTTGCTTGTACTAGTTGTTGCATATGGTGCTGCCAGAATTGTCTGCTGTTTCTACCCTTACTTTTTCTCCCAGCTTCAATTCCCTCTCGACTGTCTGAGAGGCAAGAGTGGAAAACCACAATTCTTCAGGCTTTAATTTCAACAGCAAAATGAGATTATAAAAGGAACGGGATTTGCTTTACATTATAATTTAACTCCTAATATACATACCTGTTTCTTCCCTTGCTGCAATAATTAATGCCTTTTGATTTTTCTCCCTGTCACCGTATTCTTCAAAAATTCAGAGCCATCAATCTGTCAGCAGAGTGGGTGTGGGCACCAGCCCCACATCTTTGTCTTCGCTTGTTCTTGGACCTGTATTTCTTCACTAACTTTCCTTTCTCACCTACATGGTAGCCAGTGAGAAAGGGAAAGGGTCAAACTGTTCAAACTGTTCTTAGTAAATCTGTGTCGTATTCCTCTGAATTTATAATAGTTTTTCATGTGCATTGTCACAAACTTTGATTTTTTTTTTTTCCTTGGACTCAAAGGAACATCCTCTGATAACTATCTGCTGTTGCTTGAAATTTTGTGATGGAACTGCCACATCCAGATGCCTCTCCAAAGTCAGGAGTCCTACTGATATTCACTTTACTGGATTCTCCAGAATCTTCATGTACTTTTTTTTTTTTTTGGCTAGTGGGCAGCATGTCAGGGGGAGGACTTTTTAGGTCAAGCCTTTCTGTTGAAATGCTGTGTGTGTAAAAATATGGCTGAATAGCCCAGGATGTAAAAATCAAGCATTTCTAATAGGCATTTCTAATAAAGAAGGGCAAAAAGAGGAACAGGAGAATGTAGCTGAGCTGCAGGGAAGCCTCAGTGAATGCACTGAAGGGCTGTCAACTCCTACACTTACATCCTCAGAGCTGAATCATTAATCTGTACTGAAGTAAACTGAGGTCAAATCTCTCTCTCTCAGACTTACCTATTGGTTGAAGTTTACTAGGGCTTGGATCAGAGATTTTTTGTTGGCTGGCAGGGAAGTTAGAGAGAAAACTTGTAAAAACTATAATTAACTTGTAGTAAAAATTTATCTTGGGGTAATAGAAGTGTTCTTTATCCCAGGCTTTATTTATTTCACTCTTCCTATTTCCCTCCCTAATGCAGCGCTGTTCATAATAACATCTATAGGAACATTGGTGCAGCCACTAGCACTTTAATCGCTGTGATATGTATGTACTGCTTGTACTAGTCTAGAAACCAAAGTGGTGAAAATGCTGGCAGCATACATATATTTCTAGTCCTGATAGCTACATGTACCATGATGGCAATCCCAGGATGCTTTTTTACTCTTAAAATATGCTGTAATTCCATAATGCTCAAACTTTAGGCTGGATACCACCCAGAGCAGTGATCTCTGACTCATCAAAACAACCAAGTGCTGAGAAACCACTGAAGATGACTGTGTGTACAGGCTTGGATTTGCAGCTAGAGCTGTGAGACAGAACTGAGAAGCAAGCAGATGTGAATATTATTATGGGATTGGAAGACTTAAAAGTTCACCGCCACTAGGACTAAGAAATGAGATCGGGGTAATTCTCTACTGTACAGGGAGAAGTTTCCAGAAGCATTCTAGTGACAGGAGGGTGATGCATGTTCTTCACTATGTATTTAACTAGGAATAAGGTACAGCTAGGACCAAGGCTCAGCTGGGAACAAGGTTCGATATTTTTCTCTTACATCTTTGAACACACAGACTAGAACCAGTTCTGCAAGTGGAGCAGATCAGTCTAACTCTATTAACATAATTGGGTCTGAGGATCAGCCTCAAGGGGGTTATGCTGCTTGTTTTGAGTTTATTCCTTTCCTCCCAGTCCTAAGTCTTTTTTCCCCCCATACATTTAGCCTGTAGGCTTCCAAAATTTGATACAAAGACTATTTAACTTTCCTTCATCCAGTAGCTATTTTGTGATTGTGAAGAATAGGAATAAGCAGGTCACAGCAAAATACTTAGGATGTAGAAAATATTGTAGCTATGTAAATTGTGCCCATTCAAGCAAAAATACAATCTATCTATTAGACAAGTTAAAATAATGTTCCGTATGAGACCTGTTTACTTGTGCCTGGATGGTCACATAAAGATATAAATGCATTTATATTTATATGCGGATGATTTTTTTTTTATATCTCTGTAAAGTGGTGTGTAAGACCTTGATGAATGTTTACCATTTGACATGAAGTTTTCCAGATGGATAAATGCTGCAGGCTGAATTTTCTTTGGTTTTCTTTTGGGAGAGGGAGACAGAGTTTTTGAAAAATATGAGAGAAAATACAGATTTGCTAGTACTAATAAAAAAAATGAGCAAACAAACCATGAGAATTTCTTTAAGGTGCTTTAGTATCTTTAAAATACTTAAAACTGATACTTTAAAAGCATACTGTAAAGTAAGAACTTACTATTGTCAGGAGGCTGATCCTCATGTCTTGCATACCTTTTGCTTCCACAGTCGGTCAGGTGATACAGTCTTGAAAAAACATTCTCCATGTGGGTGAGATTTACAGTTGGTTTCAGTTTACGATGCATTTCTCTTTGAAATTTCCAAGGGTAATTCTTGTACTCAGCATGAAAACAAGAACAGGAGCATAGCTTTCCTCTGTTTTTGATGATCTCTCTGCAGTTTTGCAAGCAGTGAAGAGGTAAAAGTGATCTACAGGTTCACAAAAAGTGCAGGATTTCCCATATCACAAAACAGTGTTCTAGCTTCAGACTGCGTGCATCTTGACAGAATATTCAATTCTCCAACATTTCTTTTTCCTTTTCAAGTATTTAACAGGTTCAAAATTATTTGTCAATTATAGAGTAAAAACCCTTTTATGACTATAGATTGCTTAATTTCCACAAAAGCACCTTAAATAGAAAATACAGCCAGAATTAGTTTTACATGCTGTATTTCATTCTCTACCTCCAACAAATTTCCAAAATTCAGATCCATTAAATATTAGTTAAGCATGACACGTGCAGATATTCTGTGTACTCACGCGTAGCCTGAGCACCAACATCAATGTTGCAAAAAACCTGATTATATAATGAGTGTTGCTGGAGTTGCTCTGAGGAGATCAACTACTCTCACTTGAGTAAGCTCCAGGAGTTCAAGCTGACTTTGTTTGTTGGACCTTAACTATCTACCCTTTTCTTTACTTCCCACTATTAACATGATAATCTCTTTGCATATATTTTGTGGTCTTACAGTAAACTTGTATATGGTACATAACTACAAATCCACTTTTGTTCTAGAAATTTTCCAAAACCGTGAAAGATAAACAGTAACTGTTGACTTATTATACTTGATGTGTTTTACCTTGTCTGAATCTGGTGGTAAAATAACTGAGCCATAGAAAGAAAAATAATTTTCTAGTACCAGTTTTGGTAGATCTATAACCCCAGGATAAATTATTTTCCACTTTTTTCATAATGATGTTTAGCTATTTTAAAAAAATCATGTCACATCATGTTGTTGGAGCTTATAGATCTTTAAGAGGTACATGCATTTTTAGTTTAAGTAGAGCTATTAACTAGAGTATGAATATATTTAGAAAATTAAAAAGCCTGTAACACTTTAGTTCCTTGCCCGTGATATTGTCCAAAACAAATGGTAGTTAATTTGGTTAATCATACTTACAGAAGTGGTGCCATTTTTTAGAATTATGCTGTGCCTAAGAGAAGCAATGGAGATCTGTTCCCTTCTTTGTAATATTAAAGTGTATCAGAGAACTTCTTTGCCTACCAACTGTTATTTACCTAATTAGCATTACAATGTAGCATTCTAGTTCCAGTATGCATTACAGAAGTCTTTCACCAAAGACCCCAAATCAGTTTGTTAGTTAGTCTTGATTGTTTGGTTACTGCTCATTATGATGCTCATAAAAAGAGCCATCCTAATTATCGCTTTGAGTTTAAGTTGCATCATGCAGGTTTCTTGTCTTTGGTTTCATTTGACTCTGATTGTTGTAAACTACTTGAACATAAATTATAAAGATAAGGTGCAATTGCATCAAAGCATGCCTTATTCATGCCTGAGTGAAGCCGAACATAGCCCGTTTGGGGTTTTTTTCTTTCTTCTTTGGTATGTTTACCATGTGTTATGGTGACATATCATCATCTCTCATCTGATAGGAGTGCATTTCAAAGGAAGACAGCTGAGACTTTTAAGAGAACATGTGTTTTTGAGAGCATGGTGTGCACAAAATTTACCAGCTATACAAAGTTTCGTATGTTTTCTTCTTAAAGTTTTACTGCAAATATAGACCAGCGTGATGCTGGTTTTGTGTGTGTTTGAATGCACTTACGGAAAGTTTTGCCACAACTCTGTTAGTCGATCTTCTGTTAATCTAAACAAACAGATTTGTCCTTGTATTTTTACTTGGAAAGAAACAGTTTGGCATCTTTTAATGGGTTTTAGATGAACAAACGTTAAGTTAATGCATACAAAATATTTGCATAGATGGCTATTTTCTCCTTTTCTCTCTTTGCGATATGCCACATCGCTCTTGTCACTTGTATAATTGTTACACAGCAGCAAGATGCACTGCAGAGAATGCTCCATTCTGACACACTGTGGCCTCGTGCTCAGCCTGTATTTCAGTTTCTTCCATTAATTTAGAAAAAAGCATATTTATTTGTTTATTTATTTCATTATTTAAGAGAGCATTCCCTATGCAGTAATACGAGGAACACAAAACTTCTTACCTGGCCTTCACAGCTGGATTACAAGACTGAGGACCAACACCACATGTTATTACTTGTGAGACTTGTTCTTGGAGGAAACAATTTCCAGCCGTTTCCTCCCTGCTCCCTGCAGACTTCTGCCTGCAGGCAGTCTGTCCCTGAGTTAGTGAGGGTCATGCTAGAGCAGTTAAAGCTACTTTTCTGTGCGATTGTGATCTCTTTTCCTTCTCCCTGTGAAATCCTGATCTCCTCCAAACAGCAGCTCCTACGGTTCTTATCTGCAGCTTGAGCCAGCTGACAGCTGGGGTTTTATCCTTTATCCTTTCTGGCCCCATTTCCAGGTTGCCTGCTATTATTATTTCCTTTACAGATTTTCCACAACAAATGAGTGTCACCTTTGCTTCCATTGTGCTCTAGCCCACACAGAATATCTCACGTATACTTACTATCAAAGGACCGAAGTTTACTTTACATTGGGGTACCTGCTGCAGCTTACACCTGAAGCTGCAGGGCAATCCAGAGTGGCAGCAAGCCAGGTAGTTGTCACAGTTTCTGATTTTTAGATGCAAAGGAGCTATATTATTTTGCCTTGAGCCTCCTAGAAACTTCACTGTTTATGAGTAACTAGTCCAAGCTTTTAAAATCGGGTGAGGCTTTTTTCCTTGTTTGTATTTATGTGGCCATTATGATTCTATTCAGAAAGAAAGATAATTTTCATCCACTGAAAAGTACCTGTACGGTACACTAGTCTCTTCTGTTTAGCCTTTTAACTATTGCATTTTTTCTGGTGTTTATGAGAGGATAAAAAAGGAGCATACATCAAAATAAGAAAACATCAGAGAAAACTTTAGCAGACAGTCTATACTGGTGGATATTCCTCTTGTAAACAAAAAGTCAGTGATTTTTTTAAAAAAACAATCCCCAGTCAGGTACGTATAGTTATGGTACTTCTGCAGGATTAATGAGTAGTTAAGCAAGAAACCCTGATTGAGTAAAGATTACAAAACAGACCCTTGTACAGGGTCAGAGAACAGGCCAAAGAGGACACTGCTTCAGTTCAGGAAGGCTGTTGTGATGTGAACATGTGCCCAGATGCTGTCTGGGTTACCTGTTCTGGACACTGAAGATGTCTTCCAGTCTAAGGACTCAGAAATGTAAAGGTAGCTTAAAGTCACTTCTACTTCTTGTTCCTCCTGAGTTATGAGTTCCTGAGTTTGTCTTGAGGACAGACAGCAGGTAGCTTCACCATATAGCCACTGAAGACAGACAGAAAACAGTTCTGGACGGTATTATTGTATTAGTTCAGATGTACCTAACATGGTATCCTTGGAGAGCTAGTTTATCTCACATTGTATTTCTATTACTTTTCAATCTTTACTTTTAAAAAAGCAACCACCCTTCACCCCACACTTGCATAAATCCTGCACGAGTAACTTCTGTAGATACAGGTGTCTGTTAATTATAAAGAGCAGAAATAAAAGACCAGAAATCCAAAACAGTTTTCGCACCAGACTATATCTCGGTTATGGTATGTTTTTTTTCTGTGAACAACCTGGGAAAAAATCTAGGCCTAACTGCTTGAAAACAAGCTGGTAAGACTCAGTGAAATCTTTTAAAGGAGCAAGAGATTCTTTGGAAGGCACATACGTTGGAGGGATAGGCTATAGCTGCACCTTTGGAAAAGGTGCAGGGTGTTTATTTTTCCTTGCTGTGGACTAATAAATATTCTTTTCTTAAGATATTGTGAAATGTGCAATTGTTGCCTTAGCAGCATGCTCATAATTAGGGTTGTCATCTGATTATATGAACATCCTCAGTCATATTCATACCTGTCATGAGTTACTAAAAGATTCTTCTCACTTATGTCCTTGTCTGCCTGTGTTTAAAACGTACTCTTTCATTTTACCCGTTTCTTAGAAAATCCTGAGATTTTTTTGTTTGTCTCCATACAGAGCAGGGTAACTAGTGCAGACAAAAAAATTCTTACTTTAGTCCACACTTATAACCTGAAATTATAAAGAGAAGTTTCTTAGAGTCAGATTCTAGCATCGAGCATTTGATTAAATCATAATAATGGCTGACCGGGGCCTTAAAAGGAGTGTTTAAATATGTATTTTTCACCCTCAAAGTTTCACATTTTGTGCAAGGCTTGGTAATGCTTATGTGCAAGGCATGTAGAGTTCTGGCAGATATAAGCATGGTTGAGTGTAATATTAGGTGGGTTTTGGAAAAGACAAAACGTATCTACTTTTTTGAAAAGGGTAATGGTAAAACAATGCAGTGTTTTACAGCATTATCAGGAGCAAGGAAAGGAGCAGGGCAGTATTGCTCAAGTTCAATATGTCACTTCTAAGGACTTCCTACCCTGTAGAATTAATAACCTCAATTTAAATTCCAGGCACATGGAGGAATAAAATGTATTCGATGGAGTCCAACATATTGAACAAGGAGCTTCTTAAACTAAAAAAAACCTTGAAAACAAAACCAGCATGACATAAAGCAAGCTATAATTTAAACACGACCTCAAACTCCTTCTCCCAGCTCAGAGTTAGATGTCTATCTCCTCAGAGACTCATGGCTTTGCATTTAAACAGAATTATTTTTCTGTCTTGGAATAAGAGGTGATAACTTCACACCACGGGCAGATAGTCAGAGTGAAGGAATAGTTGGAATCAATCTGCCAGGAAAATGTCCGAAGCACGAAGCTGTAAGGAGTGAGCTGAAAGATTTCATGATGCAATCTGCTCCTTTTTGTTTAAGGTATCAATTGCACCTTGGGAATTAAATACAAATCTTCAGTCTCCTATACAAGTTGCTTGAACCTTTAGCTGGAGAGCTGTTCTTCTGTGTTGTATAACTGAGTGTGTAATTATTACAGCCAGGTGAAACAGCTGAAGAAGAGGAGTTCAGACTTCAAGCCCTGGTAACTTAGAGGATAAGCATGCTGTATTTGTTCAGATGTACATAACATCTGGAGGATGTTAGTTGGAGATCTGGCTTCCAATCGCTTCTCCACTATGGGCATTTAAATCTATCTCACTTCCCAAGAAAGCAACTTTAATCAACTTTTTCAAACTCAAGCTTTAATTAAAATAGCCCTCAATTTGGTCTCTGAAAGTTTGGACATACTTTGACCACATCCGCTGGAGCAGGTGTTGTATGGAGGACATGGGGGAATTTAAGCATCCTGCTGGAGTCTAAGTATGAAATGACCAGTGAGTATTGTACAGGTTTAGGTGGCTATATACACACTCAGGAACAGGAAGGTAGCTGCCTCAGAGATTTTACCAGATGCTAAGGATTTCAGACTCCTCTAGAGCTGGATTAGTTTGATGATGCAAATTAGCAGCTAGGTGTTAGAATTTGGCACCTGAGTAAACATCCACCTCTAAACTAGTGTAGGCAAAGTACTTTGCTCTGAATCTCACAAACTTTCAAGGGATTTGGAATAGTTTAGGATACTGTTAACGATTGTGTGGTTTTCCTACAACTTTGCAGTCTCAGGCAATCACAAGCTAATCATCAAAATGCTATTACAGCCAGAAGCAGGTATGATAATGTCATTTTATTGGCTTATTAACCTATCCTTTTTTGTCTATGCAGGTGATATCTAACCTCTTCTTATCTCTGCCCGGGGACACAATCTGCTGTAAGGACAGAGTACTTACAATGTGCTGTCAGTATTAGAGTAAGATTGCATTGATATTCCATCTAGCACTACACAGTATGACAGCTTAGAAGGTATTAACTTCTCTAATCTTACGATGCCTCTGTATTTTGTTTTTACTTCTGCGCTTTAGATCCAACGGCATTCATGAATGAGCATTTAAATATGTAGTAGGACATTGATGCTGAGCATTTTAGTGTAGAACACAGGTGGCACGATAATAAAAAGTTGGAAGGAAACTGTTGAAACAGCAGGAGGTTAAAATACAAAACAGAAGAAGATGTTACTATATAAAGACATTTAGATCTGATTTTGCCACAACAGAAGTTCCTGAAATAACTACATAAACAATATAAGCAAGTAAGAAAACAAACCTTAGTCTGTTTTTTTTTTTTTAAAAAAAAACCTGTCTTGCCCCTCCATCCCCCTGCCCATGAACTTACTTTATATTGCAACATAAACTTTAATTCTTTGAGATGATGTGGGTGGTGAGATAAGCCATAAGAACAACATGCGAATGATGAAGCTGGCAGCTGACAGAACCCACCTGTGAATATGAATTTAATCTGACCTCTGATTTTCTAATATAACATGTAATATATAAAAGTACTGCTAAAGAAGTGTATTGACTTCAATTATTTTTTGCAATTCTTCTCTACTGTGCAGTATGCCAGTGAACTTTTGAATGGAATTTAAATTATTTCTCATTACTGCCGTTGCTTGTTTTACCCAGAATGTAGTATGCAGGCAAACTGAATTTCTATTTTCTCTAGTTCATGTTATCATATAACCATTGATTCATTGTTTTTTCTTAATAGCCAGAAATGGTTTATTTGCAAAACTGAACAAAATTAGACCTTTGGCATCTGTGTTTTGCTTTACATCTCTTGTAGTTAATAATTTCTATAGCAACACTTGCTCTAGAACTTTAATTTTTGGTTAGAGTAAATCTCATTTTGTGAACTGTAGTCCAATGCATAAAAATACTTTGGCATATAAATTTCACCCACACTTTTAAAAACTGGATTTTTTGTCTTAATCTGATAATCTTTACAAATAAATGTTGAGTGCAGATCAAAATTAATGGGTAGATTTTGAGCATAATGAAGTTCAGTCTTTGGATCTCTTACTGTCTTTTTGAAAGACAGGGAACAGTGATATTCTCAAACGCCTGATTCAAATTATTGACATTGTTTCAAATATTCTTTAGTTCCATCTTTCCATGTACAATATCTTCCCACCACACACAATCGAACAAGAATGTGATATTCAAAACCAGGATAGCAGTTTGGTCCTTACCAGTGTGGAAATCTCATGCGAATGCCTGTTCTCTAGAATGTGAACAAATGCCGTCATTGGTAATACCCTCTGGGAAAGAGGAAAAAAATGAGTGTTAATATCAGGTTTTAAAATGAAAAAAATTAAAGCAGTAAAAAAATTGAGCTCCTTAGGTTCTCTTGTGTTCCATAATATTAGAACCTTCTTTGGAACAAGTACAAAATAAAATGAAAATCCATTTGAGAAGTGACTTGTCCCAAACTCATATCTTGGTTTAAACACATGAAATATTTGCTGTACTATATGGTTTCCTGATTGTGTTTATCATTACATAGAGCTACTGTTATATAGGAAAAGGGAAAACCACAGTTAAGTGTTTATGATGGCAAAGAAAAATATTAACAGTCTAGAGGAAGGATGAAAGACAAACTCTTGCTGTAGATCAAGGTATTGAACTTCGGAAATACTAGAAAAGGTCACGTCCAAGGTTGAAAATGTAAACGGAAATAAAGAGAATGGTGACCTGGACAGAAGAACCAAATACATGTATGCACAAATACACATTATAGAAATGTACACATCTTTAGATGAATACATGGAAAGGAGACAGTCTAATTCATGTTAGTATATAATACAAAGTGCTTACGCTCACCCTGTTCATGTGTCTTTTCTATTAGTTTCATCTTCAGACATACGTTATGTAGAACTATAGCTTGCTAGTTTATAGATTAGTATTTTGGATACATCTGGGTTTATATACTGATTTTGCAAAATCCCCTTAATATATACATTGCATTACAAATCAAACTATATAAGGTGGATAATGTACCGATCATATTATATCCTAAAGAATGGAGCTAGTTCAGACCAGTACAGAAAATGGTTATTTTTTAGCAATATCAGTCTATCTGTAGTAGAGATTTATGCTAATTATGTGAAGTACCAACTTCCGAATTAGACCTTCCCCGATTTCCTTTTCAGACAAACTTTGAAGGAATAACAGTTCAGGGGAGAATCCATAGATACCTGAGATGTATGCAGATAAGCAGGAATTACCTACCTACCTGTCCAGATTTTACAATTTTTCTGACACTTTTTAATATAAATATAAATGCAAATTTTCAGTGCCGTTTGCAACACCTGAGTCTTAGAGGAGATGCATTCTTATTAATCTTTGCTTTACTAACAAACCACATATGCAGACAGGAACTATTGCATAGATTTTTAGTAAAGACAATTTTTAAACAAAACATTGTCGGGGGGAAGCAGTGATTAATAAGTTTGTGGCCTTAAGGGCAGTTTTGTGTTGAACATAGTAAAAATGGTTGCATTGTGCTGAAGAGGTATAATACATCATGAACTTTAAAATGTGCAAATGAGGTGATAAAGAGAACTTGTGTTAATGGCCCATAACATAACGATGTAATAAAAGTGACAGCTGAACAGCCAGCAACTGTGGTTATAAGGGACCTTCAAAGAAAATGATACTAATGCTGTAGAAAAACCTAGCAAATCTGTTATGACTTTTCAAAGTAATGTAAGTTGGTGGAAAATTTAGGTTTTTGAAACCAGTCTGCAGTAGGCATGCAATCTCAACTATCAGGGCCTGTGCAGCTGGAAGTGTGAAGAGTGTACCTCTGGAGTTAGGGAAGCTGGGTATAGGGTAGTAGTAGGTTTACGTAGCCCTTGCCACGTAGCTGTCTTCTCTGGCAGCATTGTAGCTTGGGGTTTCAGCTTTGTACACAGTAATATCAGACTGCAAAACACCCGCAATGCCCTTATCAGCCCACCTGCTGCCCAGCCCATGGACTATCCCATGTTTGTATGGCATATGATGTACACAAATAATAAATTTTTCCTAATTTGGACCGGAGAAGAGTTTTGTGAAATGCGGTGTAATGATACTTGATTGTTCTGTCTGAAGGTAGAGGAGAAAGTTCCACACTTGTTGCTGTGTCCTAGAGGAAATGCTGGAGCAGGGTTTCCCGTGGGCGAGCAGCCTGTGATCAGCTGTCCACTGGCTCCACAAGCTGCCCCCTGTCACCTTCCCTCCTAAAAGGACCTTGGACTTTGGGCTGCTGCTTTTGTGACTTGTTCGAGCAATGGACAGTATGGTCCCTAAGAGCCCCTCAGGCAGGATATATCAGTTCACAAGATCGTGAGGTATGTGTGTGCAGCCAACTGTGTCACCAGCAAAAATTCAGTTGCAGGTTAGGGCACATGTATGCACACCCAGGTACATGACAGCAGTGCGTGGGGAAGGCTGCGGCTCACTTCCCTCAGGAGGGCGAGCAGCTCTGCTATGAACAGCTGCTGATAATGAGATGCAAAACTTTTGAGCCTGGAATGCAAAATGCATCAGGACTGTTTATACCTACTGCAAACGTCTAGGCATTGACAGCTCCATGTCACATATTATACAAACAAAAGCTGTGGTAATGGTAACTGATATAAGTTCTTACTTTTTAGCCTTGCCAATGTTCTCTTGCCTGGTGTCAGCTCAGATCTTGTAGAGATTGCGTGTACTTTTTCCCCATGACAGGGACATGTTTTTTTCAAGGCTATGAGTCATGCTTTGCTATTCTCTCACTCTGAAGCTCAATGGAAAAGTTCCAATGTTCATAGAGTGCAGAAGTGAAGGTATAAATCCCCCAGTCTGAAATGGATTAAGCTGAGTCTGTGGTATATGTGATGGTTGTGGTTTGACAACAATCACGTGGTGTGTCATAGCAGTTTTACAGGAACTGCAGGCAGACTTGCTGTTCCTAGAATCATATTTATATAAACAAGTCTGCAGCTCTTTAAAGATGGAGCAGTGTTGTGAGTCAATGAATTTTCAGTTGCTTCGATGTCAAATGAAAAATGTCTAGCAGAATGAAACCTTGAGTAATACAGACTGCAGCTATATACAAGATTTCTGTAATTACAGAATATATTGCAATGCCTTTGAAATAATTATGAATTTAAGTACAGAACTTCAGAGTCTGTTCAGGAATGTTATGAATTAGTAGATGAGGGCAGGGCTGTGGATGTAGTCTATCTAGACTTCAGTAAGGCATTCGACACTGTCTCCCACAGCATCCTTCTAGACAAACTGGCTGCCCGGGGCTTGGATGGGTGGACTCTTCGATGGGTTAAAAACTGGCTGGATGGCCAAGCCCAGAGAGTGGTGGTGAATGGGGCAAAGTCCAACTGGCGGCCGGTCACTAGCGGTGTTCCCCAGGGCTCAGTTCTGAGGCCGGTGCTGTTCAATATCTTTATAGATGATCTAGACGTAGGGATTGAGTGCACCCTCAGTAAATTTGCAGACGACACCAAGCTGGGTGGGAGTTTCGATCTGCTGGAGGGTAGGAAGGCCCTACAGAGGGATCTGGACAGGTTAGATAGATGGGCCGAGACCAACGGCATGAGGTTCAACAAGAACAAGTGCCGGGTCTTACACTTCGGCCACAACAACCCCCTGCAGTGCTACAGGCTGGGGGAAGAGTGGTTAGAGAGCGGCCTGGCAGAAAGAGACTTGGGGGTGCCGATCGACAGCTGGCTAAACATGAGCCAGCAGTGTGCCCAGGTGGCCAAGAAGGCCAATGGCATCCTGGCCTCTATTAGGAATAGTGTAGCCAGCCAGTGTACGGAAGTGATCGTCCCTCTGTACTCGGCACTGGTGAGGCCGCACCTTGAGTACTGTGTTCAGTTCTGGGCCCCGCACTTCAAGAAAGAAGTTGAGGTGTTAGAGCGAGTCCAGAGGAGGGCGACCAAGCTGGTGAAGGGTCTGGAGGGTCTGACCTACGAGGAACGGCTGAGGGAGCTGGGGTTGTTTAGCCTGGAGAAGAGGAGGCTCCGAGGTGACCTTATTGCAGTCTACAACTACATGAAGGGAGGTTGTAGTGAAGTGGGAGTCGGCCTCTTCTCCCAGGCAGCTAGTGACAGGACAAGAGGACACAGCCTCAAGCTTCGCCAGGGGAGGTTCAGGTTGGACATCAGGAAGAATTTCTTTTCAGAAAGGGTTATTAGACATTGGAACGGGCTGCCCAGGGAGGTGGTGGAGTCACCGTCTCTGGATGTGTTTAAGAAAAGACTGGACATGGCACTTAGTGCCATGGTCTAGTCGACAGGGTGGTGTCAGGGCAACGGTTGGACTCGATGATCCCTGAGGTCTCTTCCAACCTGGTTGATTCTGTGATTCTGTGAATTAAACAGCAGCATTCCATGCGTATGTCTTATATAAAACAAAAAAAAAAGAAAAAAAAGAATAAAAGAATATACATTAAGTATAATTGTAGTTCCTTATTTATGGAATCATTGTTGAGGTTATGTTCTGTAAAGTTCAATACAAATCATTTTCCTCTTCTTTTATAGACCTCTTCACTCTTAAAGAAAGAGGTGAAAAGCAGCGGAAGAAGAGGTCTATTTCCCTCCTTCTGTCAAGCTGTGTTTGCAGGGGATGTAATATGCAGACTAATTGCTCCTGACTCTCTGACTCTGCACTTTTGGAAGCAGAGCTATTCTCTGCAATTTATAATAATCACCTCTTTTTGAAACTTATTTTCAGTGTCAGAAACTTAAATTACCAATAGGCTGAATCAAACCAGCATGATA
Organism: Nyctibius grandis; assembly: GCF_013368605.1. NCBI lineage: Eukaryota > Metazoa > Chordata > Aves > Nyctibiiformes > Nyctibiidae > Nyctibius > Nyctibius grandis. Next base: position 42,653,912 of record NC_090661.1, read on the forward strand.
CACTGAGTAATATAGTCTAAATGAAGGCACCCAGAATAGCCTCACTGCATTATCAGTCATGTTACTTCAGCTCTACTTCAGGAAAGAGCGTATAAAGACCATCCTGAAGATGATAGTTCCATTGTCTATTTTCTAAAATTCTGGAAAAAATAGTGGTTGGAAGTTTATTGGACTGTTTTATTTACTGGATCCAAGGAAAATTCTTAATCCAAATTTGTTTTTTTAATTGGATTTGGCCATGCTGAATTTTCTAACTGAAATATAGGAAGATACAGAGCAAGAAAAGAAAATTCATAAATATTAAAAAGTGTTTTCAATGTAAAGCTTCTTTCATTTCAAACTCTTTTCCCTTTAGAAATGAAATTTTGTTTTTCCCACAAAATAAAATACTTCAGAAATGCTAGCAGATTGTAAAATCCAGTATTTACAAAGCAACATGTGTTTACTAATGAATCTCTTCTCTTGGTGGAGGAGAGGGGTTATAGCAGTGAAATGGTGTTAGATATTCAAAACAATAATGACAATAAACCAAGAATTCTTTAGAGCATGATCGGGAGTCAGATACTTATTTCCCTGGTAGTTCAGCATTCTTTACTATAGTGTTGTGAAATGTAGAATGACCTAAGGGTCTGAATACTGTCTACAGAAATCCTCATTTCTGTTCCAGCAGTCTTTTCTGACAATTTCCTTTCCTGAACAGTTTATAGGTTTTAAAGTTGTTAGATTTTTGCATATGTTTGGGCCCAATAACTTTCATTTGGCCAACTGGTATCTTCCTTTCTTGATCAGCAACAGGCAGAGGATCCACCTTTTTTTCTCAGTAATTTGATTATCATGATTAATTGCCCTTAGTGCTGGAGGCTTCTTTCATAATTTGAACTTGTCTGGCTTCGACTTTCGCACCTGAGCCTTCCTCTGCTTTTTAATAGGAAACATATTCCTCTTTGGAGGTTCCTGTGTTCTTCATGGAGAATGTCCCTCAGTTTTCCTGTTGATACATTAAGCAGATAAAGCTTTTTGTGCCTTCCGGTTTTAAGCATCTCTCTCTATATTATTTCAATGATTTTTGCCATAGACATTCCAGTTATTCAACATTTTTTTTGGAACATGTATACCACACCGCCACACAGCATTCCATTCTCACTGTTACTTATATTCAGAGGTAGTGCTAGTTTTTTGCTACTGTTCCCGGCTCCTGGTTTGTTCAAAAAATCGTATTAACTCAGGTGACCCCAGCGTACCATATAGTGCTCATTTTCAGTTTGCCCTTAACAATCCTTCATTTCTTTCCTGAGTCAGGATTCACCCACATGCAAGTTACTGATTTAATTCCCTGATCTTTGGTGTGCAACTCTACATTTGCTTAGATTAAAATGCATTTTATTTATTGGGCTAATTTTCAAAAAGCATGACCTTAGCCACCAGTGGGGATCCTCTGGAAAAGCAGAGGAGGCTTCTTGATGTAATAGACCTGGGCTGATCATTCTTTAGCTTTCCACCAGTCTATCTATCTGTAAACATTATGAGCAGCATTTTTATATTTGCCTCTAGATTACTGGTGAAAATGTCAAATAACATTGGGCCTCGCTAATCCCTGCGGAAGCTCCCTCAAAACAGCCTTATTTGATTCCCCACTAAATGCTTCTTTCCAAGATCCCTCAGCTAGCCAGCTGCTTCTTAATTCTTTTTGGTATATGCTTTATTTCTATTGAAAAAACACTATGTGTTTTATCAGTGTTTACCCTTCCTCACTGTAAGCATGACTTTGGGGTTAACAGACCCCCCCCTCTTGCCACAGGAAGCTCTGGCTATGGTGCCTGAACAGAAGTAATCAGCTCAGAAAGTGGGTAGGTTGTTATGGGAAAACTTGCATTATTTCAGCTTGTTTCTTCTTTCCTCACTGGAGAAATGCATTTCCTATCCCCAAGCCTGTTTTACTTGTATCTTTTAAAGATGACTAGATTTGTTCAACCAGAAAGAAACTCAGGGCAGCAGAGGGATGGCAAAGACTGTCACTGCATATTACTATAAAGAGCTACTGTTTCAGTTAACTTTTAAAGTTAATATTCAGTACTGTCCTCTGTCTCTGTTCTCTGGTCGGCAAAAAGCTGGTTTCTATTCTCACTAAAGCTGTTTGGTACATCAGGATAAAATGGGGTCATTAGTGTTACAGAAGAGAATGCCAGTTGCTATCATGCTATGTTAATGTAAAAGGATGCTTTCACAAGGAAAGATGCTTGAAACAAGATATGCCTTAGAACTCCTACATGGAGCAATAGCAAGTGCCAAAGGTCACCTCTTACTTTGGCATTGCTACATCCTTCTGATCGTTTATGTCTATTTATATTTAAAGAATGAAAGTTAGGTGATATTCATACAGCACTATTCATCCAGATACTCCTATGCACTTAAAAAAATTTACTAGTTCGTTACATCTTCGTATTTCTTCTATGTGTTTCTGTTACATAGTGGTACATAAACTATGTGAGTGAATTAGTCCAGATTTCAGAATATTCAGTGGGAATATTCTCTCAAAAAGAATTGCATATTTTGCATATCTTGGCATTTAGAATTATTTTTTGATATATGAAATGAGACTCCATAGCATTGTATGACAGTTTCTTACTGACGAAGTAGTAGGTTGAAACAGGGCATTTTTGTAGGGCAACTATTCAACTGCTTTCAGTCAATGTTGTTATTTAATTAATGAACAACCAGGATGCAGTGAATCCAAACAGTTTGATATCAACATAATATTCGTAATTAAAATAATTTTAAAACTAGTCCTGTAATTTACCAGTTGGACGATTTCATTGTCAAATGCTTTCACATTCTCCTTCCTGTCTTCTTTGTGTTTTAACAGCAGCAGAATTAGGTCCCTCATTTCTCTTTAACATTCATTCTTTCCACTGACAACTCACTTTCTCCCTAGGATCAGTGTGTAACTCATCTGGAAACTTTTGCTATTCAAGGAAAAGATATTGAAGTCATCATGAAAATGGTCTTGACAGTACATTCAACAGCTTTGTAATACAAAGTAAATCTTCTCAAGTTTATTTTAAAATGTATTACTCAATTTCCCACACATTCTACTGTACTCTTCATCTTTTTGAATAATATTTCAGACTGAATTTAGCTGAAAAGTGTTTCTGTGTTCATTTTGGCCTTCTTTAACACTGTATGTGCAATCAGATATGTAATACTATGAACAGAATAGCATATCTATTTTGAAGAGGGAGCAAATCCCTTAACAAAAAGTGAAAGCAATGATAGAGAATGAGAAATTTGACTGACAGATGAAATATGACCAAATTTCTCTAATGTGAATCTGTCTGTTAGCACAGGATATTTAACTGTTGATAAAGTCATATACATTATTTCAGAGGAATATGTATTTCTCATAGATTGCTGAAAAAAATAGCCCTTCTAAGTTTGGATAAAGAAGATTTCTAGCTGGCCACACAATTTGCAAGGAAGATTCTTATATGTCCCAAGTAGAAAGAGGCTCAGGATAAGACTCAGGACATAATGCACTGGCGTCTTAGAGTGTGATTCAGTTAGTGCATATACTTTGAACAAAATTAGAGGCCAAAGGTAGATGAGCAGACAAAAACATGTACTAATGAGAGGTGTTAGGAAGATGAGGTGGGCCAGCCATAACGTGGACTGTTTGGCCTTGATTCAGTTGGCAATAGGTATTTGAGATGCTGCAGAGCAGTGGCAGCTCTAAAGCTTTTAGCTGGTGGGGATCTCAGCAGGTGAGGGCACTGTACTTTCCTGGCATGTACTGCTGCTTCTGGTGAGTTGTGCAAGGCTTCATGCTGGCATGTGTGTTATTCATACTTAGTGTGAGAGGGGAAATATAATTGCAACACGGATTGTAAAGGTCTGGTGGAGTGGGGCTCTCTTGAAAGTAAGAGTTGCACCATCCTAGAATATTCTGCCCGGCCTCTGGCTGGAAGATCACAGTTTTCCCATAGCTCCTGTGTCACAGCTCTCAGTCTCATGCAAACATCTTGGATATTGAAAGGGTATGGTCTTAGGTGCTGATGTTAGAACAAATGACTTGAGGTGTCTCATATCTAATGGATTGATACAGGTAGGAAAATGGTTGCAACTTAAGAAGTACTGGATATGAGGTTGTTTTGTAGATGAGTTTAAGAAGAATCTGTGGTAAACTAATTTTAGGAATAAGAAGTTAATTCAACTAGAAATAAGCATCAAAACAAGGGAAGGAATAGAAAACTACTTAGTAATAGATGTTTAATGAGACTGCAAACAGTCTAAACAAATTGCTGATGTCACTGTTGCAAACACAGGAACGCCTGAGCTTGCATGAAATCACATGGAGAATTTTCAAAATAGTTACAAACAAAATAAGTTTAAACTATGTATGTGGATTTCAACTTTACGTATCTGGTATGCTTTCTAAATATGGTAAATAGTTTATTGCTATGAAAATTAACTGATTTCCTGTCAAAGAAAAAGCTCTTTGTGAAGTCACTATTAGAGTTGCTTCTGAGACTCACTCATGTTTTTACTCTTTTTTTCCCCATGTCCCATGACTGACCCTTTTTTCAGTTACTTATTGTCATAATCTTATAGACCTTCCCTTTATCTAGGAAGAAACTGTTTAGAATAATTTCTAACTGCTGAGTTACTGAGTAGCAGATTATAACAACTTTTTAGTTATGTACATTTTTATGGCCCGTATAAAGGGAGATTAAATAAACTAGCATGTGATATCATTGTTTACCTGCATTATAGTATCAAGTACAATCCCCTCTCAAGGATTGTAACACTATTACATTATGTGCTCTTCAAAGGAGCAGGGAGAGATAAAAATGCAGGGTCATGTCATGGCTGAAAATGACAGAGCAGTGAACACAACTGAATTACAGTATCAAGCAAATCTAGAAATGATTTTGCAGTTCTGGTACTTTCACTACAAAGAAGGAAACACCTAAATTTGCTTGTGAAAAACTTGTAAAAAGCTTCTGGGATCTTTACTACTGTGGATTTTTATTAGTCTTTGCATAAAACAATATATACTATGCTTATTTAGTTCAGTCCCCCCAGTCAGTTCCATTATAAGTGAATGGGATTGTCTTCGGAAACTGGCTAGAACGTCAGGCACAAACACTGAATGATTTGTATAATAAATCCTAGTGATTATCCTTTTTAATTCATTTGTGAGTATTGGATCATTCTGGGTGTATCCATGGCTACAGAAAATGTGAGATAACATTCCCAAAAATACCCAATATGGGTCTAATTCTGCTCACCTGACAATAAAATCTTTTGAGTTTAAAAGGCAGTGATGAGGCTAGTGCTGCCTATAGCTATAAAATGCTGCCTTTAGCTATACAAATGCTTTGACACAGCCAAGATCTTAGGCACATAAACAGATATCACGTATGACTTTAGCTGGACAATTTACATAATTCAATTAAGCACATGATTTGGTTATTTCTCTAGCATGTCTTTGATGTAGGCCAAAATTCTCAGTAAGCCAGATAAAGAAAATGATTAAAATATTGAAAGCAAAAGAACACAAAGAAAACTTAAGTCTAGAGCTGTTAAAATTATAAGGACTTGAAAATACTAATCGGAACACAGATGTGATCACACATATGGGAAAACACTTTGTATTCAGGTTAGATGCAGATATGCTCGTTTTTTAGGAGCTGTCCACTACTACATTTCATGACTGGATCTAAGTGTGAGCCCATGTGATGGTAAGGGAATGGAAAAGACAAGAATCATTTTTTCCTCCAACTTCATTCTCCAATTCGTGGTAAACTTGTAGCTGCTTTTCTCATGGTTTTCAGTTGTTACACTTATTGCAAGACCATGATAGTGTAATTAGTTTAAAAATACTTTGTATATGCATTTTTGGACAAAAACTATCATTAATGTTGAACTTGCAATTTACAAGCACAAATAAATACACGTATACATACAAAGGTATAGGTCATAAATTAAATTTATATTATTTTAGGTAATTTTTATTTCTTTGAGATCCTAGCTATTTCCTCATAATGGAGATCTTAGCTACTTCCATCGGCAATCTTTCTCTGTTGTAATCAAATATGACATCTTGTACAAGAATATTAGAAGTGCGTAATAGCTATACTTCCCTCCTTTTGAAGCACTTCCCACAAATAATCTCTGAAGAACTGCATTCCATAATCATACATTTGAAAACCCTACACTGAATCTTCACACAGACTTTTTATAATATCCATAATACTACCATGTTTTAGCATATCCAAAACTGTTGTGATTGATGAATTGTAAGTACTAGTAATCTTATACTGCCTGAAAAGGAAGAGACAATAAAATCACCATGCTAAATACTTGAATATGATAATCAAAATAAAATAAAATACTTTTGAAATTCGGCTTCCAAGATGTCTTCCAGGAAAGAATAAGTCCAGTTAACGAACTAGATGTAATTTATGACATGTACAGTTTAGTTCAAATTGCTAAACACATTACAGTAAAAAGAAAAAAAAATCCTATTATAGGCAAGAAGGAGGAGTTAAGGTTGGAAGAGCTGTGCTAAGTCTTTATATTTACTCTGTTTTTTTCATAGCTTCGTGTTACTTAAGTAAGTGATAAGGGACCTTTTTCTCCCAGAAAAGAACCCTGGAAACAGTTGTTGCCCAGCAAATGTATGTCTTCCATTTTAATTATTTAATAGGAGTGAAACTGGGTTGCCCTTCATAAATAAGGTGTCCCTAATTGAAGTGTACCACTGTGTCTCATTGTTACTTGAGAACGAACTGACACTGCCTTGAGGGAAGATGGTAAATTCTGTGTGTTCAGAGTGGCTGTTACTTTGCTTTTCCCTTTTCTTCACAGAAAGTTATAGTTTACTACCTGTAGTGCTTAAAATTCCCAGGTATAATTATTTTCTATTACTAGGCTCTAGAATAACTGAAGCTCATCATGGTCTTTTCTGAATTTATGAGGTGGACCACTTATCTTCTTTCTTTTTTTTTTTTTCCTCTTGTCCTGGAGCCCTGGTATCTGACCTAAACAGGTAAATCTCTGGGACTTGTGAAGCGGCTGCCCTCAAATTTATTTCAGCTGCTAATTTGAACTTTGACTCCTCCTTACTGCTGAGTAAGTCAATTATTTGTCTCAGATGCTGCTCATGAATTTCCCAAACAGCAAAATGAATTTTCATGGACAACACGGAAAGAAAAACAATATAATCAGAATGTATCTTAAGTAGGCCACATCTTTTGAATATAACACACCTGGGAACTCCCCAGAGATAACTTATTTATTGCAGATTGTTTCCTTACTACTTCTTTGCTCAAGCAGTTAACCAATGCTTGATGTCTTGGTTGTTTCTGTTTGGAGGAGACCTAGTCATAAAACTGAAATTACTGAGTTGAAGTAGTTTTTTTTCAAAATACACTTAAATAGACACAAATGTTTTTCATGGGTTCTCTCTTCCTTGTTCGAACTGTCAGACCACTTTTTTACAACTTAGGAGTAGATGTTTTAGTGCAAAAAATATGTTCCAATCAGTATTAAATGGTAGTTGTATTTAATAAACCCAGTCACTGATTTTGACCATTATATTGTCATATTATAATGTCGATATATATATGTTATATCCTTTGTATTTAGATAGGATCTTGCACTAAATTGTTGAACTATAGTTACGGTGTGTTTTTGTATCATACTACTATTTCTTTGAAGTATTGTCTCTACTTCTCAGAACTGTAAATGTCCATAAGGAAAGAGAGAAAAAAAAGTACAGCCAAATAAGTTCCATTCTCCATAGAGTGGATAAATGATGAGATGACTGAATTGTGCAAACCCTATGGTATTTAATAGCATCATTTTTCATACCGCTTTGGTTCATGTTAGTCAGTTTCTACAGCATTTACTATACCTGTAACGCACTGAAGTGACCTCTTTGCACGAAAGAGGTATAGGAAGAGTATATTTATATGGTATAATGATTTATAAAGTATCTGTCTTTTAATAAGTGAAAGTGCACTTCCATACCGTTAATTTGGAAGAAGCAGTGGAAGTTTCAGCAGGAGAAAAGATAAGATAAGGCCTTTAGTTCTGAGACAGTAATTTAGATCCAATGCCATTTCATATACATGACAGCTGATCAGAATTAATTTCAAGTCAGTAGAGTCACATGAGTATTTATCATGAAGCTAGAATAAAACATGAAACATGTAAATTGGAATTTGACAGCTAATTAAACAGAGCTGACAGTCTGTCATTAGATATTTTCAACTAAATGTATTCTTTCAAAATTAAGTAATTTTAAAGTTGGACAGATACTGTATTTTTTTTACCTGTAAAAGCAGGTTCCTGAGAACCTAGCTTGGACTGGAGTTTAAAATGCTGAGTGCTTGCAGCACCTACCTCTTGGTGGAACAGGTTGTCCGTCAGAGTTAAGAACAGAACTCTCCCTGCAATGTGTGAGGCAAGAGATACCTTCACTGTAATTCACCATGGCCTCAGTGTAGACCAGCATAAGCCAATGAAGGGTGCTAAGGACAGGAATTTATCTTACATCTTGTCCTAATCACATTAGTCACACATGTTGTGTGATTCAGAATTTCATGGTTTTTTTTTCCTCCAGTTCCATGTTCTGTGTGAAAAGCATGCAGAATATTGGTTTTCCTATATTTTCTGCGCACCTGATCAATTTTCTGAAGCCTTGGCTACTTTACATGCATGATTAAATCATGCATGTTAAATGTGAAGCCTCATCCCTGGGGGAGAATCACTTCCTTGTATTTGGTAAGAGAAAGTCGTGGTGGTGGTTTTTCCACTGTGTACAAATGGTTGCAGAAATCTTAAACCAAGTGAGAGCTCTAGTTCCTGCTCATCCATTCTCAAAGAAAGCCCCTTAAACAGGACTTTAAGTTCTTTGATGTTCTTGAGATGCTTTGAGTGGAGCTTGCTCAGCTGTTCTGGTTTAATTCTCCTTTTTGTAAATTTTTTCTAATACAGTTGCTGGAATCTAGGTCTGAGCCTTCCGAAGTGATTATCTTGAAACTTCAGGTTACTGTAGGGTCTGTGTAATCATGTTGGTTTTTCCATCTCTCTGAACAAAAACTTAAGTTTTGAGGCAAAAAGCCAGTATTCTAATTTAGGCTGAAAATCTGTATTCTTCTGAAATACCGCATTAGTATAATCATCACAGTTGCATGATTTAGCGTACCATAGAAGGTTGGCAGCAGCAAGTAACTAAACAGAAACTCTCTAAAAACTATTTCATAATGAAACTGTAAACTCATCAGTACATGTAATCAATATGTTAACTAATGACAAAATTAAGGGGCCAATCCTGAACAACTCCTGAGGGCCTTAAAGGAAATGATAGACTGTCAGCACTTCTCAGAAAGAAGCCCCAAATAACAACATAAAATGAACTGTTTAAAATTGCTCTGTTTTTTGAAATTATGTATTAAGAGTGGAGAAATTAGAGGCTTATGTTTATTCAATTTTTCATATAGCCTTGAGAAAACAGTTTAACATGTTTTAGGGTTTTGTTTTGTTTTTTTTTTTTTAAAGCCTTTTATGTTCCTCTGAAATTCTTGGTTTAGTTGAAGAACAAATAAGTTTCATAAAAGAAATTCCATTTTGTGAGCATTTCAAACATAGAAAATGGTGACATCTGGTGAGGGTAGGTCTTAATGGAATTTCAATCCCAATTTCCAGACTAAAAGCTGTATATAACAAACAGATGCATAACCTTTTAAATACAGAATTTGCTATTTAAGGTTAGGAAAGCACATATAGAACCACATGACTTTGTATAAATTCAGTCATTGCACACATGAGATAAATTAGTCCCGTTAGTGCATCTGAGATCGCAATCAGTATCATATATTTCCATGTACAGTGCACACAATTTTCAAATGGCTACACATGTTTTTTCTGCTTTTTAGCAGTTTTCCATTATACCATTTTTCTGGATGTATGAAATATCAAACACATTCCTGCATGCATATGTTTTATAGCTGTATGTTTACCCAGCTTTCTGAACGAATTCTGGCTATCTATATAACTTGCTTTTGCTGAGTAAAAATGGTTGTTAATAAAAAAGACACAAACTGAAGACATATGATTGACTTGTAGCAATACGTTCAAAACAATGATGAAAGGGTATTTTCTGAAGAAGGTACTATTTCTTCGTAATAGTAATTTTATTTTTATACAAAACTTGAAGATCATACAGAATAAGAAAATCTAGAGTGAAACGGTGAAAAATAGCACTGGAAACAATTGGTCTTACTTCTGGATAAGTGAATATTTCTCTATTCTGCCCATTGATACTCTTCCTTTTTCATGTACTGTACATATATTCAGTAGTAGGATGAAAAAGTCTCTGTAATTATATGTACTGACTTGAAATTTAACCAAAGAAAAATAATAGTTCATATCAGTATTTCAGTTCTTCAGGATGTGTTAAGATCTTACTGTTTCTGTAGATGCTTGATCTGAAATTTAAATTGCATATCAAATTGAATGGACCTCCTGTGGACAGTTTTATGACATCTCTGTTCATTCATATTATTGAATTGTTCAGTACAGTTCTGAAAATAATAAGAAAATTATGTGAGTTGAGCAGATTTATCAAAAGTGTGTACAATATATGTGGAGAGAAGAAGGAGTTTGCAGCTCATTTGTTCATAAAATGTGCCAGTGCCAATGTCTTACTGCCTGCTGGTGGTAGCAGACAGGGTAAGATCCATATTCTCAAGCTACTCTTATGAAGCACATTATATCTTAAGATCCTGTTTGGGCTATTAAAATTATTGCTGGCTCTGGAAACTAAAATATAAGTCCCTGGTCACATTTCTTGGAGAATCCTCTGTGCTTGAAAACATTCAGAATAGTCTTGGAACAAGATGCTACATGTACCTTTTATATCAGGAGAAAAAATAATAAACCCAAATGAATACCATAACTATCTGTATATTCTCATTGTACAAAATGAGTGTAGCCCAGTCATAATGGGGCAGACAACAAAGACAATGCTTTCTGAGTTGTTGGGGTCCAAGAATCTGAACCAGAAATATCCAAACCTGTTTATTCCTATGTACAAGTAGCTTTCGTAGCTGGAGACTGCCATCCTTCCCTTCCATGCCAGCCCACAAATGACTATAAAAATCAGGTTGTAATCTACTGTGCGTGTGGTCTAGTTGTGTGATGTCTGTTCTTCAGTGTATGTTGGTCAGGATCCATTGTGCAAGGTCAGCTTTGAGATTGTCTTTTTGGAGTATTGTAAGGTGATGTCTGCACCATCATCATCTGTTGGGTCTCACTGAAAAACCTCTTGTGTTTGGGTGACTCTTTGGTCCATTATCATAGAACCACTCACACAAAAGTCAAAATCATCAGGGAAGGCAGGAAGAAAGAAGAAAGGTACCCAGAGTAAGCAGGACTTCTGTTCAGAGTCCTTGTTCCCTACAGTGAAACTCCAAGCTTTAAATTTAAATAATTTCCTTTCCTTGCTGAACCAGAGTCCAGCTCCCACACAGATAGCATTGATGCTTCAAGCCATTTTACAGAATTCCCGTGCCACTTCTTAAGTACAGTCACAATGTCTAGTCCACCTTTTATAGCCTTAGAATATAGGTAGGTGCCTCCTGTGGTAACAAAATACCATATATAAACAACGAAAACATCCTTATAGTTTTATAGATGATGCTGAATAGTACTGATTTTTCCCCCCTCTGCTTGCCTTTAGGAAGCAAAGAGTTCTGTCCCTCTTAACAGTTTGTAATTACAGGTAAAGTTCAGCTTTAAAACAAAATTGCTACCCATACCTATTTGCAATTTGGGGGATTGCACAAGTATCTTACCACTTCATTGTGTTAGACCTTGAGAAGCATGTCTTGCAAGATTAAAAGAGGAATATTTTTCTCCTAAAGAAGTTCTGACTGGCAGAAAGCATGAACATATAGCTTTTCATGAACAGTGGCAAATGGCTGAGAGTTTTCCTTTGCTACAGTAAGGATGAATTGTCCATGGTAGAAAATATGTCAATAAACCACTTCAGCTATATGAGGGAAAACTCCTGACTATTAATTTCTTGTTTGATGACATTCTGTTCTTTGTGGTGGTGTGCTTTGAAGTCTGGATATTTTGTCATGTGGATGTTGAATAAGAGAGTACCATCAGGCAGGACACTGTACGTTTATATTTTGCTAAAACTTCATTCTGGTGTTACCCTCTTGCTGATTTTTTCCAATATAATTGTTGTGCCTCAATTTCTTCCTTCAGTCTTTGTTACTGTTGTCTGCAGTTTCAGATAAGCTAAGCCTCTTCACTTCACTGGGGGCAAAGTGCCTCCTTTTGCCTTGGCATACCATTAAGGTGCCATGGTTAAATGTGCTCAAGGTAGTGCAAGCTCTAATGTTGATATAGATGAATTTATGGGGTGAGTGTGGTGCAACGACACACTAGTTCATGCCGATAAGCAATGGTCTTAGTTCTTAACCTGCTAGAAGATTTTTTCCTCCTAGAACTGCCATAATTATAATAATTAAACCCTCTTACTTCTGCCTGCATCTTTTCCTATTGTTTCACACCAGCTAAGCTGTATTTTAGATTGAATTTCCTTTCTATTACTCTGGTTACTTGCTTTTTGAATCTATTCCCTAGCATCTTTTTCTCTTGCACCCATATTTAAGCCTCTCATTTTCTTGTAGCTCTTGCTGACCTTTTATTTCTTTTTCCTCCAGTCTGTAGTCCTTGCACTTCTGCTTTATCTGTGCTTCTTTTCACAACACTGTCTGCTTTCTTTTATCTCCTGGTCAAATGCTTAGCTCTTGGAATTCAGAAGTCACCTTCAAAAACAGGTTTGGCTTCCTTTACCCTTGATCCGTTCAAGATACACGTGTTCTTCAAGGATTGAGCTGCTTTGGAAGAATCTTGTGCAAGAATCTGTAGTTTTCCTGTGAAAAATTTCGGTCACTTTTACAGCATCTTCAAAAAAATATCTGTCCAGATTGGAAAAAAAGTTGCCAGAAGTACTTTTTACACGAGTGCAGTCAGCCTAAAAGGGTTTGGGTTTGCCTTTAACACTATAAATAGCTTAGGTACTGATATGCGCTTACATGAAGGGGATAAAGGGGCAGGGTGATCCATCCTTCCTTCCTTCCTTCCTTCCTTCCTTCCTTCCTTCCTTCCTTCCTTCCTTCCTTCCTTCCTTCCTTCTTCTATTTGTATCCTTCCATTGTAAAAGATTGTCCTAGGTGGACAAAGGTGCTTCCTTTTTTGTTTTTCTTCTGCAGGGATTGTGCTTTGAATAGCCCATGTTAGAACTATAATTTCTCTTCTGGAGCATGTATGATAACTAACATTTGTACAGAGCTACCCAAAGCATCAGTGTTAATGATGAACTACTAATATTGCAAATATTATGTTAATATCTTATAGCTAGTTAAGGATTTGAAGCAATAATTTTGTACCCTAAAGTTTCCGAACCATCAAAATTTGGATTCCTCTTGTAGCTTAATGTAATTTTGGTGCATCTGATCAAGTTTATGGTAAAAGAAAGCAGTGTTAGGTAACTGAGAATGACTTAAAAGGGTAAAAACATTTGTTCCTTAATTGTCCCTGTTCAGCTGTAAGAGCCCTTGAAAGCCTGCTTTTTTATTTCTTTCAGTTTATTGACTTCTGTGAAGTTGGTCTTAGTTAAAGAATAGCCGGAGATCAGAACCAGAGTTACTTAATTCAGGAGATGCAATCTGTAACAGCAGTGGTGGATAGTTTTGGTGCATATTATGTACTTGTGTACTTAAAAAAGTGTGTGAGATGAAAATTTGAGAGAATTTGATGCTGAAAAATATCTTGGCCACTATCAGTGTTGTTGAAATTGATTTTGAATTTAAGCATAAAGTTCTGCAATTGATGATATTTTTAAATTTGGCTAGAGTTCAGGTGCTAAATGAAGTTGGAAACATGCTTGAACCCTGTTTAGAGGTGCCATTGATACTGTTTATCATACAGCTTTTCTTCCAAAATTTGCAACGTACAATGAGATGAGAAAGTAATTTTTTTAATTGTATTCAGAAGATTGGTCATGGTGAAACTAGAAAGCTCTGAGTACAAAAATAGTATTGTATGTGGAGAAAATGAAGTTTTCTCTGTCATTTAGTAAAATTCAGAAATAATAATTCTGCACCGGGGCTGGGGAAATACTTTTCTGATGCATTGAGTCAATCATAAATGACCTTGTAAAACTGCACAATAGAAAGGAAGGGGATAAAGCAACTGTAGTTATTATCTTGGGTGACGGTGTCAATCAACTGACAACACACCATGACTGGATATCTATTTTTAGGTGGCCAGTAAGTCAACATCAAGGGTCAGGATTTTGTCCAAGTAGTGACTGAGAGAAAGAGTTTGCAAAATAGTTACTGAAGCCATGGTTCATCCTTGTAGTACAGGAAGTCTCTTATTTTCCTGTATATTAAAAATTAATCCCCAAAATTAAGAAAACATTTTACAGTGCACTATTATTGTGACAACTAAATGTCTGAAACAACTAAATATACACTTGATAATGTACATTTGATAATGTATTATTGATATTAGATAGTACCAGGAACTAAAACAACAAAGCAGAACCCTTCAGTATGACTCAGTACAAAAACCAGTTTGTGCTCCAAAGAGCTTAGTCCATTTCCGTGAATTCCCAAATTGAGAAAGAAAGAAATGGCTGTGGCTTTCTTCTAGATAAGGCCTGAAAATATTTTAATTAACAGCTAAATTATTTATAGTTAAACTTTACATGACAGTGAGAATTTGCAGGGTCAGCTAGCCACAGTGTGTTTTGTCTCATATAATACAGAACACTGATTTCCAAAACGAATCAGGCTCCCTGGTCTCAGCAGCTGCATTGTTTGTCATTCCAAAAAGTAGCATTTTCTTCAAAAAGTCTTTATTTACTGTAATGAAATTATTAAAACGTAGTGTAACAAAGGTAGTTTCAGAAATTGCAGCATGTCTTATGGCTATTTTGATCTATTTTATCACTAGGATGGCAGCTGGGGCAGCTTAAATGCCTGAAATGGAATAGTTGGGTCTGACATACTAATATTGTGTCCTTAAGAATTCTTCAGGTAGATTATTCTTTTTTCTTTTTCTAAATTATTATTATAACTTTTGTACTGAGAGACTGAGCATCCAGTATTGCACTACCTATAGCGTATCTGATACTGCCTTAATTAAGGAGGAAACTCAAATGATGATCTTGAATGACTGTAGAGAAAGATCTGACTTACTTACATTGTAGTTAGCGGCTGGAAATGACTGACGTACTTTGTACAGCACATATGAAAGGATAAGAAATAAAAGAGCTTGAAAAAGGGCTAAAATAACCTTGCCCAGTTCTTCTTGTCTAATCTATTATGAGGTCATATTCATTGATACAAGTAATTAATTTGTCATAATCATCTTCCATAATAAAAAGGAATAAGTTCGTTTGGCCTCTGGATAATTTTCCCTGAAATAATGTTATGATTTTTCCTAAGTGATTAGCACATATTTATTATGAAACTGGAGCATGAAATTACAGTGAAACATTTTTATTTGCCCTCACTTTTAGCTAAGACTTACTGCAGTGCCTTCATTCTGCTGTCATAGGAGAGATTGTGGGAGTACTGGCTTTGAGGTAACTCCCAAGAAAAAGAGCAGGAATGGTTGGAAGTTTGCAGCAAAATTTGTTTGCAGGAAAACACTGTGTTTTTTAACTAGTATAGTTTTTAGTATTTGCTGAAAAAAAATTCTTTGTTCTTTTCTGTTTTGAAGGAGAAAAGGAAGACATTTTTATTTTTTAAAAAAAAAGTGGTCAGAAAAAAGCAACCTAAAATGACAACTGAAATCTGGATAAAGTGAAATTTTGAACAAAGGAAGAAAGCTCTCACCTTTTTTTCTATGAAAAAAATGTCAGAAGCAATTTAATTGATAAAAGAATTTGAAGAGGTTATTTATGGGAAATTTTTTATGTGAGGATTTTTCTATATCAAATTTACAATTGCAGATCAGTCTTGTAGAATCAATTAATCTTCATTTAAAACATCCTGTTCCCAGCCACCAGGTAAATATACAATTAAAGAAGAAACTTGAACTAAGGTTCTGTGAGTGAGTTTATAAGATATTTTCAGGTAGCTGAAATTAAATTATATATATAATTATATATTAAATTAAATTATAATATTAATAGATGTGAGTTTTATCCTGAAGTTGAAATGAGGAAGTTCCCTTTAATGCACAATTGGAATAAAATTTAATGTTTCTTCAACACTACTACGCGTGACAAGTGTACTTCCATGTATTTCAGCAGCAGCAGCAGCTGCTCCTAGAAAGCTCTCAAGCTGGCTGTGTTTAGAGAGAATTAACAGTAATCTTGCTTGGAGCTGGAAAAGTTTGCTACTAATGCACTTGCTTGGTGGAGTCCTTGTGCCCATTAGTGGATGAGCACTTCAAGAAAGTGACACACACAGATATGAAATGAAATGTCATGTCTGTAAATTCACAGAATCATATGAATTTACAGAATCATAGAATGGTTTGGGTTGGAAGTGACCATAAAGATCATCTAGTTTCAACCTCCCTGCCATTGGCAGGGACACCTTTCCACTAGACCAGGTTGCTCAAAGCCCCATCCAGCCTGGCCTTGAACACCTCCAGGGAGGGGGCAGACACAACTTCTCTGGGCAACCTGTTCCAGTGTCTCACCACCCTCAAAGTTTTAAGGAGTGGAAATACTGTGTTTCATATTTTGATGGTGGATAACATTTCAAAAAACTTCTCAGTGACTAAAGAGTTTAAGATCATGTCCGTACAAATGCATACAAACAATATCAGATGCTTTCTGCTCTCCTACCTGACTGGACATGGGTCAGATTTGGTAGGCAGGCAAGGACCTGTGGTGGTATACATACAAGCAAATAAGCAGATCCTCTGTGAAACAATTCTTAATGTTCTCACTTACTTCACACTGCCTCTGTGCATACTTAAAGACAATTTTAAATCCAGATTAGCATTCAGGCAAACCTAATCTTAATTTTACTGTCTTCCAATTTAAAAGATGTTCCATATTATCTCTTTGGATAAAAATTTTGGAACAAGGGGCCACCTTCCTGTTAGAATAGTTATTTTGCATCCTTCACCATCTGACTTTTGTAGCTGGTGAAAGGGAAAATTATGTTATGATCGTAAATGCTTTGCTCACTGCTGGCTACTAGAGTGACAAAATGGCTTTATCCAGGGAGATTAAAAAAAACCACCCAAAAACACAAACCAAAACCCAAAAAACAACTGCTGATGTGTATGTTGAAGAAGCAGCATATGAAAGTTGCCACTATGTATGTCTTCTACGTACTGCTGACATTCTGGAATGAAAATTAGGACAACAAATGCCTAAAGTGGTGTAGGGCAGTTAGCTAATAAAGGATGCTGAAGTAATGATGAATTAATATGAAGCAGCTAATTTGTCTTTGTCCATTTTAATGCTAATCTGTTCACACCACATCATCTCCAAGTCATTGTTTCTTACTGCAGGGCAAACTTGTGCTGAGTCAGAAATGGCCAGGAAGCACAATTGCTCATTTTCAATGTCTGTACATGTTGTAGTGTAGAATTTTTTCTGATGTACCTCATAACAGTTGTCTAATGGGATCATTTCCAGCTAGTCTCCCTGGAAATGATATGAGCAGGGAATGTATAAATTTTATGCACTGTTTCAGGCAAGACTTCACTATACATCACAGAGTGTAGGTTTCTATGTAGAATCATAGAATGGTTTCAGTTGGAAGGGATCTTAAAGATCACCTAGATCCAACCCTCCTGCCACAGGCAGGGACACCTTTCCACTAGACCAGGTTGCTTGAGGCCTCATCCAATCTGGCCTTGAACACTGCCAGGGAGGGGGCAGCCACAACTTCTCTGGGCAACCTGTTCCAGTGTCTCACTACCCTCACAGTAAAGAATTTCTTCCTAATATCTAATCTAAATCTCCCCTCTTGCAGTTTAAAACTGTTCACCCTCTTCCTATCACGACATGCCCTTGTAAAAAGTCCGTCTTCATCTTTCCTGTAGGCCCCTTCAGATACTGGAAGGCTGCTATAGGGTCTTCCTGGCGCTTTCTATTCTCCAGGCTGAAGAGCCCCAACTCTCTCAACCTGTCTTCATAGGAGAGGTGATCCAGCCCTCTGATCATCTTCATGGCCCTCCTCTGGACTCGCTGCAACAGTTCCATGTCCTTCTTCTGTTGGGGGCCCCAGAGCTGGACGCAGTACTCCAGGTCGGATCTCACAAGAGCGGAGTAAAGGGGCAGAACCGCCTCCCTCGACCTGCTGGCCAAGCTGCTTTTAATGCAGCCCAGGATATAAGCATGTATGGCATGTTTTCTTTGGTAGAGAAGTATTCCTTTCTCTCCATGGTGGCTTTCTAGGCTCAATGTGATGTCACGGTTTAAAGCTGGGCTGGCTATTAACCAGGTGGCAGATGCTCTCTGTTAACCCTCTCCCCCCCCCCGCAAGGGAAAGGGAAAGGGAAAAGGGAGAGAGACTTATGGGTTGGAAAGTTAAAACAGTTTTAATAAACTATAATAATGAAAAAGAATATAATAACAATAATAATAGAAATAACCAAATATATATACAAAGCCAAGATTGAGAGCTTGGAAATCCTCCTCAGGCAGAGTTGCTCCCCCAGCACAGGCAGAGGGGAAAATGCAATAGCTCCACCCAGCACGGGCAGAGGGCAAAATGCAATAGCTCCACCCAGCACGGGCAGAGGGCAAAATGCAATAGCTCCCCTGCCATCACACCTGCAGGCTTTTAACTGGAGATTTGGCAAAGCTGGTACCAATCAGTGGGAGACAGGAGGGCCCCTCCCTCCTGGGCCCCACCTCCAGGAGACAGTGGGTTAGTGATAAATAGGAAAGTGAGAAGGATGTGTATGGGATGGAATACCTTGTTGGTCAATTCTGGGCCAGCTGCCCTGTCTGCTCCTCCCTGCAGGTACGACCCCCCTTCAGCTCTTCACTCATAAGCAGTGAGGAATTTAGCAGTGACCTTGGTTTCTCTAAGACTAATTGGCCTGGTTTGGGCCAAACCAGGACATTCCACCCCTTATTCCATACCATTCACGTCATACTCGGATCACCACTACCTTTTCATTTTCAAATATATACATATATATATACATATCACTAGTTTATGATTCATCTCTATACAAAAAGTTCATTAAGTTCATTTGGTTCAGGATTGTGGGTTTCCATCTGGCTAGCAGTCTCTCAGCAGTCTCTCTGGCTAGCAGTCTCTCTTTCGTCATGGTTCGTGCCCACGGGTTGCAGGTTAAAGATGTCAGACTCGAGGAGGTTACTGGACGCCACTTGATGAAGCTAGTTCCGGTCTCATCAACACTGTCTTAACCTGAAAGACACTTATGCAGCAACAACATACAGTTCAGACTTAAGTAGTCTCACCCATAATCAGATCACCTTCAGGGACACATCGGACTTCACCATCTTGCAACATCACCCACCAAGTACATCCAGGTCCCTGAGCAAAAGCAATCCCACGAATGGGTTTACCTTTGCCCGTAGCAGGAAGAACCCAGACAGTTTTTCCCAATAGATTCCTTTCATGCACCACAGGGACTTTATCTCCTTCTACTGTATGTAGAAGGTCTGACTGAGCAGGGCCAGCTCGATTGATAGATCCCCTGGTGTTAACTAACCAGGTAGCTTGTGCCAGATGCTTATCCCAGTTTTTAAAGGTTCCACCCCCCATTGCTTTCAGGGTAGTTTTTAACAGCCCATTATACCGTTCAATTTTCCCAGAGGCTGGTGCATGATAGGGGATGTGATATACCCATTCAATGCCATGCTCTTTGGCCCAGTTGTCTATGAGACTGTTTTTGAAATGAGTCCCGTTGTCTGACTCAATTCTCTCTGGTGTGCCGTGTCGCCACAAGATTTGCTTTTCGAGGCCCAGAATAGTGTTCCGGGCAGTGGCATGGGGCACAGCGTATGTTTCCAACCATCCGGTGGTCGCCTCCACCATGGTAAGCACATAGCGTTTACCCTGGTGGGTTTGAGGGAGTGTGATATAGTCAATTTGCCAGGCCTCCCCATATTTATATTTCAACCACTGCCCCCCATACCACAAAGGTTTTAACCATTTGGCTTGCTTAATTGCGGCGCATGTTTCACAATCATGGATAACCTGTGCAATAGAGTCCATGGTTAAGTCCACCCCTCGGTCACGAGCCCATCTGTATGTTGCATCTCTTCCTTGATGACCTGAAGTGTCATGAGCCCACCGAGCTAAAAATAGTTCACCTTTATGTTCCCAGTCCAAATCTATTTGGAACACTTTAGCAGCCTGATCTGCTTGTTGGTTGTTTCGATGTTCCTCAGTTGCCCGACTTTTAGGTACGTGAGCATCTACATGACGTACCTTCACGACTAGTTTCTCTAGCCGAGCAGCAATATCTTGCCACAGTTCAGCAGCCCAAATAGGTTTCCCTTTGCGCTGCCAGTTGCTTCGCTTCCACTGCTTTAACCACCCCCACAAGGCATTTGCTACCATCCATGAGTCAGTATAGAGATACAGTCTTGGCCACTTTTCTCGTTCAGCAATGTCTAAAGCCAGCTGGATGGCTTTTACCTCTGCAAATTGACTTGATTCACCTTGTCCTTCTGTGGCTTCTGTGACTCATCGTATGGGACTCCATACAGCAGCTTTCCACTTCCGATGCTTTCCTACAAGACGGCAGGATCCATCGGTGAACAGGACATACTGCTTCTCATCCTCTGGTAGCTCGTTATACGCTGGGACTTCTTCAGCACGTGTCACTTCCTTTTCTGGTGGCATTCCGAAGTCTTTGCCTTCTGGCCAGTCCATGATCACTTCTAAGATTCCTGGGCGATTAGGGTTTCCTATTTGAGCCCTCTGTGTAATTAATGCAATCCATTTACTCCATGTAGCATCAGTTGCATGATGGGTAGTGGGAACCTTACCCTTGAACATCCAGCCTAGTACTGGTAATCGAGGTGCTAGGAGAAGTTGTGCTTCAGTACCAATTACCTCTGAAGCAGCTCTAACTCCTTCATATGCTGCCAGTATCTCTTTTTCAGTTGGGGTGTAATTGGCCTCGGAGCCCTTGTATCCTCGACTCCAAAATCCTAGGGGTCGACCTCGAGTCTCCCCTGGTACTTTCTGCTAGAGGCTCCAGGTAGGACCATTGTCCCCAGCTGAGGTGTAGAGCACATTTTTAACATCTTGTCCTGTACGGACTGGTCCAAGGGCTACTGCATGCACAATCTCTTGTTTAATCTGTTCAAAAGCCTGTCGTTGTTCAGGGCCCCACTGAAAATCATTCTTCTTTCTGGTCACTTGATAAAGAGGGCGTACAATCTGGCTGTAATCTGGAATATGCATTCTCCAGAAACCCACAACACCTAAGAAGGCTTGTATTTCCTTTTTGTTAGTTGGTGGGGACATAGCTGTTATTTTGTTGATCACCTCTATCGGGATCTGGCGATGCCCATCTTGCCATTTAATCCCTAAAAACTGGATCTCCCGGGCAGGTCCCTTGACCTTGCCTCTTTTTATGGCAAAACCAGCTTGCAGAAGAATTTGGATGATTTTCTCCCCTTTGTCAAAAACTTCTGCTGCTGTATCACCCGACACAATGATGTCATCAATGTATTGCAAATGTTCTGGAGCTCCACCCTTTTCTAGTGCAGTCTGGATCAGTCCATGGCAAATAGTAGGACTGTGTTTCCACCCCTGGGGCAGTCGATTCCAGGTGTACTGGATACCTCTCCAGGTAAAAGCAAACTGTGGCCTACACTTTGGTGCCAAAGGAATAGAGAAAAATGCATTAGCAATGTCTATGGTGGCGTACCACTTGGCTGCCTTTGACTCCAGCTCGTATTGAAGTTCTAGCATGTCTGGCACAGCAGCACTCAGCCGTGGCGTAACTTCATTTAGGCCACGATAGTCCACAGTTAATCTCCATTCTCCATCAGACTTTCGCACTGGCCATATAGGACTATTAAAGGGTGAGCGAGTCTTGCCAATCACTCCTTGATTTTCTAATTGTCTAATCAGTTTATGAATGGGGATCAGGGAGTCTCGATTGGTGCGATATTGTCGTCGGTGCACCGTGGCAGTAGCAATTGGCACCTGTTGTTCTTCAACCTTCAGCAACCCCACAACAGAAGGGTCTTCTGAGAGGCCAGGCAAGGTAGACAGCTGTTTAATGTCCTCAGTCTCTACAGCTGCTATACCAAAGGCCCATCTGTACCCTTTTGGGTCCTTAAAATACCCTCTCTTGAGGTAGTCTATGCCAAGGATGCACGGAGCATCTGGGCCAGTCACAATGGGGTGTTTTTTCCATTCATTTTTAGTTAGGCTCACTTCGGCCTCCAATACAGATAACACTTGAGATCCTCCTGTTACTCCTGAAATGCTGATAGGTTCTGCCCCTTTATGATCCGATGGCATTAGGGTGCACTGTGCACCAGTGTCTACCAGGGCTCGATACCTTTGTGGTTTTAATGTGCCAGGCCATCGAATCCACACAGTCCAATAAACTCGGTTGTCCCTCTCCTCCACCTGGCTGGAGGCAGGGCCCCCCTAATTAAGAAATGGATTCGTGCTGCTCACAGGGACTGGACCTTCATTTCTCCTATTCACACTTGGGAAAAAGTGATTTGAGGCCCATCTCCCCTGACTGGGGTCCTGCTCACTGGTAACTGGAGCAGCCATCCTCCTAGAAAAATTCTCTCTGGTATTTCTTTTAGCTTGCAACTCACGTACTCGTGCCTGTAGGGTACTGGTAGGTTGTCCATGCCATCTGCTCATGTCCTCCCCATAACCACGCAGGGCAAACCACAGGATACCTCGTGATGTGTTCTGTTTCCTTTGAGCTGGTCCTGTAGGAGAGCGTTTTCTCCTAACGGCTGCAACACGCGCCTGTGTAGGTAGAGAGTCAAGTTTATTCTCGATCCTGGACAGTTTGTCTGACAGTTGTTTAAATGAGTCCTTGTTCTCCTTAGTCAGTTTTTCCACAGCCGAGATGCGTGCCTGCAGTGGGGAAGAAATACTATCTTCATACTGTCGCATACAGTTAGCCATTTCGCCCACAGTAGAATGTGCCATATCATCTTCTCCCCATACTAATATTGACAATGTATGGGTATATGTCGGTGGAGCATTCTTCACAACCTTCCGGAACATGGATCGGTTGCATTCCACTTCATCAGGATCTACAGGATCTACAATGTCCCGTGGGTGTCTATAAATGATCTCTTGCACAGCCAGTTCTCTAAGGTAGTTAATACCTTTTTCTATAGTGGTCCATTTGCTTAGGTGACTCATAGCATCATCTTTATATGGATACCTGCTCTTTACAGCTGACAAGAGTCGCCTCCAGAGACTGATAGTGTTTGACTTTCTTGCGAGCGCCTTATCAATACCACCATCTCTGGACAGGGATCCCAACTGTCTGGCTTCTCTGCCATCTAATTGCATGATATCTGCCCCATTATCCCAGCATCGGAGCAACCAGGTAATAATAGGTTCACTGTCATAACGGCTGAAGTCTTTCCTTATATTTCTCAGGTCCTTCAGGGATAAGGAGTGGTAGGTTATCTCTACGTCCGAGTCCTCCTCTTGTGATAGTTCTGCTTTAGAAGGACCTTTCTTCTGTGATGGGTCTGCTTTAAAAGGACGATTGAGGAAACCCCCATCTGTGTCAGGCCCTAACTCTGCCTGAGAAGGGCCCTCACCTGGGTCATATGATGGCTCTGCCTTAGAAGGCTCTGAGTCATCATCCTTCACTTCATGAGCTGATTTCTTTTGGTATTTCTTCCTGGTTACAGAAGCAATTGGTAGAGATTCGATAGATGCTGGAGTCTGAGTAGATGCAGTGGCTGTCTTGGGAGTGCTGAGAGTCTGAGTAGCTACAGTGGCCATCTTGGGGGGTGTAGCAGCTGTGGTACAGGCTGCCGAGGTTTCAGTGGGTTTAGTGGCTGTAGCGGCAGTACACACTGTAGGATCTAAGGCTGTAGCAGCAGTACACACTGTAGGATCTGAGGTGGCTGCATAACACCTACAACTGTCCCTGCACCGATATTTAATCTTATCCCACATCAGAAACACATTCAGGACAACCAAAAATAAAAACATGCCACCTAGACAGCACCATCCTAATTTCGCAAAATCTAGTGGAATCAGCTTGGCAGAAAAGGAGAAGGTACTATTTCCTGCAGTAAAACTGGAAGTGTAATCATTAACAGAATCTGCTAAAGGACGCCTGGAGCGTGCAGATGAAGTCGCTGCTACTGATTCGCGATTAAAGCTGCCCATCATTGTGTCATAGAGATAAGAGATCGGAATATTAACTGCCCAGTTTATCACAGCATAAATCAGTATCAAACCCCATACCAAAACAATACATTTCGACCAGCGCCCACTGCTAAACTGCATGTAAACATTCATAAGAAGCAAGCAATAACACAGTGCCCACGGCAGGTAAGGCATCATTGCAATACTCAATTGTGAAAGAAACTCCATAAAAAGATGAGATAACACAGCATTCAAAAATGACATCACCATCTTCACTGTTTGTTTTAACTTTCCAACCCCTTGTAAATCTCAAAGGAAGAAATCTGATATTCTCTCAGCTGAGCTCTCCGGGTTTCCTCCCACCAGAGCCAGGATTCAACTTATCAGAGCAACCTGTTGGAACTTCTCTCGAGCCCCACGTTGGGCACCAATAAATCTGTCACAGTTTAAAGCTGGGCTGGCTATTAACCAGGTGGCAGATGCTCTCTGTTAACCCTCTCCCCCCACCCCCCGCAAGGGAAAGGGAAAAGGGAGAGAGACTTATGGGTTGGAAAGTTAAAACAGTTTTAATAAACTATAATAATGAAAAAGAATATAATAACAATAATAATAGAAATAACCAAATATATATACAAAGCCAAGATTGAGAGCTTGGAAATCCTCCTCAGGCAGAGTTGCTTCCCCAGCACGGGCAGAGGGCAAAATGCAATAGCTCCACCCAGCACGGGCAGAGGGCAAAATGCAATAGCTCCCCTGCCATCACACCTGCAGGCTTTTAACTGGAGATTTGGCAAAGCTGGTACCAATCAGTGGGAGACAGGAGGGCCCCTCCCTCCTGGGCCCCACCTCCAGGAGACAGTGGGTTAGTGATAAATAGGAAAGTGAGAAGGATGTGTATGGGATGGAATACCTTGTTGGTCAATTCTGGGCCAGCTGCCCTGTCTGCTCCTCCCTGCAGGTACGACCCCCCTTCAGCTCTTCACTCATAAGCAGTGAGGAATTTAGCAGTGACCTTGGTTTCTCTAAGACTAATTGGCCTGGTTTGGGCCAAACCAGGACATGTGACAATTCCAATACTCAATTAAATTCAGAGGAATAGTTAAATATAGGGTTGTTTTTTTGGTTGGGTTTTTTCTTCCCTCGGCTGTTCTTTTCGAGGATAATTGCAGTTAATGCTGGACTAGAACTATTGGATATATTTTTAGACAAATTCGGTGCTTGGGTACCTCTTGAGATGTGAACTCTCTCTCTGAAACACAACTCTGCTTTGCTTCCAGTTTTAATCCACTGTTTAATTGTAGAGGCATAAGACTGTACAGTTTCCACAGTTTATGAAATTCCTGGACTTGACAATACAAGTGCAATTGTTGATATGATGAGTATACTGGATTTATGCCCAGAGATTTTGTTCATATAGATTATCATACTTGTGGCTTTATATATATACTGAAATTAATTTAGATCAGGGACGTGGAATTTACTGAAGCAGCTGAAGACACTGAATAAACCAAGGGCTCAAGAGAGGTGAGTTCAGGACTGTTTGCTGTTTGAAATTTTCAGTTATGCTTTCTTTAAAAGGAAACTGTTTGCAGGTTAAGGTCTTTTGTCGAGTTGGACCTGAAAGCGATATCTGAAATGGTCCTGCCTGGACCATTTCTCATACATTATGTGTATGAGAAAAAAAAAATCCTAATTGCATGTATAGAACAGTCTCCAAGATGAATGTTACTACTCAAGAGAAGTAGTAACATTCTTGGAGAACCATGTGCAAAAACCATGGCAAGTAGAATGGCTGAAGCACCCTCTTAGGTATATAAAGTGGTTGGGCAAATGACTGAGACCCTGAGAGGAATTGTGGTCTACCGCTTTGAAGACATTTGTACAAAGAGCACATAGGAAATATAAGGACTGCTTCCATTGACAAGAGGCTGGGTTTCTTTTGAAGAATGAAGAGACCTAGGTTGTGAAAGCCAGCAACATTTAAAGTTTCTGGATAGCGTGGTCTTAAAGTGTTATTTTATACTCTCCATCCTATCCTCCTAAGTTGCCTTTTTTCAAGGCTGAGAGTCTCAGCCTGCTCAGTTTTCATTTGAACAGAGGTGATTACGTATTCCTCTTTGTCCTTCAAATTGCCTTTTTTGAACTCTTTTCCAGCTCCACCTTATTCTTTTTGTGATGAGGGGGCCAGAATTGCACATAACATGCCAGATGTGTACCATGGATTTATATAGTGATATAATGATTTTTTTTTCTGCTTTATTTCCTATTCCTTTGCTAAATGTTCCTAAAGTTTGATTTTCTTGACTGCTATTCAGTATTAAGCCGAAGGTTTTTATGGAACTTTCATAGTTTTCCTTCCAAGACATTGCTCTTGAGTAGTAACATTCATCTTGGAGCCTCTTCTATACATGCAGTTAGGATTTTTTTTTTCTCTTACACATAACTTCCTATTTGCCTTTAGTGAGTTTAATATTATATTTTATTGCTCCATTTTTTTAGGTCTTGTAAGGTCCTGCATTTACTCAGAGTTTAAATTTGTCACAAGTATTTCAATACCTTCTGTAGACTTTTTCACTTGATTGTTCACCCACTTTTCAGGTCATTTATCAGTTTATTGAGAAGCACAGTGCCTAGCAGAGGTTTCTGTGAAACTCTGCTTGTTATCTCTGTCTCCGTTCATTCTCCATTCCACTGTCCATTTATTGTTACTGTTTCCAGCCTTTTACTCAATTATTTGTTCATTCAAGGACCTTCCTTCTTCTCCTGTGGCTATTCAGATTCCTTTAGCTTTTGGCACTGGGTCTTGCCAAAAACATTTTGTGATCTGTTTGGAAAACTCCAATAGTGTGGCTTTTCAAAAGCACTGGAGGCTCTTCCTCTAAAAAATGGTACTTTTTCAGGTGTTGCCTCATTCTGCTAGAGTTTCTCCTAATTTTCCTGGTAAAAACATCAGGTGGAAAGGCCCCTCAGAACCTTTCTTTAGAAACTGGTATCCTAAGAACTAAAGAAATTTCAAATGAAATGTCACATACACCGCAATCAGCAATTTGGCTATTCCACCCTTGGCTTCTCGCAAATTGCCTGAATACATAATGCCTAGATTGTGTGGTCTATCAGGTTGTTTCACAGTCTCTCCTACTATGCCATTGATTTCAGACAGATCTTTTACTAAATCTTCCAGTAGATTTTCCACTTACCCTGATTTGCCAGAATAATTTCCAGTTTCTAGCTAAGCACTTGCCTTGTAAGTTCTGTTTTCCTTCACCTTTTATTAGAAAGAGAAACAGCAGATATCAAAGAGCACGTTGGGGCATTGAAATGTCTTAAATCCTGATTTATAGACATAATCAGGGATTCAAACATCTATGGCGGGATTTCCACAGTTAATCATTGGTGGTCTGGCTTTGCTACCATTAAAGCCTTGCGGGTAGACTTTTTAATGGACTTCAAATCAGTCACATTAAAAATTTTAATCATGATTCACATTTCTATTCAGGCTTAATATTTACATTACTATGCAAGTCTCCTTGGTCCGTATCCTGCAGGAGTTCTGGCATCATCATATTCCCTATCAGATATACCTTCTAAGAGTCTACACACATCAAACAGGAGGCCTAGCAGTGCTAAATGAAATTTATTTCCCTTCCTGTCCAATTTGTTCAGATTTTTAGGTGAAATAGTAGGATAATTTAAAGGAGGTATTTTTGAAATGTGTTCACAGGGAATGATATGAAGAGAAAAAAATAAATTGGCTCTCAGAATTCAGTTCTTTGAAAGCTTCTTGAAATTGTATTTCTTAAGTCATAGGAAATCAGCAATAGAATCAGTGTAGCATGGATAGTGTTAATGTGATATTAAATTCAAGTTGCTCTATATGTAGTTATTGACATCATGTATTTCATTTTTTTGGTGTACTGACACAGTTTATCTTTGCAGTAGATACAGTAGATTGCATTTTCAAGGAAAGATGTAATGAGCCTTATAAGTTGGCAGAGAATTCCTGAGACTATTGATATGGAAAAGAAATGGAAATGTAACTTGGCTGTGTAAGTTATTCATTTTGACTGTATCTATTTAAGAAAACTCAACATCAATGAGCTCATTAAATCTGATGTTAAAATTTACATCATTAGATTTCAAAGTCAGCAAGCAGACTTAATTATTTAATGATGGAGTTTCTCTGAGTTTTCTGGGCCATTTTGGAGAATGAAATGAATTGTTTTCTTGACAGACAGGTGGCTGTATAGTGCTTATGGCTGATTTTAACAATATGTGACAGTAAGAAAAATTAGAGCTCATTAACATTCACTCGACTCCGTGTCTGCACCACTGATCAATGCTTGGACTACTGTATGGCTTAAAATGCTTAATGAATCTTTGTTTGATAGGAACCAACTGCTGTCAGAGGAAAATGTGGATGATCTGATAGCTGGCAGAGTGAATACGGCCTGCACTTTATAAACAAGGAAAATGTGAATAATTGGGGAGTAGAATGAGTGAGAGAAGTCTTTCAAGGCTTGTGGTGATTGATGAACTATATTATGGTTGATATGCTGTCCTGGTTTGGCCTAAACTAGGCCGATTTTCCTTTCAGTGATTTTTACTTTCAGCTAAGTCTCCTCTAAGTAACTGCACTTTCTGAAACTAACTGCATGTTTGCAGACAGTGTCTGCTTCCAGGACTGATAACGCTCGAAGTTTGTAGTTATCGCTGAGGTACCGGTAGGGATGTTGTGCAGAAAGGCTCTTGCTGTACTTATTCTTAGAGAAACCAAGGTCACTGCTGAATTCCTCACTGCTTACGAGTGAAGAGCCGAAGGGGGGTCGCAGCTGCAGCAGGGAGCAGACAGGGCAGGTGACCCAAAATCGACCAACGAGGGTATTCCATCCCACACACGTCTTTCTCGGTATAAAGCAGGGCGATCACGAGGGTCTCGCTCTCTTTCTGCTATGGCCGGTGTCCAGGGAGGACTCCGTCTGTTTTCCTGCTGCCCCCGATCCCGATCTGTGCATCCCTGAATCCAGCTCTCAACCGTCGCTAGGCCCAGCCTGGGCCTTCCTGGAGCCTGCCCTGCAGTGCCGGTGGTGACGTGGCTGACTTCAGGGGAGCTCAATCTTGGTTTTGTATATATATTTGTATATATTTGATTATCTCTATTATTATTATTATACTCTTTTTCATTATTATAGTTTATTAAAACTGTTTTAACTTTCCAACCCGGAAGTCTCTCTCCCTTTTCCCTTTCCCTTTCCCTTTGGGGGGAGGGGGGGGGATAACAGAGGGCATCTGCCACAGGTTTAATAGCTGGCCCAGCTTTAAACCGTGACAGATGCTCATTCTATGTTTTGCATAAAAGCATTAGCATCTGATTGAGTGGAAAACCAGGGGAAAGAAAGATTGCCTATGTGATTAGTGGAAGGTAATCATCCATCTGTTAGGCATAATGCACTTACTAAAGATGAAGATAGAAAGCATATGTGTGCATGTGCTTACACAGGATCTCTCACCTTTTATACAAATATTCATGAAAATATGAAACTGTGTATAAAGAACTAACAGAAGGCAAAAAATACTCTCAATCAATATATTTTTTTCTCCCACCAGAAAGAGTACAAGTTTGTAGCTATGTTGTGTAGTTCATAAATGTGTCCTTTCAGCAAACTGCAACAGTAGCTTCAGAAGTGACAGAAACAAATAATTTGAGGTGGTTTTTTTTTTAAAAAAAAAAATGGCATCATAACTCTCACTCTGATTCTTATGATCAAAATAAGACTATGCTCTGAAAATACTGAGAGATGAACTTTTTGTTCATTGGGACATTTGAAAATGTGTTTTCAGGTGTTCACCTGCAACTTTAAAATCATCCAGTTTATACAGCTATTTAACGTACAGAAAGGATTTGGTTTAGAAGAAAGCTAGACTCTGTTGTAGCATTGCTTGCCCACCTAAAACTGTCGTTGATGCTACCATGATTTTGTGATGTAGAAAACAAGAATGAGCTTAGCTTTTCATGTTTTCATGCTTAGCTTTTCATGTCACGAGAACTTTAGTGGTGACAGTGGTCCTGCTTAGAAGGAAATGAATCAACTTTTTATGTTTTTTCAAAAATAATTTTTGCATAGCAGCATATAAAGAGCAACTATAAAAAATGTATTCAGTTTTAATAAGTGTTCTAACGCTTATTATAGCGGTTCACAATCCACTCTCTGTACGTCTCACAGAATCTGGAAAAACAAACTACTCCAGAAATATAACAAACTCTGAGGCCAGCATTTAAAATCAGTCAATTAAAATATCAAACACCATAACAAATGACACCAAAGTATCGTTTAATTGTGTTTATTTTTGGAAATGTTTTAATCCTCTAGATGACAGCTTGGTTTATGGAATATTGCTCTCAAATACACTTTTTCAATTTTCAAATTAAAATTGGTTTTGCTGAAATTTATCATATGTCACTGATGGTACGTGTCACGGTTTAAAGCTGGGCTGGCGATTAAACCTGCAGCAGACGCTCTCTGTTAACCCTCCCCCCCCTCCCCCCCAAAGGGAAAGGGAAAGGGAAAAGGGAGAGAGACTTACGGGTTGGAAAGTTAAAACAGTTTTAATAAACCTATAATAATGAAAAAGAGTATAATAATAATATTGGAATAATCAAATATATACAAATATATATACAAAACCAAGATCGAGCTCCCCTGATGTCGGCAACGTCACCACCGGCACTGCAGGGCAGGCTCCGGGAAGGCCCAGGCTGGGCCTAGCGACGATCGAGAGCTGGATTCAGGGATGCACAGATCGGGATCGGGGGCAGCAGGAAAACAGTCGGAGTCCTCCTTGGACACCGGCCATAGCAGAAAGAGCAAGAGCGAGCAAGAGCGAGACCCTCGTGATCCCCCCGCTTTATACCGAGAATGACGTGTATGGGATGGAATACCCTCGTTGGTCAATTTTGGGTCACCTGCCCTGTCTGCTTCCCCCTGCAGCTGCGACCCCCCTTTGGCTTTTCACTCGTAAGCAGTGAGGAATTCAGCAGTGACCTTGGTTTCTCTAAGAAAAAGTACAGCAAGAGCCTTACTGCACAACATCCCTACCGGTGCCTCAGTGATAACTACAAACTTCGAGCGTTATCAGTCCTGGAAGCAGACACTGTCTGCAAAACATGTAGTTAGTTTCAGAAAGTGCAGTTACTTAGAGGAGACTTAGCTGAAAGTAAAAATCACTGAAAGGAAAATCGGCCTGGTTTAGGCCAAACCAGGACAGTACGTTATGCAAATACTGGAAGTGTTGAAGCAGGACTTCCACACCCCATCTTGCTGTGTCCAGCTTCCATGTTTCAGTATAAAAGTAACATCCTAAATACTGGAGGGGAAAAGGTACAGCTAGAGGACAATAGATGCAAGTGTCTAGATGACAATGGGGTGGAGAACAGCTAATTTAGTGATCATCAGTAGCTGTTTTCTTAACAAAACTTTATGAATGCAGTCCTCTGTAAGGCTGCTGACCTAGTTAGAATTCTGTGAATATAGAATCATAGAATGGTTTGGTTTGGAAAAGACCTTAAAGGTCATCGTCATCTAGTTCCAACCCCCCTGCCACAGGCAGGGACACCTTTCCACTAGACCAGGTTGCTCAAAGCCTCATCCAACCTGGCCTTGAACACTGCCAGGGAGGGGGCATCCACAGCTTCTCTGGGCAGCCTGTTCCAGTGTCTCACCACCATAGTAAAGAATTTCTCCCTAATATCTAATCTAAATCTACCCTCTTTCAGTTTAAAACTATTACCCCTCGTCCTACCACTACACTCACTGATAAAAAGTCCCTCTCCAGCTTTCCTGTAGGCCTCCTTCAGGTAGTGGAAGGCTGCTCTAGGGTCTCCCTGAAGCCTTCTCTTCTCCAGGCTGAACAACCCTAACTCTCTCAGCCTGTGCTCATAGGAGAGGTGCTCCAGCCCCCGATGATCTTTGTGGCCCTCGTCTGGACCCTCTCGAGCAGGTCCATGTCTTTCTTATGCTGGGGACCCCACAGCTGAACACAACATGGAAGTCTAACTTGCATGTGCTCAGTAATCCAAAAAGCAGAACCTACTTCTGATCAAAAGTATTTTGACAAGTCTTATAACTCCTAAATTGCTTAAAGTAGATATGTCTGTGAGGTTTGCTGTTGTTGCTGCTGCGCCTTGTTTTTTTTGCTGTTTAATAATCCAACATCAGAACTTTGTAAGAACATCTCTGTGGCAGGGTTTTTCTTATTTTCCTTTCATATCCAACGTGTGAGGGTAACTGAAGCTTGCAGTCTCAGCACCTTGCCAGCGCGTTTCATAGATCAGTGCAGGCATGACAGGGAATTATGTTGCTTTGCCACAGTTACGGAGGAGCTGGGGCAGGGATAGCGGGGTGGAGCTTACTGTCTCCAGCGATTTTAGGAGCACTCCTGTGAACACGCTGCTTCAGTGCCAGTTTTCTCAGAGCGCCCAGGAGAACCTTTCAGTTTTCCTTTCTCGCAGGGTAGTTGGATGATGGTGCTTTTTTTATTCTGCCAAGAAACAATTCAGTGAACCTGTGTCCTAGTGTTCGGATTCAGTCATTTCTGGCTGCACCGGTTTTTCCTTTCAAGCATTTGTGGGCTTTTTAAAGCTTTCCCAGACCTTGCTAATTAGTAGCTGCAGTATGTTTTATTACCTTTGTAGAAATTTTTTTTTTAAATAATGTGAAAAGAATGATCTGTTTTAAAGTTTCTCCACATATTCTTACTTGAAGTGTTGCAACTTGTTGTGACCTGGCAGAAAGAAAAGGATTCAAAGGACTTGACTTTAAGAGCAACTAGGATTAAGGAGGCATTAGCTGTAATGCTGGAGGGCCAGTATATAGAGTCAAGCACACCGTAACAAAAAAAAGGTCAGCAGGTTCCTAATGGTTGCTAATTGCAAATTCAGTGTATCAAAGCTAGAGCTACGCTCTGCATGCAGCATGGACTAGCTTTTGTTTGCTTCTGTAGGAGCATGTTTTAATTTCTGTTCGCTAATTGCTTTAATGTCCTTACTAGAGCTGAGTCATGTTGAAAAACTCTTATAGAGTGGCAGTTTTGTGGTGGAAAAACTACTAAGCAAGTGCTGCATTTCCTGTGTTTCTGTATCATTTAGTGATTCAGGAACAACTGTTTTGTTGGTAGGCATGTTTAATTTGTTAACGATAAACATGCAGAAATATGGACCACATATGCTTCACTAAAATTTCATTTTTGGGAGGAAATAATGTAAAGAATATACTTAAAGTAATGAGATAGTTTTAGCTGTTAGAACAGTTGATTTATGTGCTTTAAAACTTGGGCTATGAGCAGCAGTGTCTAAGACAAAAATGTTTTCAAATTGAGTGATCTGTCTAACAATGTATTTTGAGCATGTATGGCAACAGAGTTCAAGCTGAAAAACCGGCAGTGAAAAGAGATGGACTTGAAAAATACTCAGCATCCTGAAATGTTAATTTCATAGAGTCTTGCTGCAAAGCTTTTTATTTGACACCTTTTAATTCTGAAGCGTTCAAAAATCAAAGAGTTGGAAAATGTATAGCAGGCATTGACAATGATTGGAATCTTCTTTCATTCCCTTTCCTTGATTGCACTGATAGAAAATTTTGTTCTGAAGTGCCAAATTAATATTTGCTAGCTTAATATCAGTTCTAAATATTGTTTTGTGAAGGTGATAGACATGCAAAAGATAATTTACTAAGTAATGGCCAGATAGGAAATCAAATGAAATTAACATTAAATGTAATTTTTTTTCTCCTTCCCAGCTATGAGACTGGTGTTTGGATACTTCGTTGGTACTCTCACTGCCTGTAGGAGTGGATGCTGAGAGTCCACTTGGCATGTTTAAGAATATAACTCAGTAGTCACAGCGTAGTTTATTTAATAGTGAAAGACTGGTTTATTTTCTGCACTCTTATAGGTATTATGCTAAAAGCTAAAATGCAGCCTTCATAGGAAACAAAGTCAAACTGTAAAAACTTGGAATGTTGTCCAAAATATCTACATAATTGAGTTATTTTGCAATCTTAGCACTATGGAAAAGGAATACAAGCAAAAGTTATTAAAATGTCGTTGAAGTATTTCTAATATGAGCTGATTAAAACAAAACAAAAACAGCTTTAAAAGAACTCAGTTTTCCTAATTCTCTTAATGTAGTCTTACTGAATATCACTTCTGGTTGCAAAATATTGAAGAAGCAAGTAAATGCTGGTATAAGTTTTAGTAAAGTTTTGTGTCAAAGGCAGGTGTATGTCAAATTTGAGTCTCTCCAAAATTAGGTAAAAAATACATCTCCTACTGAATGAAAGCTTTCATAATACTTTAGGTACTTAGCTCCAAACCAGGTGCATGCTGTTAAGCAGAGTATTTTTTTTTCTTGGCATAGGGTTTACGGCAGCCTTCTTTATTACATATAGCTAGAGTTTACAGAGAAAGAAGTACAAAGAAAAATGTTTTACCTTGTAAGTGTATATTGATGACACAGCTTTTGGGCTTTAATATAGCCACTCTTGTAAAATGATGTTTTAACTTTAGGTACCTATTTTGACATTTGGAGTTCTTATCTGTAAGTTTTGATAGAGTTGTTGCTTATTACAACAGTTCTTAATCTAATAAAACTACAAGAATTTAAACTTCGAAACCAGAATCTGCCTAGAGTAGATCAACCAAGTGTCCTCAATAGTTGCTTCAAATTTGTCTTCAAAATTTTTATTGTACATGATCAATAGGTGAGTGGACAGTTGGGAAATTTGAATAAAACTTGAGATATTTTGTGTTCAGTCATAAATTTCAGGCCAAGGAATATGTTCTAATACATGCTAGTTTACAAATACCAGTCCTACATTAACTCGTGGAGTTCAGTAAAGTTCTGCTAGCTTTGTCAACGCTGAGTTTATTGATGTTGCAGCTGTAGAAAATCAGAACATATTTTTCATCAATGAAAACCGTCATTTCCAAGGTGATTGTCTACAATGATAGAAATGCGGTATTTGTTCTTTTTCTCAAACTAAGAAATTGTTTGTTCAAATCAACAGAGTTAATTTGAAAAATCTATTTATTCCTGAACTTCTCGTGTAGATTTGCAGGGTGATGAGTTTATTTAGAAGTACGATACCTCTCAGACGTTGCCATTTACTCCTTGTCTTGTGAACATTTTTGTTGCAAAATATAGTCTCATAACAGTAGTCTCTTTTCGTTTTATCTTTGCAGCTATTTTGGAAAGAATGGTTTGACTTGGTTTAGACTTTCCCACGTTAGCCATGGATGTAGCACTTTCTCCCATGAGAACACAACAACTGGATCCCATGCCATCCGATGCATCTCCCATGCTCATAAACATGACTCCTACAGTGGAACAAGATGGGGAAGAGGACATCATGAAGGAGCTTGATTCTGGCCAGCAGTATGAAAAGCCTCCTCCTCTACACACTGGGGCTGATTGGAAGATTGTTCTCCACTTGCCAGAAATTGAGACCTGGCTTCGGATGACGTCTGAAAGAGTCAGGGATCTGACCTACTCTGTCCAGCAGGACTCGGATAGCAAGCATGTGGATGTGCATCTAGTACAGCTGAAGGTAGGATGAATTTTACATTGCAGACTTTTCAGTGAAGGTGGTTTACTTGACACTGCTACTGGTAAAGTAAACAAAAGGGCTTTCCGTAACTGCTGTAGCATGTCTGAAAACCTGTGTTAAAAAGTGAATAAATCCTTTTCAGGGAGATAATAGAAACTGTATCATTCTCAGATTTTTTGCAACATTATTTACTCATCACTTAATTCAACAGTCACAACCATATTAATGAACATGTTCACACTCCAAGAGCAGCTAATACAACACTAACAATAACCAGACCGGACATCTCAGAAGTGCCCAGAAATATTCCCATTGATTTTAATGGGCTTCAGTACCTAAAATGTCCAAATTTGTGTCCCAATAAGCATGGCTGCTCATTTGAAAACTAAGCAAGTTTCAGAGGCAGTAGGACAGAAAGATGGTTTAATGTCTGAACTTTCAGTGGTATAAAAGTTGTGTGAAGATTGAACTCAGGTGGGATTGCATACAAAATGTTAAGTGTGTAGATTTTTTTTCAGATTTGAGTTTGGTAAGAAGTATGTAGTGATAAGATTCGAATAGTCACGGCCACTAAATCAGCCTTCTCCCCTGCCCCCAACAAGAAAATGCATTAGCAAGACTGGACTTTGTCCCCACAAAATCTGTGTTTTGTGTAAAATAAAAGAGCAACAATCTCCTTTTCTCCAGCCCAACAACTGAACACAAGTATCTTTAAACAATTAAGTCTGTCTTGATCCCAGATTTAAATTTCGGTATCGAATCTTTAAAGATATTAAGGAAATTCAAGGTGAAATTCAAATAAATAGTGTCTGGGACTGCATATTTATGTTCATTTGCATGCCTTGGTTTGCTGCAGCAGATGAAGTGTGCTTTTGAAGGCAGCAAACAATCTCCAAAAATAGCAGGCAAATGTTATCTCTTCAGACTGAGCTGTCTTCGGAGTTGCATTCTGAGGCCTGTTTATGTGAACATAGTCTTCCTTCATACTCAGCGCGATGGTATTTTATTTGTGTTTATTTTAGGACTGAAGCTGTAGGCTGTCTTAAAATACAACTCTGTGTACTAGTGCTAATCATAGAGCAATTGTACTGTAATCAGTCCTAACCAGAGAGCTGATCTTGAGTTTTTTATGGTCCCACCACATTTCTGAAAAATTTGGGGTAGACATTGCTAGCTTTTGATGAGAGAAAGGACTATGTCTACAACGTGCAGAAGTTTTTTAGCAAATACATCTAAAAGGTATTTCTGCAGGCAGACGTAACAAATCTTGCTGGACTAGGTGCCAGTTCTGATCTGGAATTGCTTGTGGCCATATTAATGCAGTGCTGAGCTGAAACTAAAGAGCTGTGGAGCATGTGGGTGGTATTCGCACACAGCTTTTGGCTGGCTCAGAGCACAAGCAGAACTGATTTGTGCCTGCTTGTGAAATGAGAATATTCTGTGTATATAACTCATCCTCACACATCCACTAAAATGTTTTATTTCCAAATGGAGGCCACTGAATGAATAGCATTCTTCACAGTTTTCTCCTTTTTAGAGTTTATTCGTGAAGTTACAAGACTCCATGGTAGTTCATAAAATACTTTCCTAATGGTTTTTTCCATGTAAGCAGTTGCTGTGGCACCTAGGGATTGTTTGGGACTAGGAAGAGATCTCATTAATGCAACCGTAAAAAAGGGAAAAAGAATAACATGAAGGAATCTCAATTATCTGCAATTATCTGGCCTGTCAGCCTGGGGGACCTGTCATTGAGGGTGTCAAATATTCTATGTAGAGACCCTGGACTCATAGGGAAGCGCTCATTTTCTGTGTGTTTATACACGTGTGTATCTGTGTGCGTGCACGATAATGACTTGTATTTGAAAATATTTTTAAAATATTTGATATATTTTTAAATTTTTCGCAAAGTAACATAAAAATAAAAAGCTTTCAAAAAGATCTGTAGTAGTAGTAAAAAACACTGCAAAGTCTTAACGAACACATTAGGAATAGAGAACTTCTGTAACCTGCTTATCTTCAAACCTGTATACAGACAAAAAGGTAAGAATGTAAAAGCAATTGTTGTGGAAATGTTTTTATTCAGGCTTTAGATATATTTTAAATTGTTTATCCTTGTATCCTCTTGCCTTATAGAACTTAATGAAAATCATCTAAGCAAAAAAACCCCAACATAATCTCATTTATATCCTCTTTTTTTTTCATTTGTTCTGTGCTCTGATAATTCTCTTTGAGGGGCTCCTTTCAACTGACCTGGGTCCTTCTGGAATTGTCGTGCCCAGGCATGCCACAGCGCTCAATATGAAGATTCACCATTGCTAGAAGACTGGAAAAAGTATTTCACGTCTTTCAAACAATACATAGCAGTTTAGTATTTTCTTTTTTTTTCACAACAGCAGGAGATGGTTGATTCATGTTCGGCTTGTGATTCACTATGACTCCCAAACTCCTTTGCTATACTGTGGGTTTTTTACCTCTCTCTTATCCATTTTATCTGTGAAATTTTACACGTAGGATTTTGCCTTTGTCCACTATTGAACTTTTGTTTTTTTAATCTCCCATTTATCAAGTGTGTCCATGACTTTTTCAGTTCCAAATATGTATTCTGGTATGTTTGAAGTACCTTCCCCAAGCACACATATTGTCGTCATCTGCAAATTTAAGAAGCCTTCTCTCTGCTCCTTTGTCCAAATCATAAAGACAAAAATGAATGATATAGACTCAGGATAAAAGTCTAGTTTCCCATAATAGTTTCTGAATTTGCAGTAAGGCAAAGAATTTTTTATTTTCTCATAGTTTGTTTTCCTCAGCCAGGAGAGGTCCAATTCCATTTTCAGGCAGCTTTCTACTTGTTTTGGATGCTTGAAGTTGATTTCCTTCCTCTGCCTGTCAGTTGGCTCGTGGTGATAGGGCTGGTTTGAGGATCTAGGCCATAGCAGACTTTTTATGTTATTCCTTGGAAAAATTACTCAGCAAACAGATCATCTCTTTCTGTTAATATTTGCTCTGTACTCCTGTTGCAGATCTGTCTGTGCTTCTGCTCTTTGTGTAATCAAGTGTTGTTTCTTTTTTGTGGCTCATTCCCTGGGGATTTTGGTGCTTGCTGGCAGTCTCTTTTCATGCTACATGACTGTCCTGGTTTGGCCCAAACCAGGCCAATAAGTCTTAGAGAAACCAAGGTCACTGCTAAATTCCTCACTGCTTATGAGTGAAGAGCCGAAGGGGGTCGCACCTGCAGGGAGGAGCAGACAGGGCAGGTGACCCAAAATTGACCAACGAGGTATTCCATCCCATACATGTCATTCTCACTTTCCTATTTATCACTAACCCACTGCCTCCTGGGGGTGGGGCCCAGGAGGGAGGGGCCCTTCTGTCTCCCACTGATTGGTACCAGCTTTGCCAATTCTCCAGTTAAAAGCCTGCAGGTGTGATGGTAGGGGGAGCTACTGCATTTTCCCCTCTGCCCGTGCTGGGGGGAGCAACTCTGCCTGAGGAGGATTTCCAAGCTCTTGATCTTGGTTTTGTATATATTTGTATATATTTGATTATTTCTATTATTATTGTACTCTTTTTCATTACTATAGTTTATTAAAACTGTTTTAACTTTCCAACCCATAAGTCTCTCTCCCTTTTCCCTTTCCCTTCGGGTGGGGGGGGGAAGGGTTAACAGAGAGCGTCTGCCACAGGTTTAATAGCCAGTCCAGCTTTAAACCGTGACAATGACTTAGGGCTTTACTAGCCACTGCTCATCCTTTGAAAATACTTGTTTCTCTCACTTTTGCAATGCCCTTTCTCAGAACTAGCCACGCCACGAGTGAGAGGCTTGTCTTACATTGTCCCTTGGGAAATTTCCTGGAAAACTCAACTTCACATGAGTGCTTCAGTGAGCTAGATGCATGAATCATAACTCTCCAGGGTCCGGAATGCCTTATATTAGTCATTTATCTGGTCATGACTCTTAACTCAAGCTGTGCTAAGATACATTTACATTTCTCTAACACATTCAGTGTAGCTGTTACCAATTGCAAATATTTGTAAAAGAAATGGAAAAAAAATCTGTTTTTACTACAGGCAAATCTAAAAGTGCTCTCTCTGTCCTTGTATTATGTTAACCTGCTGAGATGCTTTCATGATCCATTTCTATTTTTTATTCTGAATAAAATATTCTTGCTTTTACAGCAAATTCTTTCTTGGAATCCTCCTGAGGTCCAACTTGGATTCAACTCTCATTCTTCTGCTTTACTTTATATCCCTTATCCTTCTCAGGGAAGGGTCTAGTGTTTCAACTCAGTGATTACTGCTTTCTTTTTGAAAAAAAACTGTCATTTTGGATGATCTAGTATAATCTGCAGTATTTGAGATGTCTGTTAACTTCTAACTTATTGTGGAGTAAACCACTCGACCACCACTTCATGACTTAAATGTCTGAACCATATATTATATATGTAACCATTATCCTTTTGCTATTTCTGTTTCCACTTTTTGGGGGGCGAAGGAATTTTTAGTTGCTTTTCTCCTTGTACTTAAATCCTGGATAAGAGAAGAGTGTAAGGAATTATCAAAGCAAGATATTAAAGGATATTAGTTTCTAATATATTTGCAGCTAGGCACAGGTTATTCCTTTTTCCATTCCATTACAAGTATTTTGAAAAAATGCGAAACCAGGGTACTATAGGTGTCTTTCTCTCTCATCCCCTCCTCTTGAATTCAGTAGAATTTTATTGAATAAATAATATTAAATATTGCTAATTTTATTGAATAAATACTGAAGGCTGGACCAAACGACTTTTCTGAGTACTTTTCAACTTTTTTTTTTCCTGTATCAGTTCCTTTCAAGAGTAAAAGTCAGTATTTTTTTTTGGTGTTCAATTTAGTCACTCAAAATATGGCTGAGTCTGGAAGATAACTCCAGTAGTTCAGTTTATTGTAATTTGGAACTCAGAACTGCCTTTATAATAATCAATAAAAGAACTTATTCAATGCTATCAGCACTGCTGAAGTACCTCATCTACCACATGTGTCTCTGTAATGTTAGAAGCAGGGCTATTCTTTCTTCTCACCTTTGGTTTGATGACTCTCAATAGCTGTATTATTCTGAGGCTTGTGACAACATACCTTGCTTCTGCAGTTGTACAACATTTCAGCTGTGCTATCTAAACCACCTTTAACTAAGTGCACAGATGAATTTTCCCTAGAGTCTGAATCTCTAAACTGTACAGACAGCTGTGTATTGTAAGAGAGCTTGGAGAAGCATTAAGCCTCATCATGTTACCATAACATAATCGATATTTTACAAATGATCACAGAAAATGTTAGTGACAGTCTTTACAGAAGGATGTATAGATGAAACTCCTAATGGAAATACTGCGTGGACTGCTTTATCTCGACAGAAGTTTGCCGCAAGAGATAACCATTATACTGAACAGGTGAAAATAAAACCTTAATTGGAGAGGTTGACGGTAACTTTGTTCAGATGTTTGGCTTGCAGACAAGATATGATCCTGATACTTCAAGTGAAGGGTTGCTATGCACATTTATGATAGTTGTTATTCAAAAGGAGGCAAAGGGAAATAATGACTCTTAAATTCACAGAGATATTTCTGAGAAGACTTCTGGGCATGTTTAACAGTTATACTTCATGAAGCAAATTTCTCTGGCATACCTTCCATGTGTGGGTGTTAGTATGAGTGTCTATAAAAATACACATTTGATTATAAACTGCGACTTATAGCCCAATGGAGACAACTTAAAGACATACTATTGTATTTAGCTCTGAGGACCAACAAGTTGTTGCACATAAATTTGTGGAAGTGTTGTTATTTTCAGAGAGTCTCAGGTCTAGCAAATAGGTTGATTTGATTTTGACACTATTAACAGTCCTGTACTAAGGAGTCACCTTAAGTTGCATATGAAATAAAATTAGCTTAAACACCATTGAAATGCAATTCAGTTAACAAAAATGAATGTTTAAGGGTTTTCTGTGCAATAAGATATCTCTACTCTGAAATGTGATTTTCAGATTTTGAGAACTATTTTAGTTTGTCATGCACAGAACATGCACACCAAATGTTCCTAAAATGAAAGTAGACTATAACTACAGGGAAAATGTAACTTCTTTCATACTGTACTAGTTAACATGTCCTAAATGTATAGGGCTGTGCTTCTCAAAGTGACTCTCTTAAAGCAATGACACTTGATAAATTTGTCTCCTTAATCCTGTTTAAAGCTGTAAATTTCTCTGAGAAAATTAATCTGAAAAGTTTAAAGTTTGAAGGAGCTCGAATGTTTCAGTTGAATGCTGAGAGGGAGGGGGAATATTTTCCATGCTATCAACAAGCATAAGCAAACCCAAATTTACTGAAGAATTTTTAAAGAGCCATTTCTTGAAATAGTTGAGGTTTTGGTGTCTACTACAGATTTAAAGCAATTAAATTATTCAGAATCTTCAAACTCTTTAGTAACTTCAAACATAAAAAAGAAAATGCTAGCTGCACCTGTATTGCAGACTCACAGTTCTGAGTATCAGGATTTCTTTACTGCAAATTTGGTAAGAAAACTTTAGGTCTTGGTTCTGTATGTAACATATGGGATATTTCTGTGTTAGGTTAATTATTTTAAGGAAAATACATACAAAATCACTTTGCTGTTATCCTTTTTTATCCTTTTCTTCCCCCAATTCAACCCAAGATCTCATCTCATGACAGGTGAGACTTAAATACTAAATGAACAGTAATTTGACTATAAACATATCATGTATTACATGGTTTTTATGCATAGTGATTCCAAAGATGTGACGGTCTTTGTAGATTATGATATAAGTAACTGCAGATGTGACTTTTTTTTTTTTTTTTTTAGCCAGATGGCTTAATACAAATACAACATAGGCAGAAATATGCTACCTGACTCACTGCAAATCAAAACTAGGTTTGCTTATGGAAGTATGGTGAAAGACTAGATAATAAATACATTTACCTGTATGGAACATTGCCAGTGGAATATATTCATTTAAACGTGTAGAATGTGTTTATATTACACTGGTATTAGTGAAAAACTTTTTTTGAAGGGGAAGGGTTAGGGTTAAGATCACATTCTAGCTCAGCCCCTAGTCAAATGCTAAATTTATTGCACACTCCTCCCAGCAACCTCAGTGGTGCAACTTTATATGCTTTAATTCACCTAGCATTTAACCAATGGGTAATAGGACTTATTTGGATAAAAAAAGATTTGTCGTGGGTAATTTTTTAAAAACTGTTTGTAGAATCTATCCTATTTCTTAGGTTCAAGTTATTTTTCAGACCAAATATATTATGCACTCCAAAAATGTGAGGCACTCACAAGGAACTCTACAGAAGCAGATGATATATAATAATATATATCTATAATGCTATAATGATAGCTTGGTATGTCTATATATTGGCAGAACATATCTGCTATATGTATTTGTTCTATGCTTTGTAAACACAAGATTTCATACACTATTTGAAGGAAGCAGTTGGTTGGTTAAGAAGTTGTATTCCTATTCAGTTAGTTTCTGAACAGGTCGGTGGAATCACAGTATTCAGTAGGGCAGTTGAGTGTAAAGGCTAGTAAATACAGATTAACTGTTCCGAAGTTGGGCTTTGCAGAGACTACCCTTTACTTACAGTCCAGGCTTGACCATCAAACAGGTGGTTTTATTAGCTTTTCTTGTCTTATGAGTAGTTGAGTGTGCCTACATTTCTCTTAAAAAATGTTTTTGAAAAAAAGCCAGAATGGAAAACATGGAGTACCAGAAATAAACCCGTGTTTCTCAAAATCTATTTGGTCAAACAATCACACTGTTTAGAAGCCTGCCAACTTGTATGGCATTTCTACAGTCTTGCTCAGATTGATGTTTTAAATGAAAAAGATGTGACTTGTTTACCACATCTTAACATGCTTTACTACAATAACACCACATCTATAAAATTAATCTTGATTTTGTAGCTTTTAGGCTAAATTCTCTTCTGTCTGAGGGGAACAAACCCACTTTTTCCATATCCCTCAAAAATTGTCCTAGTCCCTTGGCTATACGTTATCAAATGTAAACAGAGGCCAATGCTCTGTTCTATATAAGGTGCAATCCTGGAGGCGTTAGGCATGCTGTTTGCTCACCTACTGGGTCAGTGACTTCAAGGATGAAAAT
This sequence comes from Nyctibius grandis, assembly GCF_013368605.1. Lineage (NCBI taxonomy): Eukaryota > Metazoa > Chordata > Aves > Nyctibiiformes > Nyctibiidae > Nyctibius > Nyctibius grandis. The sequence goes on from NC_090661.1 coordinate 42,698,050, forward strand.
TAAGATCGAGTAAATGTCAATTTTCAAAGACTAATTAGGTTTAGAAATTAGGTGCAAAGTTGCTCAGACTTGCCAGAACTGGTGTAGTCTGAGCTCAGAAATGCAAAGTTTTAGGCACCTGGATACTCTTAATGGAATGAGCAAGAGAGGTGTACCTGTGGTATTTAGATATCTACGAGTTAAATGGCAACTGAGCATTGGCAACTGAGTCATTGCTAGGCCACTCTCCATCATCTTTGCTAAGTCGTGGGCAACGGGAGAGGTGCCTGAGGACTGGAGGAAAGCGAATGTCACTCCAGTCTTCAAAAAGGGCAAGAAGGAGGACCCGGGTAACTAGAGACCGGTCAGCCTCACCTCCATCCCTGGAAAGGTGATGGAACAACTTGTTCTTGGTGCTGTCTCTAGGCACATCAAGGACAGGGGGATCATTAGGGGCACTCAACATGGCTTCACCAAGGGGAAGTCATGCTTAACCAACTTGATAGCCTTTTATGAGGACATAACCCGGTGGATAGATGATGGTAAAGCTGTGGATGTGGTCTATCTCGATTTCAATAAAGCGTTTGACACGGTCTCCCACAGCATCCTCGCAGCTAAACTGAGGGAGTGTGGTCTGGATGATCGGGTAGTGAGGTGGATTGTGAACTGGCTGAAGGAAAGAAGCCAGAGAGTGGTGGTCAATGGGACAGAGTCCAGTTGGAGGTCTGTGTCTAGCGGAGTCCCTCAAGGGTCGGTACTGGGACGAGTACTATTCAATATATTCATTAATGACTTGGATGAGGGAATAGAGTGCACTGTCAGCCAGTTCGCTGATGACACAAAACTGGGAGGAGTGGCTGACACAACGGAAGGCTGCGCAGCCATTCAGAGAGACCTGGACAGGCTGGAGAGTTGGGCGGGGAGAAATTTAATGAAATATAACAAGGGCAAGTGTAGAGTCCTGCATCTGGGCAGGAACAACCCCATGTATGAGTACAAGTTGGGGACAGACCTGTTGGAGAGCAGCGTAGGGGAAAGGGACCTGGGGGTCCTAGTGGACAACAGGATGACCATGAGCCAGCAGTGTGCCCTTGTGGCCAAGAAGGCCAATGGCATCCTGGGGTGTATTAGAAGGGGTGTGGTTAGCAGGTCGAGAGAGGTTCTCCTCTCCCTCTACTCTGCCCTGGTGAGGCCGCATCTGGAATATTGTGTCCAGTTCTGGGCCCCTCAGTTCAAGCAGGACAGGGAAGTGCTAGAGAGAGTCCAGCGCAGAGCCACGCAGATGATTAAGGGAGTGGAACATCTCCCTTATGAGGAGAGGCTGAGGGAGCTGGGTCTCTTTAGCTTGGAGAAGAGGAGACTGAGGGGTGACCTCATTAATGTTTATAAATATGTGAAGGGCAAGTGTCATGAGGATGGAGCCAGGCTCTTCTCAGTGACATCCCTTGACAGGACAAGGGGCAATGGGTGCAAGCTGGAACACAGGAGGTTCCACATAAATATGAGGAAAAACTTCTTTACGGTGAGGGTGACCGAACACTGGAACAGGCTGCCCAGAGAGGTTGTGGAGTCTCCTTCTTTGGAGACATTCAAAACCCGCCTGGACGCGTTCGTGTGTGATATGATCTAGGCAATCCTGCTCCGGCAGGGGGATTGGACTAGATGATCTTTCGAGGTCCCTTCCCATCCCTAACATTCTGTGATTCTGTGATTCTGTGACAGGACAAGGGGCAATGGGTGCAAGCTGGAACACAGGAGGTTCCACATAAATATGAGGAAAAACTTCTTTACGGTGAGGGTGACCAAACACTGGAACAGGCTTCCCAGAGAGGTTGTGGAGTCTCCTTCTCTGGAGACATTCAAAACCCGCCTGGACGTGTTCCTGTGTGATATGGTCTAGGCAATCCTGCTCCGGCAGGGGGATTGGACTAGATGATCTTTCGAGGTCCCTTCCAATCCCTAACATTCTGTGATTCCGTGAGCAAGATGATTCAGGACTGCATTGTTGCCTACTTTCTGTCCTAATGTTTATTCTGCTCTTGTCATTAAACTCACTTAAGAACACATTCCTGAAGGCCCAATCTTAACTTCCTAATGGAAAAAAAAAACCTGTTAGAGTTGCTTATAACATTTCTCAATAAATACATGAATGCATTGGATTACTGCTAGTTCTATATTAATGTTAGTGCTGAAACCATTTTTGGTGTTACAGACATTTTATACTAAGCAAGTATCTGTTAAGCCTATGGAGACTCTTACATGTTTTTGACTTCAAGTATTGCTAGTGACTATATTGATTTATTAATATTCAGACAATCTGTTTTTCAACAGTAATTTAGAAAAAACAATATACACGAACATTTGTAATCTAATTCTAAATTATGATCTAGTGTAGTTGTAGATAATACTGCAATTTCAAAATAAAATTTTATACCTTTAGCATTTAGCTAATGCACATTGATAGTAAATTTTTTTTAAAAAAAGTAAATAATGGCAGGTTAACACAATACTTTTTAAAAATTAGGTGGATTTAAACTGTGCCATTCAGCCTAATAGAAAAAGCTTTCTCCCTCTACTGCTGATATTGTTCAGTCTGTGTAGATACAATGAAGTTAAACTGATTTTCTTTCTCCTGTTAGAATTTAGTAAACGAGTCTATTGATATAGCCTATATTTATGCAAACCCATTGTCTTCTGATTGTCTGTATGGGTGCCGTAGGAGACGTAGTGTGAACACAGAAGTAGAGTATATGTTTTACTGGAGATTCGGTTGCCTTCTAAAGAAAGCTGGTCTTTATTTGAGGGATCAAGTTAAGATGGAAGGCTGCTGGTTAGAATATAATAAGAGGAAGAAAGAATTGGGAGCTAATAGAAGGAAGAAAAAATGGAGAAACACTAAGAAATTCCTATCTGTTGTGATATCATTTCTGAGTAGAAAAGTGGGAAGTACTTGGTTAGTCTGCTGTTATCTATGTATCAAGGGAATGCAAGTAGCTAAGAGCTGGAAAGGACTTAACTGGTAACCTCAGTGAGAATGGAGGATATGGCTTGCATAATTTATCAGGATAAAAGAATAAATAATAAATGTCGCAGACAGTTTGCTGGCCCGTTCTTAAGCTTGGACTTTCTTTCTAGAAGAGCAGGGAAAGGAATGATAGGGATTACTGCTCTTGTTGACAAAGGGACTTGAATATTCCTTGGAAAGGTAGAAGACACCAGCACTGGATATCACTTCTGGCAGAGATTTTTAAAAAAGAAAAAAAACAAAGGCATAGATTGCCTAAATTGACTCATTTATGATCCATATGCATGGTCTTTGGAAAGGAATTGTGAACAATGTGCGGAGCATCTAAGCCCTTCCCTTAGAGCAGGGGTACAATTTGAACAGCTCCTTAAATCAGCTTGAGTTTCTTCAAAGAAAACTAGTAAGGATACACAGAGCAAAAATACTGCAACCTATGACATCCCTTCCAAGCGAGTGCTCTTCTTGCGAGAGTAGAGACACATTCATTAGTTTTTTAGCAATGTATTTGGACATAGAAGGGTGATGTGTAATTCAGGGGAGTATAAATATAAGAGCAGAGTAGCATCTGCAGTGCTATGGAGGTCTTCAGGTTGTCCTAAAATAAACATTTGGATTATTCAGCAGTCAGGAGACTCAGAAGAAAGGTAAACATTTGCCTGTGCAAAGGGAAATGGGGGTCTTAGGAAAAAAGTGGGTGTTTTACTGCTCTCAGTTTCTTCATCTAGTTCTAAAAATAAAACCTCTGCAAAACCTCACTCTCATTTGGGTATCTACACTTTTGAAACATATACTTATTCCAGAATTTCTGGTTTAGACCTCAGCAATACATGAATGCATGTAAGTGCGCTTTGACCAAATATAATGATTATTTCTCCCTCTTCTCACTCCACATTGCTCCTGCATTAAAATATGATAATACAAGCTTTAGAAAATGAGCTAATGTACTCTACCAATGGTCTCTGGAGAAATATTAAAGTAAATATCAAATTCCAGCACAGATGTTTCCTATTATAGTCTCATCTAGTCTGTATCCCAATCTGACTCAAATGCAAATGTTTACTGGATGTAATGATATAAATGCTTTTCAGTATGATGAAAAAATGTTGTATATTAAGTCATCATGCAAATTAATTAACCAAAACATTTGCTGGGGGAATGTATTTTGTTTTTTAGTATGTGTATATGCGATGATAGTAACACCTACTGATGTTCAGATTTGCTGGAAAAAAACAAAGTAATACTATTTCAATGGTATGAGTAAGACTTAGTAATGCCAACTTTTTAAATTAAAGGTTACTGACACTATATTATTATTTTTATTTGCAAGTAAGGATGCCAATGGGAATTTTTATTATGGTAGCTGAGACTGTTGAAAGAATTGATTTTATAAATATATATGTATATATGTAAATATATATGTGTGTATATCTGCATATAAACAAAATCATACACACAGAAAGCCACATAAATCCTCCTGGTGATTTTTTTCTTGAGGATTTGTTTGAGTCTATATGTAGTTCAGAAGGTAGAATATTATTATGTTTTATAACAGGCATCTAGTTCTGAACTGCATAGTGAACTATTATGTTTACAGATATTTTCTTGTTTTGCATATTTCAGTAGGCTTTGTGGACATATTTCTTATCCGTCATTATACTGGCAGGGTTTGTTGCTTTTTCAATTTATAACTACATGTCACTTATAATAGATGTCTAAAAACTGTAATATAGCATAAGGGCGCAGTCAAAGAACAGCCGCAGAAAATTGCACAAAATGTAAGGAATTTTTTAGTTTGCTTCATTATTGTTAAAACTGCCTGATGGGCTTTTATTACAAATTGACAAGAAATTTCAGGTTATAGGGTGTTTGCTGTCTGAATGCCAGAAATGCAACATGAATATTTCAGTACCATAGCACACTTGCATTTTAGTAAGAACAAGTTCCACAGGTTTGTGATTTTTAAATATCCCTGGATATTTGACTCTTGAATTATATGAATTCTTTCTCAGAATGAAATCCCTTTCTTTATAGTTACCCATTAAAGAGCCTTCTGTGAGTTGATGTGATTCCTTTGTAAATCAATTAAAATCTCACAACTAACAAGCAAGTAATCACAGAAAAAGGATGTTGTGTATTTTCCTGTGGAGAACGCAATGGCATGTCTGTGTAGCTATGTTTATGCTTTTAACTGAAATGTTGCCCTTTGCATAGTACCCATCCTATGACTGAGGTGCATGAAATATCTTCTGGAGGATTGAGATGAAGTTCACGTGGCCTTCTCTGAGCCTGATCTGTCTTCTTCGGGCAGTCTGGGAACCATGCTGGACCCTGATCTTTTCTTAAGGATTGCTCTGGAGCTTGGCCTCATTGTTTGCATCTAACAAATATAGCTGGGTGGCAAGTCTGGGCAGGAGCCTAGGTTCAGGCTCATGTCTGACTGACAGTGTAGGTGTAGTGATGTCATCTTCTTCGGAAAATGTTATAAATATGCACTAGATTTTTTTTCTTGGATTGTCTTATGCTTCCTTGATTTGTGTGTAAAGAAATGTTAAATTATTATATACATACATCCAAAAGATTTGATCTGAAGATTTTAACGTATTCCATGTAATTATCTCTAGTGACATTGTGCAGAATCAGAGACAGATGAACAAGCTTTTTCTTTGAACAGGAGCTGAACTATTTACAATGGACTATGCAGAAATAGGGAGGAAAAGGAGAATTAATACCTACCAGTTCAATCTGTTAAAGCTTTATGGATACTCTCTCCTCTTTCTCCCTGTAAATGATTCCCTGGAGGAAGATAATAGCTTTTGTGAAGTCAGTTATGAATCTAGGCCTTGCATTTCAAAAGATGAAGCACTTCTTTTTTTGGAAGTGTTTCCATTTCTTTTTGGAAAACACATGTAATTTAGAAGGTGTAAAGCAGCACTGCATTCACAATTGTAGCACTCCAAAATTCTGACAGACCTTTCATAAGTTTTCACAAAATATAAAATCTACTGAATGTAGTAATACATTGCAATTCCCCTTTCCCATTGAGCAGTGTACTTTTCATAATCTGTGTTAGCTAAGAAAATACATCTCATAACTTTCAGTGAATTATATTGCTTTTATTCTCCTCAGTTGGCCCTGTAACCGTACCTGTCCTTAGCTGTGGTTTCATACTTCAAAAGGGACTTGAAACAAGTTACAATATACAGTCTTATCTTTTAGTGAGGCCATTCATCTCTTTGCATTCTGATGAGTACATTTACTTCTGATCACAGATTATACAGACATTGAAAAGACGAGAAAGCAACTAACGTTTCTGCAGAATAATTTCTGTAGATTTAGTCATAATTTATCTGGTAATGTATAGGGGAGAGACTATTTTATATTGGCATTTTCAATGTGATTGTGATCTGACATTCTGAAATATGTTCTTTTTAATAACTGACATATATGTAGGGGCATATATGTGCATAAATATATGTCTATGTCTATATATCATGTTTGTAATACCATAAAAGAAATTCAGTGCGACTACTACCTCACTATTTGTATATCCACTTATTCCTCATGCATTTATATTTTTTCTCCAAGATTCTTCTGAATTATCTGCCCTAAAATATTTGAGCTACTATACTACAATTCGCTGTAGTACATAATTTAATTTGTGTGTGTGTGTAAGATTTGTGTGTTTGCAGTTCACCTTCTTCATGGTTATTGAGGGCGACTCTATGTCTGTGTGTCTATTTAGTACACTGACAGAATAAAACCTGATAGAATATTGCTAATATCCTTTGGGAAGCAAAAATTGTACTCAAGGAGCAATGTTTTGTTGCAAATGGCTCAAAGTATCTGTACTTTTGGATACAGTAAAGTATCCAAATGACCCCCAGAATAATAGAAACAGAATTGAATTTTTAAAGCAATTAAGCCGTGTGGGATGAGCAAAATGGTTTATACACCACCCAGTCAGCTTGTATGAAAGGTATGGCTGGAATTTGCCACTACATCCCAGCACTGTCCAGCAGCTAGAAGACAAAATTGTCAAATGGAAGTCTGCAAAATCATTAGCCAGCTATGCTCTAAAATCACAGAGCTGAAATACTCAACTGAATATTCTTAGTTGCTCTTCAGCAGTTATTTTGAGGCTATATTTTTAAGAAGCAAGCAAGGCTGGAAACCTATTAATTAAGTCCAGGATTTTGAGGTAATAAATGAATTTCACAATACGGACATTTAAGGATATTATCAAGTATCATGAGACTCATGATAAAGGGAAGAAGGATATTTCCAAGGGCAATACAGTAGGATTTGTATAGACATGGTACCATTTAAGCTATCATATGTATTCTTTGCTGAGGTCACCTGGACTTCTTTCATATAGTGTTTATAGGGACTTCCTGAAAGTTCAGATGCCTGATTTAGCTGTGAAGACAGGACAGTTTGTTGCACATTTGTTTGTCCGCTATCAGGTACAGGGATCCCTTCTTTACATATTTTTCACATGGGGCTATCATCTTAACTTGAAATGGATAATTTTGATACATTGGATTAAAATAGCAAATGTTATGCAATGCGTTACCTGTAAATGTGTGTAACCTCATATGGATTTTCACATATAATGCACACAAATACAATCTTCTCTTCAAAGACTAGCTTAAGTATCCACTTTGTTTTTGAATCTAGGCCAGCAGTTCAGTATGAGGGATTAAGGCAGAGGTAAATAGGAAAAGTATAGATGGGAAGGGAGCCAGTCTCTTTTCTCTATAGGAACATTGCATCTCTGGTTATGAATAACATTGTTTTCTTTCAGAGAAACACAAAATACTGACAATGCTGTATTTCTTTCAAACGTCAGGTAGAATAAGTAAGGAATGCTGAAAACATGCTTTTTTACCACATTACAATTTCAATTATATGCTTTTGATTTTCAGCCGAGAACTTCAAGAATAGCTTCCCTGACTCAAATCTGTTCCAGATTCTTTCTTGATCCTAATTATGAATGAAATACTTGTCTCTCAGTGTCTACCCCTCTTTTCTCTTTCTTTTTCTTTTTTTTTTTTTTTATTGCTAAGGAATAAATAAATACAGCATCAAACTAAGTGTTTGAGTAGCAAAGACTTCATGGTGATCTCCACTGCAATTTAAACCACCGTTCTCAGTTTTGTAGTTCCAGTATTTGGGATTGATTTGTGAATTTTGCACCGGTTCTTAATTGTTAGCTGGATTTTCTTTTCTACTGTTTTGTCTTATATAGGAGACCTGAAAAAGATAGCAAATCAGAATGACAGGGCCACACCTGTAAGTTATTCCAGAGATTGCTTGAAAAATTACCAAGGAAAAACCCATGTTATGTAGGTATGTAACAAACTGCTGAAAAAGTGGTTTTCCTTTATTCAGAAGAATACACGTGTCGGTGCAGACCACCTCAGGAGTTTTATTTTGTCAGGTTGCAAATCAATTTCTAGCTATCAGTTGCGAGCTTTATTTTCCAGCCTCTCTCCTCTGTTTTCTTTTCCCTTCTGCTCTTTTCAAGTTCTCTCACAATTTTTGTCTTTCAAAACTCCCATCTGATTCTCGTCCTTTTTCACTTTCTTCTTCCTGTTTGTCCTTCACCAAAGCACATTGCCGAGTCATCTGCTACCATGCTGAATTGCTACTTCAAAAACTTTTCTTTCTTTCTTAACCTGGACCAATGCCATGTTCTGTGGAGAGGGCAGGAGCCTGCCAGAGCACATGTTTAAGAAATACTTACTGCATTAGAAATGAAGGAGGGAAGTAGAGGACAATGCTGTTCTCTACACATGGGCCTTATTTCATTCTAGTGCCTTTTTTTAAAGTCTGGCTTTGTGCAATTTCTGTGACAGTAGAAGAGTAAAGAGAAAGTTCCATTTAAAATCTTTAATACCTTTTCTAGTATGCTCAAAACAATGAACGCATGGGTTCTTAGGGTGTAGGACTTGCTTCTGCTTCAAAGAGTTTCTAGTATGGTCGTGGTATGTTCCTGCAGCAAATTAGCTGCTCAACAGTTGGCTGTGTGTGTTGGCACACAGTCCTGCACTACTAGAATCTGATCTTGCTGACTTTAATGGAGGCTTTATACTTAGTCTTGCATGTTCCCTTATTAAAGACCAAGATTCAGCTGTTATGATTGAATGGCTACTGTTTTTGTTGCCTTGTTCTTTGAATAATCTGGCCTTGAATAAGAAATACAGCTATTAGCATTCATAGAAAGGAGGCAACTTAGTTTTGGTAGTGAAAAATGGTAACTGAGAAGGAACTATAAATTAGACATCTATAAGAATTTCCAAGAATTCTCCATTAAGCTGCAATTATCAAATGCTTCAAGTCTACTTTGAGGGCCTCACTTCATCAAACTGTTCCAGGCAAGTGGACTTTACTCTTTTGCAGAATCAGCTGCGACTGGGAAATTACTCAGTGCATAAAAGTCTGCTTACCAGGGCCACAATGAACAAAAATTTAAAAAGCTACACAAAGTCAAAACCTCTGCATTTAGTAATATACAGAAAGCCAGAGAACTAATGTACGTTTAGGACATAGTTTTGCAAACGTGCATGATGGCAACTTTATGCTCCTGGGAAGCCCTTAAACTGTATGGAACCACTCATGTGGAATTTAATAACACATTTGAGTTACTTTTTAACAAGTAAATAACATATTTATAGTGTTGTACCTTGTAGAGCTATTTTTGTAAAGGATTAAAATGTCTTTACTGCATTTTACTCCTATTAGAAAAATTACTTTCACAAGGTACAAGTTTTTTATCATGTAGGAAAATCTTTGTAATTTATGTTCTTGGTGCACTGTATAAGAAGATAAAGAACACAGAATCACAGAATGGTTTGGGTTGGAAGGGACCTTAAAGATCATCTCGTTCCAACCTCCCTGCCATGGGCAGGGACACCTTCCACTAAGACCAGGCTGCTCAAAGCCCCATCCAACCTGGCCTTGAGATAAATTATAAGCTTCAAAAATATTGGCTTTATGTGTAATTAATTGCATTTATTATGTACATTAATTTTCTTCTCATTTGTTATTTCTATTCATAAAGAATTTGCGAGAAAACCATGCTAAATATGGTGTCCTAGAAAGCTAGAATTTCTGTAAAAAAAAAAAAAGGGCGGGGGGAAAGCCCAACATGAAAACCCAGAGCCTCTGTGCAATAGTCTTCAGTAATAATGTTCAGTAACTTCAATATTAAAAAAAAAAGCAATGAGATGTTTCAGCTGCAGATCGCTCGACGCCAGGCAGATTTCGGTTGCGGTTGTGCAGCAGCACCACCTGGTGCTCCGGGGAGACGGAGGAGCTGCCCGGCAGCTGCTGTTGCTGCTGAGCGGAGAAAAAAAAGAAAAAGGGAAAAAAATAATAATAAAAAAGAAAATAAAAAAGTTTTTTATCACATGCACAGAGCGTTGGAGCATCAATAGAAATTTGCAAGGTTTTTTTAATGTGTATCTGAAAAAAGTTGTTACTAATGTGTCAAATTTAGCATAGTAAGACTTACAAAATAAAATGCTTGATCTTGCAATGGTTGAGCTAATATAGAGCCCTCAGGAAAAGGTGTGTACATTTATGTATATACTTATATTTATAAATATTTATACTGGTACTCCTGTGAAACATTCAATTTATACAGTGCTTTATACGAAAAAATAGCCTGGCAATGCTGCTAATGAGGGACAGTGTTTAACTTAACAGTGTTCCTGAAGAGGGGCACCTATAACACCAGAAATTTCTCCTTAGATACAAAATTACAGCTTCTCCAGTTCTGCATGGGTCACTGGGTAAATTAATGTTTTAGTTGTTTTTACCCACTATTTTAAAGTTTTTTACACAGTGCAAGTTAGCATGATCACACCCACTGTGTACTTGATATAATGCAGACCAGACAGACACAATGTGACTTCTACTGAAGTCCAAAATAAACTGGTAGCAAAATCAGGAGCAAGAACAAGTTCTTTCAGTTCCACCAACCCACGAGACCACTGCTGTTATCACCCCTCACCCTCTCGGGCAGTTCCTAAGGCAAGCTCGCTCTCTGTAATAGCATGGTTCTTTTACTGTTTTGTTTACATGTCACAATTTATTTTAATCAAAATGGGCTTTTATATTGTGCAGTAAGCATTATTACAAAACGAGTTTTCTGGAAGAGATGCAGACATCAATGTAACAACATCCTGGAAATGTAATGTATCCAGCATGATAAGGTTTGAGAAATGCCCTTATGTATTAAGTAGACTAATGGATTTTGTTTACTTCCTCTGATAAGTTAATGACCATCTAAATATCTAACATCTAAATATGTTTCTAAATAGAGACATGATAAACTCCTTTTATCCAAATGTACTCGTTTTCCCTCACTGAAAAAACAAAAGAGAAACAGTGAAAAAGATGTAAGATAAGCTGAACTTGAGGCTCAAAAAGAGGCTGATTATATGAGCTGGCACGTATCCTCCAAAGTATCTGTGCTCTGCCTTAGAAATCTCTGTGTGTGCGTTCCCTTCTTTTTTTTTTTTCCTTCTGTGAAGTCCTGTAAGAATTATTCACACATAACACATATAGCTGTGCACATCAAACCTAGTAAGAAGCAATGTGAAATATGCAACAAAATACTGTCCTGATTTTACATGTGGGATGAATAAGGGGCTGACAGTCCACTGAAGCAGTGATAAGACCAAGATTTTTGTATGCCACATTTCCCCTAAGCTCTGTTTTCTTTCTGTTGCCTTGGAACAATATGTGCGTTCATTTAACTATGAAATAAAGCTGGTCTTTTGCACAGTTTCTTTTTGCTGCAACTCAGATGGACCAAGAGAACAGCTGAATAACTTGATATTGAAAACTTAAAGGTCATGAATATTGGATGTAACAGCTGTTTCCATTAAAAAAAAGATCGAATGATGTAATCCCATTGCCTAGAAATGTCTGGAATGTGACAATCAATCAGTCACTTGGAATAAGAGAAGGAAAACCAGTTTTAACCAGCCTTTCATTTCCTAGGAAAGTCCATGTTTAGAGTTTTGCATGATTAAATCCTTTAGGGCAAAAGCTAAAACTGTCATTTGTCTAGCTATTTATTCTCTATGAAATATTAGAAATGCAATTTAAAAAAAGAATTCCTCTGCAGTAGCCTTACTCATCTTTTGGTTTTTGAGGAGGATGATGAAATGTTATAACAGGGAAGTCTGGCTCCACTTAGAGCCTTTCAATTACAATATATATCTCTGAATATGTCAACTCATACTTTGTAACGATAAAGCATTGACGATTTTTTTAATAGGATACTAAGCTTGAACAGTGTGAGTGAAATCTGCAGCTTCATCTGTTTTTGGTGCAGTTGTTTGCTGGAATAAATAGGAAGCCAACATATGTGCACTCCAAGCAGCCCCGTTTAATTCCTTATTTTCTGAAAGAAAGAATTTGAAAATGTAGGGAGTAACAGATTAAACCTTCAGTCTCTGCTGTGTGCAAGTGGAAGATATGCTGTGACAAAGGGATACATAATAGGTAGGCAGTGAAAAAAACGATTCTCAATGATTTTCGGTTTAAATGCCAGTAATGAAAATGCCAAAGGCAGTATTCACTGATGGTTTCTTTATCAAAAGGAGAGGTTAATGTCTATACTACTTCTTTGTGCCTCACATAGGTGCATTTCTTCACATATTTTTTGCTGAATACATTGAATAAATGCAAATAGGTGCAGTGGGACCAGCACTTGGGTCAGATTTGTGGTTAAACTTCATTTTTTCATAAAAATTATGAATTGAGGTGCCTGAGGACTGGAGGAAAGCGAATGTCACTCCAGTCTTCAAAAAGGGCAAGAAGGAGGACCCGGGTAACTAGAGACCGGTCAGCCTCACCTCCATCCCTGGAAAGGTGATGGAACAACTTGTTCTTGGTGCTGTCTCTAGGCACATCAAGGACAGGGGGATCATTAGGGGCACTCAACATGGCTTCACCAAGGGGAAGTCATGCTTAACCAACTTGATAGCCTTTTATGAGGACATAACCCGGTGGATAGATGATGGTAAAGCTGTGGATGTGGTCTATCTCGATTTCAATAAAGCGTTTGACACGGTCTCCCACAGCATCCTCGCAGCTAAACTGAGGGAGTGTGGTCTGGATGATCGGGTAGTGAGGTGGATTGTGAACTGGCTGAAGGAAAGAAGCCAGAGAGTGGTGGTCAATGGGACAGAGTCCAGTTGGAGGCGTGTATCTAGCAGAGTCCCTCAAGGGTTGGTACTGGGACGAGTACTATTCAATATATTCATTAATGACTTGGATGAGAGAATAGAGTGCACTGTCAGCAAGTTCGCTGATGACACAAAACTGGGAGGAGTGGCTGAAACACCGAAAGGCTGCGCAGCCATTCAGAGGGACCTAGACAGGCTGGAGAGTTGGGCGGGGAGAAATTTAATGAAATATAACAAGGGCAAGTATAGAGTCCTGCATCTGGGCAGGAACAACCCCATGTACCAGTACAAGTTGGGGACAGACCTGTTGGAGAGCAGCATAGGGGAAAGGGACCTGGGAGTCGTAGTGGACAGCAGGATGACCATGAGCCAGCAATGTGCCCTTGTGGCCAAGAAGGCCAATGGCATCCTGGGGTGTATTAGAAGGGGTGTGGTTAGCAGGTCGAGAGAGGTTCTCCTCCCCCTCTACTCTGCCCTGGTGAGGCCGCATCTGGAATATTGTGTCCAGTTCTGGGCCCCTCAGTTCAAGCAGGACAGGGAAGTGCTAGAGAGAGTCCAGCGCAGAGCCACGCAGATGATTAAGGGAGTGGAACATCTCCCTTATGAGGAGAGGCTGAAGGAGCTGGGTCTCTTTAACTTAGAGAAGAGGAGACTGAGGGGGGACCTCATTAATGTTTATAAATATGTAGAGGGCAAGTGTCATGAGGATGGAGCCAGGCTTTTCTCAGTGACATCCCTTGACAGGACAAGGGGCAATGGGTGCAAGCTGGAACACAGGAGGTTCCACATAAATATGAGAAAAAACTTCTTTACGGTGAGGGTGACTGAACACTGGAACAGGCTGCCCAGAGAGGTTGTGGAGTCTCCTTCTCTGGAGACATTCAAAACCCGCCTGGACGCGTTCGTGTGTGATATGATCTAGGTAATCCTGCTCCGGCAGGGGGATTGGACCAGATGATCTTTCGAGGTCCCTTCCAATCCCTAACATTCTGTGATTCTGTGATTCTGTGATACACAGACGGCAAAAACTGTCATGTTAGAATTCATCTGTTTTTCTTTCAGTTTATTTGTTGCTTCTAACTGATGTATTTTCATTTTTTGTTTATAATGACTTGGGGGGTGCTTAGGGAAAATTTTAAGGGAAATTATGAAAATATCAGTTAATTGAAACTTCATCAAGTTTGAACATCCCCACTCTTGTATTTAGACTTGGTTATATCACCTGTAAGAGAATAAAACCATCCCATTCTGATATCTTCAAACACCCAAATTGATTTTTATCTAAAAAGTTGTAGAACAACATAATATCATGCATCTGACACTTGCCTTGATACCTTTCTTGAATTATTGTGTGTAAGTCTTTGATGTACTCCATGCGCAGCTACACTTGAGTGAATTAGTAAATACCAAGTAGAAAAGAGATGAGATCTGAATTTTGGTCTCTTGCATCCCACTTGAAAACCACAGAAACATAATAAGCTATAAAAGAACTTCTTTTAATCATGAACATGGAGTCACTCATACAAAGTGGATATCATGGAAAGAAAGCCTATTCTGCTTTTGAGGAACATTTCCAGTCAAATTGTACAGAAATTTCTTTGCAAAATTTTGATTTAAATTAACAGAAAATTTTTCCAGTGAAGATTTATTGGAAAACTTGAAACTAGCTTAACTGATGTTATCCAGCTCTGTTTGCCAAACTCATAAAAGATCAGGTCAGTTGCAGATGAGGGCTGAATTCTTAGTCTATTACATAAAAAATGTGAGTTTGTAATATAAATTATGTAGGCTGTCTGGTTGGTAAAGATAGCACAAGGGAAAAAAACATAAGAATTAAACCTCCAACAAAGGTATGTCATTGCAAAGAGTTACAGTGATGTTACAAGTTTGAAATGAGAAGCCTTTTATATCTTATTTCTGATACTTTTTTGCTAATTTGTTATTAACAAATTGAAAAGAACTCCACCCAATAATTCTGTTTAGAGTGTATGTCAACCCACGAGTGATGAAACTGATCACAGGTGCCACTTCATTGAACATTTGCATTTTACCTAACCCTTCTAAAAGTATCTGTATTTCAGGGAAAACATATGACACATTAATTCTGCCCCTGAGTTATTTTCCTTACTGCCTTCTCTCTTTCACATCTCCAGAATAATTTGCTGAAAATGTGCCCTGTTGTGCAAAGCTACTAGCAATAAAGTCTTTCAAAACATTTATGATGAAACCATACAGCTCTGCTGAGTTATCCTCCTATTATGTAGTGTTTGTTTATTAAAAAGTCAGCTCATGTGTATTATTTTCCTTGTATTTCTTTCACTGTGGATTTATTCATGATCTTTATAGTTTTTCTGATGAAGATGGTAGTCCATTTCCAATGGACTACATGCCTTTCTCACCCAACTTGACTCTATAGCTCCCTCCTGTAACAGGAAGTGCAATCAGCAAGTAAAATACTAGCTAGTAATGCAAACAACATGCTGAGATGTGGTTTTTGGAGTTACCTGGTATTTAATAGGAAATGGTTTTCCTGCTATTAGACATGTATGAATCAAATTTCAAAGACAGAACTGAGCCGCTGATCCTCAGTTATACTTTCTGAGCATTTTACAACTTAAGCCCCAAAACAGAGGAAGCCCTTGCAGATTCATAGCATCTCAAGGTATCATGCTGCTGTTGCATATAAATTAAACGAAGGTTTTAAATAACCTTGGAAAATGTATTTCATATTGTAAAAAGAATAGAAACCTACCGTAGCCTATGTATCTACCTGTTTAAGTACTATAGCACTTGATGAAAACCGATATTTTTCCTATGAAAGATACATTTCTGAAACAGATTTGTTTGAAACTGGAACTGAAATAATTTGCAACTGAAATAATTTGAAATAATTTTGAGCTGTGATTTTCTAAGTTTGGCCAGAGAGCTTCATATAATGTTCTAAATTACTTGAGTAAAACCAGGTAATACAGCGTGGGGTGTAATCTTTGAGCACAGAGCAAGCGACTGTGGCCAATCCTGGTAATGCTGCTTCAGTCAAATTTTTCTCCCCTCTACTCTGAAGTCAGTAGTCCTAATCTGCTTTTTTACTAAGCACTGAAATAAAACATTTTCCTTACTGGTATTTTTCCTGCCAGTTTTGAATCAAATACTGTTACCCTCTTTTTTTAAAATTACCACTTATTCCTACAGAAGTCAACCTATTTGTACGTTCAGGAATTAAACTAAAATGGAAAACACATCTATTTAAATGCAGATTTTGTGATTCCCAGGTTTTAAAAAAGAGCATGTCTGAGAGAGGAAAAATCTTTGTTATTAAATTCCTTAGAGTTTTTGATGGCTGAGGCTATCTTGCATTAGCAAGCCAAAGCTTTCATGATGTCTTCAAATAGTTAGGTTATGATATGTCATAGGAAATCTTCTCTTATAAAGGTATACTTCTGAAAAAAGATAATTGTGTATCCATGACAGTAACATTTCTGTCCTTATGTGTGTATGCATTCAGGTACTGTACTATTTGTGGTGACTACAGTATCCTTCTGAGTGTTGACCATCTCGAAGGTATATGAATGATCAATTCACTCAACAACTCTAGCTCTCTGCCTGGTGCCTATATTGTACTTTAAATTTTGCTATGTGGGATACTTCTAACAGTCAGCTTGTTGCTAATTGTTTTGAATGCCGTCTCAAGATTATACGTAACTCAGGATACGTTTGACATTTTTAAATTAGGACAAAATGAATTTATGTTGTTTTCACCATTGTTTTCTCAATATTCTTGCTTCTCAAAAGTACGTTTTGCCTCACGTAAATTTTGCTAGAAGATCAAGGGAGCAGTTTCATTGTGATTAGTGATGTGTAGAAGTTACTAAATAATTTACAAAAGCAACAGCTTTTCTTGGTGGGGATTTTTTTGTTTGTTCTCTCTTTTTTTTTTTTTCATCATTTACTCTCTCCTTTAAAACAAATATCTCTCTTTTAACAGTATTTCTGATTGTGGTGCTTTCAGAAAAGCATGTCTTGTGTGCATGCACACTCATGAGCTGACTGACCATTATAGCTCTAATCAGGGGCAGTCAGAGGAGCTGTTTGTCGTGGTTCCATCTGTGAGGTTAGATCTGCTACTATTGGAAGTATGAGGATGGGTGGGAACAAGAAAGCTGATCCACAAACAAAAAAGAAGAAAGGAGGGGGAAGGAATGAGAATGAACAACGAATGAGGGCGTGGAGGTATGACTGAGCCTTTCGACATGACTTTGAAATAGTTAGACAACCAGAGAATTCAGAAGGAATCCAGGGCAAATGAGGGTTACCAAAGGCCTGTACAGAAGAGGGAGCCCTTTTCAAGATAACCAAGGAGAAACTGAAAGGTATAGTCCAGCTGTAATAAGTTCAGCTCCGTAAGTGATTTTCTCCTCCTATTCAGAATGTAATAGGTAATTATTACAAATGGGAACATTACAAAAGTAACAGTCTCTGTTCTGTAAGTGATGAACCACTCTATTGGGGAAGTCATAACTTCCTATTAATACATTTGTTCCAAGCATATGATCTACCAGGTCCTAAAATAAATTCTAAGCTTCCTAATATTAACCCAGTAAATATTTCCATGCCATTGGAAGCTTAGAAATGAAAATCAAAGTAAATTGGAGGTCTGATACTTACTTTTATGCTGTGAATTAGAGCGTCTCTCCTCTCTGAGATCAGCTTTATCAGGGTTACCAAGTGACTGATATTGTACTAGATTCCTTCCTGTCATAATGCCGTAGACATTCTGCTGGAACTTAGGTCAGCACTTAAAATAACCTTGCTAATTGCAAGTCTACAAGTGTCGGCTGAAATTTCAGTTAGCTGCCATACAGCAGATCTGAAAGCTGACAAATCACTACTGTAGTTCAGAACGTGCAAGGGAAGAGCAGGCAGACCTAAACTTGATCGGCACAATAACACAGGTAGAGGCAGCAGACTATTTGCTATATTTCATGCAAAACAGAAGCTGTTGACTCTGCACTGAAGATGGATTGGGTTACAGATCATCTATGGCTTACTTGTCCGTCTTTTAAACAGACACTTATTTTCTGAATTCCTGGTTTCATGTAACTCCTTTAGCTGAGGAAAGGAAATGGGACAGCCTTTGTTTTCGCAAAGCTGATACCTGAAAATTCTCCTTCCAGTATAAATGAGGTAAGACACCATTGAAGTGAAATATTTTACAAAACGCTAGAAAAGTCTAAAGCAATAAGTGTTTTCAAGTTTTTTTATCAATAAAAGCAATTTTTTTTTAATCAGATTGTTTTCAACTTCTGTAGAAGCATTGCACGACTTAAATGTGTTTGGTTTGAAATAATACGTTGCATTTTCTGTGCACTGTAAATCTAACATGCAAAATAGACAGATCTTTTTCCCTGTGGATGTAGATTTCTGAATATTGAGAAAAACTTGTTCAGTCTCTTTCACTCCCTGTTCTACATAATATAAAGTTTCTGCAATCACAATCTTAGGCTTATGCAATTTAAATCTGTCACTTCTGGAGGTAAAAAAGATGTTTGTCATGTGTAAAGTGCTTAGTCCCATGTTTCAATGGGGAGATCATAGCTTTTTAATGCATGTCGAGGTGAAACTTAATGCTCAGTCTTCTCTATTCCATGAGACATTACTCAGCTAACTTTTTATAGGTCACAGTATAATTAGAAATAGACACTGTAAGATTATAATTACACTACTTTGGTTAAAACTTTGACCTATATTGTAAAGAGATGTGTTTAGTAAAGGCTCAGGAAACCTACAGACCGAAAATAATGTGAGTAATAGAAAACATGGAACTTCATTATATCTGGATTTTACTATCTTTATTAGAAACTTAAATTCTGTAGCTCTTCATAGGGAGACTGAATGTGACAAGAACATTCTGATGCTTATCACACTTGCATTAGTTTAGGACACCATTTTCAAAATATTCTGTGAGCTGTACCCTTTCCAAAAACCCTTTGTTTTATTTTTGTTCTCAGCTCACAAAGTTGTGTGTGTGCCATGTCCTGGGGTATGCTCAGACTCCTCAAAAGTGTCTGTTCTCTCTGCAAAATTATTCATTCTTTTGAAATAGTATCTACAGGAATTCAGGAATTTTTGGTTGGCCAAGATTGTTTTCTTTAAAGATTTGCATTGGATTAAAGACGATAAAGCCTTTTGCCTTCCCTGAGGCAAAAGTTGGAACTGAATGGAAAACTGTTGACTGATGTATAGTTTGTACAAGGTGCCAGAAGAATGGGAAATCAGCCATAGATTATGGCAGCAGTTACATCTGCTATTTGGGTAGGAATTTCTCATTGACTTTTAAAAGGTTTTTACTTTTGCTCTTCAGCTGCCCATGCATCAGTGGCCAATTGCTCTTGTTTAGACTTTGCTGGCTAAGCAAGTTAGGACCAGCATCTTTAATGGCAGTCATTGCCACATTCTTCTCCAAAGTGCTATTCTTGAAAGTTTCATTTAAAGCTCCGAAGCATCAAGGAGTGGAAAATTCTGCTATAGTTATACGTGCTTAGCACTAGACTAAGTGTAGTAGGTGCTTATTACATAAATATTATTGCTCCATTTCTTATCCTTTTCTGGATGCTGTTTCAGATATTGAAATATATCAGTAAAGTAGGAGTCTGAATTCTTTCTGGTCTGAATTCTTTCTGCTCCATGTAAGAACTAGAAAGACCTTTTTGCTCTTCCATGGGTATGTCTATATTACCATTTTAGTTTGCGTTGACAGTGTGATTTTGAAGTGAATCTGCTGTTGATCCCCATTCAGCACTCTTGGGTTCATGCTGGAGAGCAGTCTCCCTGTGTGCAAACTGCTTGCTATTGCTCACAGTCTTTGTCAATGAGGGGTTTCTTTTTTTTTTTTTTTAATTTGTTTTCTCAATCCCTTTGTCTCTATGTTTCATTTGTTGTAACATCTATAGTGATATTTTCTTTTGCATTTCTTCTGAGTTGGTAGTTTCTTGTGCAGGTAGATTTTGCTTTTAATGTGTATGTTTGCCTCGAATGAGATAAACTTAGCTGGTATAGTATTTGCCTTTCCCATACCTATTGCCTGTACTGACAAGCAAATAAACTTTTTCAGAAATTAATATTTTTGCTGGTTTACTTTGTTTTTGCAGTATGCTCACTTCAGAGACAAAATCAGAAAGTGTAGACTCAAGTTCAGTGTTGATTATTACCTGAATTTTATTTCAAGTCTGCAAAACAGAGTTTTTGTACTGTATTTTGTATAAATTCAAGTTGAAAATACCTTCAGGAGAGATTTTTGAATTATTTTGATGCTCCTAATCCCATTTGAAATTGTAAAAGACATAATGAAATATAAACAGTCATGGTAGAAATTAGAAATTCTTCACACTGTGAGCTTCAACAGAAGGTGTGAATAATGTTTTGGGAAAGGGTCATTACAATGAGCAATTTTGTCATCCTTCGTGGTCATGCTTCAATCTCAGAGTGAGAGACTACTCTATTCATTACGAGCTATGGTCTTCCCTAGCCCTTTATTAAGAGAGCTAAACAGTCAGTATGGGTTTTAGGATGTCTTCTTGCTGGAAGTTAATTTATAGTAATGGGTAAGAGGAGTCATAATGTTCTACTTAACATATTAGTGTTGGATCAATATATTTTTGGAGGGCAGGACATTGAATTATAGGCAGTACTAGAATTTTAAGAGAATGGATGCAGAAGAGATATATGTATTAGGTTTGACAGACTTGCTGTTATCAACACTATCTCAAGAATTTCTCAGCTGACCAAATTTCCTATTGTCTCAGTGTGACTCAATTTCTCACAGAACTCTTGATGAAGTGCTAAAAATTCTCTATGAAGAGACCTCAATATTTAAGAGTGTAAAAAAAATAAAAGTTTATTTAAAAATACCAATATTCTTTTCATTTTACTCAAACTTGACAGTTGTTATGCCAGGATCAGCTGATATCCTACTGTGGCTTGTCCAGAAAGAGAGAATAGTTGCAGTTTTTGCTTTTTCTACAGCTTAATGGTTTTCCTGTTTTGTAGATGACCTGCATAGAAATACATTGTACAGTTGAAAAGTGTTGAAAATATAAAACCTACAGAATCCCCTAAAAATGTAGGTTTTTGGGGTGTATGGGGGAGGGTGTTTCTTGTTATCAGTTCCAGACTAGAAATCACAGTTTTGTGGTCAGGGCTGCTGCAAGCATTTTTCTTTCCAAGATTGTCATACAATAAGTCTTTAGCCTACCAGAATTAGTCAGTCCCTCATTGTCCATGGGCATTTTATAACACCTATGCGCGAGGTGGAAACTTAGCCCAACAACCTCTGCTATGCATAGTGAGTCAGGCTTTGGCAGGGTTATTAGCTCAAGTGTGACACCATGAGAGTACAGTTACTGTATTTCCAGGGTCACATTCAGTCCAGCAGCAGTACAGCCACTTTATCGCAGACAAAAGCTTGTGAGCAAAGCTAGGTCTCTGCAGACCCAGCTCAGTTGTTCCAAGAAGAATATGGAAATATGAATGCTTGCAATTTGATGTGCTTCTTACCTTTCCTTCTTCCCTGTCTATACTTTGGGCTGCCACAATCCAGGGATCCTATGGCATTTTTTGTGAATCTTATCATTTGAGAAAGATGAAAGATTTGACTTTGTGTAAATTCAGGATTCAATTCAAGGCTAAATTGATGTTGACTATTTTTGTAGGAAATAAAAATATATACAAGCAAATAAAATACACAAATATGCATTTGAAGCTTAAAGTCACTTAGGTTCATTAACTTCCACGCAGTCAAGTTCAGCTATTGAATTTCAAAGGGTTAGTTTACAAGCCCAGGCATGGCAACAACCTTTCTTTTTCTCATTGTGCCTGCACAGTGTTAACAGTTACACCCACCAATGAAAGCTACAGT
Source organism: Nyctibius grandis (assembly GCF_013368605.1). Lineage (NCBI taxonomy): Eukaryota > Metazoa > Chordata > Aves > Nyctibiiformes > Nyctibiidae > Nyctibius > Nyctibius grandis. Next base: position 42,720,173 of record NC_090661.1, read on the forward strand.
CTAGACAAAGATAATTTATAACTTATCTCTGTATAGCTAGAAAATAAAATGGCATATAAAGAAATGCAAGGCTGTTCATAGACAAAACCGTTTTCTCTGTCAGCATAAGAAAAAATTTCTCTCAACCAAAAACATAGGTCATGCTGTCTTGCCTTCTTAAAGATGTGAACAAAGCTGACTATGAAGTGTTTTATAAATCAAGGATCTTATTCCAGTTAGCAACATGTTATAAATATATTTGCCTATATATACATATGTGTATATATAAATTAATAAATATTTAAATAAGCACTGCTCATTTCCTGCTTCTTTCAAGGCACTTCAGTCCTACTGTGTAAAGTACAAGTACTTTCTCAAGCAGCATCAACATCTTAGCAGCCGTTAAGTCTGTCAGTGCTTTACACTGGAAAGCTCTTGTAAAGCTAAAACTGGAACTATTAGGAGAATTATCCTGCTAGAGCACAAGCTGACTTCAGAGAACTGTTGCATTGGAATATGCTATATATTCATATACTGTTGGAATACAATCCACAGTCTCATAACATGTTTCTAAATTACAATTACAGTGTATTTAAGTAGTTCTATCTGTAATATTATGTCTAATTTATAATTAAATATTTAGTTCTAAAACGAGTATTAAAACGCTAACGAATGGCACTCTTAATCTTATAAGCAGCCAGAGCAAGCATCTATTATTAATGACACTGAATTTTAGGTTCCTTAGAGCCAATTTAATTGGAAATAAGTCTTTCATTGTGTCTATTGGGTATAGCAATTTTTACTAGATCATGTTAGAAGTATTTGTGATTGAAGTACTGAAGATATGGTATAAAATCTGAGTTTTGATCATTTGCTACTTCTACTGTATCCTCTTTAAATCTAAAACAACAAATCAAGGATATTATGGACATGATTTTGTTTGAAAAGAAGATACCATACAGAAACCTTTAAAAATACATCTGTATTAACCAAGAGCCACCTGTGGGATGACAGTGAGATTTGGAAATAATCAGATAGTACAAACTACTAGATAGTGGATGTTAATTGTTTTTATATATGAAGTCTCATGTAAGCATTTTGATACTTGCCAAAAGCCAATTAAAGTAGTGTGGATGGTTCAGTTAGCTTTGGATGTCATGCCAGTCCCATAATTCCAGGTTTCCAGTTTAGTCTCCATTATATTCGTTCTCAAAAAAAGCCTGCAAAAATCTACTGTATTCTTCCTTCTGTGGATGTAAATTAAGCTTTTTGTTTAGTTTTGTCTTTATTACATTTGAGGCCAAAAAACATAGGGTCATTCTCTATGACGTAGGTTGTACCTATCACAAACTGATTAGGAATTATTCCTAAAATATTTTCTAATTAGGAATCATAATATGGGGTTTGATTTGCCTGCTAGAAGAGCTCTTTCCATAAGTAAATTACATGTGCACTTTCAGAAGTGAAATAAGTGAAATTAGAATAAAAATATTATACATTTTAGACGTCTTTAAGATTAAATCTTCTAACTTTTTACATTGTTTCTAAAATTGCTCTTTTATTTCTTCATTCACTTCAGACTAAGTTTGTCAAATAGTAATTTAAGGTTTCTACCAATCTTTCAAATTGTTCTTCCTGGATATAGCAAACTTAGGTGTGTTTTTCGATTGGTTGGGTTTTTTTTAACTAGCACTGATATGTATTCTAACCCTGATTCTTATAAGAGAGTGAGTGATATCCAGTGTGGAACAGGCCTCCTGGTATGCTAGGTAGGTGGTAACTGTTTCAGGCTACTGGAAGTGCCTCCACATGCTTGGAGTGCTTTGTAATTGTTACTAACTTACTGGAGGATCTACAAGAGCTTTCCAGCTGACTTGAACATTTGTTGTTCTGGAGAGAGGGCAGGAAGGTCACGAACAGCAAGCAGCATGCAAGATAGACTATAAGGCTTCTTTTCCATGTTTCTGAACCAAGCAAAAACATCTCAGTGATCCCCATAACGGTTCATGAATTAAATGTTAGCTTTCATTGAACAACATAAAAGGGAACAACAGTGCTAATAAAGGAAAGTCTGCTAATAAAGAACAAGAGAGTTTGTGTCCTTTTTGCTGCCCTCAACAACGACTGATGGAAAGTAACTTCAAAAACATGTCACAGAAGCTCTTGGAGGCTTAGCTGCACTGATATAAAACAGCCACTTATCTTGAAAACTTCCTACCATGCTATCAGTTTTCATTATAGAAAACTTGGCACAAATGGTAGTTCTTCACTTCTGACCTGTTCCAGAAAAGAAAGAAGATCACAGTCACGATATTGAGCATTTGACATGAGAGTGAAGAGTCTCATCATCCTTCATCAAATTCTGTTATAGCCACTAAGCTTTAGTCAAAGAGAGTGAATGAGGTTAGCATTCTTTGGCTTGAGCAAGTCAAGACATTTTGATTAAAATTTTTATCTTGTGTTCTGCATGTCTATGCAGAAGGACTGAATTTTTCTCCTGTGTGAACTTGCAGTTCCTTTTATTTATTTATTTTGATGTCTTACGTTTCAGTAGCTCATTGCTGCCTAAAATACTTTGTGCTATTAATGTGGGGTTACACTTTGTTATTTGAAATGTCATTATTTCAAGAATAAGACTTCCTTTTCTCCAAGAATTTTTTCTCTTTCATCCAAATTCTCCTCTTCAGCAGCAGCTGATCTCCACTGAAGATCCTAATTAAGTCTATTAAGTTTAATGAGAACAAGAGTCTTTCTGAAGAAGTTTATAAACTGAAAAATCTTTTAAGAGAAATGCACCTACTTTCTTGCATAAACAATAAAAAGAGATTGGCTCATCAGAAAACGGATCTCAGACAATTAAGATGCTATGGCCCTGCGGAAGGCTTAAAGAATTCTTGAAATTTTCTTGTTCCGTGTCAAGAGTAATTCCAAATCTACCTCAAGCTAAAAATGAGGAGAAAACAAGAGTGGGACATATTCAAAGCTGAGCTGTCAGAGTAATAGTTTGGCTTCATAAAGCTTTGAAAACTCAAAGATTCAAAAGAATAACCATTTTGCTGGAAAATTACTGAACTATTGGTGCGTTAGCATTGAATTCTACTAGTTATTTTCTGTTGTAGATCAAATTATGAAAGTTCTGATCAAATAATAGGAGTGGTCTTCTTTCTGCTTCTTCATGTAGCTGACATGATTGTTTATCACGTTCAGTTTTTGTATGTCTTGCACGAAATGATAGTAGGGGTTTCCTCATAGCCAGTTAACTGCTCTCTTCCCTGAGGTCACAAACTGCCTAGTCCTGGCTGGGCTATCAAGAACTGGTTGTTTTAGCTACAGCAGAGTGTCATGTTCACCATGAGTAAAATGTCCTTCCATTTGCATCCTCAGTTTTCATTGGCATGTGGTAATTCGAACTTGTCAGCCTTTAACTTCCATTTAGTGTATATGGCTTGCAGAATGCAAGAAAGTGCTGACTAAAGAGAGTAAAAAGATAAGAAGCAAAGGTAGTTATCGAGACGGTTGCAAAATGTGTCCTACATACTTCCATTACTGCAGAAAAATAGAGTTGTGTGAAGAGATCTATAAGGTACTTGAAGGATGTTGTAATAAGTCTTCAGTCTTCCATTTCAGTAGATATGAACACATAATACATGATGAGTATGCTTAGTATAAAGCTACCTCATCGTTCCCTCTCAATTCTTTGTGATGTTAAATGATCAGTGCAAGATAAATGTATATATTATTATCATTGTCCAATGAACAGGCATTTGAAAGACGCTTATTGCTTTTCAAAACTTGCCTCTACTACCAGTTGCTTGACTAGGTTTTCATACGGGTTTGGGTTTTGGTATTTTTCCTTTTTTATCAGAAGTAGCTAGAATCAAGACCTGCCACTGTATTGCACAGTTCAGTACCATCTATATTCTTGCATGAAAAACTGCTCTAGAGTACCTGTGCAACGCTGTCTTCCAGGGTGTAGTACAAAACAGGATTTCAGTGAGCACAAATATGACTATTTCTATCAAGTATTACAGTTTTTACACACTATTTTTTAAAATTTAGAAAATTAGGCCTTTATAAAAATCAGTATGCTTTAACATGCTTAAAGTAAGATAAATGAAAAGTTGTATGGTTACTCATTGAAGAAATGTACAGGGATAACTTTAATGGGTGAAGTCTCTGAACATTGTGGGCTTGGCTGATTATGGTATGTACAAGAATATATTTTTATTCTGAAGGTTTCAAAGGGTTTTCAGGTCATACCTTCAGGCATGTTACAAAGTGCAACCAGTGGAAGTTCAGGAATATGAAAGCAACATTGAGCTGCAGGTGTCACATCACTTCCCACACCAAATTAGTTGCCGTATTCAGTTCACATATGTGGTTTCTTACACAAATGAAGTTCATGCATCAATTTTACTGATGTAAGGAATATCCCAGAAATGGCTAGCCCAGATTTGTTTACACAATACACTTTCAGTACAGTTCTGAGCTATCTCATTTTACTGCCATAAATTCTTCTGTGGTTCTCCAGTTCCATCCCACCCCAGGCCTTACGGTACAGTGTTTTTGTGCATCAGTTATCTGAAGCTTCCTGGATGGGCTAAATACTTCCCTGCATTTAAGAATCTGGCCTGCGGTGAATGCTGTGACCCGAAAGTCTTTCTACATTAAAGTACTGATTAAATTTAATAGGGGAAATAAACGTTTGAAAGCAGCCTGTCTTCTCTGCAGCCATCCCCTCCTGCAGAAAAGGTACAGGCTGGCCTAGGTTTGTAAGACACTGCAGCTGGTCCTGGAAGTGAGCTGGAATAGCTTCCAGCAGCAACTGCCCTGCTTCTGGACAAAAGGATCCTTCTGCTTCTTCCCAGTATGTTTGATCCTTTGGCCCCAGCAATGGCCCATATGGCAAAACAAATGCAAGTCGCTGGAATCCTGAGACAGAAGCTTCACAATTAGCATTGCAGACATTGCTACTTAACAGCCTGAAGTGCTTAGCGAGTGATATCATATCTTACTCCCTTCTTCCTTTCACAGAATCACAGAATCACAGAATGTTAGGGATTGGAAGGGACCTCGAAAGATCATCTAGTCCAATCCCCCTGCAGGGGCAGGACTGCCTAGACCATATCACACACGAACGCGTCCAGGCGGGTTTTGAATGTCTCCAGAGAAGGAGACTCCACAACCTCTCTGGGCAGCCTGTTCCAGTGTTCAGTCACCCTCACAGTAAAGAAGTTTTTCCTCAAATTTAAGTGGAACCTCCTGTGTTCCAGCTTGCACCCATTGCCCCTTGTCCTGTCAAGGGATGTCACTGAGAAGAGCCTGGCTCCATCCTCATGACACTTGCCCTTTACATATTTATAAACATTAATGAGGTCACCCCTCAGTCTCCTCTTGCTCATTTTCCTTGGAGATTGATAGTCAATCAATATGCTTGCATAAGAAACTTCCTAATAAAACATGCCACATAAACTACTAATAAATTGTTACAGAGCAGCTTTGTATGTGTTACAATCCCAGATAAACGATTACTATTTTAGCACCTCTGTCAAAGAGCTGGTGATTTGACATCTATTTTACATTATTTTGAAGTACACGGATGCAAGAATGTCACACACTGATTCCTGAGATAACATAATACAGTAGAAACATGCCTACTTAGAACTGACAAGATTCAATATTTGCTTTCAAAACTTTTTTGAGAACTTTGTAATAGCAATGTTTGCACAATAAAAAGCAGATCATCTTTTCTTGCAGGTGTGTCAAGACAGCTTAGCTCCTGTAACACCTGAAAATTTCCATAGAAGAAATCTGTTTGAAAACAGGGCTCTCTTAAAGGGAAAAAAAAAAAGAAAAAAAAGAAAAAACAAAATATTTTTCTGCAGGGAAAACAATTCTGTCAAATTAACAGCTTTCCCATATTCCAAGTTTCTGAGAATTTTACCAAAAGGCAAAATGGAATTTTGCAATGATTAAAATGTTGCTTACTTCTAATAGAGTAAATTAATCAAAATAAAAACCAAGCTGGGAAAGAGAATAATGTGCAGAAAAGGATGGTGCGCCAGAAACGGTTACTATTGGTAGATTATGTATTATCATGAGGGAAGAGCGGAGAAGCTTACTTTGAGGACCAATATGTTTCCAAGCAGTCAGTGTCAGCAGAAGGCAAGGTCAGTGATCTTAGAGCATTCCTGGTAGCTGTTTTCCTGCGGCACTTTGCATTCTTTCCCTAGTAAAATGTGTTCATTTCCCCTAGGCGCTGAATGCCACAGCGATACCAGCTACAGTACTTTAGTGCTTCAACTCACTTTCTGACAAACTTGTGACTTGCAGTGAATCTAGAGCTTTCCATGGCAGTTGATTTTGCTTAGTCATACTCTGTTTTTTTCATGTATGGTTATTTTCTTTGACTTAATCGTTTACTTAAAAACAGCTGCGAAAAAAATGTAAGTAGCGTTTGCTCTTAAGGTTTCGCCAATAATCAAAATAGAAGAGAACAATTTTATCCTTATTATAACACTGTTTGGATGTACCTGCAGGTAGAGATGAAACACTATTTCTCTTTGAAAAGTCAGAGTGCATTTTAAAGGAAAAATACCTCTCTGAAAGCTGCAAATCTTTATTTGTTTAGCAATGAAAAATGCCTCTCATTTTGTTCTTTATATATAAGCATAAAAGGGCAGTGCAGAGGTGAGTTTAATTCATAATTTTCAAGTATATTTTACAAAATGAATCTGAAAATTTTTTGGCAGGTATTCTTTTTCTGAATAGAAGAATTTGTACATTCTGATTGGAATCTTTGTCTTCTGAGGAATTAAAAAGCACTTAAAAGGAAAGACCAAATAGATAGACATTTTCTTAAATCATAGGTTTTGTTTTGCTTGTACAGTAGTCATAAGACTCGATGGCAATCTATTTTTCCTACTGAGGTTTTACCGCAAGATCAAAGAACAGAAATCTGCAGTATAGCTTCTCTGTCACTGATATTAACTCTAAAGCAACATATTGCAACCTTTCATGTTTCAGTAGTGCCATGTACACCTTAACAGAATTTCTTGAAGAGCAGAGGAAAAATATTTTTTAAAGTCAACATCAAAGCTCAGTTTTCATTGACTCTTGAGGGTTTGTTTATGCATTTTTTCTTTGTCTACTGCAGTGTTTGCCGTTCAGGCTATTTTAGTTGACATGGAGGGCTATGAGCAGGCTGATGGATTCAGCAGCTGCAAACTACAGGATCAGCTGTCTGGCAGACTGAGTGAAGTGGGCAGTTGGCAGCCAAATGGCCACAACCCCTGTAGCCTAAGAAATTCCACAGTCAGTGCTACAGGGTAGCCCATGAGAGGATGGCAAAATCTTTACATTAACACCACTATGAAACTGTGTAAAAGTAAAAATGCCTAGTGGATGTTCAAGATCAATGATTACAAAAAGTTGTTTTGGAAATGGTGCTTTCTGAAAATCAGGCCATAATAGCTTCTGATATGAAACTATATACTGATAAAATGGGGAAGGATTTCCATGCTTATATTTGTAGGCTGTATATTTTTGCCATTGACCTGGAACTATGCATATTTATAAATAGATACCAATAGAAAAATGCCATTTTCTTATTACTTAAAAGTACGTGGTTTATTTCATCTACCTGTCACTTCTGGTAAGAGCAACTGGCACTCATCACAGCATTTAGGTACTATCTTGTCATACTGCTGTTCTTTATTTATAAATACAAAGTGTAAAAAGGGCACATGACAATGTTCTGCTGTTTTTGCTCTATCTAATGCTAAGTCACCTACAAGGAGTTAGGAAGAATGAGGACAATGAGGCCATGTTGTACCAGGTCTTGATATTGAGCCTCGGTAAAATTGGGAACTTACATAACAGGACATTTTCATGCTATATTTGAACTGCATTAGTTATTACAGAAAATTATTTAATTCACAGCTGTGCTAGATATAATTCTTTCATTTTGCTGAATTATATGCAAATCTAGACATCAGGTACGGTAGTAAGAAAATGTACTAGATAATGCCAACTAGATTTGACGTTATGCTGCTTTGTGCCCAATATGCTTTTTGTGCCAGACAAGTGTAAAGAAAAGATGCAAGTAAATAGGCTGCAGCTTTATGAATGCTCTTCTGCTGGGGACTAATCAGCATTAACTTATATGGCAAAAGTGATAATTTCTTCGTAATCATGTTCTCTTGAGAAAAGGCTAGCACTAGCCTTTAAACAGCTATTCTTCTGCCCTTTGCGCAACCTTTGCCTTCCCATCATCATATGACAGCTAAAAAACAAGGAAAAGGGATATCAATAGGGGCCTGAATTCTTTTTTCCAAACTTTGTGCAAGATGGACTTCCCCCAAATCCAGGTCTAATCCATTTTATTCTGGAACCTGTCCTGTGGTGAAATGAAATCCAGTTCTTTTGACAATGGCTACAGACTCAGCTGAAACAGAGTCACCTACCAAAACAATGTTATGTGATGCAGGAATGTGAACTTACGGCTCCGAAGATTTTTTTCAAGAAATACCCAATAGACTGATATATGACCGTGTGCCATGCGTGCAGTCTGACACATCAAGGACTGCTGATCAACTACTAGCTATCACGCAAGCGGTTGGTGTGTGTTCAGTAAGATTGTTGCATTTATGCTACCGCTCTGTAAGCACAGAGTGAATCCAGCCTGCTCTTGTCAGTCTTCAGCCTTAGAGTGCATGTGGAGGTGGGCTGCACAGCATATATATAATATTGAACTGGACATGTTGAACTTGTGCATGCACTGTAGGTGTTTGTCCAGGACTTCTGGACATTGAATAGCTGGAGCTATTAATAGGGGAGTTAAATCACTTTAAATCTATGCCTGGCGCTGTTGCAAATTAAATCAGGCTTCCTGAATGGTTCAAGCAGATTTTCACGTAATAGGAAGGAAAAAAAAAAACAACATCCCTAAAGATCACATCATGTGAACATACTAGCAAAGGAAAAAATCCTTTCTATTCTCCCATGAAAGTAAAGACAAGACTACAGTGACAGTTCAATGCTGTACTAATTCCAGCCCAGAAGGGAGACGGAGCTGATCATAAAGTCAGAAAATGGACCTCAGAGTTTATATATTATAAAAGGTATGTAGGGGCTTGATTTCCTTCCTGGCTCATTCACCCACTCAGAAAATAGCTTCCTGTCTTTTGGCCGCCCACTCTTTCTAAAACCTAAGCCCATTAAGAGCCGGTACTTTGTTTCTCTCTGACTTATATGTTAAGATCAGAGTATGTGACCTTTACTTGGATATGGACTAGGTTGGCCTCAGGTTCTCTCCATGTTACTAGAACTGTCAAGAGGGGTTAATTATCTTGCTAGTACATAGAGCATTTGGCTACTGCTATGCTTGCAGTAGTCTGTAAGTACTTCAGACTATGCTTTTTAAGGAAAATGAGCAACTTCTAACAAGCCATGTAAAAATTAACAGCATACGTCCCTGAATATGTGCTTCTTTCAAACCTCTAATGGTGCTAGGATTTGCATTTCAGTACAAAAATTTTTGTGTTGTTGTGGAAAGATTGTCTGCTTCAGAAATCTGAGATGCTTTGGTAGCTAGCATAACGATAGCTCAAGAGAAAACTTGTTTGAAGTATGGGTCTGAACTCTTGATTTAGAGCATTGTCTAGAATCATTAGCCAATATTTTCAGCACATTATCTGACAGTTGTCAGGAGACACTTGCTCATTGTTAATATGTTCTTTTTATGGCTTTGTGTTTTCAACCTCTGAGAATTATGGCCGTTGAATTGAGCATGTAACTGTGTTTGTGAAGCTGGAAAATAATGAAAACTTGTTTTGCAGGTCGGCACAAACTTAAGCTCATTCACATGAGTAGTCTAACTGGAGATATATTAAGTATTTTTCTATAGATTGAGTCTAATTTATGAAATTACGGTTACTGGCAACAACATATTTTTTAATCTCTGAAATTAAAATTAAACTGCTTTATGGCCAAGAGGAAAAAGACATGAACAACATTGGAGAAGTGAATGCAAATTCAGTCAAACTAATTCGCTAAAAGTATTCTTTAAAACATTTGAAACAACATGGAAATACAGCTGTACGTTTCAGTCAAGTTTCAGTTGTAGGTGGGTAAATAGATAATATTAAACTTTTCCAAACCTTGGAAAATATTTTGCTGAGAGTTTTAGCTTTTTCTGTGTGTCTGTAGAATTAGATTAGCACACTAGTCTGGCTACTGGAGTGTCCATTTGCTTACCTGGAAGTGTGTGGATATTTAAAACCCTGAGCACTTGCAGCCCTACGTGTTGCCAGGCGAGGCTGTGTGTTTTGTACTTGCAAATATAGATGCTGGTTGTCACAACAAAGGGACAGGGAGAGAGGGGAGAGATACTGCCTCTCTCTCAAGGCAGCCCCAAAGCTCCTCTCATTGAAGCTCCAACGTTTTGTGCTCATCTCTGGCCTTTCTGAGAGTTACTCCTGCAGGGGACTTGATTTAGCTGTCAGTGCATTATTAAAATGAGAAACTACCAATAGTACTCAAGCATAATAGTTTCTCAAGGGCTAATATTGTGCTATCTGTTGTACTAAAATTATTTAATATGATCTAGTGATTAGAATTTGGTTTAATTTTTTACATACATACAATTACAGATTCAATAGTTTGTCTTTACTTTCAGATTGAAGATGTCAACTCTGAACTGATAAAAATTACTGTACTGTATTATTAATTAGAAAGAATCAGTTTTAGTGATTTTCTTGTTATTCTACTGCTGTACAAAACCACAAGCATATCATCAGAGACCTAAGGTTTCATGGTAATTGTCTGATAGAATTGTTTCAATAGCAACTTTGAAATAAATCAAAATTCTGTTGTTTATTCTCATTTTTATCGATGTTTTCCATATACTACCTTTTACCTAAAAAGGACATTTCTGAAGATTTGAATTAAAATTATTTCTGGTTTTTTAAAAAGAAATAAGTCTTGGATTTAAAATATGCTATTAAGTCACCTTTAAATATATGCCACAGATGTAGGAAAAAAAAACCTAGGATCCACTGCTAATTTTTTTTTCAGTATTTTAATCACATTTCCTTACTTGTTTATAACATGCTTTTTACATGCAGTTTTCAAACAAAATTGTTATAAAGCAGTGTTGTTTGCTCAATAGTGTATGCCTAAATATTCTTTAGTCTTGTGACTTATCCTTTCACAAAGAAAATTAAGACCAGATTGTAACGATATTACACTTTATGCAGCACAGTTTAGAAATCTGGAACATCAATTGTTATACTTGGAGGTTACCATCCCATCAAACCCTTGGCTTTATAACCTGGTAACTTGTATTTTCTTTTCTGTGTTCTCAACACAACTGTTCACAGTTTCTCTACTTTCCTTCTTTCTCCTTCTCCACCCATCTTCTGTTCCATTTTGAGTCCAGAACAAGATTATGCAAAAGTTAGCACCCTCTCATCATGGCAGTCAGCAATGGATCTCAGAAACAGCTTATCCACATTGAGTCTATCCCAGACTTTTGCCCTACTTGGCTATAGAGGCTAGATTAAAAGGTAAATTCTGTCCAAAATAATTTTGTTGATGATGGCACAGGTCAGATTCTTTGCATTTAAACTGAGGTGGGGGGTGGGAAGCAGAGAGGGAGACTGCTTGTGGCAATCTTATCGCTTTCATTCCTATTGCTGTCTTCTAGGATGTCACTTTACGGTGTTAGTTTTCTGCCTCCAATTCATGTGATCTTGTTGTGCCATCCTTCTTTATTGTATGCTGTCTCTGCACTTACTGAGCAGTCCTGCCAAACAGGACAGCTGCTGGTTCAGTTGCTGTAGCATCGCTATAAATAATAATAAAAAAAAAATAGAGAACCCTGGATGTATTAATTACATTATCTTTCCTCTCTGAAATAATCTACTCTGCGTTTAATAACAAGTATATGAAAATTAGTGCTGATCCATGAAAGGACCATGCCTGTAGCTAAATATCTACTTTATCTTTTCCATTACAGGATATTTGTGAAGATATATCTGATCATGTTGAACAAATTCATGCTCTACTAGAGACTGAGTTTTCCCTGAAGCTTCTGTCTTACTCTGTCAATGTGATAGTCGATATCCATACAGTACAACTACTCTGGCACCAGCTACGTGTTTCTGTTCTGGTTCTGAGAGAGCGTATTCTTCAGGGACTACAAGATGCCAATGGAAACTACACCAGGCAGACTGATATTCTGCAAGCGTTTTCTGAAGAGACTAAGGAGGTATAGTAACTAAATTCTATTTTGAGAATTTCATCTGTATTTGAAGCAGCTCATCCCTATTGCACATTTAAAATTGCTAGGATGACAATTTTAAGGATGGCTTACTCGTCGTCTTCATATTTTGCTAATTTTGTGTTTTAAATATCTTCAGCTGATATCTGTTCTCATTGAACTAAATTAAAGCAAATTAAGGTCAACTTTCAGAAGTGTCATGCTAGTGGCTAGCAATATTTTCTCCTGACTGAAATAGTTTTCATAAAGGATTGTAAACACTTACAGAGGTGCATCTGGTCCAAACTCCTTGGTCTGATCACTCATGAATTTAAGGTTCATATCCAATTCAAAACTCAATTTTTATGTGCAATGAATTCTTTAATGAAAAACGTAGACATTTCCCTTCTTGCATATACAAACCTGAAGCTTACACAATGTTTTCCAAAACTTTCCAGACTAGGTCAGTATTGCTTTAAAGCAGAGAGCATGGACTTGAATTTGTTTGACTGGCAATTCTGCAACACGCCTCTAAACAGTCACACATTTTGTCTGAGAACAACAATGAATGAATCATACATTTTTTACTCTAACAGGCTGTCAAATTCACACACATGTAAATGATTTGTAAATCTGGATTCATTTGACTAAAATGCCTTTTTCTTTGAATTCATCACTGCTAAATTAGCTCAGTTAAAAAGACACTACTGGCCAAATTTTTAAAACTGAAAGAAGATGTACATTTTTAATAGTTAGGGTAATTAATGGTCAAGAGAAGATACCTTAGCGTGTAGAGGATTCTTCATTTGCTGAAAGTCCTAAGATTAGGATAAAATGCTTTTGTTAGGATTAGATACATTTACAGAAAGAGACCTCCAGATCAATGCAGTGAGATTCTGCAACCTGTGTTACAGAGGAAGTCAGAAGTCGTTTAAACATGTCCTGAATTTCAGATCACTCAAGTTTAAAGAGAATGTCCATATTTCTCTGCTTCCTGTTGGGTTTTATATTTGTCTTTGGTACAACAGAGTGGGTGGTCCTGAAAACAGTGCTCAGATATGCCCAGGCCCACCTTCCACACCCCCTCTTCCTGATGTGTACATACCTGGTGCTTCAGATTCAGTTTCTGCTTTGCTGTTGCTGATAAACCTTCTCTGGCAAATCTGAAGGAAATCCACTCTTGTCTGAATATACAGACTGGTGAATTAGGGTGAAGTCATTATTTTATGACATGAGCATGGTGATTTCAAGACATAAGGAAGGGGTGGATTCAGATACTAAGAAACAGGAAATGTCCCATCTGGATCTGATTACAACTGCTATAAAAAAATTCCCTCCCATACAGAGGAGGACTGGCTGGGGAAGGATAGATTATTTTTCAGTGGGGAAAACAACATGTTGCCAGAGAGTCTTATATGGTAATAAAAAAGACAAAATATCCTGACACAAATCTTTTCTTCCACCCCAACTAAAACATAAATAATATTTGATAAAATTAATGGCTAGCAATAGCAGGAACACAATATTAATACTAAGTTTCTGCTCTATTGCTTGAATAGGTTCCTAGAAATTGCTCTGCAGTTTTTAATCTTCAGGTATTTATTTAAGCTTTTCATCAAGTATAATGGTAGTGGCTTTTTTTGATGAAAATAAACAAATTTAAAAAATGTAATGTAGAGACAATGGTATCTACTCTTATCTACCTTTTTTTTTGGTGTTTCCCCAATATCCTTTCCCAGTCAGGACTACATTGTGGGACCAGTAAGTGCCTCATGATATTATCTATTAGGGATTTTCATGCATATGTGAATAGCGAGACTGTTTGAGCAAACCTAGAAACCTTTGCCCATGCAGATAACACTTCCTTGGAGAATCATTATCCTAATTTTCAGTACTCCTTGAGGATTACGAAGCAGGAATGACAGCTTATTTTTTTTTCCTAAGACTGAGAAGTCATCTGGTTTGAAGTGAAGAGAAGGAAACTTTCATACACAACAAAGACTTCTATTTTGGAATTCATTACATAGGACACTTAGAAGTGGAAAGAAGTTCAAAAAATAAATGTGGAAACTAAGCAAAGATAGGAGGAATTATAACCTCCAGATGAGGAAGTCCCTATGCTGCTCATTGGTAGAAGCTGGGAGTGCAGGTAGAAATGTCACGTGTGGAAGGGCCATGTATATGTACTCATGTCTTACAGCTCAGCTAGCAGAAAATGTTTAGAACTGGTGCAGAGACAGGATACTGGCCTAGATGGAAATTTGATCTGAAGCAGTACAACAAATGTTATATTTTTCTGTAGTCCATGAACTTATCATTTCACAAAATGTTTGGCTTGCTCCTTAAGTCAGCTGTCTTTTGCATAATGCTGAAGAGCAGGTTTGGCTTCCAGTGTTAACTGAGGAGCTCCATGGAAGAAGCGTCCTGCCAAGGTTTCTTTCGCCCTCAGTGAGACAGTCTCATCTTGTTAATATTCACTACTCTCTCAGCTCATAGACTTCACAGTCAATCATGGTGCAACAATCCCGCCTGGGCTATACTTACATTGTAGCTGTAACACACATAAATGTGTACAAGCTAGCCTCGACATAATGAACAGGGATAACACTGGTAGAGTAGCTACCAAAACATGAAAGTGTGCAGCACAGGCTGTACTGGCTTGGTTAGGAACCCAGCTCATTAACTGGGCAGGCAGTAACTGTGCTTTTCTCTCTCTCAGCAGTGCCATACTGAATAAGATGCCAGGAGAAAAGGGCACTAAAAGTTTTATGGCTTGGAGGAAGTAGAGAAACTAGTGAGGCAAACTGCCTGCCGTGATGGAGATGACAACTTATGAAAATACTTTTTTAATAAAAAGTTTTTCGAGAGTTAAGATTTTGAAGGACCATTTCTCCTTCAGGAATTACCCAGACACAGATAAGAAGGAAAGAAAAATGAGCTCTGTGCAGCCTGAGTTCTGTCCAGCTGAGCCTAACCTGTGAGGGAAAGAATCACAGAATCACAGAATCAACCAGGTTGGAAGAGACCTCAGGGATCATCGAGTCCAACCGTTGCCCTGACACCACCCTGTCAACTAGACCATGGCACTAACTGCCATGTCCAGTCTTTTCTTAAACACATCCAGAGATGGTGACTCCACCACCTCCCTGGGCAGCCCATTCCAATGTCTAATAACCCTTTCTGTAAAGAAATTCTTCCTGATGTCCAATCTGAACTTCCCCTGGTGAAGCTTGAGGCTGTGTCCTCTTGTCTTATTACTAGTTGCCCGGGAGAAGAGGCCGACTCCCACTTCACTACAACCTCCCTTCAGGTAGTTGTAGACTGCAATAAGGTCACCTCGGAGCCTCCTCTTCTCCAGGCTAAACAACCCCAGCTCCCTCAGCCATTCCTCGTAGGTCAGACCCTCCAGACTCTTCACCAGCTTGGTCGCCCTCCTCTGGACTCGCTCTAACACTTCAACATCTTTCTTGAAGTGTGGGGCCCAGAACTGGACACAGTACTCAAGGTGCGGCCTCACCAGTGCTGAGTACAGAGGGACGATCACTTCCATACACTGGCTGGCTACACTATTCCTAATAGAGGCCAGGATGCCATTGGCCTTCTTGGCCACCTGGGCACACTGCTGGCTCATGTTTAGCCAGCTGTCGATCAGCACCCCCAGGTCTCTTTCCGCCGGGCCACTTTTCTAACCACTCTTCCCCCAGCCTGTAGAGCTGCATGGGGTTGTTGTGGCCGAAGTGCAAGACCCGGCACTTGTTCTTGTTGAACCTCATGCCGTTGGTCTCAGCCCATCTATCTAACCTGTTCAGAAAGGATCAGCATAAGGCTATGTTAAAATACAGTGAATCCTAATGTTCTCAAACAGTTGGTAAAGTCACAAAAGAAATATCTTACAAATTAAATTAGCTTATTTGGAAGAGTAAAAAAAGAAATGCAGAATTGTGCTGGTTTAAATATAAATACAAGAAGGTATTGGAAAAAGCCTACAGAGCTTTACAGGAAGCATTACTATGTGAAAAGGGACAAATTTTTTGAACTAAGGTATTCCTATTGGTAGCCATGCAGATAACTAAATGTAATATTTTTCTGAAGTAAAAACAATAGTAAAAACATGGTAATACTGGCATTAAATAATGCTCCTCTGAAGCACACATTTAAGAAGCTGCTTGGAAAATGAGCAAGGAAGATGGTTTAATGCACGTGATTGTAAATTTTATTAATGTTAATAAACACTCTGTAAGAGACGAAGAAATGGAGATCATTACTTGGGAGAAATGAAGGCCCTTAGGGCCTTGAAAAGGATTTTGATTTATATATGGTTTTACAGTTTCTAATCTTTTCCTGAGATTAGAGAGAAAATGCAGCTGTAATACTGATCATTGTTTAGTCATTATTTTCCTTAATAAATGCAGCTCTAAAATAGAAATTTGACAGATTTATAGAAACTTCCCCTTTTAATTCTGGACTATTGACAATGTACAATTTGTGGCATAGGTTCTACATCTGGATAGAATGTGCTAAATAAAATATATTTTCAATGTCCAAGACATTGAAAGGTTGATAAATAACCTTTTAATCAATCTTGTCTATAAATAATATTTTTAGCTGGAGGATTTTTTATATTTTTACTTTGAGTAATGCAAGTGGGGTGGACAGAGTACAGAGCTCAAACATTATATGTTTATAGAAGGCGGCAAACAATAGCCTTTATTGAGACTGTTGTTGTTCAGACCAAAATCCAAGTGGTTTATTGTGAGATAAAGAGATTGTGGCATGATGCCTAAGATCCTTAAACTATGGATTTAGGCAGCGTAGTGATACAAGCTGTTCCAGAGAATAATTCAGACAGGAACCTATTGTGGATACTCAAGAGTTTGCTTTAAAAAACTCTCTTATGAAAACCAAACCTGTGAAGAAAGACCAGTACACTGATTTAGACACCTAAAGTTAGAATCCTAAAACATGACTTTCTGACCTTTATGATGTTTTTTACATAGTTTCTGTAAGCACTTGGGCTAATGCTGGCTTTTTTATTTTAAATTCTGCTTTTCAGTTTCTTTTGCCCAGTTGACATGCTCTGCCAATTTCTCTCATTCTAGATAGTTTCATGGAGTTACTTAAGATGTACACTATTGTAAATAAGAACAGAAATTGTTTCAGAATTATTTGATCCTATGTTCAGGTTTCAAATTATGTGCTGGAATCTGGAAATAGTTGAGACCTTCTTAGGTGTTAGAACATTAAATCATCTACTAAAATTATGCTTATAAACTGCTGACTAAACATAATTTTGCTGTGATTGATTGTTATATATTAGGCTGCTTTTGGATCTTAACGTAGACAAATTTTTTTAGTGTCCTTCAAATAAGTCACCAAAATATTAATAAACATTAATTTGACTTTGATTTTAAAATCTCATTTGCCACTTGAGACAGTCTCCTCTGGCTATGCCTGTGTTTCTGAGATTGAAGGACTTCCACTGAGAAGATGCTGACAAGGGGACATGGCAGGCCAGATATTTAGGATTCCTGGCTATATTTTCTTTTCCTTTAGCTGTTCTCCATTTGAGCTCCAAATATCCAGCAGATAAATCCTCAGTTGATAATGCTACAAAAAAAGTGAAATGTAGTTAGCAACATCTGTCTCATAAATGTGGGAAGAAATGTCTGTCATTGCTAGATAATGCTTGGAAAAAACATTCTAGCAACCACTGAAAGATTGGAGAGCAGCATGGATTTCTGAGAACACAAAATTAACAAGGTGGCTGATATACTCAGCGGTCCCCAAGATCCCCTCCCTCCTGTTCGAGATAGTTAACACAGGAAATACTGTGAGTCTACTTCATGGAATTTCTGAGTCCCCCCTACAGAGTAAGTAGAACTGGGAGCAGAATTTAAGGAGGAGAACACCAATACAAAAGTGAGCTGCTACTTTTAGGTAACTTGCTGCACCAGACTGGAACTAAGCATTTTTTCAGTTTACTGACATTTGGAATTCCCAAATAGTTTAGAATGGTTTGCTCATCTACAGGGAACTACAAAAACAGGCAGGTCAGTGACGAATGCTTTCCTAGATGTTAGGCAGCAAAACATAGAAACTGATAGTTTGTTACTTTATGTGTGCTGTATATGGAAATAAATCTTCTTAAAAAGTACCATTTCTTTGTCTATTTCAGGATCGTCTTGACTCTTTAACTGAAGTTGATGATTCTGGACAGTTAACCATCAAATGTTCTCAAAATTACTTGTCGCTGGATTGTGGTATTACTGCATTTGAACTCTCTGATTACAGTCCTAGTGAGGATTTGCTTGGTGCTCTGGATGATATGACCTCCAGCCAAGGGAAAGCAAAATCATTTGAATCCTGGAACTACAGTGAGATGGATAAAGACATTCCAGGACTTATCAGAAGTGTGGGTTTACTTGCAGTAGCAACTGATTCCATTGCTTCCCAGTGTGATGAAGCATTAAATGAGAAAGAAACCCATGTACCTCTTTCAGCAGAAGATGAAGAAGAAAGCAAAGACAGGAAAGCACCACATGAGCTCTTACTAGTATCTCCTTCTGTGAACTCCTCTCTTTCTAAAGAACCTTGCTCTGAAGATGGTGTTTTGTCTACTGACAGCAAACCAGTTTCCACATTAAAGAAACCAGAATGCAATCTTCCACAGCACACCAGTGAAAAAATCAAACACTCTCACTGTGAAAATTCAACTCCTAAGAGGTCCATAAGAGACTGCTTTAACTATAATGAAGACTCCCCTACGCAGCCTACATTGCCAAAAAGAGGTCTATTTCTGAAAGATGATGTGTTTAAAGACTATATAGAAGCCAATGATTTAAAAAGGAAAATCTCTCAGATAGTTAAAAATGAAATGAGTAGAAGTACACCTTCATTGTTAGATCCACCAGACAGGTCCAAGCTTTGTCTAGATTTACAGTCACCCTACACTAACAGTCCATCTGCAGTTAGTCAGTCATATGATTGCTTAAATACAATAGGTGATAGAAATCTTGAATACACAATAAATAATCACTTTAAGGACAGTCCCATAAGTCTATGGAAGTCTACTTTCTACACCTGTAAAGAACAGTCGAAGCACAAGAAGTCTCATGATGCTCCAGAGAAAATGAAAGCTGGCAGAACACCTGGAGGTGTGTGTAAAACAGCTCCGCCAATACAAGTCAAAAAAAGAGGATGTTCTTCTCTACAAAATGGAATTACTTCTCATAACTCTCAGTCTCTGGAGGAGACAGAAACAGATTCTTCTGCATCATCAGATTCTTGTAACCAGAGAGACACAAATGGGCAATCACAAGGTAAAACTGAGCCTGTTATTTCACCAACACATAGCCAAAAGAGTGCTTCTTCCGCTGGTTCTGAGCTTACCAACCCATCACCTCTTCTACTGAGAAGAAAGAATAATAAAAACTTCTCCTCAACATCAAGCTATACTCAAAAAAACAGTAAAGATGGTGAGGTCTGGTATGGATCTGATGAATATTTAGCACTTCCTTCACAACTCAAGCAGACTGAAGTATTAGCTTTAAAACTAGAAAATTTGATGAAGCTGCTGCCCCAAAGGCCCAGAAGAGAAACCATTCAAAACATTGATGATTGGGAGTTGTCAGAAATGAACTCAGATTCAGAAATGTATCCAACTTACCAGACAAAAAAGCAAAAAAAAAAGGGTAGAATTTCACCAAGCTCTTCAAGTGATATAGTATCGTCCTTAGGTGACAGTATTGAATCTGGGCCTCTCAGTGATATTCTCTCTGATGAAGATCTTTGTATGCCTGTATCTTGCATTAAAAAATACATTGAAGAAAAGTCAGAAAGGACTGTGGTCTCTCAGCCCACTGAGAATGAGATTTCTGCCTCAAATAAATCAGCTTTAATTCATCAACTGATGCAAGATATACAACATCAAGAGAATTATGAAACCATATGGGAAAAAATTGAGGTAAGGCAATAATCCTGTGTTCTTCTGCTATCTTCTTGATAAGCCTATATATGGAGATGGGGCTGTGGGCAGGAGAGGAGTTGCTTTCTTGTTTTCTTTTAATGATGAAAATAGTCTCATCTAGTGACTGCTAGAAGTAGAGAACAGCAGTGATCATTGTAATTATAATAGACTGCAGTTAACTTTAACTGACTATATGGAACTTGCCTACATTATTTTACTTACACCAATGTCTTTAAACTTGGCAATACATTATTTTATCAAGAGAGCTTCCCTTTGCCAATATCAGGTACATTATAAGTTGTTTTTTGGATGAAGTGAAAGATAAACATTGGAAAATCAGGGATCTTTGTTTTATTTGAATGAAGTTACACTTAATATCATCTGCCTAATTTCTTTACAAAAAAGAATTGCTTTAGTCCAAGAATAGAGGAATCATTTTCTTGATTCATGTCATATGAATCAAGTGCAAGCTTATGGGTGCAAGCTGGAACACAGGAGGTTCCACATAAATATGAGAAAAAACTTCTTTACAGTGAGGGTAACTGAACACTGGAACAGGCTGCCCAGAGAGGTTGTGGAGTCTCCTTCTCTGGAGACATTCAAAACCCGCCTGGACGCATTCCTGTGTGATATGGTCTAGGTAATCCTGCTCCGGCAGGGGGATTGGACTAGATGATCTTTCGAGGTCCCTTCCAATCCCTAACATTCTGTGATTCTGTGATTCTGTGATATCATGTATAATAAATACATTTCTATTTAATCAGTTCTCTTCCCTTGCAGTGATGATTTTCCCTCTAGTGTTGGTGGAACTAAACATAACATCTTTATTTATTTATTTATTTTTGCTTAAATAATCCTTCCTAACTAATGGCAATTTAACAGTGCAATATGCTAGAGCAATAATGGCAATATACTATCCCATTAAACTTCGGATGAGATAGAATTTCATTCTTAGCTTCTGGCATTGCCTCTTCAGAAGTAACTCTTCTTTATAAAGTGGAAACATTTGCAGTAGTTAACACTATGAGAGGTCGTTTTGAGAAAAAAGATAAACTTTGGAAAGGGAGGTGAATTTGAATGAATAATCAAATAAGGACCTAGTCATTTCAATAATATAATTATTAGCTTACACTCATAGTAAATTTTTGTTTCAATTTTCTGATGGGTTTGTCTTCCTGGCCATTGTAGAGGAGAACTCTCCTATTCAGAATATTTCATGTCCATCCTCAATATAGTGTAGTAAAATGGCTGTCAGAAAAGAGAGCTCAATCTCTACTAGATTTCAAAATCTTTAACATTCATTAAAGAGTGATCTTGGCATCTAAATGCTAAATCTGGTATTTGCATTATCTTCTGTGTTATCAAGCTCTGTAAGAGCTAAGAAAACAGGACTTAGTTTTATAACTTCAGTAAACACTTCTTACAATGCATGATTTCTATAACTTTTCAAGACACTGGAAGTATTGACTAGTAGAAAAGTAGCTGAGCTAGAGATGTTTGAGTATAAAGTCAGAGTAGACAACACAGAGAAATTTCTTCTTAAACAAAAGAGGGAGCAGCAGCTGTCAGCCTGGAAACAGTCAGCTCTAACGGGCAGTGCTTAATGATTCAAGTTGTTCTCTCCATCCTGATGGCTGGGGTTCATCTTCCAGACTCTGACGAAAGAACCATCTTCATAAGTGCAAGCTGTTTCTGTGCTTAAGTTTGTGTACTGTTGAAATTTAGTCCAGATGAAGCTGACAGATACAGAGCTCTTCATTCTGTGCAAGCAACAAATCCCATCAAAGCTGCTTGTGAATATGTAAGATCACAGAATCACAGAATCACAGAATCACAGAATCAACCAGGTTGGAAGAGACCTCATGGATCACCGAGTCCAACCGTTGCCCCTACACCACCCTGTCAACTAGACCATGGCACTAAGTGCCATGTCCAGTCTTTTCTTAAACACATCCAGAGATGGTGACTCCACCACCTCCCTGGGCAGCCCATTCCAATGTCTAATAACCCTTTCTGTAAAGAAATTCTTCCTGATGTCCAACCTGAACCTCCCCTGGTGAAGCTTGAGGCTGTGCCCTCTTGTCCTATCGCTAGATGCCCGGGAGAAGAGGCCAACTCCCACTTCACTACAACCTCCCTTCAGGTAGTTGTAGACTGCAATAAGGTCACCTCGGAGCCTCCTCTTCTCCAGGCTAAACAACCCCAGCTCCCTCAGCCATTCCTCGTAGGTCAGACCCTCCAGACTCTTCACCAGCTTGGTCGCCCTCCTCTGGACTCGCTCTAACACCTCAACATCTTTCTTGAAGTGTGGGGCCCAGAACTGGACACAGTACTCAAGGTGCGGCCTCACCAGTGCCGAGTAGAGAGGGACGATCACTTCCGTACACTGGCTGGCTACACTATTCCTAATAGAGGCCAGGATGCCGTTGGCCTTCTTGGCCACCTGGGCACACTGCTGGCTCATGTTTAGCCAGCTGTCGATCAGCACCCCCAGGTCTCTTTCCGCCGGGCCACTTTCTAACCACTCTTCCCCCAGCCTGTAGAGCTGCATGGGGTTGTTGTGGCCGAAGTGCAAGACCCGGCACTTGTTCTTGTTGAACCTCATGCCGTTGGTCTTGGCCCATCTATCTAACCTGTCCAGATCCCTCTGTAGGGCCTTCCTACCCTCCAGCAGATCGACACTGCCACCCAGCTTGGTGTCACCTGCAAATTTACTGAGGGTGCACTCAATCCCTACGTCTAGATCATCTATAAAGATATTGAACAGCACTGGCCCCAGAACTGAGCCCTGGGGAACACCGCTAGTGACCGGCCGCCAGCTGGACTTTGCCCCATTCACCACCACTCTCTGGGCTTGGCCATCCAGCCAGTTTTTAACCCATCGAAGAGTCCACCCATCCAAGCCCCGGGCAGCCAGTTTGTCTAGGAGGATGCTGTGGGAGACAGTGTCGAATGCCTTACTGAAGTCTAGATAGACTACATCCACAGCCCTGCCCTCATCTACTAAGCGGGTCACTTTGTCGTAGAAGGAGACCAGGTTGGTCGAGCAGGACCTGCCATTCATGAATCCATATTGGCTGGCCCCAATGCCCCGATTGTCCTGCATGTGCCGTGTAATGGCACTCAGGATGATCTGTTCCATCACCTTTCCTGGCACCGAGGTCAGGCTGACAGGCCTATAGTTCCCTGGATCATCCTTCCGACCCTTCTTGTAGATGGGCGTTACGTTTGCTAATTTCCAGTCAGCTGGACTTCTCCAGTTAGCCAGGACTGCCGGTAGATAATCGAGAGTGGTATGGCAAGTTCATTTGCCAGTTCCTTCATTACTCTAGGGTGAATCCCATCCGGGCCCATAGCCTTGTGGGTGTCCAACTGGCACAGCAGGTCACTAACCGTCTCCTCCTGGATCCTGGGAGGTTCACATAGCCCCCCGTCCCTAACTTCAGGCTCTGGGGGCCGAGTCTCCTGAGGACAACCGATCTTGACATTAAAGACCGAGGCAAAGAAGGCATTGAGCAGCTCTGCCTTTTCCTCATCCCCTGACTCTACACTACCCTCCTCATTCAGCAAGTGGTGGAGGCTCTCCTTGACCCTCCTTTTGCTGTTGATGTATTTGTAAAAGCTTTTTTTGTTATCTTTGACTGTAGCAGCCAAATCGAGCTCTAATTGAGCTTTGGCCCTTCTAATCTTCTCCCTACATGACCTGGCCACGTCCCTGTAGACCTCCCAAGTTACCCGACCCTTCTTCCAGAGCAAGTAGGCTCTCTTTTTTTCCTTAAGTTCTAGCCTAAGTTCTCTGTTTAACCAGGCCGGTCTTTTTCCCCGACGGCTTGCCTTCCTACAGACTGGGACAGCCTGCTCCTGAATATTTAACAATTCCCTTTTGAAGCATGTCCAGCCTTCCTGGACTCCTTTGCCCTCCAGGACCGATTCCCAAGGGACTCAGTCCACCAGCCTCTTAAACAGGCTAAAGTCAGCCCGACGGAAATCTAAGGCAGAAGTTCTACTCTTGCCCCTCCTTACTTCCCCCACTATCGAAAACTCTAACATTTCATGGTCACTATTCCCAAGATGGCCACCGACCCTCACATCTCCACTAGTCCTTCTCTGTTCACAAACAACAGGTCAAGCAGGGCCCCTCCTCTAGTGGGCTCATTTACCACTTGCATGAGGAAGTTGTCCTCCACACATTCTAGGAACCTCCTAGATTGCTTCCTCTCTGCCATGTTGTATTTCCAGCAGACATCCGGCAAGTTGAAGTCGCCCACGAGTACAAGGGCCAGCGACCGGGTGGCTTCTGACAGCCACTTGTAAAATGCCTCGTCCGCCTGCTCATCCTGGTTGGGTGGTCTATAACAGACTCCCACCGTAATGTCTGCCCTGCCGACCTTCCCCCTGATCTTCACCCATAAACATTCAACCTTGTCATCCTCACCATCTTCCTCAATTTCAACACAGTCCAAGCACTCCCTAACATATAGCGCTACCCCACCGCCTCTCCTGCTTCGCCTGTCCCTCTTAAAGATCTTATAGCCATCCATAGTTGCACTCCAGTCATGAGAGTCATCCCACCACGTTTCTGTGATGGCAACCACATCATAACCTTTCTGCTGTACAGTGGCCTCTAGCTCTTCCTGTTTGTTGCCCATACTGCATGCATTGGTGTAAACGCGCTTCAGCTGGGCTAGCGGCCTTGCCCCCGACGCAGGCCTGTCACCCCTAGGTTTATTTGTGGCTGCCCTGGTCTTATCCCCCTCCCCCATCGAACCTGGTTTAAAGACCTCTTGATCAGCCCTGCCAACTTCTGGGCCATAACCCTTTTCCCCTTCTGACTCAGCTGTTCCCCATCCGGCATAAGCAGGCCCGGTGCCATGAAAGCCACCCCGTGGTCAACAAACCCAAAATCCCACCTACAGCACCAGTCTCTTAGCCACATATTAATCTGTTGGACTTTCATAGTCTTTTCCCTATTTTCACCAAATACCAAAGGAATTGAAGAGTATATCACCTGCGCACCTACCCTCTTCACCAAACGCCCCAGGACCCTGAAGTCCCTTTTGATAGCCCTGGGACTTCTCTCTTCAATCTCATCCCTACCCACCTGGAATACTAACAGTGGGCAGTAGTCAGAGGGCCTCACCACTTGAGGAATCCTCCTGGCAACATCCCTTACCCGTTCCCCTGGGAGGCAGCAGACTTCCCTGTGAGTCGGGTCTGGCCTGCATATGGGGCCCTCCGTTCCCCTTAGCAGGGAGTCGCCTATAACAATTACTTTTCTTTTCTCCTTTTTGGAGCTGGTTGCAACCCTCTTACTTGGTTGCTTCTGTTTACATAGCCCCGTAGAGGATCTTTCACCTAGATTTGTATCTTCCTGACACTCAGGAAGACGCTCAGGCTCCAGCACCTCATACTTATTCTGCAGGGGGACGTGGGGAGGGGAGGAAGGTCGGGATGGGATTCGCCTGCCACCCCGAGCAGGGACCTGCCTCCATTCCCCCCCATCCCCTAGGTCTCCTCCTGCTCCTTGTGGAGGAGGAAGAGGATCCTCCACTACCCGGGGAGCATTAGGCCCGTCCGTTTTCCCCAGGACAGGCAGGGAACAGCACTGCCCGCCATCCTCTTCCTGGGATGCTCTTGCACTCCTTAACCTTTCCACCTCCTCCTTGAGCTGGGCCACCAAGGAGATCAGGTCGTCGACCTGTTCGCACCTCACACAGGTGAGGTCTCCGTTACCCTCGAGTGCCAGGGCCAGGCTCTGGCACTCCCTGCAGCCTGCCACCTGCACCTCTGCATGCTTCCGCGGCAGGTCCGTTTGGGTTGCCATGTCTTTTCTGGCACCCGCAAGGGACTTAGGGCCCTGCCGAGTGGAAGCCATACCTGCCTGCCCGCCTACCCTGCTCGCTGCCGTGCCTGCGAGAACTGCTGCGCAAACTTCCACGCCCCTGGGGCTGTGCCCTCCCCCGCCCTGGGACACACACAGTCACTGCTGACTCCCCCTCTCCCCTCTGGGCAGGGACCCTGTCCTCCCAGAGGCTCTTTATCACCCGATCACAGGGGCTGGTGCTACGCCCCCTCCTCTCCTGATTCGTTGCCAGGAACTTCCGGGTCCAGGCGGGTCTCGGGCTGCTGCTCGGGGGGGCTCGGAGCACGGAAACCGCACGGAAACCGCTCGCCCGCTATGGCCCGATCTCTCCCCGCGCTAACCTCAGTCGCTGCCGCCGCTGCCGCCGCCACTGCCACCGCTGTCGCCGTTGCCGATGCTGTCTTTCAAATGATACTACAAGAACCTATTAAAGAAATGGAATTCTTGAGTGTCTAGGGACCAGCTCCCTCCACTAGACGCTGACTAGCATCCTTTTGGCAAGAAGCAGGTGGCAGAGAAACATTTTGCATCACCTTCTCAAATCATCATGTTTATTTTTCTCAGACTTTTTGAGAAGGTAATTATCTTTTGGGGAGTCATCTGTCTTTGTGTGATTCACTGCAGCTGCAGTTCAGTCCTGCCAGGATGGAGGAATAAGAACCAGCTGTAACAACTGGCTGCAGCTGCAAACACCCCCTTCCTCTCCATACCCATCTTCTCCTCACCTCCTCTGGAGGGTGGATTGAGCTCCTGACAGCAATTAAAAGTAGTTAGCTGTGCTCTGGCCAGAGTAAACCTTTCTAGCTAGTGATTACAGCTGCCGCTCTTGTCCTTGAGGAACTTTGCTACTGCTGACACTGCTCTTTCTACAATTTCTCAGTTTTCCTGGTTGTGATGAATGTTTGGGAAATGTTGATCATGGAGTTTGAAAATAATCATATGAAGTGTGTGGGGCTCAGAGTAGAAGAAGGGCTTTAAACAGAAAGAAGACCAGATGCAAAGAGCACTGCTAGGAAGAGAGCTCAGTGATCCATGCCCTTAAAAGGAGCACACAAGAAAGTTTCATATATATTTCATGCAGCAAGATGTATGCTAGCTACACTAAATGGCTTGAAAATATACTTCCTGAATGGTGAATAAAAATAATCAACAGAAAAGTTTTGAAATGTTTTGCAAAGCAATTATAGTATTATAGTATTTTAAAGAAATGTAAGGTTTTCCCAAGCTGCTTATTTACCTGAGTTTTTCCATTGCTGCTAGTAATTATATCTTGTGCTTGTAAGACTAGTGAAGAACCAATTTTTCAGTACAAGAGCTCTTACCAAGACAAATTCTGCCTCAGTAACACTACGGTGCCTTGCTTAGGTACTTAAATTTGACCTAAGTAATGGAAAAATAGAAAATTCCTCCCTTATGTTACGAAGTATTGTAAACAAAATCTAACTAAAAATACCATAACTGTGTCACAATTGAGTCCTTTCTTTTGCTAGATCTCCTGTTTCATAACTCCCTAAGCAGTGTATCAAAAGTGTGCCATTGCTTTTTTAGTTATCGTCATTTGGCATTTACATTAACTCTATTTAATAAGACGTCTCCAACTCAAAAAGGATTTTCCTAATTGCATGAATACATATCTTAGCAATAATTCAATACTACTTTTGTTAGTGGTGGTTTTGTGCTAAAGAAGTCAGATCTGAAATGAGAACTTAATTAAGGACAGAAGCAGCATGCTCATGCCCATTAGTAATCCAGTTACACTGCTGCAAATGTCTAGCCTAATATATTTTATTTATTCAGTTTGTAAACCAAAACTAAAATAACTCAACCTTTCATTTTGGGATAACAACAGCTTAGAAATGACTGGCAGCCTCAAAATCATTGAAAGTCATATTTTAGCTAGGTAATAGGGCAAACAAGGAAGTTTCAGTATTTTATTATGATGGGAATAATTTTGAATTAGTATGAATCTGGTAATATCTTGATAGTAAGCAATTTGTTGAACATATGCTAACGCATTTATTGGAAGCCTTATTAATTTCTCAGTTATATGGAGGATAGTCATGTGCAGAAACTGATAAAATATAGTTTTTCATACTTGCAAATTATGCAGATGTCCCTGCATGGGTATTATCATGCTGTTAATGTATCTATCTACCTACAAACAGAATTCTGCTTTACTGGCCCATTTGCTGTCACACAGGATCACTTTCTTGCTTTGCAATAAATACTGCACACTCTTGCCATGTTTTGTCTCGCACTGCAGCTAATTCTTTGGCATGTGCTTCTTATGCCTTTAGTCCTGGGTACCTCCACTCTGCGGTACATAACAATTTCTGTGGCAGTTCCTTGTACGTTTCAGAAATAACTTTTTGGAGTTAAGTGTGAGAACAAGTGATACCAAATTCTGAATGTTCCTCTCATTTTTAAAGTATAGTTCAGCTTTTCAGCTACTTTTTACTTTTACTTTTACTAGCTTCTCCAAACGACTTTTTAGAATGCAGATAAAGCTCTGTGGCTTCTACTGTGCTAGCTGGAGGGGAAAATATATAACATCATCATTCTCACAGGTAAAGTCAACAGAGTGCTGTAAGAAGATGGCCTATTGCCACTTTCCATATGTAGCACTCAGACTCCGTAGTATCTGTTTTGGAATGCTTTAAGGTTTACTTTCTGTAAGAAAACTAAGTTTTCCTTAAAATCATACTAATAATGAATTTTTTTCCCCCATTTTTATGTGCAAACTGAAAAATTGGAAGAAAAAATTGATCTTGGGCTGATCTAATGGCAATGTATTTTCAATCATCTTATGTGAATAAAATAATAATAACAATAAAAAACCTTGTTCAGGCAGTTTTATCTCCTTCTCTAAAAAGCAATACTAGATTGACGATACTGACATCCTTGTGCTGTAATCTGTGGTCACTGATAATCCCGTCTTCTTGATTTTTGAGGACACTATTACAAAGGGTAGAAATATAACCATTTGCAAGACACTCCATTTAAATGAAGGTGTGTTTGCTTTGCAGGCCTCAGGGTTAATTGTATGGAGCAAATTGCCGATTTTTTCCTGTTCTACAGACTTATAGCTTGTTTTATTGCAGGCTCCATTTCTGTAAGAGGCAGCTGAATTTCCTCTGAAAGAAGCAACTTGATATCTCTCAATCCCATCTTTTTAGCTCATCACATTTCATGAATTTGCCTCAATGCCATTGGCTCTGTATTTTGTCTGGGGAGCCCAGTCAGCCTTGGCACTGGTTACCCACCTTCTTGACATGCTAAGGGAATAAACAAAAGCTGCTCTGCATGTTTTTGTGCTGTGGGTTAGAGCATGCCCCAGGGATCCTACAGCAAAGAGCCAGATAAAAGATTTTGCTGCCTTCCAGGACCCAGCCAGGGACCGCCTCACCCTTGTGCAACCATTTCTCCCTTCTGAACCCAAGGTGCCTCAGCAGAGCAGAGATTAAAGACCCCTTTTCCAAATTATTGGAGTAACGGGAATAATTTTCCTGTCTAGGAGGAACTAAGGATCAGTGAAGTCTACAAAGGAGAGTGCAATGTCAGAGCTAACATTGTTAGTGTGACGAATAGCTTGTATGTTTGAGTGGGAAAGGTTTGCATTTTTAGAGGGTAGTCACAACAGGTGACTAAACAGTAGTCTTCTGCAAATGTTTAATGGACTTGGTAGAGCTGGTTGGTCAGAAAATATTTGGAGGACTGGCACAAAGGGGAAAGATTTTGTGGTGTTTAGATTGAAAGGGGACAGAGTTGCTTCTTGGCAGAGATTGGACTGAAAACACACCAGTATAGTTAAGGTTAAAAGCTGGATTGCTTTAGGGGAAGCAAAGTTTGTGTTTGGAGTTTGTGTTTATTTTCATCCCTTAGGGGAAAAAGCATGCATAGAGGACAAATGAAGTTTGGGCTGTGGGGCTAAGGTAGTGAAAAACTAATAGGAACTGATAACACTGATGGGGCTTGGTAACAAAAACCATAGATTTGAAACCAGTAATGACAGAACAGGTGGAAAAAGAAAAGATAATCAACAGGGAACAAGACTGGCTTATTCTGGATTAGCATATATAGCATTTTTAAATTGTTGTAGTGCTCCCCTCAGCCCTCTTGCTTTCAATAACTTAATGCTTCTAATATTGACCCTCTTAAAATAAATGGGTTGCATGTTTTTCCTAATAGATAGAGTGCTTGCTAAAATTTGTTCATCTCTGAATCCAAACTTACACTGCTTCATACAATTTAGATTAAAATACTTCTCTTGATTGATGACCAGTTTATAAAAAACAATAAGTGAAAGAGGTATCAGATCCAGAAATTCCTTGGCACCTCTACATCTTCTCAGCAGTCCTGCTGCCTTGTGCAGCATAATTGAAAATGTCACTTCACATTTTGTACTGAGAGTCAAGTTTGTGCTTTCTTGTTTTGAGTCTGATGATACTCCCCTGCTTTGACAGCCCATCCCTCAGTTTTCAAGCTGGTTAAACTATTATTAAGCAGTGATGTAGTACATGTATGGAACTCTCACCTTTACTCAGCAAATACTTCTTTACTAGAAGATGATATTGGAATACAGTGAACCCTCTGTTCCTCCAAAACACTTAGTTCCTAACAGTTTGCTTGCATTTTAAATAGCTTCTCCAAGTACATTCACTTTTCTTTGGCATTTCACAGAATCACAGAATCAACCAGGTTGGAAGAGACCTCAGGGATCATCGAGTCCAACCGTTGCCCTTACACCACCCTGTCAACTAGACCATGGCACTAAGTGCCATGTCCAGTCTTTTCTTAAACACATCCAGAGATGGTGACTCCACCACCTCCCTGGGCAGCCCATTCCAATGTCTAATAACCCTTTCTGTAAAGAAATTCTTCCTGATGTCCAACCTGAACCTCCCCTGGTGAAGCTTGAGGCTGTGCCCTCTTGTCCTATCACTAGTTGCCCGGGAGAAGAGGCCGACACCCACTTTACTACAACCTCCCTTCAGGTAGTTGTAGACTGCAATAAGGTCATTTGCTTTACCACAAATAGTCTGACTGAGTTTGTCACCAGCAATCTTTGCAAAAACAGCAACTTCTGTGTAAGCTGTGCAAATTCTGCATTTGTAACTTTGTGTCTAAAACTGACTCCAAGAATTATGCTTTCTTGATGAAACACATCTATTGTGAAGCATATGGTTGTTCAGAACAGTTTGAATTTCCAATGTAAAGACCTCAAAATGATTTGGCAGTGAGCAGTTTTAGATCAGGGATTTTTTACATTCAGTATTTGGCATGTCATTCCAAATAATTTGAGGGGGGAAAAAAAAGAGGAAGAGAGAGAAATAGAAAAAATCTGCTTACAAAAAAATTTAGTAGAATTGATTAGAGGGCATGTCTTTACTAGTATTTAGAACTGATTGTAAGGGATATGTCTACATCTAGTGTTTGGCTCACATCTGATGTGAGACCTTTGGCTGCAAGAAGCCTCCCAATTCTCTCATGTTGTGTACTTAGTTGGATAGCACATCTCAGCTCTGGGATGGCTACTAACAGCTTAGATGAATCGAGAAACAGCTGCTTTTGTACACATGATTCTGTGAGCCCTCCTCTTTTATTCTAACGCAGTCACTCAGATCAGCTTTAAGTGACCATTGGCTTTACAACCCAGAGTCATGTCTCAATCATCTGTATCACAGCCTAGCCACAAGCCTGCACCAGAGCCATCCACATTATTTATTTGTGAACTGGAAACTTTCTAGAGATTGGTCAAGGATGATATCTTACCTTCTGGATCTCTGCTAATAGGCAAAAGAGTGCAGCAGCACTGAAGATAGAGAGAGGGGATGGTAAGAGTGCAAAAGGTGGACTTTCTGCTCTCACTGTAGCAAAGGACAGGCTCAAAGGTGAGCAGTGGGTGCCAGGTGACCTACCTGGAAAGCCAATAGAGGCTCCAGATTTAAAAGGGACACAGCGATAACTTGAAGAACTAATCAGTATTGACTTTAAGATGATCTTATGGTTGACTCCTTTCTATCAGTGCGGAGACAATCTTTATTGCCTGGGATTATTCAGTGCTTTCCATTCTCTCGTGGAGGTAGAGAAATAGGTTTGGAATCTTTCAGTGCTGGCACTAGCTTTCAAAACACAGAAAGAGTCAAATTGCTATGGGGAATTTACTTCAAGGTGCATATGGTGGTTTAAGAGGAATCTTCTTGTGCTGTTCAGGACTGAATCCTCTGTAACTGCTGTCTTATAAGAGGCAGGTACTGGGGAGAGGGTTGGTTTCTTGTGAAGAGTTTGAGATAACTTCTGAGTTACCCTGTTAACAATTACTGTATTGATTTTAGGGCTCCTTGAAGTGCCACCATTATTAAACAAAAAACTATTGAATTTAAAATTGTGTTTTCTAATATTCCCTTAAATGTGGTAAATACGGAGGTGTGAGAGAGAATGCTCATTCCTTTGTATTTTCATAGTGATATGCCTTTCCTAACGTATTAAGGTCTAGCTGTTCTGTTACATAATATACTTAAGCTCTTGGATACTTATGTTTTATGTATCTTCTGCAAGGAAGTACAGGATATTCCAGAAAGATACAGTATACCAAAATCACCATGGTCTACTCTAAATATTTAATTATTTAAATAATACATTGCTACTAACTTCTACCTAAATCAAATTCCAGTCTATCTACTGTTGTTAATGCATCATTGCCTTAAAATGTGTCCATGTTGGAGATGAGTCAGAGCAAAAGAAATGTTCAAGGGTCTAGAGAGGATTAACCTGAGAAGAACGATCAAGTCCACTTATGTAAGATCATTGCATAACTCCTCAAAATATGTTCATATCTTTTTTTTGTTGTGTATCTTTATATGTTTTGACTGCAACTGGTTTTCTTTCCTTCATCCTTTCCAGTATGTTATGATCAGAAATGAAACATTAAATCTTGCTGACTCTTAAATCACAGTTGTCATCATTAGGCATCAGAGTGAATATAATTTATGGTAAATATGAACAGAAACCGGTCTCTCAGAGGCTTGTTTCAAACTGTCTGTATGCTTACGCTGGTATTTGAAAGTTATCTTGCCAGCACTCAGAAAGGCAAAAAATTGTTTTCTCGTCCTTGCTTTAGGTTTTGGAGCACAGATGATAATCCTCATACACAGTGGAGCTGTCCTTAGCAAATCAAACTGGAATCATATCTGCATATTCCTTTATTCTTAGTAAAGACTTATTTTGAATGCTGATTCTCATGTGGGTCAAGTAAGGTTACTAGAACAAGGGCCAGATTTGCCTTTGATTTCGCTTGGACATTGTTTGGAAACTCTCCAGGCTGACAGAGGGAGAACTAACAAGCAAGCAGATTTTTGGTAGTAGACAGTGTACACGTTCAAGTCACAGTAACTTAATATTACTAATTGCTTTTTCCCTACTGATGCCAGCATCTAACTACATGAATGTTTCCTCATTGTGCTGTACAAGACTAAAGACACACAAGGTAATTTAAAATGTAAATACTGCTGCACTGTTAGCAGCAACTGAACTATAGTGGCTAGCATAAAATTGGCTCGGGTAAGTCCACATTAGGGTCAACCTCATCTATGCATTGCAGTGCAAATCTCTTACAGCTCTGTTGAGTTACAGTAAACCAGAAAAAAATGGTAAATTTGTTAGAAACCATGAAGCTTCTGGGATTAAAAATAAAAAATAAGAAGACAAAAGACAAAATACCAGAGATTGTTTTTATTTTATTCTCTAAACATATCCAAATTTTCAGATGAAAAATGTAAGTCAGAATTAGGGTCTAAAGAGGGTGTAAAGGAATGCCCACTGGAGACCACTTTAAAAAGAAACTATCTAAAAGAGAAGGTAGATGAATTAGAAGACAAAAGAAAAGCAATTAAAGGAGGAACTAAGAGTGACAGGATTTCTTTGGAGACTACAGCTGAACAAGAATCGAGTGTGTAACAGGAGGCTAAATTAGGAAACTAGAGGAATAATAATAGCATTAAAGAAAAGAGGTAGTGAATCTTAATCTCTCCTCACTGTTGCCATATTTAGTGAACAGTGGTAATCACTGATTTCCCTGTTTTTAAACTCAGAAATCTTAACTGCAAAACAAGTTCATCTGTCAAAGAACTATAATATCTCTTGTGAGGTGACAGCTTAACCACTTCCAACCAATTGGCCTTGAATAATAGGAAATGCTGAATTAAACGTTCTGATTTTGAGGGGGAAGCACGGTCATTATATCTTAAGTCATGTCAGAGATATAGCAGAGGTCAATATATTTAGCAGTTACCCACAAGAGAACAGCATCTGTTCTATTTTAGCAAAAAGTTGTGTTTTCCTTCAGTTTGGAAAACTTTTAGCCATGGTGCTATCTCTCCCTCTTGAGGCCAGAACTTGTTACTGCACCTATTTTACAGAAATAAATGACGTTTGCTGCTTAAAAGGAGACTCACTGCTTTACAAACGTAGTTGTTAGAAATTCAGAGATTAAATAAATCACAAACTAGCATCTTTCTTCCTTATGAAGATCTTTTTTGCTTTAGTGTAGTCTCCAACAAATATTTTTGCTATATATTTTATTCCAACAAATTTAATGTTGTCACCTGTTGTGACTTTAAAAAGTAATAGCATGTGCATGCCAATTACTAAACTTTTAAAAAATATAACCTGCACGTGCATTTCTACAGATTTTGTGAAATATATTAAAAAAAATAAACCCTATCCTCTGACGAAAATTTAGAGATATTGTCTCCCTGCAAATATAACTGCCATTTTTACTATTATTTTGAGAACTATAGTTATATTATTTATTATTTATTTATAATAAATATATTTATTATATAATTATTATATATATTATATATATTTTATATATATTATATTATTTTATATATAATTATTAAATATAAATATTTATTATTTATTTATAGTTATATTATTTAAATAAGCAGTCTTTGTGGCCATCAGGCCAAGAATATAGTGGCTTTCTTTCTTTATCTATCACTTACTGGCTAACATACTGAAAATGTTATGTAAAAAATAATGAATCTAGTTTTTATTTAAAAGGCACTGAAAATCCTGTGAAATTAATTTTGTGCCATTGGGTAAGGACATACAATTTGGCTAATTTCATTCTTCTAACATGATTTATTCTTTGTTTGGGAAACGGTAAAATTTTTGGAAGTGCACAAATCTCTGTTTAATTGACATCATGCCATAGGGCCACCCTGATTTCAGGCTACAGGAGCAACCATGGTGTATGTATATTATGTGCACCTTTCAAGGAATTGAATGCTGGGGAATGAGGTTCATTTCTAGCAACTATGAGATCAAAGGGTAAAGAAATGATGGGACCAGTTAGGGGAGGTGCCAGCGTGGCTCTGATTGAGTATCGACCATTGGCAGAAATAACAGCTGCACAAGGGCATTCCACCCCCAGTCCACTGTCTGAAGCCCAAATACTCAGGGTATGCAAACCAAGGAATGATGGTCATCCATAATTGTCTATTTTTCAGAGCAGAATAAAGCTGTATACTAATATGTTACAGAGGCCATTATATAGAAAAATTGCAAATTAAGATTATTTCGTCTTTTGGATGCAGTTCAGCTCATAATCGATACATACATTAGCTGTAAAACAATCTGAAAATAAGGTATGTTGCCAACACAACATTTAAAATAATTATATGAAGAGGCAATGCAGTACTTCCAAGTACCTTTACATCACTGTAAGTTGCTTCAACATCAGTAGTTACATTGGCAGCATTTTTAGAAACAGCGCATCAGCCAACTAACTTCACTGAAAATGAAGATACTGATTATAGACTCACATTAACCACAGAGTTTGGATCCAGGTTGCTGCACAACAAACATTTCATACTGAAAGAAAGGGGTCAGTTCTGATTAGGAGATTTGTTTTTTAGGTTTATCTGTAGAATAAATAATAAATTTGCACTTATAAACAACAGGACCTGAACTAACTTCTACATTTTTTTCTTGTAGTTTAGAGTTGCTCAGAGTGGACAAAAAAAGAAATTTGGGACTGTGAAATAGATGTGAATATACTGCAACATTATGCCACTATCCTTTAAAGAGGACATAGCAACTTGTTTTGGTGCCTGGTATTTTTACCAAAGACAGGCCCCTCTCCTGTGCTGTGCTCAGGGTCCCTCCACAATCCAGACACTCCTTCCAGCTGCTGCTGCAGAGTTGAAGTCCCCCTTTGTGAGAGTTACTAGCATCGTCTTTCTTGGCTCAGGCAGATTTATTTGCTGTTCTTGTCCCCTTGATACATCGCTGGCTACAAACTTCTGGAGACATTGTGTTCATAACTTGCTCCCTGGTTTACCAGCTGAGTGAAACAAGAGTATGTGACCTAAAAACATTCACATCTCTTAGCTCATCTCTAGATATGGCAAGCCTTTGACTTAGGGTCACATGAGGGTATAATATAAAAAGGCTTTAGTTTAGTATATTTGATGCTGTGATACATAGGAGAAACTTAAAACTTATCCTGTACTAGGACATGTTTTGGGCACCTATCTTTATTCCCTAGCTGCTGCTTAGGCCTCTTACATTTTATGTAGAGAAGAAATGACTCAGAAAAAAGTTATTTTAAGAGTAGTGAGCATTTCTGTGAGACATGACCAATAACAGGCATCACTCTTTGTGAATAAATATATTTTCAGAAGCAATATGTTCAATCGTAGTAGTATGATGAACTTTGAAGACTAGATTTGGATGATCATTCCTAAGTTTGTACATTACTCAGCTCACTCACAATACCATGGTTGCTGACTGTTCTGCTTTTAACTTTAAGACTGTCTGCCTGATTTATTCCCAATGACCCAGGGAACATCACACTTTTTTTTTTTTAACTAAATAAAAAGAACTATTTTGTCCTTTACTTATATTTCCTCCTCCTCTATTTTCCTCCCTGTTTATGCCCCATTTCCTTATCATCTGTTCTTCCATCCTGTTTCTGTCTCATTTTCAGGGCTCTTGGTATCCTGTTTTTCTCCTTTCTGCTGCTTATACCGTTCACTCCATAGTTTCGACATTGTCTCCCCGGGAACCTTTTCCCAGTCAACCTCAAAATTTCACACAGACTAGGGATGCTGAATGAGATGAGTGCTAGAAACATGTGAATACAGATTTACACTGCAGAGGTGTTCTGACAAAAGCCAGTACTGATTAGAACAGTGGAAAATACTTCTTCAACCAATATATCTGTGTCTGCATAACCCAGTGGTGATAAAACTTATTCGTGTAAAAGTGATGGGTTTTTTTGTCAATATTGCTTTCATCCATTTGAGGGGATGCTTTAGCTAGCTGGCACAAGAATGGTTTTCAGGCGGTGTAAGTTGTCTCCACGAGAGGGCTTGCACAGGCTGCACTCCAGCAAGCGCGTTCTCTCCGAGGCCAAGCTGCAGCTCGGTCTTGCTGCTGCCATCCGGCACTGTGGCCTAATGTGGAACTTGAACAATTTGAAATACTGCCTCGAAAATAACTAAGATTCAAATTAGTATGCATGATAACTTAGGAGGCAGATAAGCAATATTATTTTCTGTCATCTAGAATGGGAAGGTATACGTAAAATCTTTCCATACAAAGAAGGATATGCTAATTTACTTATTTACTTGATTCCCAGGAGTGCTTTGAATCTCACACCGCTTTTTAGATGCAGCACTGGCCTCCATATTTTCTCTGCATGAACTCTGGCCTCACCTGAATGAATGCAAGAGGCGTAAAACTTTGTCTGGCTTTGTGCCTGTTAACATTGCATCTCGGGTAGAAAGCATGGCCACATCAGTATGAGAAGAGCTCAGCAGCCATTTTGTATGCCTGGCATTATTGCCATCAGAGCAGATGGCATCTCTGGAGGTTTACAACCAATCCATATTGCTGTTAAGTTCATACCAGATGATTCTTTAAATGATGGATGAATCAGTCTTCCCTTTCCCCTCCCTTCTCTCCACTAGTGGTCTCTACTCTTGAACACTTGCAAAGTCACACTGACGCTGGCCTTTCCTATAGCCGCTATATGACATTCATACGTGTAGCTGTCTTGGCCTCAGGGCTACATGGATCTCTTCTCCCCAGCAGTGTCCTTCCAGCCCATGGATTTTGCTTCTGTGGTACTAGGTGTTCGCTGATCCTTCAAAGGGCTGGGGGAAATGTTACCAGTGGTGTTGGAAGCTTGTCTGCTATCTAAGAATATACCTCTCAGGAACAGGGTGTAGGAAGCATTTGACTTACTTTTCCTGTATCTATCTTTGCCTCACAGTCAATCTGCTGATACTAAGAATATCCCTTTTTAGTTCTTGTAAGTTTCAAATAGCAGTGGAGGCCTTGTCGTAGTAGAAAGTAGATCTTCACCTTGCAAAGAAAGAATTGTTTGTGACGTCATGGGAAGGTTTAAGTAATCTGCAGAGATCCATTTAGGAATGATTCTTAATATTCAGATTAGCGTAACCTGCTCTTTGTCTGGAAGCAGAAATGGTCAACAGTCTCATGGGGGTAGTGAACTTTTTATTGCAGAATCAGGTTCACTGTCTTCAGATATAGTTGTTTTTAATGGATTGAAAAGTAACATTTTGCATGTTTCTCTGTATCATACTTTTTAAGCCTATCCTACCTTTATGGTTTTGGCTCTTTTACCTTGAAGGCTTTAGGAGACTGAGAATTTCTTAAAAATCTTGTCTGCCATTCCTGCTCTAGTCAGAATACAGTATGGAAAAATAGCTTGGAAATGTTAGCAAAATGCGTTGATTTAATAGTCGACCAAAAGGCCTGCAAAAATTAAGATTAAGAGTACACTATCATCAACTTTTAGGGACAAAGCTAGGACTGAGTTAGTTTGTAGTGTTTTCCTAGGCTTGTAAGAACTGTGCTTTGTTGTCCTCACTGTTTCAAGACTAGAAGTACTCACAGCTCTCCAGTGAAATCTCCGTGAAAAGTTGAGATATGTCTGACTGGCTCTGCTTGATATAACTCTATATTTTTATATATTAATCTTTCTTGCTTTCCAGCATCAGAATGCATCCTGGGGGCTCTAAAACCAGGAAAAGTCATGAGCCAATGACCATCCTGTGCTACCACTTTCTGTTCGGTAACCGTATAAATCATGACCAATTAGATAGATGCCCATTAGGGAAAATACATTCAATAGTAATTTCTAATTCTGTGTGTGGTAGTTGGGCATAAAGCCTAGAGGTGGCACTTGTGAAAGATTTGTGTAATTTAACAGTCTTAAAAATGCTTAACTAGACAGTATATAGTAGAAGATGAAGATGTGTCTTTACATGTATGTCCATGAAAAAAAGTATTTAATCTTTATCTTTTCCCTGTTTGGAGGGAATATTTAAGTGCCACATCCTCATAGGCTGGGGTTATTCAGTAAATGTGGCATTTCTTTAGCAGAAAGCTGCTGCGTTCTATTCCTGAAGTGTTTGTGAATGAATGTGTCCTGAACTGCATATTAAGTGTTGCCATCCTACTGATGTGTTTGGTCAGTTGTGTGTTTCTGTGAGGTCACTGTCTGACACAGAATCTTGACAATATCACACAAAGAATATTTTCCATTGTGGCATCTTTGTTCCTTGGGGATCCCTGACATCTGTACTGCTAATGGTTTTATTGTTGCCTCTGGGTCTAACTCCAATTAGATTGACCATGGCAGTTTGTTGCAGCCTCATCCTCTTGAGTACCTGGATTTCTTTGACTTACCTTTGTCTATGAAGAAAGTGCACTTTTATCCTTTTGAAAATAAAGTCCATGGGCAGGAATGTGTTCCTCCTGAGACTAATATGCAAGTCCTTTTGTGGTTAGACAAAGGGTTTTCTTAATGCATTCTGTGATAGAAGTGTCCTTAGAGCCAGCCCATCCTTGTACACAGACCCCTCTGTGAGCTCAATCTTTTTGTAAATTGGGAACAAACTTTACAACACTGTCTGCTTGCAACAAAATTGGACATTCATTTTTAAGCACACAGCCTCATAACCAATTCTTTTAAGAAGAGAACTCCCTTTGTGGAATAAAAGGGAAGGTGGAGAGAAAAAAGGTCTGGGGTAGTGATTTAACAAGCACTGTTGTCTGGTGCTTCCACACTGAGGTTTGTGGAATACAGTAGACTTTCCACCATCACTCAACTACCACGGCAGACGGTTTTAGTATGATTGCATTTAATGCTTTGGCACACCTCTTTTGTTCTGATTTTAATCTTAGTTCAAGTCATTACTAGGGCTTTGTACTTTTACAGATGCAATGACCAGAAGTGCCTTAAGTATAAGCCAGCATGCATGTTAAGTAAAAATGTTAGACTAATAAACTAAGTGATGTTAACACTGCAAAGCTTAAAATTACAAGCCAAAAAGTATTGAAATAATTCTGCTACCCGTGCCATGCAGGCACAGTAAATCTGGGAATTTTTTTTCCATAAAAAGCAAAACCAAAATTTGATCTAGGATAAGGACCATAAAACTTTTCATAATGTTGTTAACTGGATGGAGTTGCATCCTCTGTGTTTTATGGCATAATTCTGGCAATGTTAATGCTAGCTTCCTTAAGTGCACATATCCAAATTCCCCACCTAAAGGAATCTCACATCAAAAATACACTAAAAACATCTGAGATACTGCTACTTTTAGTGTACTAAAAAAAAAAGTAGTTGC
This sequence comes from Nyctibius grandis, assembly GCF_013368605.1. Lineage (NCBI taxonomy): Eukaryota > Metazoa > Chordata > Aves > Nyctibiiformes > Nyctibiidae > Nyctibius > Nyctibius grandis. The sequence goes on from NC_090661.1 coordinate 42,760,915, forward strand.
ATTTTTTAATACAGTAAAAATTCCATGTTTTCACATTCTTTTTTTTTTGGTAACCATAAATGTGCTATCTCCTAGACTAAAGCTCAAAATTACACAACTGGGCTTTAGCCTGTTTCCATTCTAAATGTGGTCTAATAAAAGCTGGATTTGTAAAATGATAGCTGCAGCTGAGATGGAAACTTCCTCCTTTCCCATTCTGTTCAATTAATGAAAGCTGAACTTCAAAGTCTAAATGAGATCTTTTGAAGTGCTAAAATTATTGAACACCAGAACTGTGTACATTCCTATCTGACTGAAAAAAGAGAGCGCTTATAATGTAAAAGTAAAATTAAACCACTGAAATGAAGTTACAAAACTTTAAAAGTTCTACTGCAATAAGTGGTGTTAGCTTAGTTAGCATTTGTGCATCATTTTAAGTGACTCACTTGATAATCACTCATTTTTTTCATGACTGTGACAGTAAAAGCTTTTCTGGGAGGTCTTAGTTGTGTGCTGCTCAGAAAATAGCAATCCAATAAGAATATGTCTGAGCAACACCCCAACAAGCATGGATATCATCAGGGACGGGAGCTTTTCTACAGGATCATAAGCACTTATGTTGTTATCACTAGTTTTGTAGTTGTTATCATAAGTTTCTAAGTTGGTCAGCTGCTTGTTATTTTGCTATTTCCGGGCTGTACTTTGTCCTTTTTGACCACGAGTATTGACTGTGCCACCAACTCCAGGGGAGCACATAACTAGGGTCAGCAAGTACCAAAACTTTGACTGACTCATTTGATGGCAGTAAGCATCAGCCTCAGGTCTGCTGCCACAATCTAGGAAGTGGGAAGTTAATGGATATCTGTTTCTAAAGGAGGTCGGTCTTTGGCAAGAGATGGGACAAGCTTCTGAAGTGCAATGGGAAAGTGCAGGAGGAGACTCTGGAAGCTGGAGAGACACAGGGAGAGAGAAACTCCTGAGCTGTGCCAAGAGGCAGTAGTGGGGTGCAGGAGGTGAGCAGTGAGGTGTGCTGAACAGTTGTCAGGAGTAGGGAGGAATATGCAAACGGGATCCAGCAAAACAGGAAAAAGGAATGGAGTCAGGCACAAACTGCTTGCGATGCCAAAGACTGCCTATTTCTGTGTTCATTTTAAGTATTTAATTTTTCTGACACACACTTGGGATAGACAGAACACACACAGTCCTATTAAATGTAATGAATTGCATGTGAGACTTGTTCATCTGACCACCTCTGTAGGCCTCGCCGCCATGCTCCAGGGTTTCTTCTACTGGCAGCACACCACCACAGCTGCTCTCCCGCTCTGTTATCCCACATGCCAGACACAACCAGGCTGCCAAACCCAAGATCCTTTGACCAGCTGTACTGAGCGCAGGGAGCCCTGCAGCCCTGTGCAGCAGCTGGGGGATCTGTATCTTTTCTATGCCCTTATATCTAACAGACCAAGGGTGGGAGGCATGCTTCCAGGTGCACCCTTCCTCAGCCCAACACGCATGCGTGCCTTTGGCCTCTCAGCTGATCCGTCCCTGCCCTTTTTGGGTGACTCAGTAAGTGAATTCTCATGTCTTATGATTCAAAAAATTTGAATGTTCTGGTCAGTAATGAGGAAGTCTCAGGATATTTAGTTAAATCCCATCAAATTTATTTTTAATTCTTCAGTTAATTAATTAATTCCTTAATTCTTTAGAACAATTGAATTAAGTATATTTTCATTCTATAAGACACCAAAGCAAACACAGTGAGTTATAGCTTTTTTTTTTTTCCCCCAGTACTTAAAATTGTCTCTCTCTTTCATTCTTATCCATTCAGAGCAAATAGAATTAGACCACAAAAAATAACTTTGTACATGCCAAATTTCAAATGAAGCTATTTTTGCTCTAGCTTTGTTCAGCGATGTGTGATTAGAACTTTCTTCCTTCCCCCAGGAAAATCTGTAAAATTGTCATGAAACAAAATGGAAAGTTGAATGTTTTAAAGGTGAATGTTTAAAAGGTTTCTGTGTGGGGTATGGGAAAAGCTTTATCATTATTTGCAAACTTTACTATAGAAGTTGCTACAAATCACCCAATAACAACTCAGAAACTTTTTTTTTTGTACTAAGCAGCATAGAATAAGAATAGTTTTATGCTGTGTCATGTAGGGGCTTGAGTTTTTTTAGCAACATCTAGCTTGCTAGCACAGTACAACACTATTATGTTTGCAAAACTGAACGAGCTGGTCAAAAGGCAGAGACTGGATTGTACCGGTGCTCCTTTTTTTTCCTGTTCTGTTCCCCTCTTTTCTCTCTGAGGAATTCATGTACAGTAATGTTTAGCTTCAAGGTGGCTGACTATGGGTTTTCAACTTCCAAGAAGTTTTGGTGGAAAATACAGTAGTTTAATTTCCCATTACCAAAGCATGAGTTGGGTGCATTTTACAGTATTTTCACTGTAAGTATGATACTGTCTAAATCAGACCTTTAACTAGTATAAATCAGCATAGCTCCACTGAAGTTTGTACCTGTTGAAACTCTTTCCCACCTTAAAATTGACGAAGAAAAAAAAATGGAGAGAAAGAAAAAAATAAATTCAAACAGAAAAAGCTGACAGGTAAGAAGTGTGTAGGAAGGGACATAAAGTGGTTTCATGGGCATCTTATAAAATGAAGTAAAAAACTGAAAAATATCCCGACAAATAACCAATGTTAAAATTTGTCATCCTATGAGTGAAAGAAATACACTGAGTACTCCTGGATTTGGATTTAGGGTTGCATATTAAGCCTCATCCTTTGTTTTGATGTAAGTTATGTCATAATCTATTACTTCAAAGCATGGTTTCATGCTCTGTCAGAGTCTCACAATAGATCTTCTGTATTGTAAGACAGCGTTTTTCCCCTATTATTTTTTAGAATTTATTTTGTCTGAAGCTTTTATTTAAAACTTATATTCTGGGAAATAACCTAGATGATGAGAAAAGCAACTGTTGTAATGCTGTTTTTGTCCCTGAGTACAAGTACATCATTAATTGCATTCTGTTCCAACTAACTAGGCCATCTTGATTACACAGAAATGACTCCATGTTGGTCAATCTGTGGTGGGGAAGTGGCCATTCAGTTGGGGATAAGTTATGTTTTGGGCTTCCCCTCTGTTATGAGGCTTGAGGAGATTAAGGACCTGGATTTACATTTGTGACAGGGCTACACGGACCACCAATACTGCAGGTGCTCCTTCTGTAAGTAGGAGAGAGCAGGCAGCCTCCTGCCTCTGGCTGCCTGGGCCAGGTAGGTCAGCAGAGCAGAACTGTTTGTACCAGGTCTAGGCTACAGCTGATGGCAAGAACTGGCCTAGATCTCAGAGCCTGTCTATCACTACGCCTTGACAAAAGTCAAAGGTGAGAAAGGAAAGTTCAGCATCAAGAGCGAACTGTAGTCTCGTCTGTAACTCCAGAGCCGCTGCAGTTGATTGTATCTGCATAGGTCTCAATTTCCAACCCGGAGCTGCCTCCCAGGCAGGGGTGAGGCATGCAGCTGGTGGCTGGGTGATAAAGGTGGCTCCCTCCTTGCTCGCTGCCATCAGGCTGTTAAAATAAATAGGGTGGAATCATAGGCACTGCTACGGGAAAAAAAAAAAAAAAAAAAAAAAGGCATCATTTTGATCACTAAGTTGTGACGAATGAAGCAGGAACTGCATTGTTACAATTTAATCTTACATACAATTTGAGATAAAAATAGTTTTCTATTTTGTGCGCCTTCTAACGGCTGAAAACGCGCCGTCTGGAATTCCGCTACCGTGCGCGCATCCAAAGGGGGGCTCCGGGTTTGCTTTTTACTCCGCAGCTCCCAAGGAGCAGCGTGTGCCCGGGCCTGCGGAGCGGCACGGCCGCCGGGCTCCGGGGCCGGGGGGCCGCGCACCCCGCGGGCAGCGGCCGGGCGCCGCCGGGGCTGGGCGCGGGGTGGCGCCGGCAGGTGGCGCTGTGGGCCCAGGCACGGCGCGCGGGCGGGCGGTGCTCCCTCCGCCGGCGGCCCCGCGCTGCCCGGCCCTCCCGTCCATTCCCTTCCCTTCCTTTTCCCGGCCCTCCGCTATTTTCGGTTTATACAGATGTGCTCTTTTGAATGGTTTCAGTAACATTTTACTGCCGTCATTTGAAAAGTAGTAGGATTATTGTGATCTGGGCAGAAGAAAATCCACCGGGGCTGGCCGCGGCCGGTGCTCCCCTGTGCCGCCGGGCTCACCTCGGGCACCGTGTCCCCAGCCGGCACCCTGACGTGCCAGGTGGCACTGGCGCTTGCAGCCTTACCTCCTTTTTCTCAGATAACTTGGCTCATCGTAGTTCTGTGGGAGACTGTTTATTTTCTTTTCCAGGCCCTCAAACTAGCCCTCAGGCGTTCCCTGCGCCCCACCGGGTCCTGCTGGGGCCGGCGGCCCACCTCACCAGCCTGGTGAGGGGAGACGCGCCCAGTGGCCGGAGCCTGCTGCTCGGGAGTTTCCGAGGGCCGACGTGAAGTGGCAGACATTAAAACACGGACACCTTTTGTGAGAGGGCAGAAGTAACTCGCTTGCTGGCAGTCGCTTTTTGTACTGGTGCAAGCCTGCAATGGTTCCTAGCACCCTTTTGAAGGCGTACAGACATCGAGTGCTGCAGGCAGATGTTATACGTGTCTGTCTTCGTAAAATACATGACACATATACAAGAGAGAGCCTTTCTTCATTTTTTTTTGTGCTTACCATATCACCTTGTCTCTCAAGGACAGCACATTGCTAAAATGCAGACAGAGATTTATTGGAGGGACTAGAAGGACTTTACTCTTCCTCCTCCTCTCCCCCTCAGCTCACATCTCCCACTCCTCTGCTAGTCTGTCGTCGCTTGTGCTCCACTGTGAGCTGGAAGAAAGCACGCAACGAGCCAGGGAAACATCTTGCCCCCACTCTGTCCCATGGCTTGATGTGGGGAACATAGCCCTTGTGGTGTGACCTGCTGTGGGAGAGAGGAGATGCAGCTACTTTCATTGCTTGCCCCAGAGTGAGGGCATGTCATCTCAGTCACCATATCCACTGGGTTGTTTTTCCTGTCTTCCTTCACCCTTTCTGGAATGTCCTGATAAACAGCTTAAAACAAAAACCACAAATGCAGGTTCCTTATTATGCTTTGAGATGCAGTGGATTCCATGAATAGAAATGGCAATAGGCTACTTCTCATCCTGAGAACTCATAGGGACTCATGTAAAAAATAATAATAATAATTACAAGTCTTCAGAGTGCCTCAGTGAGTGCTGTCATGCCTGCAGTATGCACTGGAGCGCCCTGCCAGAGGCTAGCTTCGGTTCAGAAGCACTGCCACTTCAGCTGGAAGCCAGGAGTTGATTATTGGACCCTGCTTCTTTCTTGGCACAGTGTTGGGCCAAAAAAACTCTGCTCCCATGAATTTTGAAGGAAGTGTGACTCTGCTTGGTCTGGATTATTAGCATTGCACTTCTTTGCGTAACGCAACTGTGCGCCAACTACTCAAACTCCTGTCTCTGTCTCGTTTAGAATTCCAGTTTCATGTGCTACTTCAGAGAAGGGGATTTGGGCTCATGAGTCACTCAGGAATCTTTAAAAGTTTTATGCTTAGCTTGCTTTTAGCTATCTGAATGGACTAATAGTTACCAGAAATCGTTCCATAAAAGTGGTGAGAGTGAGACACTGAGTGTGTATACTGAGCTGCTTGCCAACTGGAAATTAAAATTCTCACCGTGCTGCAAAGTTCATAGTTAATAACTAATAATATAATCAGTATTAGACCTAACAATCTAGTCTTATGATGCTTGTAATAGATGGACATTCTTCTTCAGAGTTCATTTTCAGGGTGCTTGTAAACAACACGGTCAGTTTATTCCATTTACTCTCTTGCTTTGTGGTGGATAAGACTTTGGCAAAATGCTCTGTATGTGCCTATAGTATCACCCAATCATGTAAATTCATGGGCACTATTTTTAATCAGACAATCTAATTGGTACTAATCTTGAAATAAATAGTGCCTCTGAGAAGCAGGAGCTCCTGTATTCTCAGGAGCACCATCTGTGTGTCACATATGCAATCAGCAATATTTATATTAAATGCTATATATTCTGCCTCACCTAGTGTTTGATTTCTTCTCTCTGAGTCTCATGCTATGAACTAAAACAGGAATCACAAGACCCAAGTTCTGACAAGTAGTTTCTTCCCTCAGTCTACTGATGTATACCTTGTTAATGCAGCTCTGTTCAGCACTTTTTCCAGCAAACAGTGCTCATGCTGCACCCAGTCTGCCCAGTGCAAGGTCTTCAGCTCAATTTTCCTTGTAATCTAATGCAGCTTTTATATATGCCCCTGATATCTTCTAAAACTTTGCTGGTTTTTCCATTTCATCACAGTCATATGGATCTCACATTGTCCTGTCCCAAAATGTTACCTTAGATTATCCCCAGAAACACTGTTCTGCTCCTCATTTACTAGAAGGCCACTTGCTAAATGGTTTTTTCTTTGCATGCTTGTAAAAGGCAAAATTTTACTGTACAATACTGTCCTGGCTTAAAAAAAATTGAGCATACATTTTTCAGTTTGCCTTTTTACTAACAAATATGCTTTTCTTGTTCTTTCTTTTTTTCTTATCTGGTAAGGGGTTTGTAAGCAAGCTGGATGAATTCATTCACTGGTTAAATGAAGCCATGGAAACAACAGAGAATTGGACTCCTCCTAAAGCAGAGACAGACAGCCTTAAACTGTACCTGGAGACACACTTGGTAGGACAAGATTATAGTATGATTACTATCAGTAATTGAAGTGTTCTGCTGTGCTTTTTATTTGATTATTATTTTTTAATTACTAGTGTGCATCTGTATTTTCATGTAAGATTTGCAGCATTGCAGTTTATTTTAATGAAAATACCAACAAATTATTTTCTATATTTGAAATATGTAGTGATAGCTTTTTAAAAATTAAATTAAAGCCAGAATTACATTGCAATTCAGAAATTATCTCCAAAACTGAAAGAAAATGGCAATAGCAAAAGGAGAAAGGATAATGTTTTTTCTGCTAATCATTCTAAGATTTTTACTACACTGTAACATTAACAGAACTCTTACTAGTAAGGAACTCTTATTCTCTCTCCCACAGTTTTAACATAGTAGAGTCATTTAAATAAAATATTTGAATTATTTCAATCATTTGACTTGATATCTATTTCTGTCGTGTAATTAATACAACTGTCACTAACCTTGTTCTTGTGCAAAAAGCTAAAACGTTGGATGGAAGTAGAAAACACTTGTATGAATAATCTTCTGAATATATTACAGGCTAGAATTATAGATTGAGAAATATTTTATAAACTTCATGAGACTTTCACTGAATTCTTCAGAGAGCTGTTTCTGGTTATGAGGAGGTGAAACAAAGACTTGAATTAAACCCGGTATTAAGTTCTCAAATGCAAAATTTTATGCTGTAGGTAGAGAATAGAGATCAATGTATGCTGTTCAGTGGGTAGGTATCTTAATAGGTAAATGACTCTATCCGGTAAAAAGAAAAAAAAGAATGGAAAATTAAGCTAAAAAATTCCCTCTGCCAAAATCTTAGGTTCTTGCCGGTATGAATTGGAAGAAAACCTGGTGATAGCACAGTTCTGAGCCAATGAGCTAGACACCTCAACTAGATAAAACAGTGCATTAGTTGAACCCACATCAGAGCATCAACCCCCGAAGCCCAGTCTCATTTCCAGTCTCTGATAATCTGATGGTGAAAAATTATTTGACTGTGCCAGGAAGTCACGTGATGCATTACTGGAAAAAATGTCATCCTAATCCCTACTGTAATACTGCAGTGACCATTATTAAATTAATCAAGTAGACATTAACCACATATACAATTAGAACCGAACTGAAAACTGTCTTCAGAATTTCAGCTATACTTAAAACTCCCTTGTGTCTTTTGTTCTTAAACATTTCTGTTGTAGTAGCGCCTATGGGCAGTCACTAGATTAAGTGCTCATTGTGGTAGTCTAGCAAATGCAGTACAAAGACACTGCATTTTTGCTTTAAGTTGCAGATTTTGGATTTTTTGACAGAGTTTGTATTTTTGCCTTGTGTTGCACACACTCAGTCCCATGATTCTCTTTATGTTTACAGATGCTCTGAAAATACAGAGCACATAGTGAGATCAGACATCAGAAAAGGCATTGGTCATTTCAATTTGTTTTCCTCTTACTCTGCAACATGAAACTTTTGGAAAGATGAGTTTTTATGAGTAGAATTTCAATTTTCACTCTTGACTGGATAAAAAAGAACATATTCCAGGAACAGGGCAATCACCAGGCTGAGTCTCTGTCACAGTCAGTTTCTTTTTCCCCTTCTTCTGTGGGGAGGAGCACAGTAGCTGTTTTGCAGGCAAACGACTTCCAACTTTGCCTTGTGGTTCTGTGGTAGGTGAGGCCAAAACCATCTATCAGACTGGAATGTGGAGTAGTAGCCCAGAGGCAACACCTTCATTGCTAGAGGTAGTCAGAATAAATTAGTATTTTTGGCACCTGTACAACTTCACTCTGTATATCTGCATATATTTGGGGTAAGAAAATCTTTGTATGTTTCCGGATGACTATGTTATGAAACAAAGTGTTTTTTTCCTTTACTTCTGTGTAGAAGTAAGATGTCTAAAGAACAGTTCAGTTTCAATTTGATGATATTATAATTATTTTTATGAACTATATAGCCAGTGAAAAAATCATTGCACGACCTGAAAAAAGTAACTGTGACTTTTCTTTTTGGATTTCAGAAAACATACACTATCATATTCATTTCTACACAGCAGAATTGAACTATTAAAACACAGAGCATTTTTATATTGGGGAAGATAGTTATTTGTATTAATTAAATTGTCAGTTTTTCAGTGGCATTTGTCTGTCAGAAATTCTAATCTGTGTTTAAACAGAAGTATATGAACTTCAATTCACATTAAGCTCAATGTTAAAATTTCCCTTGGTTGAGCATTATAAGACAATGGTGATCAAGGTCTTTGTGAGGGTATTTATACTGCTCATTTTCTTCTTTTGCCAGTCAGGTTATACATGCTGTCACACTCACCTAAGATTTGTTGAAGGGGGCTTTATAAGTTTAGGTTCCAGCTTATGGGTTCATAGTATGGACACCAGTAGCAATCTAACCTGGAAAACAGAGAAAATGTGTTGGTTCTTTTCTATATACTGCATCTGCGCTAGCAAACCTCATAACTATGATTCCTCACCAGTGCAGATTTTCTGGTTGTAAGAGGAGTGAAAACTCAGTGTAGATTAGTATTTTTATTTTTATTAGTAGAGACAAGGCCTTAGCCTTTGGCACAAATTATCAATTTCACCACCTGTGATATTGTTTTCTTGGAAATATGTTTGTTGCAATAACAAAATTAGTGCCATAAAGAGAGAATATTTTGCATTCATGAATTAAAACTCTGCTGTCAAAATCTAAGAAAAGAAAATATGGGAGCAGGAAAAGAGAAAAATATACTTGTTCCCTTTCTCGTTATTGGCTGGGAAAAGTCTTGCAGAGGAGGCAAGGACAAGGTTGTGAACATCCTCCAAATTTTTCAGTATGTAAAATTCTTGACTGTCATTTTAGAGTCCCAATGTAAATCATTGATAAAGGATTGAATTTTAAAGTCTTCCCTCACTCAGCCTTGCTTTTCTACATCTTTGACATTTTGAGAAATGGTGTGGCACAGACACTTAAAAGAGAGTGTTTTTATTAAAAAAAAACAAAACAAAACACAAGAAACCTACAACATCAACTTATTAGAATCTTTGCATAAGGTTGTGCTCACATGAGGAGCAAATCTCTTGAACAGGATGGCAATGGAAGTCTCCATTACGAGCGTCCTTGCATGACATCTTTAGCTGAAATTGGTAAACTCCCCAAACTATTGTTCTAGGTAGTTCTTATACCTGGTCTGGCAAGATTGTCCACTCAGGATGTTACTCAGCACTTTGAAGCATACAAGTAGTGTCTCTCTATTGCTCTTGGCTCAGCAAGAGCTGTCTGCAGGCATCTCTGTGACCATCTGAAGGTCCCACCTGGACAGCTCCTGAAATAATTAGTGAAGCACTTTGTTGTGAAGGCAGAAGGCAGCCTCTCAAGTTGGTCCATTGTTCCCTATTAGCCCATTATCTCATCTGTGCAGAGACTAGCTGGGGAGTTCCTGGGCCACCCAGGGAATTCGTGATTAAGTGCACTGTATGTGCACACAGGCACAGCCCTGATACCCAAATACACCACAATTATAATTATTAACTGTAGGGTGAATTGGAATTTCACTCTTAAATCACAGTTACAACTTAAAACTCGATACATTTTGCCATGAGTAACCATACAGTTTGGTAAAGAGTTTGAATTTTTTCTACAAATTGAAAGGTAGTCTACATCTGGAATGTGTGACAAAATAGACAATCTTCAGCTTGGAGGATGGTTTTCTTGCAAATTTCAAAACCCAGCTCCCTGATTTTCTGCAGAACAGAAGTTGCTATATGCTTCATTTTAGATAACACCAAAGCACGAAGCTATCAATGAAAATGCTCTCAGAGACCCTCAGAATAGTGACAGAAATTCTTTCAATTTTACACATCTTCACAACTGAGTAACGTTGGTGAAACTGATTTGGGAGCTGTGTGCTTCCAATTCATATGGGAGGGCTGACATGGAGTTGCTGCCATGTGAACTTCTGGCACCCCTGCAGGCAGCCACCCAAGCTGACAGATGTTGAAAACACTAATATGTTTTCATAAAGCAGGGGAGTTTTTTCAGCAGAAATCTACTTTGCCACAAAGGCCTCAGTCAGCCCTACTAGAGAAAAAAGGGAGGCAGGTTTTGAATTTTGTGAATGATTAGGCTCAAATCACTTCCTAATGAAAAGATAGCTTCATTGACCTTACCAAAAACGAACTTCTAAAAATCGTTTCTGACTCGCTTTATCTTTTGTAGCTCTTCTTTTCTGTTACGTTGATTCTCGCCCATTGGCACCTTGGTCAAAATCAGCTACTATCAGACTCTAAGCATAGACTTGGTGCTATGCAAATCAGTTCTCATCAAAAACAGTATCCTGAAGGCAGCTTATGAGCTAAAAGCATCTGTCTAGATGGTACTGCTGTTCTTGTGAAACCAAATAGACTTTCTTACCAGCTCAGCAAATAAGAATTGACCATGTTGCTCTTGACCGTTTTAGTTTGCTAAAATAGACATTTTACCCCTCTTTCTCCCTGACCCGAAAAGATACATTGTTTTAGCACAGTAAAGAAGTAAGCTAGCAAATGAGGAAATGTGAAGAATCACTAAGGAAAAAGTTTAGATGAAAGGCACTGTATATATTTTCTGAGACCTGGAACTTTTAATTCTATAGTCTTAACTGTTCCCTTTGTTGTTAACACAGTACTCTGTTTTCTTGTTGCTGCAGAACTCCTAGTAGTACACTTTAAAGTGATGCGCTCTGAGGTCTTTTGGCCAAAGCCATTTCTGTGTCTATTTTCATATTTAGAGCTAGATAATACAAGACTTTTAAATAGAAACCTTCAAATGAAAAATATTTTATTTTAAACTTACTTGATGGAACTTTTTAAATCCTTCTTGCATTATTAGTAAATGTTGACAGAAAATATTTTTCAGTGGAGATATAATTCATTAAGGAAAGGTTTTCTTAGAAATTTGACGTTAGTAGTCAGGTATTTTTGTCCTAACAATCTTCCTTTTCAGAATTTCCATGAGATTAAAATTCTGAAATCTTGAGTACAGGGAACATAGATATTTTATATAGATACATGTATATATAGAGAGAGTAATAATGCACTTTGCATTTTTTCTTCAAAATCAGATAAAGAATGGTCAGAGGTTCCCATGATGATGTACTTTCTTTCAAAATTACTGTTGCCTTTTTGAGTAAGACTGTGGCTGTAACCTGCCTACGTTTAAGTTTGCAATTTGGAGGAGAGCAAATCACAAGATCATAGAATCGTAGAATAATTTGGGTTGGAAGGGACCTTTAAAGGTCATCTAGTCCAACCCTGTCTGCAATGAACAGGGACATCTTCAACTAGACCAGGTTGCTCGGAGCCCTGTCCAACCTGACCTTGGATGTTTCCAGGGATGGGGCATCTACCACCTCTTTGGGTGTCACGTCCCACCTCGGGGAGAGGGATAAATTTGGTAAGAGATGAGCCCCCTTGCTTTGTAGCCGATCCTCAGAGATTAGAGGGACTAGGGGTGGCTGGGCTAACCTCTTAATAGAGGAGTCAAATGTTGGGGGAGTGACTCAGGTTCGCAGATCCCCAGGTGTGGATTAAGGTGAAAAAACACTTAAGGTCCGTCTACAAATCACAACTTCAATAAACAGTTAGTACAAAGCAAAACACGTTGTATGTATTGGCATGTATCCACCAACTTGGGGTAGGCTTTGTGTTACCTAGCAGATTAGAGAAAATAGAAAGAGGGGAAGAGGTAGAGAGGAAAGAAAGGCAGGGGGGAGAGAGACATAAAGAAAGAGATCACTGGTCTGGGTTCCAGCATTGGTCTAGCCAACAGGGGGTCTCGGGTCTGTAGGAGCGCTCATCCAAAAGTTCCCCACCTGTGGCATTTGCCTTCTCCTTTGTATTATTATCGTTCAATGTGGACCACCTCTTATTCAAATTAGGGCCTCACTTGCTATGCAAATTAGCGCATATGCTCAGTCTATCCTTCTTTTGGGTCAGTGGGCGTATTGAGTCGGTGGTCAATGGGTCAGTGGTCATGATCTCCCCCTGCTGGAATTACCTTTCCCCCAGTTACTGTAGATCTTTGCTGAATCATCCAGCTGTTTGCAGGCTGCTCCTCTTATCTTGTGTAACTTGTGAGTGTTTGAGCATTCCTCGGATGGGCTCAGGGGATCTTCACCCCCTGTTCCCTTTTTGAGTTTTGCCTCCTGTTGTTATTCATACCCTTCTGAGAAAACAGTTCTTTGTTTTTCAGGGGGGTTACAAGTTAGTCTTAGTTTTTAGACTGTAAATCCAGTTGGTCTCCTACACTGGGCAACCTGTTCCACTGTTTCACCACCCTCATTGTAAAAAATTTCTTCCTTGTATCTAGTCTGAATCTACCCTCTTTTAGTTTAAAACCATTACCCCTTGTCCTATTGCAACAGGCCCTGCTAAAAAGTTTGTCCCCGTCTTTCTTATAAGCCCTCATAAAATACTGGAAGGCCGCAACAAGGTCTCCCTGGGGTCTTCTCTTCTCCAGGCTGAACAACCCCAACTCTCTCAGCCTTTCTTCATAGGAGAGGTGTTCCATCCCTCTGATCATTTTTGTGGCCCTCCTCTGGACCCGCTCCAACAGGTCCATGTCTGGAGCAGGACCCAGTACTCCAAGTGGGGTCTCACGAGAGTGGAGTAGAGGGGCAGAATCACCTCCCTTGACCTGCTGGCCACGCTTCTTTTGATGCAGCCCAGGATACAGTTGGCCTTGTGGGCTGTGAGCGCACATTGCTGGCTCATGTCCAGCTTTTCGTCCACGAGTACTCTGAAGTCCTTCTCCTCAGGGCTGCTCTCAATGTTTCACTTTACTCTCATTATAATTGTGGATATAAGATATTCTTAGAAAAGGTGGTAGCCAGTGGTTTCCTGTTTCTCCAGATAGCACAAAGAGTTGTTTGTCACTGATGGAAAGAATGGAGGAGGATGGCCTCCTTGAAAATAATTAATTGTTCACAACAGGCTTATATGTTTGTTGGGTTTTTTTAGGGAAAAATATATGTTCTGTTTAACTAGAATAGCAAATATTGTTCTGTAGAAAGTACAAGTGGCTAGGATTGCATGGAGTCATTGCAGTACAAATTGTTGTTTGGATATGCTAAATGATCATTTCCGTGAATCAGAATTTCTTGGTTTTCTTTTCTAATAAGAGGTGTGATTCCTGTCTTGTAATTTTTACCTCAATTTAGTTGCAAGCTTTGTGCCACATTAAAGTGCTTTTTACCCCAGAATTGTTCCATTACGTTAACCTTCTCTTTCACCATATTTACTTTACATGCTACAGTCTTAAACATATCATAAAGTATCACTATTATTTCAAAACAAATTATACAAGTTGATTCACACTAGCATTTACTTCTGTTCTGTATAGGAAGTTTAGATGTCACCTCCATTCCAAAACCAAATTCTTCTTAAGATATGGGAGTTTTGAGAGTTTTATTATCTAAAGAGAAATGAAATAAGAATTTTCCTGTGTCCAATATAAGTGTTTCTGGCCACATCATGGCTCAGCACTTTCTTAGCTGTAAAGAGCAAATGCTTTCATCCAGTAAATAGATTGTATTTTCATGTTTAAGAAATAGTATTGGTGAAGTAATGATGCTTCTGTGATATCTCATATAACTGATCATCTGTTTGTAACAAGTCCACTATGTCTGAAGAAAATCATTCTCATCTCCCTGGAAGATCCCATTTTCTGAAAAATGACAGTTTAGAGAAGTATTAAATACCTGTTCTCATTAAAAATAATGTTACGTACACATGCCTTGGGCTAATCTACTGGCTGTCTTTGTGGTAGCATTGGTAACAGTAATTTTGTTAAAGGTATTAAAGCCTCTGAAATGGCTAAGTTATGTGCTGTGCTTTTGCTATATGGGCATTTCCAATGTCCATGGCACCCAATTTAGATTTTTTCCTCAAAATACACAATAGTATCTGCAGGATGATGGTGCTAAAGAGTCTGAGCACCATGAGTGGACTAATCTCTTGCTTCTCTAAGGACTTTGCTTTGAATCTGTTTAGCTTGTTGTTTGTTTGAATTTCTGAATTTTATGCTGTTATCTTGAAAGGTATTTTGGGTATGCATGGGTTCCTGAATGTATGTCCTTTTATATAGAAAGCAGTCTGCAGAACATACTAATCAGAGAGACAGACTAAACCCAGCAGATTTCAAATAACGTAGGCAAATAAAAGGACTTCATAGGAAGTAAGACATCAGCCTTAAACAAAGGGAATGCATGTATATCGTCAGTTGTGACAATTATTCAGCTTTTAAAATCCGTAAACCTAATAACATCTGTGTAAATTTTTCTGTTTCTTGAGTTAAAGTGCCCGAGAACATCAAAAGGAAATGTTGCTGTCATTTAATACATTTGGCTGTACCTGTGTTATGGTCTGGAGCCAGAGAGTATACAGTTACTGGCAGTGGGAAAAACAGAGGTTTCTAAACTGTTTGGAGTGTTCTTTTGAATTTCAGTGACTTTTTTGGTGACTAAATAAGAGAAAAATCAGGTACATAAGAGGAAATCCAGCTATATATCCTACTGATCACAATACTGTTGTCCTGACCAACACAGAAATGCTGCACTTGATCTAAAATTGTTTCCCATAAGGTTATGCAATGAAGAAGAGCTGACACATACCTTTTCTTTGTAAGGAGGAGTGGGCCATGTTTATGCTCCCAGCTTCACAGAAGTAGGAGATCTGTTGTGATGGAGATCTGTTATTACTATGTGTGTTTTTAATGGAGGAAGAGACTGTTCATTTACTGTTCTCCCTTACTGTTGCAGCCATCTGTTACCCATTCATGAGGTTTATTTTGTGCAAGCCTGTGGCATAAACAATAATTTCTTAATAATTTTCCAAGAGACTGAATGGCTTGAATGCTGTTAAGTGTACTACTTTTTTCTAAACCTGTCTTCCAAATTTTGTAGATGCCTAACCTTGTGTGGGTACTTTGTACAGCTGTGAAGAAAAAAAAGGATATTGCTTTTACTTTGTTTTTTGATTGGTTCAAACCTTCACAGGGCTCCTTTTCTTCTCTTTGCTACCACTCCAAATGTACATAGTTGTGCATAGGAAGGGGACAAGACCCCATAATAAAAGTTAGCACTGTTGGGCCTGCCTGTAACATATTGGTTGTTAACTAGCTCCACAGGAGGCTGTCCCAGCTTTTCTAGTTCTGAGACCTGCAGCTATCTCTGGACAGAGGAGGCATTAAACCAGAGGCAAAGCATATTAGGACATCATCCTAAAGTACCTCTGCTTCTTCTACTGAAGGAGAAGAGAAAATTGTAATCTAAACTCTATCACTTGTGAGGATTTTGAAGTCTTTTGATCTAAGTGTATGAAAATACAGAGTATGAACAAGTTTGATCTATGTCTCAAGAACAACTGTATTGCTGTGTTGTTTTTTTTTTAATTCATGATGTTTGAAGTGTAAAAAAATTAGAATTTTATTTTCACTGATATCCAGGATGCTTTTAAGCTAATGTTTATCGCTTTGGAGGAGGGAGTGATGAGATCCTTAAAACACAGTGTTCTTTTACATGCAAGAATATAGAGGGTGGTATATTCCTCTGAGTGTGTATTAAATACCTAATGTAGTTTTCTTACAAAACAAGACCAAACACTGTCGTCGAGCACAGTAAAACCCAGATTGTTCAGACTTTGGGAAACGTTTAAATTCTTTTGCACTTGTGGGTGAAGCTGAACAAGGCAGGGTAACTTGATTTGGCAGTGTTACAAATGGTCATCCCCTGTCAAGTCTCACCACCCAAAACTGTAAAATTCTTGGGTGCTGAGGTATCCCAAAACACAGATACTGTAAGTTTGAGTGGTGAAAGTTAGGGATTCCACTGGGTCCATTGTGTGCCTGACCTGCAGAAGAAATTGTTTGCATGCAGGGATTTAGTGCCTATAATAATATAATGAAATCAAATTGCCATTATAAAATGCTTTGAACTAACTTGAACAGGAAATTTCAGTGAAAAAGTATTTCACCTAAGTTCTGACTTAGAAGCTTTATAGCAATTGCAGAATAATCACTCTTTGAATGACAATTTGGTCATACTCTTTACACTAATTTAGCATTGTAACAACTTTTGAAAAAACTGTCAAAAATTTGATTTGAAAGTAATGTTTAGCTTATTAATAAATTGTATACTGTTTATGTAGGAACTCTGTTAGGTGTAATTTTTATGTCTATTAAAATATATGCTATTGCCTGAAATTTTAGTGTGCTGGTATGACCAATATAGATGTAGTCTGTAATTTTTTTTTGAAAGTGAAATTAAATTTATTTAAAAGGTTCTGAGATTGGAAATCATTAAAAGAATATAATGCCAGCATCTCAAAGGACAAACAAGCACACTTTCAAGAACATTTAAACTATATTTGCTTTTACTTACCTGCCAAGAGCTATGGTCCACTCCTGTGGGTTCTGTGCTACGTCTCTCAGAGGCATAATATCATTCACACTTTAAGTACTAGAAGTAATACAGTTGCTGTCTGTGTTTTGGTGTTTGCAATGCCAAAGCTTTCAGCAGAAATATAGAAAATTCAGGGCATGAATGGAGGTCTTGATTGGTAAATGTTTTTCTTTACATCTGTTGTGATTTTTTTTTTCATTTCTTAATTCTGCAGATGAATTGGGTTAATAATTTGGGATCTCAGTTTATTAGATATATTTTGCTATGGAGGCATCTTAATTCACCTTTAAATTGCATAAAACCTTATATCTGTAAGTATATAAAAAGCAAATTACATCTCCCTCATATTCCCCTGAAATTTTAATAGAACTAAAATCCTTCAGGATTGTTCTAAAACTACATAGTGTTATTTAGTGTCAGTGAGTGCTTTTTGGTCTGTAAGTTAGTAAATTTGTATTTAAATAATATATATGTATATTTTTTTTCTCCCTTAGTAACTCTGTATTTGCCAAGGCTTCTATGCCCCATGAATTTATCTTTGGGTTGGAAAGCTCTTTTTTTCTTGGCTTTTTTCTTCACGTGGTAGGACAGTACAACTTAGGCATATTTTGATGGAATAGCTTTCGGGCGTGGTGGGTCTCCAGGTGGAAGAAGTGTGCCTAGAAACGTGTAAGATCAGCCAGACAAATGTCATCTTGATAGAAAAAGGAGTCAGAAGACTGTGACGGCTGCAGATTATTTCCTGAGTAGCTCAAGACGACAAGAAATGATCAAAGACAGTTATACATGGTGGACTGGATTGCAGTTCACCATGCTTATGGCAACTTAGCAATTGTTTCATTGTATAGCCATTTTGCCTGTGTGCTTTCTTGCCTGTGTTCTTCCATCCCTCGTTGTCCCTTGATAGTAAACAAACTGAGATTCAATTTAGGAAGCCTCATGTTAACTTTTTTTTTTAACAGTGTAAAATGTTTAGACAGACAAAAATCAAAGAGAAATTTATGTAGTGAAACACAAAAAAGAAATTAGAGTTGGCAGCAGAAGAATTTGCATGAGTTTAAAATATGAAATATCTGCAAAAATAGCCTCTATGCCTTCTAAACTAAATCTGCAAAATAGGCTTCCTGGAGACTTGGGCCTTTTCCTTTTCTCCTTTTTCTCCACATCTAAAATTATGCATTCAAAACTTGGCTAAATTACCTAAGAGGCGACAAACACAACAAGGAATGAGAAACAGAAATTGGGGGACCTGACGTTTTTATGTGAGGAAGATTGTGCTATTCATGTTTAAGAGGTAACAAAGGGAAAAAATGTTGATTGTCTAATACTGGAATGGCAGAGGCTGTGACAGAGAAGAAAAAGGTGAGCTAGTTTTACAAAAGTATGAATTACTGTAGGACTACTGGGGTAGAGCCTGCTTTTATTAAGTTTTGCTGGCCTGTCACAAATTCTGTGGCATGTGAAAGACCTAGGCTACTGCTCTGTCAGCCCATTACATTGCAGTCCTTAATCCTACATTTTTATCCAGACTACATTAAAAGGTCTCAAGGGATCAGGGCTTTCACTGTTTCCCTTAGGAGATTATTACACAATCTAATAAATCTGACTTTGGGGGGGAAATTTCACTGGTATTTATGTTAAATTTTCTGTTTCTTAATTTAATTCCATTAGTCCCATCTACTATACCCTCCGATACTGTACTATGCTAATAAGTCTTCTTTCTGCTTGGTGTTCAGATTCATGAAATGTAAGTAGACAATAATGGCCCTTTCTCCTAATCATCATTTAGTCAGTCTTGTTTATTTCTTATAATCTTCCACCATTTCCACATCTAAACATATTTTGTTTGCTCTTCACTAAACTCCCACCAGTTTGTCTCATCATAAATGTGCTTGGTCTTCCCAGACAAAAAGTACATTCAGATCAAGTGAAAGGTGGAGAATGCGTATCAGTGATCAGAAGGTAAAATCATTCTCAGTGTTGCTATAATTATCTCATTACTGAACATTTTGAACTCAGAATGTTTAGTTAATGTTTATGTGCATGATAAACTTACACAAAGAAACTGTCTGAGCAGTGAAACCATCTTATCACAGAATCACAGAATGTTAGGGATTGGAAGGGACCTCGAAAGACCGTCTAGTCCAATCCCCCTGCCGGAGCAGGATTGCCTAGACCATATCACACAGGAAACATATCACACATATCTTATATCTGATCTACATCTACAGTGGCACAATGCCAGCATGAGATGATGATTATGGAATTTCAGTAGTGAGATTCCCAGGTCAGTTTTAAGTCCATTTTAAATGCATTTTAGATTGTAATCTGATATTGTGAATCAACATAGACAGTGATATTGTTCTTTTGCCCATTTTTATCTGCCTACAGATGCCAGTGGAAGGAATTACCCCCAGAGGAACCCAAGAAATTATTACCTTTTAAAATTTTCTCATTGTTGCAGTGGGTAGAAGACCACATCTTCTTTCCAGTAGCTATTCAATCTTAAAAAATATCTACCGTCTCCCATTGGTTACAGAAGGAAATAGTGGGTGGTTCATCTAAGGAAAATGATGGTCATATTGTATTAGGCATTAGAGATTTGCTTAGCAGTTGGCGATAATACAAGCATAGAATTGTTTAGGTTAGAAAAGACCTTTAAGATCATCAAGTCCAACCGTAAACCTAACACTGCCAAACCCACCACTGAACCATGTCCCTAAGCACCACATCTACAGATCTTTTAAATACCTCCAGGAATGGTGATTCCACCACTTCCCTGGGCAGCCTGTTCCAATGCTTGACAACCCTTTTGGTGAAGAAATTTTCCTGATATCCAATCTAAACCTCCCCTGGCACAATTTCAGGCCATTTCCTCATGTCCTTATCGTTTGTTACTTGGGAGAAGAGACCAACACCCACCTCGCTACAGCCTCCTTTCAGGTACTTGTAGAGAGCGATAAGGTCTCCCCTCAGCCTCCTTTTCTCCAGGCTAAACAACCCCAGTTCCCTCAGCCGCTCCTCATCAGACTTGTGCTCTAGACCCTTCACCAGCTTTGTTGCCTATCTTTGAACTCTCTCCAGCACCTCGATGTCTTTCTTGTAGTGAGGGGCCCAAAAACTGAACACAGTACTCAAGGTGCGGCCTCACGAGTGCCAAGTACAGGGGGACAATCACTTCCCTAGTCCTGCTGGCCACACTATTTCTGATACAAGCCAGGATGTTGTTGGCCGCCTTGGCCACCTGGGCACACTGCTGGCTCATATTCAGCTGGCTGTTGACCAACACTCCCAGGTCCTTTTCTGCCAGGCAGCTTTCTAGCCACTCTTCCCCAAGCCTGTAGCAGTGCATGGGGTTGTTGTGCCCCAAGTGCAGGACCCGGCACTTAGCCTTGTTGAACCTCATACAGTTGGCCTCGGCCCATTGATCCAGCCTGTCCAGATTCCTCTGCAGAGCCTTCCTACCCTCAAGCAGATCAACACTCCTGCCTAACTTGGTGTCATCTGTGAAGTTACTGAGGGTGCACTCGATCCCCTTGTCCAAATCATTGATAAAGACATTGAAGAAAACTGGCCCCAATACTGAGCCCTGGGGAACACCACTTGTGACTGGTCACCAACTGAATTTAACTCTATTCACCACAACTCTTTGGGCTTGGCCATCCAGTCAGTTTTTTACCCGGCAAAGTGTACGCCCGTCCAAGCCATGAGCAGCCAGTTTCTCCAGGAGAATGCTATGGGAAATGGTGTCAAAGGCTTTACTAAAGTCTAGGTAGACAACATCCACAGCCTTTTCCCCATACAGTAAGCAGGTCATCTTGTTATAGAAGGAGATCAGGTTAGTCAAGCAGGACCTGCCTTTCATAAACCCATGCTGGCTGGGCCTGATTGCCTGGTTGTCCTGTACATGCCATGTGATGGCACTCAAGATGGTCTGTTCCATAACCTTCCCTGGCACTGAGGTCAGACTGACAGGCCTGTAGTTCCCTGGATCCTCCTTCTGGCCCTTGTAGGTGGGCGTCACATTTGCTAACCGCCAGTCAACTGGGACCTCCCCCATTAGCCAGGTCTGCTGGTAAATGATGGAAAGTGGCTCGGTGAGCACTTCCATCAGCTCCCTCAGTACTCTCCGGTGGATCTCATCTGGCCCCACAGACTTGTGTGTGTCTGAGTGGTGTAGCAGATTGCTAAGCATTTCCCCTTGGATTATGGGGACATCATTCTGCCCCCTGTCCCTGTCTTCCAGCTCAGGGGGCTGGATACCCGGAGAATAACTGGTCTTACTACTAAAGACTGAGGCAAAGAAGGCATTAAGCACCTCAGCCTTTTCCTCATCCTTTGTCACTGTTTCCCCCCGCATCCAATAAAGGATGGAGATTCTCCTTGGCTCTCCTCTTGTTGCTAATGTATTTATACAAACATTTTTTATTGTATTTTATGGCAGTAGCCAGATTAAGTTCTAGTTGGGTTTGGCCCTTCTAATTTCTCCCTGCATAACATCATGACATCCTTGTGGTCCTCCTGAGTGTCCCTGCCCCTTCTTCCAAAGGTCATAAACTCTCCTTTTTTTCCTGAGTTCCAGCCAAAGCTCTCTGTTCAGCCAGTCCAGTCTTCTTCCCCACTGGCTTGTCTTTCAGCACATGGGGACAGCCTGCTCCTGAGCCTTTGATTTCCTTCTTGAACAGTGTCTAGCCTTCCTGGACCCCTTTGCCCTTCAGGACTGCCTCCCGAGGGATTCTGTCAACCAGTCTCCTAAACAGGCCAAAATCTGCCCTCCACAAGTCCAAGGTGGCAGTTCTGCTGACCCATCTCCTTACTTCTACAACAATTGAAAACTCTGTCATTTCATGATCACTATGCCCAAGATGGCCTCCAGCCATCACATCACCCACAAGTCCTTCTCTGTTCACAAACAAGAGGTCCAGCTGGGCACCTTCCCTACAGTTGGCTCCCTCACCAACTGTATCAGGAAGTTTCCTTCCACACATTCCAGGAACCTCCTGGACTGTTTCCTCTTTGCTCTATTGTATTTCCAGCAGACATCTGGTAAGTTGAAGTCCCCCATGAGAACACAGGCTAGAGATTGTGAGACTTCTCCCACCTGCTTATAGAATATTTCATCTGCCTCTTCATCCTGGTTGGGTGGTCTGTAACAGACTCCCACCATGATGTCTGCCTTGTTGGCCTTTCTTCTGATTGCAGGGTGCAATTCCAGTAGTCTCTCTCTCTCACACTCCCTCATACTCCTCAACCCACTCACTGCCTCCTGGAGCTGTCACTGACTGGAGGAGTTCCTCCGCCTGGGCACACCTCCCACAGGTGTGCTCACTGCTGCCATCCGGGACTGCAGGGCAGACCCTGCAGCCTGACACCTGGGTGGCAGCGTGTTCCCACCAGAGCTTAGTCCAGGCAGTTGTGTCAACGTATTTGGCCCCTTGGCCATCATTGCTATAAGAAGGGTATGTTCTCAGTCTCAGGGAGAGAAGAAAATACCTTAGTGAGTGCTGCAGCTTCAGAGGAGGATTCACCATGTTCTCCTTAAAAAGCAAAGGTAGGATCCCTGCTATTGTTGTAAAAATCAACCTTGACTGTGGAGCTGCATAAAGCATTTCCATAGTGCTTGTGTTCTGATTAACAGGTGGAGTGTCACTCAGATAGAAATACAGCTTAAAAGAAAAGAAGAAAATAAAAAATTATTTATAGTCACCTAGGTTTTATGGAAAATATGAAAAAGGGGACTGAATGGAACCATTTCACATATAACATTTAACTGCCAGGAAAACGTATCCTAGTGACTTCTAATACTAAGTAGGCTTTACATCCCTGATGAAAAATGTGAGGCTTTCCTAAATAAGATATTTCCCAGTTGTTAAGAAGTCGAATAGTTTGATGATATTTTTGTACATGTAATACGTGAAATGTACTGTTTTGTAGAAGATAGGATCTTTTTCCATGTACAAATCGCGTATGAATATCCATTTTATATAAACATTGACTAATTAATTATGTATTTAGTATTATGTCATTACAATGCTAAATATATGACCATTTCTGTGTTAATATAAGGGCAGCTTACATGGTAGTTATTTTTTTGATTTACTGAATGTCATTGGTAGGTAGTGTTCAGGAGTGTGAAATACCACTACATTATTGCATGGCTTATAGGTTATTAACTCGACTATGTAAATACTAGGTAGTGACCAAACAGAGACTTTCTGTGTGGTCAGAACTCCTCAAGGAAAAAATAAAACAAATAAAAATAGACAGCTACCTCTCCATAACCAAAAGTTGAATTCAGTACTTGATATCTTGGTATTTTGTCACAGCAAGCTATTGGGATGTAACTGTGCCAGGACCAATACAGTTGAAAAAATAACTATACGTTAAGAAGATAGGAATAAATTTTCAATTTTAAGTCATATTCCCTTTAAGACAAATGAAATGTGGTAATTTAAAAAAAAAAATAAATTTTTCAACAGGTTTTTTTTTCTTGGAGATGATTGGTATATAGCGTATACTTAATAAGTAAGTGACACACATTTGTTTTTCCATTTTCTTAGAACTTCACTGTATGTTGAAACGGTTCCTCCCTATCCAAAACATACCATTGCTGATATATTTTTGGAGTTTGGTTATCCTTCCAGGATTGTCTCAGTCAAAGAATCCCATTTCTTTTCTACCAGAAACAGTTCCCATCACTCTAAATTTCACAAATGAATTATATTTGTCACAGTGAGTGTATAAATAAAAGTGCTACATTCTTAGCCAAAATATATATTCAACTGTACCTAAATATAGAAGTCCATATTTTAGTAATATTGTGGTTTTCTCCAAAAATGCAAATGACTTACTTAGGAAATTTTAAATTAAGCTTTCTGTTTCAAATTCTAAAATCACAAGTCACTTAGATAATTTTAATTGTCTGTACCATTGCCCTAAAAAATAAATGCCCTAGAAGCAGTAATATTTTTCTCAAAGGTATGTAAACACATCAAAAATGAACCTCAAGAAAATTAGGTCTCAGGGTACCCCAGTACACCACACATGTTAATAGTATGATCAACTGAGAAAATTAAAATATTTCTTTTAATACAGTATCTTAATCTGGCAATAGGTGTAAACTGCTGTGTCATTTAAACTAACCTATATTTATGTATACATTGTAGGTTCATTGTAGTTGCTTATTTGAGTTTCAGAGGCATAAAGTACATTTGAAATAATTGGCTGGACACCTCATGACATCTAAAAAATATATGCTTATACAAAGTCTGTGTGCGTCTCGAAACAAAGTATTTAATAGTGTGGCTGTCCTTACTGCAGATATGAATAGGTCAAGACCTGGGTTGTGTTTTACCGAATTATAAGGATTTGCTAAGAACAGAGGGTTGCAAAACAGTGAAAGATGGCATATCAGAGCTCGATATGTACATACATTAGGATACCTACTCAACAGAAGCTTCCTAAATGTAAGTATCTACAGCCATAAAATAAATCCTCAGAGGAGCTTCAAATAAATATTTTTTCAAAAAGCTTTTCTCATCCCCAGTTGTACAGACAAATAAGCTGAGAGCGAGAGATTACTATATGCTGGAAAAACGCGCTCTTACTTTTAGTGTGTTCGGAGCCCAGTATAGATGAGGAGGTGCTGCTTTTTTCCTCATGGAGGTTCTGCAGCGTGTTGTCTGATGGATCAATCTGTTCCCTAAAAGTCAGGGGACAGCTTCATTTTGTGAAGGCTGGGCTCCTTTGCCCCATGTGGTCAACAGACGATAGCACTCCTGGAGCTTTGTACTTACACTTTTGGAGTCTTCATTCCTGTTTATTTACAGTTCTGTAGCTTTAATAAACTGCATGATTCCTGCCTCACTTTTCCTTTCTTGCTAAATAAGAACAGTTGATATTTATATATAGGTTCATGGTGACTGGGAACAGTGCAGAGAACTTCATAAGGAAATTTTACTTGTTGCAGCTTGTAAACTACATTATATACACTGTAGTGCTAGGGGTGACATTAATGTCTTGTTTAAAAAGCTGCAGTCAGGCCAATGCACATGCATTTTCCATAATGTATATGTGCTCATGTGTGATATTTAGACTGCTCCATAGCTGCAAATGTGTCTGCAGAAATGGCTTTGATTAATTGACTTCCCTGCTCTTCTTTCCTCTCTTCAGATGCAAAGGCTCCATTCATTATCAGGGAAGATCAGAGGAGGAGGGGAGCAGAGTACCTGGGTCACACGCTGTTAGAGTTACAATTTTCCGAATGCCATAAGTAAACAGTAGGGAATGGGAAATATCCGGGATGGGAGAGGACCTCTGTGTTTGAAAGTCCTCCTGCATTCCAAATATTTGGTCTGATTTTATCTTTAGCTGTGCAAATTTGCATCTCTCCGTTGTATATAAATGTAATACTTGTTACATCTTCAACTCTGACTGCCTTTTTCACATGTCACTTTTTCAGCCACGCGGGTACGAGGAACCACGAGCACTGATGCACTGATTGAGGGCAGTTCTTTCCAGTGTTCTTTGTCCATTTGTTCCTTTTTCTTAGGAAATTACCATCTGTAAGAAATTATATATACGTATATAATTCTAAAGCCAAAACTCATACTTCACTGCATCAACTGCCAATTTCCTTTGCTTCTGTTTGTATTTATACTTATATGAATGGTTCCCTCCTTTTGATGCCCCTGTGCTGATAAGAGTTTATTTCTGCTAAATTTCACGTATGTTCATGGTATTTGCGCCACGCATAATTTATCCATAAAATCAGAATTTTGCACAAGGAGAATATAGCTAGTCAAAACCCAAAAGTTTGGCCCCATCTTTATTCATCATATTTTGCTTCTTCAGTTTAACATTATTACTGGTTAATAGGTGCACCTGAAAATCAAGCTGTATTGTAGTATCTGGTGCGTTATGTTAAATGAATCTTTTCTAGGACAGCAAGTCTCTTTTTTTTTTCCCTAATGAAAAAGAATACCTCATCTTTTCCAATTTTGCTATCAAACACATCCACATCATCTTGAGACACTGCCACATCCAGCTGCATCTATACTCAACTTCAATTATATGAAATTACACAACCTACTCTCAGGTCCTTTAGGTTCTCTTTTGCTGTGTGAGGCACACGCATAGTGCATTTCCTGTGAAGTACATGATTACAAACTATTCAGTACAAGCCTGTTTTAAGTAAACAGTAAATTAAATATTGTCCGTGCTTGTTCAGACATGCTCTTATGAAGGAGAAAGAACTTCTAGATTTGGGTTCATAAAACTCTAGATTTAAGAAAAGGCCAGACATAAACTAGGTATCCTTTTTCCCTTTTAACTTCTCTTGGCTGACCCCGTTGTTCAACGGCTGGTACAAACCAGTATATTCAGGTGCCCATACAAGGAAAATTGGGCTAGACCAAATGCTGAAGGTAGCAAAATTCATGTTTATTGCTTTTTATTTGAATGGAGAGCTCTCAAAAACATTCTGTCACTAACTGTCAGGTACACTGTTGCCTGAAACACTGTTAGGAGTCGGTCTGAGCAACATGCCTCTTTCAACCATGACAAATACAGTAAAGGAACATCATTTTATTACAGTTCTGGCAATATTATTTTCTGCTGCGCCGATCAGCCTGACTACAGAAGTTAGGAAAGAAAGGAAATGGTCGCTTCCCTAAGAAATGAGGGCTGTTGAGTATTTTGTGGTGTTTTCTACTTCAGTACTAGCATGGTCACTAGTATTTGGAGAAGTATAAATAGGTTTTATAAAAACCAGAAGCTACAAATGTGCACTTGCACAGTCTCCTTTCATCTCTGCCAGGCAAAACTCTCTTCTTCCAAGGGGTCAAATATTGTTTTCATTCATTCTGTAGACGTTTCAAAGCAAACAAGAGTTGCATGTGTGTGTTCAGGGCTGCACATGATTTATGATTAAACACAGCAAGTATCCCTTTCTTTATTGTATTTTGTTTCTCTTTCTTACACGCAAGTACGAGTGAGAAGCTCTGGCAAATAATTCACAAATTTATCCAGTTATCAGTGGTGTATGAAATGGCATAACATATAGTAGGTCATGTTTCCAGCTCTTCTCTCTCTCACCAGATTTTAATGCAATTTGTAAAAATAAAAAATAAATTTAAAAAAGAAACAAAATACTTTAATCAGTGTTAAAGCAGAGATCCTTTGCAAACTAGTAAAAATATTAGTGCAAAAAAGGATGAAAAAATACTTGCTTTGCAAATTAAGAATGCAGAGATCTAAAGCAGTCTGATTTGTTCTTTGAAAATGGATATGAGAGTTAACTCAGAAACACAATATTAATAGATTTGTATAAGTGCACATAAGGCCAATATATTCAATGCTGTAATTTTTTTATTGTTTCATAAATAGTGCTATCACCAACATTTCAAAGAAATCTGAAAAAACAGCTCATATGTGGTGGCATAAATTTAGTGTATTTTATAGAACACTGTTACTCCAGATATAGCCTACGGGTTGTGACTTTTCACAAAACCTAATGAATTTCTAGATTTGTCAGCTGTTTCAACACAGATGCACTTTGCTGATCTAACGGAAACATTTTGAGCCCAGATCCAAAATATCAATAGCTTTTAGTGTCGCAAATTAGTTTGGCTATTGGGTAAATGGGGATGTGGTTCTTGATAAAAAGCAGCAAGTAATTTTGTACATGTGTTTTATGATAACTGCCTCTCCAATGTCTGATACTGAGTTTGTTTCTCCCTCTCTTTTTTTCTTTTCTTTTTTGCAGAGTTTTAAGTTAAATGTAGATAGCCACTGTGCTTTAAAAGAAGCAGTGGTAGAAGAAGGACGTCAACTTCTTGAGCTTATTGTATCTCACAAATCAGGTAAATCCTTCTGAAATATTGCAAGTCTTTATGTCTCCAGACTATTAAAGAATGAAGAAGCATTGCTGTAAATTACTGCATATATACACTTCCTTATGTATTATTAATATTTACATTATCAGATTGACCTTCAAGATTTATAAATGTTTCATATACTGCATACAATGCAGTGATACTTATAAAATGAAATACTGCCTGCAAATAGTCTGTTCATTTTATTTTGGTCCTGCTGCTCAGCTGAGTTTCAATTGAAATCACATCACTGAAAACTTCACACTGACACATTCTTTGATGTAGCTGCTATGGAAATAACATTAAGATAATGAATTAAGATTTCAAATATATATTTTTTTACATACTCTGCATGGGTAATTGCATTGGTAAAGCTTTATTTTGCCGCTTAAACTAATTCTTACATCAATTTTAATATATTTATGAGGAATAGATTAAAATTAAAAATACCTTTTTCCGTTGGTTAGGCTTGTCTTTTTCTGCAGAGGTCTTAAATCAAGAGGAGGGGGAGAGAGACACAGGTTTCCCTTTCTCTATTTCTACCACCCCCCATATTTTAGATGTTTGTGTGACTTGTATGATAATAGAGTTTTAATCAGCATATACTGCTACGGAATGCCATCTTAATTTTGGCCTACTTAACATGCTTTTTCATCCCGGTTGAAGTTATCCTTTTGTCTGCTGTTTTCTGATCATGTTATACATTGTGCCTCTATTGTTTCACAGCATCAGACAGATCTGTGTAATGTGAAAGCTATAGGAAATCAGTGACTTCTATGTATAGTTCCAAAAAGGTGTAGAAGCCATAGCAGAGAAGGGTAGTGCATGTCATCATATACTTAGAAAATGGTAATGTGTAAACTACAGAAAATATTTACAGGAGTTGGAGGAAAAAAAAGAAAAATAGATTTGGAAGATTATGAAATGTTTTGAGATAAAGACTAGATATTAAAGGGTGAGATTACCATAGCTTTCCCTACTGCATAGAAATCACAGTTTATGTGGGGTATTCCTCTTATTGAAATTGTCAGCTGAAACATAATCAAAATTTAACATGATGGCTAAAAGAAATGTTTTGACCCTATAGCATTGTTCTGCAGTATGAACAGTAGTAATGCTTGGATTTATTGCTGAGAAAATACATTAAAATTCTTGTTGTATTTATTCTTTTAAATATCCTGCTAATTCCTTGACTAAAAGATATTTAAAGATGCAGGTGAGTTTAAAATTTTTACTTTTTTTCTCCTTCATTTTGGAGAAGGACTGAAGGACATGCTGCAGATGATTGCAAGTCAATGGAAGGAACTACAGAGGCAAATCAAACGGCAGCACAGCTGGATTCTTAGGGCTCTGGATATCATCAAAGCAGAGATACTGGCTACTGATGTGTCTGCAGAGAATGAGGAAGGGACTGGGAGCCCTAAGGTAAGTGGCTTGAAGTTTGCCTTATTTCCTCTTATTTCCGTCTTCTTTTGAACTAGGCACCACTGAACTTTTCTTTCCACCCTAAGGCTTTAATTTCTACCGGGTAAACATTTTTATAAACAAAATGAAATGCCTTACTCTGAAACAATAAAAAATGTTAGAACTTTCAAGTTTTCCAGGAAGACCTGTCTCATTGTGTGTAGAGAGACATGAGGGGGAACATAAAACATTTAGTAAACAAAACATAAAGCATCTTTAACATGAATAATCAGAATGGTTTTAAATTGTTTTGTTGCAACTATAAATCACTATAATCAGTGCAATCACTCAGCTCTGACATCCATTAGCCGCTTGGTTACAGCAAATTAACAAAGAAGCGAGAAAGTGATTCATTATCTCATTCCTGTTAATGACTATCAGATGCATTGCTTAATTAGGGGATGGCCATTGTAGTGGGAAGAAGGTCATATGCTTTTTCACAAATCTTTTTGCTCTAAGTCCTCCATAATAGTGCATATGTTGAATTCAACAAGTACTTTAAGAATAAGCTATCGACACCTATCATCATTTTGTGGATATTAATTATTAAAGAGGGCTATAGTACTTACCAGTTGCCAAACTTAATATTTGTAAGAGCATTTTAAATAAAAAACATGCTTATTCAAAATGGTGCAAGCAGTGTAGGGATACTACACACAGTACAAACTTCAGGCATAGGGCCCATAACCTTTCATTACCATCAGTAGTAAGAAAAAGTGGTTGGGGGAGGGTGCATTGGAAAGTGTTGCTTTTTCCAATGCCGTCTAAGCAAAGAATGTGCAGCAGAGCAATCCACTAACTCTTAACATCTTAGCATGCAGTAGGCTGAAATTTATAGAAAAATTCAACATACATGTTTCTAGAAATAACAGAGATGGTTGTGCTTAGTAGATTTTCAGATTCTGATGTCAGACAATACTTTGCATTGATACTCAGTGCGTCCTCGAGAGCAATTTGTAGTGACTCCTGGCTAGGATTACATAAAATGTTCTGGTGTTTTCTTACCATAATTCTACATAGCAAGAATGATCTTAGAGATGGTGGAGGAAGAGCCAAGGATAACAATGAAACAAAAATACAGCAAAAGACCTATATGCAGGAGACACAATTTGAACTGATATCCTTCATCACTTGCATGGTGGAAAATGCTCCTGTGTCACATAGCTCTTACTTTAGGAAGTAGGCAGTGCTGCAATGCTTGGTTTCATAGTTAGGTCTGCTAAAGTAAACAGACTAGGTCAAAATTAAGTTTCTAGCCCCCCAATAATATGACCCTATACCTCTGAACAGCTTGACTCACCAATGGCCAAAAGTCTAACTGCTTAATCAAAATTATCACATAAAAAGTGTTCTAAAATCTAGCTTGATTTTTCTATGAAAATTATGGAATCCCTAGCTTAGAATAATCATATTCAAATATTTGCTTGAAAAGGGAGAAATGGAGGTATAATTTGTGTTGCAGTAAATTTTTCATATAGATAGGTGGTAGCTCCTTGCCCTGTGCTTTTTATCACAGATACAGGAACCTGAAGAAATGCTTTTTTGTTTTGTTTTTTTTTGTGCCTACAGTTAAATAAAACACAAATAGACAAAAAATCCACCAAACAAAAAGTATTTTCAGGTTATTTCATTCATTAAATCTCGTCCCTATGTGATTCTTGTAAGTATGGGCAATAGCGCAGTCAAATACCATCTACTTCTTCATGCTGGAAGATTAACTAAAATTAAAATACAGCTGGTAATATAACTGTGGATTTCAGTTTGCATCTATTTCAAAAGCCAAAAGGAACCTGAGAAGTATAATAGGAAATCTAAAGATTATAACTAGAGGGTGTTTTTCTTTTTGCCTTGTTGAGAAACTACAGGAAGAGGGTTGGTGTTAGAAATCTGTAAAGAAATAGGAAAAGGAGGAATTTCAAAGACCCTAGAAAACTTTTCCCTTAGGACTTTTTAAGCGTGTTTTCATAGCGCTATGGCATCTTTTGTGCAAACAATGGAGAGTGAGTGGAAGGGAGAGAGGGACATTCTGCACTTTAGAAATACATTGTCAACATTTGTATTCAAGAATTCAGATTTTGCTTATGAAATTTTTCCTTTTATCATGTGTAAGTGTCATAGTGGTTTATAGTGATTGCTATAGGAATACTTGAGGGATTTTAAATATTTCTGATACCTAAGCTCTTCTAATGTATTGCGTTCTCTATACAATCTTAGAAAAACAATGACATCTCTTCGTTAAGTATTTACTAAAACTATTATTGTCAATTTTATAAATAAACAAATGATGGCTAGTTTTGCCTTCTTACCCCATTGAGAAGTACCTTTAAAAATAAGTCTCAGATTGCCATGATACATTTCAACAAGTACTGATCTAACATTAGAAGTAGTAAACATGACGTACAATATATCTGACTTTCTTTCAGAATCTTAAGACACTTAGCTAACAGTAGGGGTTTTCGCCTGATGGGAATACTAAGTAATACTCTAAAATATCTGAAAAATAGGAGGAATGTTTGCATATGTCTGTGTATCTTGTGTTTTTCCTCCTTCTGGAGATGTCTGAGACCACTTGTTTTGTAACTGATGTCTTTATAATTGGGCCATCCCCTCTCCATCAGGAAAGGACTACTGGAACAGTATTGCTTCAATAAACAATTAAGAATGGTATAGAAAAATAATGTGATGTACTTTCTTATCTAGTGGCCGTGAGAGTGTTACTGCCTGAATATTACCCTGATCCATAAAACTCCTAGTTTGATGGAAAAGTTCATTGCTTTCTGAAGAGCTTGTAAGTTAATTGTGTAACTACTGTCCTTGAAAAGTATACAGATCTTAATAGCATTTGCCCATAGTAGACATTCTCCTTCATTCAAAATTGTATGGAATAGTATTTTTAGGGTCAATTGTACTTTATACTCCCAGAAGGCATTTAGACAGTTAGTTCATGACTATAATTTTTGAATCTGTATTATTTTTGTTGTGCAAGTAAGTGATTGGATTAAGTTTTGGGTTTTTGTGCAACAGTTCTGAGCGTAACATCAGAACCTAAAGGCTGGTAGGTTAAAAGAATAATGGTATACTCTAGAAATATATATGTAGTCTGTACTTATGGACATGTTCCTTTCCAGAATCATTGTTATATTACTGAAAAACCTTTCTACTTCTCCATTCCAGCTTCAGAGAAATAAGCATGAAACTGGTTAAGGCATTGGGCCTAATGCTTAGAACATTGAAATCTGACCTAGTTGTCTCAGGTAAAAAGCACTCTTGGGAAGATTTTCTTAACTCTGTAATGGACTTCTCTGTCAGGGGGTTAATGATAGAAGCAGTAAGAATTTGAAGAATATTAGAAGAAGAGGTAAAAGCACGTTTAATAAAGTAAACCTAAAATTGCAGAAATAGTAGATGGCTCAGGATAACAGAGTTTGAAGTGGTTAAACAAGCCTTTGTATAAAGGAAAAAAGAAAACCAGTGGGATTTCCTCTTGATATGTAATTGAGCATCCCACACTTTCAGGATCATCTCCCACTTAGTTGCACATAATTTTACAGTTTTTACAGCCATTCTAAACAAACAGTCTTCAGTACACAGAAGAGTGATTTTCATGAAAAAAATGAAAACTTGGTGAATCTGTTTAATATCTACCACAGTTTGGGATTCTGGGAATGCTCCTTGACAGACAGTTTTATAGTGACACTGGTCTCAGACCTAGCGAGTGAGCACTGCAGTCCAGAACAATTACATCCTGCTTAGTGTTTTAATATGAGGATGAATTTGTGGAATGGACAACAAAACAGAGCAAAGGTTAGAGAATGGTAACAGTCCTTTCTTTATTACTTCAGACTTGTAACTTGTCCTGGCCATCCAGTCATGCTGCTATGACTACAACATTTAGATTAATACTTTGATACAAAGGAATGTACAAATAAAGTGTTTTGTCATCTTTGTGATCAGTGCAGAGAAATATCAAATTTGTGAGTAGGTATTTTGCTTTTTCTCGGTGTCTTTTATTAGCTGTAGATTTTTAATCTGCAGACATCAGTACGATGCATATACTGTAATATTAAAGCCAACACACCAGTATTTTTTTCTGATGTCTTCCATTATTTAAAAACAGGGAAAGACTGTTATTGGGATAGTCTTCTTAAATATTGCCAACAGGTAACAGAGAGCATGAGTTCAGAATCTAGTGTTTTTACTTACATAACCGCTTTGAAAACTGGGTTTCTAGTGCGCTGTAGGTTGGAGTGTTGCATATAGTATTGGAGTGGTCAGTGCTTTGAAGCTGTCAAATGGCACGTGTAACTGGCCTTCATTCTCTTCTCCTCGAGTTAGTTGCTTCTAGTGAAAGGGCAGGAATAGCATATGCTAGAGGGATCATTTTACTTGGGTTACTGGAGTTTCTTAAGTCACAGGGGACTTTTAAAACTTTCACACCTCAAACTGAATTTATTTATTTAACTCACAGTCTCTCTTTCTCTGTCTTCCACACGCACAAACTCAGGATCAGATGCATACATTCAACCTTGTGGCTCATATTCTTAGTATTGTGGAATAAAATGTCAAGGAAATAGCCATCACTTTGTCAGTAACAATTTGAAAGATAATGAAATGGAAATCAGATTTCCGTGTCTGACATTGTACAGACATATGGAAAGGGAATTTCATCTGGTAACACACATGCCATCCTGGTCTATGGTTATCTCGTAGCTTAATCGAGTCTTTTCTTGGAAGAGAAATGTACAAGGAAAGTTGGTATTTGTGCTTTAGCAGAAGTAATTTTTTTCTCTAATGTGTTCATAATGAGCCACATTCCCATCTAGACACGAGAGTGTTTTATGCTGTGAATGCAACACCTTATAGATCAGACATTAAACTGAAGTTCCAACCACCTTTATCCAGGCTTACTTCCAGTATCAGTAATTACCATCTGCCACTTTAATTCTTTGCAGTTTCAGCTGAATGTATTAGTCTCTTCTGTTCAGAACGACTGGATAGTCTTGAGCACCGTTAAATAGTTACTACATTTCACTGGTAAATAAAGTACCTTACAAAGTATTTCTGTGCTGAAAAGTATTACAGCAAGTCAGTAGCTCACCATTCACTACTTCAAAAGATGGTAATAGGGAAAGTGATTTCCTGTAATTAGAACAGAAAGTTCTGCTATGTTGCCATTGAACATAGTCTTAAATTGTTGAATATTTAAAATGCTGTCTGTACATAAATAGAGAATTATTGTGCCTAATAGCTGAACAGTTCAAAATCATTCATGTGACATTTCAATTCTGAATCTGTTAGAACTTTGGAAGTCTAAAGATACTGTGATCTTACTCTTAAGTACAAACAATGCCATTATTTCTGCCCTACTAGAAGAGAATGCATCTACAGTTACTATTTTGCTTGGCTTTAGGTATTTTAGTATGTGACATTACAGTATCTATGGTGGGGGCTTGAACCATGGATGACTTGGTCAAATGGATAGAAAGGGTAATGGTATTTAAAAAATCCTTCTGTAAATCAATAGAAAAAATTTTGGTTTTGCAAGGAATAAGCCTATCTTTTAGTGTTTTTACTGGAGCATGTGAAACACAACTGAGTTCTTTTTATATTAGCTGTTATCCAAATATAGGATTGGAAACATCCATTAAGAATTTAGATTATCTTTAAGGTCCCTTCCAACCCAGACCATTCTATGATTCTATGAATTTCCAAGCTAATCAAAACAAGCTATGTTGGTGTAACAATGAAAAGAACCTAAGAAAGAAGCAAGAAGGAATATTTCTGTCTTTTAGTGCAGCTAGGCACTTAAAGCTGCTCAGTTTTCTAGCTTTTAATACCTTGCTTTGTAAGTTATATATTTTTAATCTTACAGACATCAACACATTACCTAGAATGTGCGCAGACCTAGCCATCATTGTAGCAAAAAGTATCTTCAGGAAGGATTTGAGAGGTAAAACCATAATTTTACATGCCATTTTAGAGTGAAGGAATAAAAGGAAACAGAAAGGTGTTTTAGAATAAGTGTAGCAGCAGAAGCTGGCATCGGTAAAAGGACAGTCTGCATATGGAAAATTGAATGGGACTGACATAGTGAGTCTTTATTGTAGAAACAACAAATACAGATAAATGGGATCTAGTGAAGGGTATCAAAGATGTGATCATGACAACTCGGCAGAAAAGCTTTGTTGAAAGTACTGTAGCAGACTCCAAGAACTAGTTGGAAAATTTTACATGAGGATTTTACTATAGAAAGAAAGAAAACATAGAATTTTGGTACCTTTTAGTACATTTCTCGTACAGTTTTTTTTTAATTGACAAAACCTGTGCCTTGCCAAGAAAGTGCCTCTCTTTATCATACTTTGAAGTGAAATTTTCTCATAAAAGCAGATGCTTTTTTTTTATGGAAGTATTTTTCAGTTGATAGAAGAATTTAAATGTTACGTATCTAGGAGAGCTGTATTTTGAAAATGTTTCTTTTGTTTAAATAGTTGCAGATTTTTTTTCTGGATGATTGAAAGCAAAAACATCAGAGGTGCCCCAAAAAAAAAAAAAGATTTAGGTCTGTTGGATGTACAGTCAGCTTCCACGTGATAGATTCACTGCTATTTACTGGAAGCTGTTTCTCCTTAGTTGTTAATGGTGTGCCTTTTAGTGGGCAGGAGGAAGAATTCTGTGTTTAATTCAGAGCCTCTCTTCACGGAGAAAGGAGTGAAGCTAAGCAGCCAGTGTTTGGACTGCAATGAGAGAAGACAAATCAATATAAGCTCCATCCTAACCCTCTTCTTTCATGTTACATGAGACCTGTTAAAACTTTTCTATATCACAAGTTAACTAAATATTTTGCTAGTTTTTCATGAAATTGTGTCCCCGAAGTCTTAGTTAAGAAAACATAGGTCCCACTTTAGCTCACAGAGATTGTTTTCTCATATAGCCATTAACCTCCTTGCATACTTGCTGCAGATTCTCTATGACAGTATTGTTTTCATGGTATCTAAAATAATTTTAATCATCTTTTAGAAGCCAAATTTCTAAAACAGTAGGAGAGCTCCTCATTTTTTTCCGTTGAATCCGAAAGTAACCTTACCTCTGGTTTATTAAGCTAACTACCAAGAATAAAATGTAGAAAGCCACACTTTAAAAGTCATATTTTTGCAGCTAAATTGCATCTACTACTAAGCACAATATTCAATTCTGTTATAAAACATAGGTACGTTTTTAAAGCAACATATTCTAATATTTACTGTAAAAATATCAAAAGTCATATTCTAATTGAAGATGTGAACAAGGACTCCAAGGTATCTGTGGTATTTATAGTATGCTTCTATAATTTTTACACCTTGGTGATTCTAGATACTGTATATTGATTACTTGTGGCAACTGTAGGCTCTTTAACAGCCCTCACTGTTAATAGAAACAGTTATGCTTAAACAGTTAGCAAAGAAATTATGATTTTTGACTTTAAGAATAAGGAAGGCTACTTTCTATTAAAACATAGATCAAGTTCAGATCGAAAGATGTTTTATATCTAAATCACTCCACTGAGAACAAGTGCAGACTGAGAACTTGATGAGAACATATATTTAAATTGACATATGCCCAAGGGGCAAATTTTATCATAATGCCATTTGAATCTTTGAACACTATTATCTGAAACTCTGAAAGTATGTTAGGCTATTGTAACTTCACATGCATAACTGGACCAACTCTGACAAGTCCTATTTAGGCAAAACTCCCAGTTGGGTTTGGCCTGTATTTAAAAATATAAGCGCACAAATGTATTTGTGCATGTGTTCATATGAACACGTTTATCTCAAGTGACTTAAACTGAGTATTAACCACTCAAAGGCCTTGATTTTCTATTTTGCCAGTATCTGTTCATTCTGCTTTCTCTATACAACAGAACTGATGCACTTTTGTTCTGTAATTTTTACTAGAACGTATTTTCAGCAGTGAAAAGTGGAAGGGTTCTCTTATTCACAGCTGCCTATTGTTTCACATGCTTCTCAGATTTCCAGAGAAATCCACATTTAATAAATTTTTAGTAACATGCAACACAGATACACAAATTCATTTTACTGAAAACTGGATGTCTCTCAGTCTAAAGCAGAAATTTCTAGGATAGCCTGTCAGAGCTATTACTTTTCTCCTTTTCTGTGTGGGCTCAGAATTCTGTGTGCCCATTCAAGGCCAAGTTTTTACAGCCACAGGACAGACAGAGCTTTTTCCTTTATTTATTTTTTTGAGTTTGAATTCAGAAGTTGATGGAACACACTAAAATAATTTTGTAAATAAGTGAACAGAAGGAATCTTGGCTGACTGAAAATGTCTTAGAGGGACAAGTTTGTGATTGACTTTATAGACAGTGATCACTAACGAAGCAAATTATTTGAAATTCAGATCTTTTCTGTTAACTTTCTCTTAACTTGCTCTTCTCAGTGACATCCATTGACAGGACAAGGGGCAACGGGTGCAGGCTGGAACACAGGAGGTTCCACATAAATATGAGGAAAAACTTCTTTACAGTGAGAGTAACTGAACACTGGAACAGGCTGCCCAGAGAGGTTGTGGAGTCTCCTTCTCTGGAGACATTCAAAAGCTGCCTGGACGCTTTCCTGTGTGACATGATCTAGGTAATCCTGCTCCGGCAGGGGGATTGGACTAGATGATCTTTCGAGGTCCCTTCCAATCCTTAACATTCTGTGATTCTGTGATTCTGTTGTGATTCATTTCTTATTCCTGCTCCCTCGCCCTCCATGCCATCTGTTGCTCTTCAAAATAGTTCAGGATTTCACCAGGATCACAAGTGAAACAAAACACAAGAATGTGTGGGGAGAGTCTTCTCACAGGGTTCACAGCCTGGTCAGACCCAGGTGGAAGTGCAGTAGGACTTAAAGCTGGCACTTTGTAGACATAGCTGATTTGCAGACCAGATTGGTTCTGGTCAGATCAAACAAACAATGATAAATATTTTGGATTGTTCAGATAATGTGGCATAAGAGTTAGATGTTGGGCTTACAAGGTTTTCATCTACTTTCTCCACTAGCCTATTTTGCTTAAACAAATCATGTTTTAAAAGCTAGTTTTGCCCTTTTGATAAAGTCTCCTAAAAATCCTGTACTTTAAAAATGGCAGCTTAATATGGATGCTATTGCCAATCGTCATTACTAAAGATTGTTGCTTCTGTTAATAGCATTCTGTCTTTGTCATTTTATTAAAATCATATTACTGCTCTGAAAACAAAAATTACTGCTTTATTCAACTGAAGAGTGACTGGCATGGCACTCCTCTGATCTTTAAAAAGAAATTTTACTTTCATTGTATTTGTGCATTAAATCAAGTGTTCGTATCTACAGAATAAACTAACATCTTATAAATATTACTGTGTTTAATTATCAGTTCAGTATTTGAGTTTTTCCCGTTATGGTTGATGTCTAAGAGTGATTAAATGTGTAATAGAGAACAAAAGGAACATTGATGTGAACAAAGATACTACTAGATAAAGGTAAATTTTATCTTCTGAATGTTTTTATTCTTTTTAAAGTATTTTAATTACTTTTATATTCAGCATGATTGGGTGGCATTTCCTTTTTGTTTTCATTTCAGTTCCTATTTTAGTCTTTCAGAACATCTTCTAGCAATGATTTAAGCTGGAGAATCTTTCAATTCTAGTCTCAGCTGTATACATAAAACAGCTGTTCTTGTGGGGTGGCCACAAAAGGGAAATCAGGTAAAACAATGTTTGAAGGAAAAATCTACTTGAACATCCTGCATTTTAAATCTGACTTGTTCTTAAATGTCTTGTGGCATAGTACACTTGACTACACTTAAACTTTAGATTCAGAGTGATGTTACAGATTTTGCTAGTTTTTTAAACTAATCTACTAGAAGGCAACAGAATACGATGCTGAGCATTGTGTGACCTGACTTCTTTATATATATCTATATTATGAAAAAATCTCCCAACCTTTTCAATAAAGAACTTGGTGAAATATAGACTTACATATTACAAGACTGCAAGATGCTTATGGTAAAAGCATATGCAAGTTTGTATGTCAGCTCTAGTAACTTGTGGATAATATTTTTGTTGTATCTTTTTTTTTAGTATTTTGCCAAGATTTTTAATTAAGCCTTTCCTATAATCTCTCAAATGCTCCTAATTTATTGATAATTACACCTACCCAGGGTAGTGTAACTAATGTGGAAGATATAGTGGGGACTGCATCACATTTAGAAATTTAGACTTGTTCCTTAAACACCTGGAAGTAACTGCAGAAAAATAAGTGTGATAGTAGTGTACTTGGTAGTGTACTGCCACATCCCGTGGGCAGCTGTAAACATTAGTGACAGTTAACCTAAGATGGGTTTTAATGTGAAGTGGGATTTCTGACCAGGAGACAGGTGGTATGCCGTATTCTTTTATAATCGCCCCATAGCATGCTTTATGAACCATCATCAGGCCAGAGAGAAAGAATAGCTCATCTGGGCATGTACACTTCATTTCTTCATCCTCGTTTTCTTCTTTACAATTGTGTTATAGAAAGGAGCCAGGCATTTAGCACAGAATGCCTTAATCCTTGACTTTATGAGCCCTAAGAATATCACAAGTGTGGTTGATGCTGACAGGTCACATCATCCCTTATGAAATGGAGAAAAATGGTAAGAAAGGAGAGAGAAAGTTGCAAAGCAAAAAGTTCAGATCTGCTTAAGAGTTCAGCACCATGTGTTCTGAAATACTATGACTTAAAGTTATGATATGCAACGGAAGTCTAGAATGGTGTGTTTATGATTGCTTACATTCAAGGACCATTGTTTTGGTTCAGAGGAAGTTGGCGAGAAGGAGGTGACTGAGGTCAATTTGTCTTTTTTGTCCTTGCTGTTGGTTTGGCAAATTTTCCTGGAGACTGCAAGGGTGTCAAGTACAAGTATTAAGTTGTACAGGCTGCCCTTCCTATCTTAGATTTGAGGTGCAAGAGTTTAGAGCATTGTATAATAATGAAGTACTACTAGAACAGCAAAATATAAAAAGGAATTCAAGAAAATAGAATCAGTTTCTATTTTACAAGCTGGGTGCAGCAAGAGGAAACTTATATAGCTAAAGTATACAGCATCCATATTTATCTCAGTGGACTTATTCCTGACATGTATTGCTACAAAGACTTTTGTTTGTAGAGTATCAGCTAATTAAAATAAATCTAAAACTGAATATGAAAAATGTTGATTTCCAATTCAGTGAATCCTAGCAATATGATAAGAAGTTTGGTTTTAATTCTTGAAAAACATATTAAAATTAACTTTTCTCCCATTTATGTAATGCATATAACTAAATTTCCTTCCTACTGTGAGACAGTTTCATTTATTGTTATTTGTAAACAGCTTAGTAAAGATGCATAGTGGATTGGTCTAGAAGCTCCTTGAACAGTTTCTTTTGAAATAACACTACATACGTTAAGCTCAATTACACATCCAAACAGCCACAGCACACTTTTGGTAATTTATTCATTGATTTAACATAGTACCCAGAAGAGTCATGCCTGCTGTCAATTTTGTAATATATTATGTTTTAAATATACTCATGCTCACCCATGCACGCCATTAAGGTGTGCATAAACCTGTGTTTTTCTCTCTTGACAGCTATAAATGTTTGTTATTATTACACAAAACATATGTTCATGTTGTTTTTGTCTAAATTATTCTATCTGGGGCTATAAAGTTTTAATGTTATTAGTTGCCCTTAGAATTTTAATGTTTCACTGCTGTAACCTTCTTAGGATTTCTCTGCAATTAAATAGAAACTATTTCACTACAGCCTGGAAGAACAATATATTTTATACAAATAATAAAAAAATCCTTCTTGCTCCATTTTCTTCCAGTGTAGTAAACTGTTTACTTGACAGGGTTCTATCCCTGTAGTGTTTTCCAGAACTGAATAGAATATTACACTTTCCTACAGTCTTCTCATTAGGAAAAAATCTAGCTTAACCCCTTTGAGACAGGAGCTATGTCATGAGCAGTTTGCTTTGAAGGCCCTCTCTTTGTTGTTCTCTGTTGTCCCCTTACTCAGTAAAGTAGCTCCATTACAGAGGAAACCTCAATCAGTGTAACAGATATACTATGGAAATAGCTGGGGGTTTAGGAGATAGCATGATATTAGTTTAGAAAAATCATTCGAAGAAATGTCTCCTATGTTGTCTTCTAAATAGCAGCAGTGTTGGCAATAGGAAAATGTATTATTCTCCTCCTTTCAGTTTTCAAGGCCTTTTTCTGAGGAAAGAGAGCAGATGAGAATTCATCCAAGACATTAAAAGATATTTACTGCTTTTAAATGAGCAAAGGACTCATTTAGAACATTCTTTTCCATATAGTGAATTAAGGCACTACATAGACCTTTTTTTCGTGTATTTTGTGCAGAAATACCCTCTCATAGAGCAAGTAATGTATAACAGTGCCATGCAGTTTTTAAATATCTGACTTTTATTATCTTAAGTAGAGCACATGGGTATTTCTACTAGAGAAAAACTAGAAGTTTTGTTCCACAATCTGACTACAGCTCCTTTTGTGTGTAAAGGAGCAAGAGGGAGCAATAGTGATCAGAACATTCAAAATAAACTGATTAGAATATGCTTGCTTTCTTAAATTGATTAGGCGAGATTTCTTTTAGAAAAAAAAAGTTATTTCTAACTGAGTTTGTGCAAAATGCTTGAAATACTTCAACCTGAGCGTTTGAATTGGAAGGTGCTTCATGAATCTTATATTGAAAACTTTAAATCAAAATAACTTGCCTAACATCTTTAAGAAAGATGTGAGGAAGAAGACATAGTTAATGGCATTAGTAGCTACTAATGCTTTATGTTTTTGAAGCACAGTATATGTAAACTTCAGAATGCCTTTTGAAAAAAGGTATTTTTTACATTTTACAGAGAAAGAAACTGAGGCAGAGGGGTGAAGAGCCTTCCCCACAGTTACAGGGAGAGTCATTAGGCCAGCTGGAATTAGAATTGAGGAGTTTTGTCTTCCAACCTCACGTTGAACTCACTGAACCAGTAATTCTCACACTTATACAGTAACAAAGATCCGTTAATATTTAATGCTTCCAGGACTCTGCCAAAAAGATTTCTTTCTTTATTGAAATGAATTCTATCCACCGAAATTTAATTTGTCTCCCCTGCCTTCCCTGCTCTTCTTTATTTGTTCTTTCTTTCACTTTTTCCTTTCATTTCCTTTATGCTCTTGAATCTTTCTGTATTTTTAAAATTCATTTTCCTTTTTTCCTCCTTTTGTCCACATGCTGTTAGAGAATTGTGTCTTTTCATCCCCAACAATATTTTCTTTGTTTGTTCCTCATTTTCCCTAGGTATATCAAACCTGCCTTCAGAACTGCTCTGTCTTACGGGGCCAGAGTTGCTGCTCACAAACAGTGTTTCATAGCACCCTAATTTTCAAGATTTTAATTATATCTGAAGCTTTGCCAATTACATGGTGAACTTCTGCATTGGAAACACAGCCTTCTATCCTCAGAACTGAAAAGGCTATAATAGAAAAAAATGTACCATTTGTTGAAGAATAGAGATAACAGGGAAAAAGCAGTGTGTCAAGGTACTTGGTTAAAACAGTAGTCTCTTACAGAGCACTCATTACTGCTAAATAATTGACTGTGTTGAGAGAAAGGTTTCTATGTGAAGAGAGGTTCAAGAAGGTCAGTTATCTAGTGGTAATGACCATAACGGTCATTAGAGGGTATTAATGCTATTAAGAACAGAACTTTA
The DNA here is from genome assembly GCF_013368605.1 of Nyctibius grandis. NCBI lineage: Eukaryota > Metazoa > Chordata > Aves > Nyctibiiformes > Nyctibiidae > Nyctibius > Nyctibius grandis. The sequence continues at coordinate 42,804,187 of NC_090661.1, forward strand.
ACTTTTTATTGAAGTTTTTATTTAAATTATATTAACTTTGATTCAACTTTTAATTGAGGTGCAACCATCCAAATTCTATAGTCAGGAACCAAGAAGTAATGAACATAAAATTACATGTTCTTCTGATAGGCTGATGGGTCTTTAATATATTACAATTTCAAGAGTCTCTACAGAGCAGTTATTAGTATAAAACTATTCAGAGGTATTCTATTTGAATTAGGGTTGGGTGACTGATTTAGGAACAAATCCCAGCTTGACCCATAGCAAATGCAGATGGTATATCTTCTGAGTCAAAAAGAACGCCTTTTCATAAATACAGTTGCATGTGATCTCAAAACACTTGCTAAGTTAAAGCAAAAATCCTTTGATGCCTAAAATGCTCTGTCTGATAAACCTGATGCATGGTGGCAGCAGCACTGAATTTATTCTGAATTGAGTTTATAGTTCCATACTAACAACAAGTTCAGTATTTGTTGTATAGAGAATCTCATGCTGAAAGTAAGTAGGGACAGTACTACTGTAGTTCTTCCAGCTATTACAAGACCTAGAGTCAGGGTATGGCTGGGGCTCCCAGGAGCCCTGAAATGTGAGGTACGAGGTGGAAGTACTGAGCTAATACATCAGTAGTCCTCCTGCTCCATCTTTCTATGTTGTCTTTTTCTCTAGGGCATTTTGGGAATAGGTTGCTGAGTAAGTATAAAATGCTGGAGGGCTAGAGAAGAGGTATGAGACTGTAAAATGAACTCTCAGGGGACTAGAGGAATATTGCATGTCATGCCACTTTCTAGTCTTCTCGCAACAGAATTTTTTGTCCTTGCCTTTCTAACCTGAGGACATGCTTTAAAATAACAGCAGCAAAATAAACATGCTACCAGAACAAAACGCTAAACACTATGTTTCATTCACGCAGGGGAATGATGAGCAGAAGAATGGCTGATATATGATAGGAGTTAATCACATTGCCAAGTGCATGTCTGGGCAGGTGCTGAGAGACTTTGGTAAGACAGGAACAGCATAGCATACAGAGGATTGAAAGCCGCACAGAATCCTTCATGCTGTCATAGCAACTTTTCAAGGTACAATTTGAGAGCCAAAAGCTATATTGTGTTTCTGAAAAACTGTGGCATTAAAAGAGAGCTGGCAGTCTTATTAAAGTAAAAAGGAGAAAAGAATCTAGGGTGAGTTATTTAGAACAAAGGAGAACGTGCTATCCAAAAGATTTTTTGCTTCTTTTATATTAAGGCATCAAAAAAAACAATAAGGTTAAACAGTAGTTATCTATTGCATGACTATCTGAAAGTTTTTTTTTGCAGTGAGGAAAACTCAGTTACTAACACTATTAGTGCCAACTGAACTTACTACAAAAAAAAGTATTCTGGGTTTTGGAAATGTTCTGGGTGTTTCCAGAACTTCCAGGATGATGTTCAATTTGCAGTTCTGTTGTTCTTTATATATTTTCATAGTTTCTTTGTATGGAGTGATGCACAGTTCTATGAAAACACCTTCTGTTTCTAAAATCCTTTGAACTTTGTTGTTTCTCATAATTACAGACTTGGGGAATACTTTGTATCAAATTGGTCTGCTGCCATTTTCTTGCAGGGAAATTTGCTATATGAACTGATAATGTCTTTTTTTCCCATGTGAAAAAAAAAGTAAACTGCTTTACATTTTTGGTAGGAAGCCAGGTTTTTGTCATTTAGACATGTCACATCGTTATGAAAACATCATGCATCATAACACAACATAACAATGTGATTTGCTGAGATGCTGACTCCTCTTGAAAAACTGTAAAGTGGTGTGTGCATATTTCCATGCAAAGAACTACCTGAGTATTTTAGAATGTTTTCCTGGGGCTGCCTGTGCAGTGGTCTAATGCATTAGCCTTGTAACTGGGAGAGAATAGGTTCTAATAAGTCACATGCAAGTCTTTGTAATTCTACTTCATAGGTACATGACATTTGCATAAAATCATAGCACAAAGTACTAAAAGACATTCCAGGAGGTCATTTAGTCCTCTGCCCTGCCCAATGCACAAGAAGTTAAAAATCACATCTGAACTGTTTCTGCTGTCTGACTGTTTTCTTAAAAACAGCCAGTGCTGGGTATTCTGTAACATCCAAAACAATTTATTCCAGTGCTTTGCAAACTTGAAAGCTCTTTCCTACTGTCTTGCCTAAATTTACCTCACAGCAGTTTATACACAGTTGTTCTTGTCCTATCCCCAGAAGACACAGAGAATCGTTACTTTATTCTGTGTGGCAAGCTTTAACGTATTTGAAGATCGCCATCAATTTGCTATTCTGTTTCACATTGTATGGGCTTGTTCTGTGAATTTGTAAACTGAGTGTAAAACTAGTAATAAATGAAAGTCAAGATAAATGACTTCCACAATAAACACAAACAAACAATAGAAGTGACATCCTCTTCTCTGTGCCCCTTGAGATTCAAACATTATCCCAATAATCTGCAGTGTGGCGGAGAGCTTTTACTGTATCAACAGTCACAGAGGGATACTTCCATCTCCCCTGGTCCTTTGGTGCCAGGCCTGTACATAGCTGCTGTTTCTCACAGTAAGACCAGTTCCATAATCCCTTACACACAGTGGAAGGTGAGCCTGGAAGCTGAGGCACTGCAAGAGTGTCTAAAGGCAGATGACGTTTAGAAATCCAAATGAAAATGAGAGAGATGAAACAGTTAAGATGTTTAGAGAAGGCATAAATGAAGTAATAAAATAAATTATGCACCTAATCTTTAAAGTCACATCAAAAATTCTCTCTCTCATTCAGCCCAGTCGCCGCTTGCCTCCTGTCAAGGTGGGAGATAGAGCCTTGTGCATGCTCTGCATTTCCCATTCAGATCTTCTAGAGGCTCTAGGCTGGTTTAGTCCTTTACTCTTCAAAATTCCTATTTTCTTCTTCAGCAGGAGAGACCTTCTGGCCAACATCTTTATTAGAACAAAGTTTATTTCCCCTTAGTAACTATGTAGAAATATTCCTTGATTTTACTCGGAGTGATCTCCTGCACTTAACTTGCTAGTAAACAACTGTTTACTTAGGGAGATGTAGTTTCCCCACTACTCCTTTTGTTGCTACTTTAAATTCTCCTTAGTGTGTAACGTACCTTTTGTTGGACCGTATGTTCTATGGTAGTATGTACGTAAAAAAAATATAGGATAAGTCAGTCAGTTGTTCTTGGATTTTTACTATCTCTTGACTAAGCCAAATGTCACTAGCCGTTAACAACTTTGGGGTGTTTGGTCTTCAAAGTCTGCCTTTTAAGGAGGCCTTAATAGAAGACAAACAGATGACTAGTTGGGGAGGTGTAGCACTGTCCAGACAAAGGCAAAAATACTTTAAAGTCCTCATCATTTAAGTATTAACACATGTATTTATCCGTGTGATGATCTTACTAAAGACAAAGGAACTATTAACATGAGTAGAGTTAAGCATGTTCTCAAAGGCTGACAGAATTGAGATTTCTGTAGAAACATACCACGATAAACGGTAACAAAAATTGGTGGTAGCAGGAGTTTGGAGAAATGGAGGAAAACAACAATAGGAGGTGTAGGCATGCCATGTATGTATCATGGTAGCTAAAAATCAGTAGTCAAAGTCATGTTTATTTGTTTGTCACAGTCCTTTCACATTTGCCTGTTGGAACTGTGTAGGCTGAAGTAAAGAAGTTGTGGAGAAGGGGGGTGTCTGAAGCAGGCTGAATCCGGTGAAAAATTGAAAAAGCAATGATAAAAAGACAATGAACTGAAGAAATACAAAGTAAAATAATGGGACAAAAAATAAGGTTGCTATCTTTTCCTGGTTACTGACTATCCTATCTAAGCAAGGGAGAGGGCAGATCTAAGCTTACTGAGATCAGAGCTGCTGTGCACTACCTGTCATGAATGGGTATTCTTGTTTTTCAGAGGTGGTAAAACAACAGGGAACAAGCATGACACCACCAAATGATGCAGTTATGAATGATACTGAAGATGTATATGGAGAAGTTACACTTATGAAAAGACAGCAGGGGTGAATAGGCTAAGCAGACCTAAAACTTCTTTCCTTTGCTTTTGGTGCAAGCTGATGGTGAGTTCAGAGCTCCCCTGGCAAAGCTGAGCTGTTCTCAGGAACTTTTCCCAGAAGAGTGGTAGAGGTAGAGGCTGTATATGCACAAGACACTGCAGTCTGGAATGAGTATTATGCCCATCGAGTGGTAGTACTGTGGCATGGTGCCTTTCCTGTTCCTTAAGGATTGCAGTCTCTTGAAAGTGTGTAACGCAAAATAAAATAAGGCAAATTTTCACGCTGTCCAGTTTATTTGGGGAATTTTGTGTAATATCAACATGAGTAGAGTTCCTTCCTTATAAGAGCACTAATAATATTATCCCCAAAAGAATAGAAAAAATAACTTTAAAAATCGTTGACTATATGAATAAACATGAATCATCTTTTGACAACTCTCATATGAATTGCACCATTAGGCTCACGTGTGCTATATGAGCAACGTTTTGTCAGGAAAGTCAAACGGCCACATATATTGATTTTTAACTGTAACTGAAATAGCTTAGTGTAGCATGGTATCTGGTTCTAATTTGTGACTTTGATTTGTAGGGATTGTGAACTAATCTCGCCATTGAATGTTACATTTGTAAACCAAAGTTTTAAATTGTGCTGAACAAACATATGTAGAAAATTACAGCTGCACTGCAGGCTTGCACCTGTGCCTGGATTTCATCTTTTCGAGTCTTTACTCAGGGCACATGTATAAGCTATGAGAAAATTTATGATGTGGGAAACCTGTCTTAGTAGTATGTGTACCAGAAACAAGTGAATAGGAAGTAAGACGTGGTTCTGTTTTATAGTTAAGGAATCAGAGGCAAAGAGATGGAAGCATTATTAAGAAGTTCATGTAGCAGGTCAGAACAAGGGAAAATCAGAAACGGTATGTCCTTACTTTCAGTTCCTCTCTGTGTAGACCCCGTAAGTCCAGTCTGCTTCAGTTTTTGGTCCATTGGCAGAACATAATGCAATAATATTCTCAATTAGCAAAGGCAAGGAGTGGTGGAAGAGATGCCACACAGACTGGTCGGCATTGATACTATTTCCTTTGCATCTAAAAGCTTGTCTGCATGGTGAGCACCTAGGAAACCTTACTAAATTGATGAAGTTATTGTGCATAAGTTAAAGGGCATTAAAGTCCCGTATGAATGTTCTTACTCAGAAGCAAAGTTGCCGTAGCTTGCTCTAGCTCCTTTGAGAAGGATTAAGCTGTAGCAAATTAAGGCCACTTTAGTCCTGAATGAGTGTCCACATGGGGGTTTAATGCACTTTAACTTATGCACATTAGTTTTGAAGCATTAGTTAATTAATCATAGAAGTCTTGTCCCTATGCTGACAAGTGCTCAGAGAGCTTCCAGAGATGTTGGTTCCCAAAGTGCTAGTGAGTTAGTTCTTTTTGCATCTCTCCTAATATGACATTTTCTGAAGGAACATATTCTTAAATATTTAAAGTTCAGTATTTAAACACTTAATTTCTAAACATGTGCAGTTCTATTCCTTTGCTTATTTAAACCTCGAAAACATCATCTCAAATAGATGGTGTATGTTGACATCATAATGGTGTCAGAAAAGAACTCACTAATTTAGTAAATCGCAATAATCTTCAAAAGGGGAAACATCACATAAAAATAAACAGGGTTAGGTATATGTTTTCCACACTATAGTATGATTTCAGATAAGTATAAAAGCTATTACAATTGTATTTGCCAAGTTAGGCTGTATCAATGAAAAGCAAAGCAGTATGTGAAAATATCCTTGAAATTTGATAGTTTCTCCTGGCAATGCAGTTGGATTTGATTAAAATACTTACTTTCATTTTTGTTAACTCTGAAACAAGCTCTTTAAAAGATACTGCACAAGACATATTTTGTATTTAGAACAGAAAACTAGTACTGTAAATAAGGAATGAATACTGGTAGGTAGTATTGTTATTACCCAAAATAAAAATAATTCCTCTAAAGCTGTCCAGAAGCAGGATGTTGAAAAATAGCCAAATGGACATTAATTTCAATGGAGGTACTTCAAGAAGAAAAAGATGACAAAAGTTACTGGTCTGACTTCATTTATCTGCCACTAGTTTCTTAAATGTTCATCTTGACTGCAGCTGTTCGAATAGGAAGCTGTCTAGCTATAAATAGGGAACATGGAAAATTCTCTGTTTTTTTCCCCTGTTGTCTAACCTTACACTGTGTAATTGATAAAAATAACCCTCAGAGAAAACTGCCTGAAAAGATATGCTTGTTTTCTCCCATCCCAGGCCAAGACATATCCAAAACAGTACTTAAAAAAACTACTTATGTTGTTAAGCAGATATTAACTCATCCCCTTGTGTACTTTGTTGCTCAGATTGTGATTAATGCAAAAAAAAAAGCCCAACAGAACAAAACCCTAAAACAAAACCAAGATAAAGTCTGAAAAGGAAAAAGATTAATTCTTTATTCATCATGCATGCAGAGTTGTCAGTTCATTAAAGTATACCTATAATTAAAACTTAAGTTAATTAAGTTTTTAGTTTTTTATATACTCGTTATCATAAAAGAGAAAAAAGAGCAGTCTGGAGGGATCTTGATGTCTCACAACTATTGCTGGTTGGAAAACATCCCATCTTCTTTTTCTCTTCATGTAATACTGTTGCTGAAAAAAACAGAGCAAGGTTTTTCAAGACGAAAACTTAAGATGTTTTAGGCCATAATTTATACTAAAAACAGTGTTATAAAAAAATTTGTTGTAAAGTACTTTTTGCAAAACAAGAAAATATATTGTTAAACAAAAACACATTGAAGAAATGGTAGTGCTGGGAAAGTTTCAACATGCTTTACTCAGCACAGTAAAATGTTCATTTAATTCATTTTAAGAAGTAAATCTGATTGGCTTTGGCAATAACCAGTATTGGCAGTTTTGTGTTTATCACTAGTAGCGGAATTGTTGATTTTTGCAGTAAGCTTCTGCATCTGAATTTTCATTAAAAGATGTTTCTAATGAACTTACGAGCTCTGAGAAATTCATGAGGAAGGAACTCATGCTGGTTTCTGCAGATTCTGCGGGAAACACAGTGTTGAAAGGAAGTCTTAGTTTTACAAGGTCTTCTTTATATGCTTTGTATCGATATTCAGATTGTGATAAATCAGCAAAGGCAGCTAACTTTAAGTTTATATGCACTTTGAATTTTCTATCTGAATGTAATTTTTACTTCTGTTTGTGTGTTAGGTGTTCTCATCTTTCTGGTTTCCAAAAAGAAAAAAAAAAATCTATTACACTTTGCAGAGTTTAAGTGCTCTCAAATTATTTCAAACTAAAAGAGGGATGGATGGAGAGGTTTGTTCTGTTTTGGTCTGATTTTATCTTCTTTTAAGCATAACTCACAGCTTTTCTGAGCACAGGTCATTCACCAGAAAAATGAAAGTATAATTTAAATGAACTGTCGGTCATGTGTGTTTTTTCTTTCAGTTTCTAAAATTAATCTTCAGGTTTCCTAGAAATCTGTAGCGCAGACACTGAAAACTTGATATAAAAAACACAACAGTAGCCCCCCTGCCCCCAACACCTTTTTGTTGTGTTTTTGGCATAGCGTAGCACTTCCATGAATCAAATCTCTCAGGTAAGATGACCAGTCATTTTCCAAGTGGCAATGGGCAAGGGTTCTGCAATGGTGGCTTCAGCTGGATCATATGAGGCTGCCCAAAGTGCTATTCTGCTGACTTCTTAGAATTAGCTGGCCCATACTCCTATGCGACCAATCCAGCATGTGAAGGATCCATTGCTACTAATTATTGTGAATGACTTACTAAACATCTCTTTATTGTCTTAATTATGTACAAAGGAATGTCCTGCATAAGCATTTCTTCATCTGCAGAAACAGTTTCTACTGGCTATTTACAAGTATATTATCCATGTCCAGTTTGGTCAGTTCTGCAGCAGGGGGTCTTTGGTCCTGCCAGGTTGTCCACCCAGGATGTTAATCAGCACTTTGAAGCATACAAGTAGTGTCTGTCAGTTGATCTGGGCACAGCAGGAGCTGCCTGCGGGAATCTCCAGGACTGAGAGTCCTACCTGGAGAGCTCCTGAAACAATTCGTGAAGCACTTTGTTGTGGAGGTGGTGAGGCAGTCAGGCTGTCCGTTGTCTCCAATCAGCCCATTAAGTCTGTTCTGAGACTAGGCAGGGTGTTCCTGGGCCACCCAGAGAATTAATGGGTAAGTGCACTGGATGTGCACACAGGCACATGATATCCTTGATTTCCAGCTGCACCACAATTACAACTTTAGCACAAACCTGAATTTCATATTTATATTATACCTATACTTAAATTTCATAGCCCTTGCCACAAATCTCTGCTGTGAGAGGCTCATTGAAGGTAAGAAGAAATGAAATATCTCTTGCAAAGCTATGTAACCATGAAGAAAAAAGAATTACGGAGGTGTTAGTATGTAAGATATGAAATTCTCTGGTTTGGCCTATTAAAATATAAGCATGAAAGAGAGAGGATTTGTATTTGTGTATTTCATTGTCTATTTTTATTTGTATATCTGTCACTCCAAAATCTGGACTGAGCACACAATAGAGATTAATTAAAATCAGAGTTACTTCAGAAAGCACTTCCTATAATAGAGCTGTATTAGTAAATTACTTGTGACTAATAGTCTTTTGTAGATGGATTAGAGGAATGAATTAAAATGTAATCTGAAATAACATTGATAAAAATTATGTCTGATTCCAAGGTAACTTCTATCCTTGACTGGAAATAGAATGCCATTATGCCATTGTGTGCTCCTACAGCAACAGACTACAAAAAGTAGATGTGCTCTAGGATGTCCGTTTTAAAAAAAATCATTAGCAAGAATAATCAAAAGCACAAATAATACCTACTTATCAATTAGCTCAGTCTATCATCGGATTCTACTCACCTAATACCCTCTGCTTGTGTATTTCTACCAAGGCATAAATTAAGCTAATATTATAAGTATGTATATGTATGTACATATTTTCTATACAGAATAAATTTTTATCACTATCTAAGGGGTTGGTATAATTTAATTTATTACTGTGACAATTTACTACTACTCACCTGGTCAAAAAATGTCATCCCAAGTAATTTATTAAAGAGAGCTCTGTTTTTTCAGCTTTCAGACCTGTCTCAAGGCAGATGAGGTATCCCTCTTAAAAGTTACTAGTGTAGGCTATTACCTGCAGGATATTTTCCAGATTAGTTGCCATGTGATAAAAAATGCGTGACATAATAATTTTATAAACATTTTGGTGGAATATAATAAATCTAAGGCAACATTAATATACACCTCAAGCTGTTACATGGCAGAAATACTTCTAAATTAATGTATGATGTTTCTCTACAAGCAAAGATGGCTAATAAAAGTATTCAGATGTCACATTTCTGAAAGGCCTTTCACAAATCAGCATTGTTTTGGACTTTTCAAATTCCATTTGCAAGCTTTCAAAGCCTGTTTTGAAAAAGCATAGTGAAAGTAGTAAGCTAAAAGCAGCTCGCATCATTAATTCACTATTTGAACACCAACACTGAAGTTTACTTTGGGACACGTACAAAGTTTAGCAACACTTCTTCATTGTTTCCATAGAAAGCTTTTTTAGATTGAGCACTTTTCAAGTCCGAAAAGCATAATGTATTTAGACATTGGAAGCAAGGGCGATTTTTTGAAAGAAATAGGTTTAAAGGGAGATTTGTATGAGGATTCAGCGATTGCTTGACACATAGGATTTGGGAAGCTGATGAAAGCATTAAGAGGTAGTATGAGGAAAGTATAAAGCTGGGAGTGGGACTAGATAAAAGATGAAATTCACTACTATGTGAAAGGCCAGCACAAAATCTATACATCACTTAGATCTTACTTAATCCCTCAACACAGGGTTTTATATAGCTATGAACTGTTTGAAGAAATTATGATGGAGCTTAAGTGGGACTCATGCAGAGCACTGATCTTGTGCCAGCTCATTGCAAAATGAGCACTTACCATATGGGGGAAGACTGTGATGAGTCTTAGGAGTCATATGGAATATATATAATGAAATGAGAATACAGGTATAGAAGAGGTCAAATGATGAAGACTTTGAAAATATAGCAGGATGAAAGGAAAAATTATTAGGAAGTATAAAGAAAATAATATTTCCAGATGTACATCCTTTAAGTAAATGGTAAGTTATGACTCCCCTCAGACTAACATAAAAATTAAATTAAAAGAAAAAGAAAAATAAGGTCTCTAACACCTATCTTGTTTATACTAATCAGGGTTAGCTTTATCCTAATCAACAATCTTAGATTCAATCTGAATAATATTTCATTAGCTTTTCAGATCTACCTTTCCTGTCTAGGTCTAATTATATCTAATGGAATGTAGCTCAACTCACTATATTAAATCATTAAAAAAACCCTCATCATTTTAAATGATTATGGGGCCTTGGGAAAGAATAGTCCCTCCTTCTTCTAAGACCTAAAGGGCTTGCCCCAGATACTTGTCATAATTTTTCTCCAGCCTGTTGTATGCTTGAAAAGAAACTTAATATAACCATTTTCATTTGTAACCATCTATAAACAGCTATGTATGTACAAACATAAAACATCTGTTCTAATCAATCCTGAGAGAAGGTTACTTATTCAGAGAAGTCTGCATTCTCTTAGAGGGAGATATTCTTACAGTGATAATACTTTTATATCATACTTTTTTCTCTGTTCAGTGTCTTGCATATTCTATTATTTATAATAGGGTTAAAGCATGTGTTGAAATGTATTCAAATGGACTATGTATGGAATGGCCAAAATAGTACCATTCACACACTGCAAATATTAGAAATACAGACATATATCACTTAAAGTATGTTTGCCAGAGGAAGAAATATTAAAAAATAAATTCAAAGAAGAAATTCAAATTATTTTAGAAATAATTAATCCCAAACAGATTAGATCTTTGAACAGTGATAAGGAGCCTTTACTGGAGAACCCACAGAAGAATGTAGCACACTGGTTGATCACAGGCTAGATCTTAGGAGAGCAGAAGTTGGTGAATGGTGAAAGGTGCTTGAACATAAGATAAGCTTGAGAAAATGTTGCATCTGTATTTCTTCTCTTCATGTTTTGAGTAGCTGTAAGATGTGTCACTTTTTAAGGGCTAAAAATACACTTCAAGAATTCCCAAGAATTTAAGGAATTCTGGGAAAGGGTTATAGTAATAATATTGCAGGTTTTATCACTACTTATTTATCTTGCTGGCAACTATAGTTCTGTATACGTGTGACTGTGGTATCATGAGCCTGAAAGAATAAAGCAGTAAAACATATTGGTTCTGTGTTTTATGCAGTAAAGTTGGAGACCAGATACGCATATCTTAAGAAGGAAGGGAGAGACCCTACTAGGAAATTCTAGGGAATCTTGATTTGAACTTAGATATTACATCTACTTATGTGAAGAGGCACAGTAGTCATGTTAAGGTATTTATGCTGAAAAATGTGTTTCCAGCTCTCTGACCATTGAAGAACCCAGCTCTATCACTAAGAAAAAAAGTGATTAACATTAGATTTCTAGAAATGTACTATCATTTGTAGAGAACAAGAGATGATTAATATAGTTTTTTTGTTTGAGGGAAACTATTCCACAAGATAAAAGGCTGCTAAGCTAATTAACAAGGTATCAGTATTATTTTGGTCTTTTTCATGTTTGCAAGCTAACTTTATTGCTGTTTTGTTCTTGTTTTTCTACTCGGCTATATATTGATGGTAAGAGAACATAATTAACATGAAAAATTATACTGCAGTGGTTGGGTCTATATTTTGTAACTTTAGCTTCGCCCTTTTTGGAGTCTTACATTTATTTCCCACTTGCATTCAATAATGGGTTTGCAGTCAGGACCATTGTATTTGCACAGTTTTGTCAAAACGGTTTTATCTTTAAAAGATTTTTATCTAGATTGGTGGAAAAGTTCTTCTGTTTAAAATTTTAATGTAATTTCTTGCCTCCCTATTTCAGGCAATAGAAGATTTTTTTTTCATTGATACTTCTTTAGCCACTGTCTATTTTTCTCGTAGTGTGTAGATTTTATTTAATAAAATGCAAAGAGAAAATCCTTGAAATTAGATATCTTTTTAAATGCATGATGCGAATAGCAGCAAATTGGAACAATGTCCATGTATAAAGTTGTGGAAGTTACTGACATGTTATGCTACATAAAAAGCTATGTCCTGGCTACACGTAAAAGTGAATTGTTAAACAAAAAGTTAAATGAGCCCCAATAAATTTATTAACATAGGAATATATTCTTATCTTGATTCAGAAAGATTCATTTTCCTTACTATCCTGTACAAGACTTATATTTTAGAACAAATGTTAATACTTGTATAAATGAAACCATAAAAGTGTACTAATAGAGTACATCTGTGTGTACATTTCCCAGGGTAAATGTATGATGGTAGTACAATACACTGGAAAATGGTCAACACAACAGAAAACTCAGATTATGTTGGCAGTCTTCGTTATTTCATGGCGTTTTGTTAAAACAACCACAGCCTGACATAGAATTAGTGTACATACAAAATTGCCAATACAGTTAAAGTATACACATATATATAATGTGCGTAGCAATACATAAAGAAAGGAAGGAGAAATAACAGAGAGAATACCCTTCCACTCTTGGAAAGGAGAAATTCTGAGCTTTTCTTTCTGTTCACAATATGTTTATATGTTTTATCCAATAATTCTTTGCCGAAAAATTACTATCAGCCTCTAGGTTAGGGCCAGGATTAGGGCCAGGAACACAGGCTCTCCTTTCTTCTCTTTTCATTTACTCAGAGGATTGTCCATCTCACTGGGTGACAGGCAGGATCCCTCTTGCTGCTCCTCTGGTATCAGGAATCTCGCATTTCTGATTCTCATCACCCAGCTTCAGCAGGAAGAGCAGACAGTACCTTGCATGCAGTCTAGCTGTCTGAGCAGTTACTATGAGAAATGAAATCTCTATTTTCAACTTCCCAAGAGAATGCTCTAATTACCAAGCTATCAAGAAACAGATTAATTGTAGCAGCTCCAATCCCCAGATTTTTTTTAGAAAACAGTGATCTACTTTTTCCTGTAGAGCTAACCTATAGGGATATCTTATGTGCATTTTTTATGCTCAGGAGGCATTTTACAGTCTGAATTCCAGATTTCCATGACATCTGTTTTAGTCTTATAGGCGACTGTGAAATTTGGCCTTTCTTCATCATTTGCTATTGGTTCCTTATATAACATTCTGCTCAGTGCACTGAACGTCAGAAATCCCATTCTTACTACCCAGCTACCTCCATGCTTTGTAAAGAGAAGTTGGCCACCTTGCCTGGACTGTGAATTCTATTTTTAAATTCCCTCCCATGTGTATGTCTTGATCTGAGTCTCATATGCCTCTTTAATTTTACGCACCTTTTAGGTACATACTATTCAGCATGTGTGTAAGTCATGGCAAATTCAGGATTTTAGTTACAACTTTCTTATTGAAAAAAAAAAAAAGATAGATTAAACAGCGGGGAGCATAGTATTAAAGTGCTGAATTGAGTAGGTAAAAGTCAACAGAGAGTTATGCATAAAATTTTTCTTGACCTTAGGAAGGTCACTTAAGTAAAAATATTCAAACCCAAGTGTTCAAGACTGCATACTTAAATCAACACTTCGATGCCTGAGTATCTTAGGTTTTCTTGGCAATAGCTAGGGCTATTGAGTGAGGTACCACTTCTGACAAGCAGACTATTTGAAATGTCCAGGTAATAGTTTAGCTATATAATTGTATGCATGAATGTTTTTGTCTTATTATATGATATCAGATTTTCTCCTGGAAGAAAGATTTCCCCTTTGAGGTTCTCCAGATCTCTTCACCGTTTGTTGGTCTGAAGTTTCCTTTCACCTCATTAAAGAGAAAAAGCAGTTAAAGAATATGAATCTTAAGGATTCAAACAATATATAGGGACAACTGTATATCAGCTATGTATGTACATGTTGTCTACATCCTTCTTAACTGTTATTAGTATGGGCTTTTCCTGTCAGCCACTGTATGAATAACCCATGGTTATTCGAAGTAATACACCCTTAAAGTTAATCCATTTTCCTGTAGGTAGTCCTGGGGGTTATGGTAGAAAAATGCTCCTGGACCTAGCCTTCCATATCCTAATTTATAGCTGTTAATTTTAAATTTCACTCCTGCTATCTCACCAAGTTGAAAAATTCAGTATATATAAACCATAGTGCCTGCTTCCAAGGTAATGTTCCTTGCATAACCATACCTTTTCCTGATAGTACGTAGGAATTACTTTGTTTTCAGCTACACATCATCTGTCCATTTAGGAAAAGAATATCCTCCCTACAATGGTCTGGTCCTCAGGAGATCAGTAGTTCAATTTTATATTCTCTTTTCCTGTAGGAATATTCAAATATTCAAATACTAAGCAAGGTGCTGATCTTCACTTCTTTTTTAATATACTTTTCACATCCTCCTCAGAATTCTGTTTTCCCTGATTTACTTAATTTTACCTTCACTCCCCTCTTTCTCATAATCTTATGATGACATTTTCTTTGACAAGGGGCTGGATACTCCTTCGCTTGGAGACCAGCTGAGAATGTCTAATGACAGGAAAGGTTTTCTGAGAGTTCTTACAAGGCTGCCAGCACTGAAGGGATGGTTAGCATAAGCACCACTGTATTCAGCTGAAGAAGTCACAAAACAGTCATCTCTGTTAAAGATTTATTTTGTGTGGTGAACACTAAAGCTAAATCCTTTGTTATTATCTCGATCATAAAATGTTCACGGGCACATTACTTATGTTTACACAGTTCTCCTATAAAAGAAGAATATCTGCTTTCCTAAAAGACCTTCCTTCTTTCTAAAGGTCAAAAGGAGTCACTACCATTCTGATACTGTGCACTGGAAAAAATAGATCAGAAAAAGCTGTTATTAATTTCTATGCATAAATCTGTGCACATTTTAAAAAGTGCTAGTGGCTAAAGCTTGTTTGTAGCAAAAGCCACAGTCATGTAAACACTGAAAAAGTACCTTTCATTAAAATCACAGGAAGCAATCAAGAATATTGTTTATTTATCCTTTTGCAACAGTGCAAATGCCAAACTGCCTGTCTCAATCCAGGCAGTCCTACATTCTGGAATAAGTTCGTTTTTGCAGTTCAGTCTTGCCACACTTATACAAAAGACTGCAGGAGATCTCAGCATCCAGCTATCACTATTTTTTTTCCTTCTGTTAATATATATTTTTAAAATTATGTTTCTTCTTAGTTACTATCTCATGATTCCCACATTACGATGCAATGCCATAATCCTGTGCATTTGACATTACAGTCATTATTGGGAAGATGAATTGTCATGAAACAATGACATGTAATGTAACAAAAAATACCTGGCAGGTATAATAGTGTCCTTAAAAGAAGAGTTACTTCTGTGGTATTGACAGGTATATGTTGTGGTAATTAGCAAGCATAAAATAGGAATTCAGATAGTCAAAGAACATGTTGTTTTCATGCTTCAAAAAAATACTATACTGCTGCAGTCACTTAAAGAGACATTTGCTGAGATACTTCGGTGCCCAAACATCCCAGGGGTCTACAAACCTCTAGAAGCATTTTAGAAGTGCCTATACAAATTAGGCATTGATGTCCCCCAGAAAATAATGGGAATTTGGATGCATGCATGCATACTTTTTTAATTTACTTACCTAGTTGAATCCCTGAGCACTACAAACACCTTTGGAAACGGATCATTTTGAGCCTTCTCTATATTTGTTTGTTAAAATCTTCATGTTGCAACTACTTATGCCTGAGCAGATACCTACTGATTTCATTGGAGCTTTCTACACTGGGGTCCACAAGGGTCTGTCAATGTGCAGCAGACTGCAGGAATTGAAGATATCATTTAGTGACATTCAGTCTATGGGAAGTTCTGACAAAAGAAATTGAATTGAGGGGGTAAAAGTTTGGGCTGATTTAGTTCAACCATTTTAAAAGGTATTAAATCAATATGGAGGAATAATAAATAAAGCTTGGTGAGAATTATGCTCTTGCTTGGTTTATAAAAGTTAGTATTGGTATAACTAAGTCTTGAATGCTTCAAAATGAATTATCAGTAAAAAAAAAGTATTGCAGTGTAGAGAGCACATCAGAAAAGATGTGGAAACACCCAGGGAAACTTGACTGAGCAAAAGAGATTTTATTCATCCCCCACAATGAGCAGATAACTTTAACTGACACATTTTCTCCTACCTCTTGCATAAATGCTCAGAAAAAGACCGTGGCACGAATTCAGTGAAAAGCTTAAACACGCACTAAAACTTAAAGCGTGTATGTTGCCTCATTGACCTTGCTGAAGCTGCTCAGGAGTCTGAAGTTCCTCTCCCTTTTGGGGCCAACAAAATCTGCAGTTGAAGGACAGATTAAAGATAAAGGTTTTGGGAAGTGCAGACACCAGTTCTGGAGGTAGTGAAGATAACTATATTCATCAATGGTGGTTAAGTTCCTGGATGTTCCAATTTCTCCAAGCTTCTTTTCTTTTCACAACAAGAAATATTTAAGTCCCAGTGGTACAGCCAGAAGAGTGTGTAAGACCTCTGTGCCCAGTATTTCAAGATACATTTTTTCTTTAAAACCTTTGCTTGGAATGTTATTTTAAAAAAATTGTTAATGTACAACCAAAAGTATAAATAGAGTAACTTAGGAGATATAACTGTTGTAAGCATTAAATCCTCTTTGATATTATGCTCACATCTGTGTCTGATCATGAAACTGTTAAAATTAAACACAATTATCTGTAAGACAGCCAGGTTACTTTACAAATTTAACCTCATTAGTACATGCTTTTTGAATTGTATGTTTCTACATCTGCATTATGGACTGTCTCTAAATTCCTTGTGAGTGTGTGTTCAGCAAGGACTGTGAAGTGTTGAGGTGTCTTGTTCGCTAAAAAAAAAAACAAAACCAGAAGTATCACAACATTTTCCAGTGTTCTTTTTGATGGTGAAGTAAATAGTAAAGCTTGACGTTAGCATCATGTTCCATTAACAGCAATATAATCCATTTTCCCACAATTGAAATAAAAAAGTCTTAAAATCTTCTAGCATGTGATCCCTGAACACAGGTAGCCTAAAGGTCTCTCCTGAAGAGTCAGGCTTCTATGTGTTGGGGTCTGTGAGGAACAAAAGGCAGCCTGTACTGCCTTAATAAGAAATGGACTACTCAGTGTTGGATTACTACACATCTGTTACGGAAGGTGGCTGAGCCACTGTTTTGGTAAGACACGCTTTCACCATTCTTACAGCTACCGTGGTTTTGTTTCAGTAGATTTCAAAAAAAATAGGGTACAGTCCTCTTTTGGTTTTGAAAGAAAGCTGCTCCTTTTTCAAAGGAGCACTGAGTGTAAATTTTAACTTTCACCTAATCCTAACTGCTTTTGAAATGTTTATGCACTGAAATCCAGAGCTCCAGTGAACATATATTGTAAGCATTACCTAAGAAAACCAGTCTTTTAACATTTTTTAAATTAGGTGTCTTTTATTTCTGAAAACCTAATATCCAAACCAGCAACAGTAAAGATGTCCAGGTTTCAATGAAATATATTTCATAAATTAGCTTATCATTGCACTGATTTAGCATGCCTAGCAGGTGAAAGACAAAAACATGTGTTATCTTCCCTAGGGAACCTTCAATGAATGTCATTCTAGCTTCATATGTCTTTCTTCTCTCCCCTTCTTGAACTGATATAAAATTCTAATGTGTGCCCTCTGGTTCCATCTTCATTGAAATCTAGCAAAACTGCTGAAGGTAAGATAGTGGCAATGGTGCATGAAAAAAGGGAAAAGGAATACAGTGTTTCATAGCATACTTGAAGAAAGTTGCAGTTGTTAACAGCACTACTTTTGTATGTAGACAGGTTAAAATGTGTCATCTATCAGTGTTAAAAATAGTGTTATTCATCTTGGCTACTTTCTCAAAGTTCAGAAAAAAAGGCAGTAAAACCTATGCCATGTGTATCTTTAAAAATTATTTCACATGTCTCTGAAAACAAACCAATTCAATTGCTCCCAATGGTAGCAATAGTAAAGGCAGCATTTTTACATGGACTCACTTGTGTAATTTCTGTAGTTTTGAATAGTGGTTGCTCTTTGTTGAAAATCTTCCAAATGTTTTCAATCCTCTTTTGTCCATGGACATCTGAGTTACTAGCATACAGTGGCTGTTTTAATTTCACATCTTCCTTGGAAATCGTCACTGCAAGTAGACATGGAAAACACCCAATAGATCATCGCTGTCAGAATTTTAATTTATAGGCAACACATGGTCAAAGGTTCTTCTCTAGTTTAACATATTTGCACAATAAAATAGAAAATGTAACCTAATAAGGCAAAATGATCCTGTTAAATATTGAGCAAATCAATAGCAGAAAATTAAATGTAAAGAGCGTAATACTCTGTTTCCTCACATTCACAGTAATGAAAATGAAAGCAGCAATGAAAGAGTGACTCAGAAATAAAATGCTATGACCACGTTCTTTAGTCTTTCTCTGGAAGGTGATAGGAATATGTTGTGTTATTGGGTATGTCAAAGAGGCAGAACCTTGGCTGAAAAATTTGACAGGCCTTACTGCCTTCACTGGAACTGTACACAGTCCGTGAAAGTTGTAGGTCCAACTTTACCATTCCCTTTCACAGCTAGAGTGAAAAACATTAACAGCCTTACCCTACAAACCTGTACGTGTGGAAATGAGTAGTCACTGGAGTAGCTGCTGTGAATTTGGAGAGAGTGCTGTATGAATAAAGTTCCTGCACAAGTACATATTTGCGGGAAGGAGTCTGACTTGGTGTGCTGGCTACTGGACTCACACTGACGTCATGGAAAGCTGCGTGAGTAAAACCACGTGCAGCACTTTGAAAATGTAACAATGAGCACATCAGGGGAGTGGAACATCCACTGACTTCAGAAGGGCAGCATCATGCTGCACAATTCATTTTCTTCAACCCCTCAGCCTCTTAAGTCTTCTGCAGCTCACAAATGCACAAGTTGGTTTTGGGGTTTTTTTTGCTTGCTTTTTGCAGTTATTTGTTAAAAAGCAAGGATGATTTTCAGACAGTAAATCATTGGAAAGACCTTTAAGCCACCCCACTCTTAAATGACTCATGACTGTACACAAGCCACTGTCACATAACCATATTTCAGGCTCACATGACATTTTAAAATAACTGTAAAGAAATGGAGTTCTGGAGACAAATACTTTGATTAAGGATATTTTCCTTGATTCATTGGGCTTTGAATCAGGCTATGAAATTTTTCTTCATTAAACATTTGAAGAAAGAGGGGAGAAATATAAATTATACTGACTGCATAAAATAGATCATTAATGTGTTTTTGACAAGCCTGAGAGTCCAGTGTCATATCTGTCTGCAGAGGAGAGCTTTCTTATTTTTCAGACTTGAAATGAAATAACCTACTGCAATTAGTCTTTCCATAACAGTGAGGTTTTTCTTAGATTTTTGACCCCATATTTATGTAGCATTCAATTCACAAGTAAAGAACACAAAAGGAATAAATATGCAGGTGTGAAGGTCTTGAGTCACCAAAACCTTTAAGCAAGTCCACAACTTGTAACTGTGGGAGTAATCCTATTGTCCTTCAATGGGATGGATTATGTGCTTGAAGTTAAGCATGTGTTTTACAGAATTAGGGCTTTCGTTACTCATTTCGCATTTTTATTGTCAAAGTACTGTCACTTTCCATATAGAATATTCTAGATCAAATATTTTAGAGCTATCAAGTAGTAACACAATGTGTTCTTTATAAGACCACAACGTATCTTTATTTGGTATTGAAAAGATACAAACCAGTTTGATTTAAATCTCTTTCATACTTAAGAAAAAAGTTGGCTCTTCAGTGGATTAGTGGCTCATGTAGAAAGCAAATTTTAGATAGGTAAGACAATAGGGTATGAAAAGAGTTAAATACTCGCACATGTTTATGTGAGCAAAACTAAGTAGATAAATTTTCAATTAATACTTAAAATTAGTGTTCCTTTCTAATATGTTCTTGCTGATTATAAATGGAACTGAATGCTTTTTTCCACTACTACGTACTGTATATTAAATTTTTTTGCCCATACTGAAAGCATTTCTGGACACACTGCAGCTAGTTTGGTTAATGTCAGTAACAATAAATCCAACATATTTGGAGGCACACACTCCATATTTGTTAGATTAGAGATTCTAAATGACTGGTAATGGATTCAAGTGTACAGCCAAATAAAGCTGCATTACACATAAGCATATGTATCCTCATATTCAAATGTAGAAAATCCAGTTAAGCTCCAGACTTTCTTAGTTCTTCATTCATGAGATGATACCTTTACAGCAAAAGCAAATAAGTAAAAAGTTTCTTTTACCCCAAATTAAAAAAAGAAACAACATTTTTAAAATATAAGCTTGAAGTTAGTCTTCCACAGATAGCCAATTAAATTATGCTAAAAATGACATTTTTAATTAAACACCAAGGTAAGCATAAATGGATTTCAAAATTATTAATCAAACATCAAAAAATTGAAACCTTTTTCTGCTTGAGCAGCAGAAATGAAAGAACCAGTCTTCAGGTCTCATAGAGATTCAATCTAATTTAATTCTCTGTCTTCTCTAAATAAACATTCCTAAAACCTTTTTTTCATCTGGGGGAATAAGGATGAGAGGGGTAATCAATATTTCTAGCATTTTAATTAAAACCGTTAGTGGAATAAATCCATTTAATTATCAGTTAATGAAATACAAGGTCATTTACCTGACAGGAACTTTGAAGGTGGATTACTAGCTGGAATAAAGTAGAAGAACCCAATGTCACAGCCGTTTAGCTTCTGTCAAATTTAAGGTTAAAATCCTTTTAGACTGTTTAACCTATTCTCTACCATTTTCTATTATGTATGTCAATTGGTAAGAAGAAATACATGATCACAAATTTACCTACCTTTAATTTTTCTCCAAAGTTTCTGCTAAGTTTCTATAGTTTCCTTTCCATTTTTTGCCTAAAGAGATACAAAATGCAAATGAATCCTGGGGTATTTCCACTTATTGCAGAAGGTCTCCTCCTTGAATGAAGTTAGCATACTGTGCTTGAACTTTGTTAGGAAATTATTAGCAATTAAACAAACTAAACACAAATGTAGCCAGTAAATATATTTGCTAACGAGAAATATTGAGCTTCTCTACTTTTTATGTGTAGTGAAGAAAAATATATAACTTGATCATAGATTTTTAAGGCTGATGTTCTCATTACACATGTAGGAAGGAAAACAGAAACAGAAAGGGTTTTCTGTGAGTATGGCAGCAAACTTCCCATCAAGTAGTGAACAAAAGTTCTGCCAGAGACACAAATAGTGAATGCCGGTATTGGCAAGCAGCAAGATCAACAGAGAAAGAAATACTCTTCCCAGGATTCTGGGACAACCACACAAGCACAGGAAAAATCAACATTTAAGTGGACTGTCCCTACTTTGTGGCAGGATTTTAAGTTCAGGTTGATTTTATGTCATTAGAAATAGGTTATATCAAATTGAAAGGGATACTAATTGGAATTATAAGCTCACGCTAAAAGTATACACTGCCATTTGGGAACATGCTAAGGTGCACTGCTCTACTATCTTTTTTAAAAAAAAAAGTGGCTCTGTAAATGACGTGCCATGTAATACAGTGCCTATCAGAGTGACTGTTTCTAATATTCCAGTGTCTTTTATATTATATCATCTTAAACATAGAAAAATAAAATGTAGGTTTTCAAAACTGGTTTAGTGAGTTAATGTCAAAGTTACATTCTGATATTCATTGTGGCTTTTGTAAGTGTAATTCACATTTACCAAATTACTCATAAACCTCCATGAAACAAAAATAATAATTAACATTCTGGTTCATAAAGGATGTTAGCTATGTACTTTCATAGCCTAAGAAAAGTCATTGTTTTTAACGAAAGGACAACAGGTGCTGTGTATCACGCACATTTTGCCTTTAGTAATTACAGAAGTGTTTCAGGCATGTTTAAAGTAGTGCTTCAGAACATGTCAAACTCTATATGGTGCAAGACTGCTCATAACTTTAGTGTGTAAGGACAAGTTATGAACTATAGACAAGGGAGGCAAAGTTTAATATCTGTTATTAGACCATCTGTTAGAGTCAGAAAAAAAACAGAAAGCTTAAGGGATGGCTCTCAGCACAATGCAAGGTAAGGCAGTTTTCTATGGTAGCCGTGACCCTGTTGTCTTCAGTTGTCTGTGTCTAAGTCATGGGAAACTTACAGCTGCAAATGAAGAAGTTGGTGTAGACGGAGTGGCAGCTAGTATAGGAAGGCAAAATCCACTTCCCACAGTGAACAAAAGAGATTTGGTGTCCCCAGCCCTTCCTTCCTGCAGCGGTATTGGAGAAGCAAGGCTGACATTTCAAGTTCCAGACAAAGTTATTAACCGAACCCTATATTGTCCTGTTTTCCTCATGATAAAAAGGGGCTACATTATTCTTAGAGCAGTAAAATTCAAATTTTCCTGTAACTGCCAAAAAACGTTGACTTCTCTGCACTTGCTTTCAAAATTTTCTTTGCTTGCAACCCCATATCATGGTAGTTACGCTACAGTATGCATTCCCTATTTTAAAAATATGTAGAATATTGGTGTTAGGAATCCATATCTTTCAAATTGTGAGTTTATATATATATATGTTACTATTTGTCACATGATTTGTAAGAGCTTGCTCAAAATAATAATAAGAAAATTGCCATTGACTTTGACAGAATACAACACATCCTTCATTTTCTAGGTTCAGCCTTTTTTGCTAGAGGTGCTAGAAGATTTTGAATGGTAACACTTTAAAGACCTCACTGGGGAAAAAAAAACAGAAAGCTTTCAAAATGTCCTGAACAAAATGCACTTTGTTCCCTGTATGTTTATAATTCTTGTGTTACTGGAAGTCCTGAAACTTCTTTTACACAATAGTTTACTGAAGAAAAATGCTGCGCTGAAGCAGGACATCACATCGACTACACTGACCAGTTTGAGAAGTCAGTTTTCATATTTTAAAACTAATGGATTTAGCAGATTTGGAAGCTGCTTATTTATAATATTGTATGATATGTGTGTGTTTTTACTATGTTAGGACTCTTTTAAGCCGTTCATTTTTAATAAGAGTCTGAACAAGTTTACTTAAGGAAACTCAGAAATGATGGCACAGATGTAAGAAGAACTGATTTTAATATGGTAGAATTTCTGGGCCAGTTATTCCCAACTTTTAGTTTGGTATTAAAAGGGAAGCATGTCTGTTTTAACTTTGTGATATCAGGACTAATGAAGAGTATAGTGTTTGTAAAATCCATCACCCTAACTTCAGGCTCATGTAGGTAGTACAGCTAGCTGTGAAAGCAGTCAGAAACTGTCACCCAAGCTCAACAACGTTTGCAGAAGGTTACTGCAATCAAAACCGAAGTTTCTCATTGAATTTCATCCTTCTGTTGTCCCCGTTGCCCAACAATCAGGAGGATTCCTCTGAAACAGTGAAAGAGTGATAGGTAGAGCCAGCTATTTCATTATGTTGCAATGATGACCAGAGGATGATTTTCTGATGGGGCTATAGAGGAGCTGGCCTTTTGCAGAGTTATTGCATCTTCTACAGAGGAACAGGGGTTTCTGTGGCTCCTTGATCATCGTGTGGTCAATGTTAAGGGAGAAGCTGCTGCTCAAGCATTCACACACCATTCAAGGAGTCGCACACACACTGCTCGAGACTTAAACTACTAGGACTGGAGTACCTTCGCAGCAGGCGTCTCCAGTGAGCCAACAGGTGCCTCTTTTGACTCCTAGCTCACACACGCACTCACTCTTGGGCGCTTCCTCTTCCCTGAGGCTTGACCCTAGGTTTCCCGTAGCAGATTCTCAGGTATCGAATCTTATATATAAAAAAATAATTTATTCAGATGGTGCAGCAGAAAAACAGCTCGAGGTGGGTGCCTCCAGAGAGGGACCCCGAACAAAGAAATCCCTGGGCAATTATACCCATACAATCTCAGTTCCCCACCCCTCACGTGACAGTTGGGACCAATATTAATATTAGGGTCTGGGGTCTTCCCATTCTTCATTGGGTCCCCTTCATTGTCACTAGGTGGGCCGTTTTTCTTACCTCTAAGATTGCAGTTTCCTGCTGATGGTTGTAGCTTCCTTATCTTCCAGCTCAAACTGGCTCCGGGGCCTTCTTTTCCTTGACTAGGCAAAAGTTCAACAGAAGTTCAGTTTATGTCTAGGTGAAAGTTCACAGCTTGTGGCCTAAGGCTTCAGCAAATTTAGCTACTAATGCTAAGGAAGGCTATTAGTCCTAACATTTCTTAACAGCCAATACACTGGGGGTTCAAGACTACCTTGATTCTCAAGATGATGCTTAGAATTTTTTTAAGCACTTTCCTTACATATTTTATTCTTGTTTCTTTGTTACTTCTCATGGGAAGAAAATATATAGCTAAATTCAACCAAGTAAATAAGACAAAAGAAAAATTTTTGTGGATTCTTTCAGTATTACATGTAAATCTGAATATGCACAGACCTTGAAGAACTCTGTATTGTGAAAATCACTGTTTTAAAAGTGCTGTCACATCGCTTTGCAGAAAACAATAGTTTCCTGATCTCTATGGGTTACTCAGATACAAGTTAGGACAGATTTTGACTATTTATGTTGGTTTCAGTCTGTGGTTTTGCAGGATATAAAATACGGTGCATTCAATAGAATGCCATGAAAAGCACTCAGCAAAGTATTCTTTTAGCTGTAATACTCTTTCAATTTCAGGGACAACTGTCAAAATTCCACAATATGTCCTGCAGAATCCCACAAAATCTGGCAAATTGCACCAAAGGGATCTAGCTTTTTTTAGCTGTAAGCGTTGTAGATTCATTGTCTGGAAAGCCTTACATTTGAGATGTGCGTGTGTGTTACGAATATGAAACACAATGTAGGATTTACTCCCATGGAGAAAAAGTGCTTAAAATTGATTAAGTGAATCTTTCCAGTTTTAAAGCATTTTTTTGGTCTTCATGTTTATTTCATGAATGTTCTTTCCCATTTAATAAAAAGAAACAAACATACTCTTTTCTCTGCACATGTACATGCTGTCTTTGAGATCTGCAGATATTTGGATACAATATGAATAGAATATATAGTCCTTTAACATCGTCCATCGCCAAATGCAGTGGAGGTTCAGAACGTGCAGAAATTGTAGAAACAGCTCTAGGTTTCAATTCACTGTATTATTCAAGCCAACACATCCAGCATCTTATTATAAGAATTGTATAACAATAACTAATACACGTTCCACCTCGACATATTGAGAAAGGAAACAAAGTGAAATAAAGTGAGTGGATCAGAAATCTTCTTTGTGGTAATAACGAGGTTGTAGAAATGAAACACCATATTTAAAGCAAGCTGGCAGGATCATATGGGTAAATGCATAACAGAAGGAAAGGATTAGGAAGATGAAGGTATCTTTGCATTGTTTGGAAATGTATTTTGAAAGATACCACTGTTAAGTTTTATTTAAAGAAGGATTTTTAAGCTGGACCTCTGCACCATTTTATTTCACAGGCTTGGATGGAGTTCCTCATGTGAAATATGTCTGGGAACATACTATGCTTCTAAATACAAATTTTAACTTCAGATGCAAAACAGAACAGTCCAGAATCATAAAGACATTGTCTGTATCAAAGAAATATTCCTGTATTTGGTTTGAAAGCATGAGTGTAATTGCACTTGTTCAAGTTCCCTTGCTTTTATAGAGCTTGTGCAACTTTAAATGGGACCTGCTGTTCAGAAAGGCTGATCTTGAACCAGCTCACTTATATCACTACAGCTCTCCAATGGCTTGAACTCCCAGAGGTGATGATGCTTGGCAGTGGGCTTTGTGACACAGTAGGACAAAAAGTTTTGGAGCAACAGGCTAGTTCTTAAGGATGTTGTTTAAGGCTCTGAGCAAACTTAAGAAGACGTTCAGTTCATGTTTGCAAACGTGTTTGCAGTCATAGGCTTACTTACTCTAGGGAGCAGCATGATGTTAAAATGTTATGTGTTAAAACAAGCGTGATGGGAAACAAAACTAGTACCGTTGACAGGTCATTTATTTTTAAAATGCCAGCTCTGGAAAATACTGTCTTGGACTCTGCCATAGAATTAACAGGGAGCAGTGGATCTGATTACAACTGAATTATTTTCATTTATAAAGTGACTATTTAGATATATACACAGATACACACATATATATGATATACATATTTATAAATTTTAGACAGAAGTTACAATGTATTATGTGAGCTTTCTTCATATTTTAGATATTCTTAAGAAATCTTTCCCACCATTTTAAATGTTCAGTTAAACAAGGATGTACATTTTATATGTATATTTTTCTTTCTAAAATATCTTGATGTATTTAAAAAAAAAGAATTGATATGTTGTATGATTTACAGTCTTGGAAAAAAATAACATAGTCATAACTTTGCAGTTTTTGTGATGCATGAAGATCAGATTTTTTAATGTTGGTTAATGCTTTACTAATTAAAGTGTGCATGTTAATTAAAGCAGAGGCTAATGTTAATTACCTATATTAATGGAATCTCATGTAGCACCTGCCTGAAGCAATGGGTTCAATTTTCAAAATATCTCAATTAAGGCTGAAACTTTTGATTTGCATCTAGTAGGGTTTCAATTAACTGCATTGCAAACTTAAATAACACACTTAAAGGGATAATATCACCAATCACATGCAGCACAGTGGAATTGGTCGGTTCAATTATTGACTACGGCTGTAAGAGCTTTCACAGTTGGTAGGTAAGTACTATGGTATTGGCAAGTGATTATTGTCTAGGGCTGTCATCACTTCTGTGGCTGTTGTAAGAGAGATGTTAAATTGCTGTACTTGTGTCTCACTGCAATTCCATTGTTGAGAGAGACAAAAATAGAATGATGTTTGCTCACATCCAGCATTTAATGGTGAAGATTCAGCTTGTTCCTCTGAAATAAATGACCACTGTTCCATGACATGGTAAGGCATTTTATCAAATGGGAAAGCAGCTTTTGTGATAAAGTGTGCAATGTTACGGTGTACTTCTCAGCCAAGCCAAGAGATGTGATTGTATTCCCAATCTCTGTGTCAGCCACCACAGCAATATGTGTTGACATAGGAGCTTTTAATGAGCAGCTTCAGGAAGCGATTAACAAAGCACTAGAAATAGATGCAATCATGCTGATTGGAAATTCTACCTAAGCTCCATAAACAAGACCGTAATGTCCTTCTACCATGCAACTTTCTATGGTAATTATTCCTGCTAGCTCCAAGACTTGAACTTTTAGACTGAGCCTACTCCAATAAGATGTTGATGGTTCAGTTATATATGAAACCAAGATCCAAAAAAAGCATGCTTGCTTTTGTTGGTTTGGACACACAGTTGAAGAATGGATGTAGGGTTCTGTGATAGGATCCAAATTTTGTTCATACATGTAATACAAAAGTATATTCCAGCATAATTCCTATGTGACCTCTGTGGAAACAGACCACTAGTGGGTCAGTTTTTAACCATGGTCAGGAAAGAGAACCTGGAGCGCAAGTTTAGCCTGTGGCAATATTATCGGGATCTCTCGCCTGTACCTATATATTTTCCTGCTAAAAATGTCCTTAGGCCTTAGACCATCCCACTACAGTGGGCGCTGACTATCTGTATAATAGATTGCCTGTGTCTATTAATACAAGCTGTAATATTCTATTGTAACACTTAGGATTAATGCCTCCATTTTAATTAGTGTTTTGACAAAAGCAAAAAAAAGCCTTCGCAGCATCTATCAATCTGTTCAAGGAATTTGTGAGACTAGAATAAAACCCTTTTCCCAAACTGCATTTAAAATCTTTGTTTTAAAATATTGTAATGACCCTTGACTTACGAGTTACCAGTTTGTGACCTTTCTTGGGTCTAGATTAATCAGTGTGTAATGATTTTTGTTGCTATTTTCACTTTTAAGGAGCCTGTGTCCCACATCTTATTGTAAGGTCATTAGATGGTTTAGAACTCACACTTTTTTTGTCTCTGGAAACAGATTAAGATCTATCAGAATTTGAGGGCCCAGAATCCCCATATAGTAATACTCAACTTTAACAGTATAATGGTTTTTTACATGTATTCTATGGCCACAAAGTATTGTCTTATTTATGGTTACTGGAAAGGTGCATCTTTTAATTAAAGCTTTCCCTTGATAGATTTTTTTTGTCGTAAATGAACTTCAGATGCCTTGAGTCAATATGCATCTCATTTTAGCTGCAGAAAAGTCGCATTTTCATGGGTCAGGTGTTAAAACAAAAAGACGCAGCAGGTACACATATAATACTGTGATACATTATTGTCATCTCAGTTATACTTCTTAACATTGTTTGAAGGGAAAAGATTAAATTATGCAATTGTATAGTCATATGCTCATTTGTTACACACATATGTCATCTTTGGACATCTACATCTTGAGAGGGGTGATTTTGCTATTCTCAGTCTGCTTTGGACCTGGCTTCTTTTCCTTGTGAAATTAAAACGTGTGTTCATGTCCATTTAAATATCTGTCTAAACTTAAGGAAAAATACCCATATGTCTCCTGTTTGTTGGACTCTTGGTAGCACAGAATACTGTAACAATAAATCTTGTATTAATTTGGCAATTTTAACTACATTCTAAATGAGAAACAAGCAGTTATCGTGTGTAATGGTCATGTCTTTGATGAAAATCTGTTGAAATCATTGTATTTACAAGATTACTGAGTTTAGGTCTCTCTGGGTATTAGTTGGCCCAAAGGCACTTAGCCAATTAAGGCTATCGGAAAAAATGAAAGCAATCCAACCTGAAGCTTTCTGAAAGGAATCTTTAACACCATTTACTTCTTTTGCTGTATAGGGACTATAATATAGCACTTCCAATATTTTGCGTATGCTTGATTTAGTTTTATTTAGCTGTGGTGTTTTTGTTAGGTATGACAGAGAGAAAAAAGTTTAATTAATTGTTCAAATTACCAAATAATATTACATAAAAAGCATCCCGAAGAAGTGATTCTACAGTATCATTTTATTAGGGAACAAGGAAGAAGGCGGCCATGCAAATTTGGATGGATTTTTGTCAATGGCAATTTGAAAGGCACACCTGTAAAGTTCTTAATCTTATGTTTTGGCATGTGTACCCTTCACGGAATGTTTGCTTTATGAGTAAGTGAAGACCTTAGGTGCTTTAGCCAAATCAGCTGTGCAGATTTGGGCCTGGAGTCATGACAGATTTGTAATGGAGGAAGAGTAAAGAGTCTTGAGGAAGAGTAAAATAACTACAAGTACATAGAATGCAGTCTGTTATACTGTGGCGTTTTCAAGAAAAATGGAAAGAGCAAACAGGTTGAGTCGCGTTAGATAGTCATGGGCTAGAATACGTGGTACATTTTTTCAAGGGTTCACACAAGACCCAATTGTGCAGTCTTTACTCTGGCAAAATTCCCTTTTACACTGTGGAAAGCTTTCCTAAATACAGCATCTAAAGAATTTGAGTGCTGGATATTGGCTTTTATTTTACAGTTATTTTTGAAGCTTTGACACACATGACATAGACGTGAATCAAAATCTGCCTTGAAGTGCTGAGATAAAAGGTTTCCACTAAATTTTGTCTTGGTAATGCAATAAAGTGTTATCACATTAGAATCCTTGTCAAGTAAGTGTCTAACATGTTTCTGAAAAGGCAGCATGTCATGAAAAAACAGAAGTTTTGATTGTTAGAAAAGAGATGTCACTTTTGTTATATTTTAGGGCTTTAGAGTCGTTCTGTTACTTTGTCTTAACCTTGAACAGTCTCTTTACATGAGTGGATCGTATCTTAATATTTTATATTTATATATAAAACTGAGGTTTTTAAAATAATTTTTATATCACAATCTGGTTTTACTTGCATGTTGCTGCATGTCTCTAGAGGCATACAGCATTTTTATTTTCAAGTAAATTTCTATTAGTTACAGTCTCCAGCTGTTTTAGATATAGGATCATTTCCTGTTGGTACAGTTTCCAGGACAATTCCCCTTTTTTCTTCTCAGAAGAATGAGGAATTTAATTTAACAAAGACATCCTATAATTGCCTTTGTATCTAGCAAGGTATCTAGCAATCTAAATATTTTATTTTATTTAAAACATCTGTCTACATAATATCATATGACTATACAAGCCTATATCAGCCTTCTGAAAGACAGCTGCTGCCACTTTTATTTAATTTATGAGACCAACAAAATTGCTCCTTAAGATAAAGTGCGTCTGCCACTGAGTCATATATAAAAAAATTTTGCAAGATGAAAATTGCTTGCATTTACAGTTTCTTGTTAAACTAATCTAGGTCTTTTTCAAATTTAGAAGCATCGTTTTTCCTTTTCCCTCTGTCCCCCCATCACTATGGAAACATAGGAGCTTTACATATACATTTTTTAGAAGCTAGTTTTATTAAGATTGAAGGTACATTTCTTTTTAAGATGAAATGCAAACTAGGGTCGCATCTTAATTGCTCACTTGTGGGATCTGTTTATCTTCTGCTACCTTAATTTTCACAAACATTTGGCGCAAATTATACTGGTCAGAATTTTCATGCAGTTTTTCAGAAAATATATAGGGGAAGTGATGATGTCGATATAGATCTTCATCTGTTTTATGTTACTAAGCTTTGTTTTGCAGTGATTTGAAAGTGTTTCTTTGTATGAAGCAACTCATACTGAAAAGAAAATGTTTAATAGATAGTATCAATTTAGGCACAGCAGCTGTCCTAGAGAACTAGACATAGGCATTCTACAGTATGTCTAAATAAGACAAGTTTACCTTTTCCAGGGAAGTAATCAAAATATTCCTTTTTGGAGAACTAAGAGTATGAAAGGAAAATGTTTATGGTTCCCTACTGGCACACAGTTATGATTGACAGGAAAAACCAACATGTATGCCACATGAGACATCTTGTTCAGGAACTTTCAGGAGGGTAGTAAATTGGTGTTGGCACAAACACAAAAAAATAAAATTACTTGATTCAGCAGTTTTCAATTCTAAATCCCCAGGCTCCAAAGAAAGAAGTAAATATTCATCAAATGATCAAAATTTATATTGATTTTTATTCTGCATTAGCAGCTCAAAGTCAAGATTCTTGACAGGGTGGATGTTGGTTTGAATGATTCTCTTTGAAATAAGGATACAGGCACTGGGCTGAGTGCTACTGTGCATTCCTGAACCATAGGAAAATACTATTAGAGCCCTAGGAAGCTAAATTTTTTAAAGAATAGTATAAAGGCATGCTTATTCTGTACTGTTTTGATAACTAAATTGTTATTAGTATGTAAAGTAATTCTTGCTGTTTCTGCTTTACTCCTTCCTTTCCATTATCATCTAAGGACAATTTTTCTATAGTACTTCAAAGGGGAAGGGTATTTCATGTACTGTAGTAACCAAGCTAATATCAGTACCTCCCAAAGTAAGTGTATTTTAGAGTGACGTGCTAGTCTGGCAGAGAAAGGAAGCAAAGATTGTATCTGCACATTATACATGTTTGATTTTGCAGTTTCTGCCAGGGAGTAAATAAAGATCTTGAGGGAGGAGGTGGGGAAAGGAGGATGGAAATCCAGAGGAAGAGAATGTGAGCATGAATGCAGCACTGAAACACAAATGTGATGACTGTGATTACCGAGCTGTGAGATTTAATGAGAAAGCTGGTATTAGAGTGAAGTAGAAAATCATAACCATCACCTCTAGTCTAAAGGAGTATAATTGGATCTCAGCCCCAGCAAAAAAGTAAATAAAATAAGTTAGTGACATTTTTAACAAACTTAAATATATTGAGAATAAAAGGGGGAGTTATCTCCATTACTGTATTGTTGTGGTATACTTGGGGTTTTTAAAGTACCTCAGCTTGCATTATAAATGAAATTCATTGTCGTAAAATGGAAGAAGAGAATAGTAAGTGTGTGTTTGTGGGGGGGCTTAAATAAAAAGCAAAATGAGGCAGAAATACTGTAACTATCAAAGTGTTGTTAACAAATTTCCCAAATGTCCTAGGTGCTTACAATTCAGCAAACATCTTTAACAGCACAGCTTTAAAATTAAATTTTACAAACATTATGGGTAATGCTTTAATAGTATGCAAATTGCAATGAAGTCAGCACTGGCAAAGCTGACCTCTCAGCAATACAAATATTTTATATTTAAAACAGTTATCTTTTACAGTTCCCTCTACTTCAGTAGGTGTCAGGTGCTTCAAGAGGCTCCTCATCTGAGGATCGTAAATAAACTCAAAGGAGCAGCAGTCTGCCTGCTTTTTATACACGGCAAGGCAGTTGTACAAATCAACATATTAAGCTATATGTTTCACTGCTGCTACAATAATTACTAATATTTTTACTAATAATATTTTTTTTAATTTCCTCAAAATTCTTTTTTGAATTTTCTGTTTCTAATTTTCCTCAGAAAACATATACATATCTATCTCACCATATACATATCTATCTCACATATACATGTACAGGAAAAATAATGTACAGAGAAAAATACTTAGCCTGCATTTCTCTGCTGTTATAAAATAAGTTAATTAAGTAACATGTAGTATTTATCCTCCTTCAGACTCTGCCTGTTCTTACTTAATCTTGCAGTGGAGACAGAGTCCTGTGTTGATATCTGCACAATTTTTATATCATTAATAGTTCAATTATAATTTCTGCCTGTAAGAATAGAAAAAGTGATCTTAATTTAAAAACAAAACAAAACCAAACCACTTACATTGTATAGTAAGAACACATTCAGACTCTAGGGGTAATACAACATCAAATAGACTACCTAGGTATAGAAAGAATCTCCTTCAGTTTTAGAACAAGTCAAATAAGCATTCAATGAGAGTCTTTGAGGTACAATCAGTGTAAGCATTTGGACTTGAAAATGTTTGACACTATTGAGCATCTCAAAATATTCGACTCAAAATATTGATTGAAAAGGAAACTAGCTCAAAACTTCCGCCATTTTGTGAGTTGGTATGTATAGGAAATTATGGATGTATTTGTTATATATCTATTCATAATGATTAGGTTAATAAACATGAAACATTTCTGAAGCATATAGAAGTTTAAAATGGAGTTACTCGGAGAAAAAATCAAACTGTTTATGCACTACTTAAAATAATTACTATGTAATATGCTCACAAATGATGTAGTATTGCAGAAAAAATATGAAATATTTTTTCTGTAATATGGCATCATCTTACTAGTAATTTCTGTATTTTATGTATGTTCCTTTCAGCATAAATAATAGAATTATAGAAAAGTCTCTGATCTTGAAAAGATATCAAAACAGAGAACAGGAATACTATTACAGTATGGTAAAATTAATTAAAAGTCAATGTGTATTACCAAAGTAACTTCAGATTCATGCATTGCAAGTTTAAAGTAAATAATTACCTTATATTTACTTCCAAAAGAGATTTTTCAATATAATAAATTCAGATAACTTGGAAGCCACTTTCTACAAATAAGTCATCAAGTTTCACTTCACTGTAAGGCAGTACAGCTCCCAATGGTGAGAAAAGAGTTTTGTCCAAATTATGCACAAAGTAAATGTCTGAGCAAAATTTCCAAGGAAAAGGCTGTAACATTTTTATATTATCTGAGTCATGCCCTCCTGGGATGTGTTGGGTAGTTTTCCCTAGGAGGTATTGGTTTTGCAAGACCTACCTTCCCTCATTATTTTTAAATAGAAATGTACGTGTCAGTCTGCTGCAGAGATGGGGGCGGAGGTTTGCGCACCATCACCCTGGAATTTCTCTTACACACGTGTGTTCTCCTGAGTTCTGAACATTAGTACCTTTAACCTTAAGGGCATGGCCATTTTGAATGCCCAGCCCTACAGAATGAGTTAGGTGCGTTGCCTGTCCACGTGGTTTGGTACACAAGCCTTTTAGAGGAGCATGACTTCTAGAAATATCAGTGCTTTGGATGACAGGCAGATTGTTTAACAATCGCTTTTTAAGCCGCTTCATTGCTCTAAAAGTGCAAACAGAGGGGATGGTAGGAACAATCAGAACTGTGCAAATAGCGGAGGTTTTAATTAAGTAAGATTAAGTTTACAATTTTAGCACATTGAGGAAAGACTTTCTGTGTCTGACTAGTCTTTCCTCCTTTTGACTACTTGGGGATGTTGAGGCTGGCTCAGAAAGGTATTCAACTTCATATTTAAGTACAACATATCTGTGTTCTGACCTCCTATAACAGATTGTCTTCTCTGCTGGACAGAAGAGAAACCAAGACAAAAGACTGTGTTGATGAATTGCTACTTTAACAGGACAAATTCTTCTGGATTTGTAAGAAAGGGACTGTTTGGGCTTCCAGTTCTTGTGGCACGCGAAGAGGTGTCACTGAAGGAGCTGGAAGGCATGTTGTAGTTTTCATGAACTGCACTCTAAACGTTATGTTGATGGGTTCAGCTGGATCTGCATCCTTGTTAATTTGTATATTCTGCCCGGTTTTAGCAAGCACTGTTCTGTCATCCCATATTTTCTGTTGTCTCAGCAAGCCTGTTCCCCACGTGGCCCCTGATTATTACAAACCCTTTTGCATCCTGCCTGTCACTCTTGTTCTGCAGGCTGCAGATGCAGACATGCAAGACAAGAAAAGTAGCAAAAGATACTGGCCATTGCTCAGTTCCCATTCTTGGAAGAACTTTTTTTCACTTTGCAATTTTGGGATGAGATTGTCAGAAACTATTCACAGTCTTGGAAGTCTCTGGAGAGGTTAATCCTTTCATAATTTTCTTCAATGCTTTTTGGTATTTGCTATATAGGGAACTTCTCTGGGTACATAGCTGAGATCTGTTTGATGCACAGGGCATGCCACACTCGTGTGTTGTATTTAATGTTACATTGAACAGAACCAAAGGCAAGAGGACAGCCTAGAAATCCAGCATGACCAGGACTCCTCCATGGATTTGGTCAGACAATGCTGCTGCGGCCACACTACTGATTGCATTTGCACTCCACAGTCCTGAAGTCATAGGTCATGTTCCTAATCTTTATAACAAAACAGCAAAAAACCTATACATTTCTGAAAGCCAAAGGAAGCCCTGCAGAAAGGTATTGCTGTTATTTACTGGCTTTTTTTTCTCTTTTTATCCCCCTGTTATTTCTGATGGCTCTGAGGAACTTCCTGAAGTACTGTCTTGCTATAACACAGCCATACTCTATCTAAAATTTCATTTTATGGCTCCAATGGACAGGCTTAAAATTCATTGTGCTGTTACTGCCGTTTCTTAAACTCTACAATGAGTTTAATTACTTTGATAAGTAAGAATGTTGTTGCCTTGTAATTTTGCTCATTCTGTGTGGAAGTTTCCCGTTGTTGTGATAGTTTTAGTACACTGAAAAACAAAGTGATAAAGTTATTACCAATATAAAAGCATTTCTGATATTTATGATGATAAAAATACTTTGCTGATTTTTTAACTGGTAACAAGCATACCCTGATTAACAGAATTAATTTCCTGCATGATCAAAACAGAGCATGTTCTTTGTAATAGGACTATCAAATGTTCAGCTCTCAGTAAACACATTTTATGATATAGGATCATTTTTTAATCTGATTCAGTCCTGAAGAGAGAGTGCAAGATGAAGGATGGAAGAGGGAGGGGAGCCAAAAGCAGGAAGGGTAAGACTAAGAAAGAAGTCAGCTGCAGCAAGGTCCCTGTTTTAATTATGCAGAGGAAGGCGGGAAAAAAGAGAAAAAAAACAAAACAAACAAAACAACAAAAGATAAAAGTTACCATCCTGCTTCAAGAGCAAAAACAAATGCCTACACTTAGGGTAGAAGCAGTACTTCGAAGAAGTCACTTGAAATACAAGAAGCCTAACACTGCCAAGTGGTGTACTCAATGATCTTAAAGGTCTTTTCCAACATAAATGATTCTATGATTCTGTTATATAATGCCATTTAAAATGCCAGGGTGACATCTTGGAAGTACTGCTTCTACCCTAAGTGTTTTCAGCAACAGACCTGTTGACTGGCTGTGGGGATGGAGTGGTGGATGATCAAGTCTGTCTGTATAGAGCCTTTGGTCAAACTCCTGCCTGCCAAAGAGCTCTTTCTGTAAGCTACATCTCTATGGATGATATTTTGAGCTGTGTACTTCTCAACATGATTTTATTCAGTAGCTTCACCTGTGACAGAGCTAGGGTCTGTTTCGTGTCCTGTTTCATGCCTTCTCTACAACTTTATACTGTGGAAAAATAGACAGAATATTGTGACAGAAAACAACAAAAAATGGTTGAGGGCACAGATATGACCACATAAATGCTACTGTGGTCAACTTAATTCTGGTAAGGAATTGCTCTCAATTTTATCTCTCAAGATTTGAGTTTGCACTTCTATAAAATGCACATACAGGTGAGCCTTCTAAGTCTGCATGATTGATAATGCCATCTGACCACCTCCTTGTTTGTCGGAAACTGGAATTTGTGCTTTAAGAGACAATG
The DNA here is from genome assembly GCF_013368605.1 of Nyctibius grandis. Lineage (NCBI taxonomy): Eukaryota > Metazoa > Chordata > Aves > Nyctibiiformes > Nyctibiidae > Nyctibius > Nyctibius grandis. The sequence goes on from NC_090661.1 coordinate 42,840,804, forward strand.
TTTTTATCCAGCTTAAGTTCAACTAATGGCAGAGGAACTGAACTATGTCTGTCTTTCATATGTAATTCTATAGTCATTACAGTCTAGTGTGGCAGTGGTATAGCTTTTCTACAGCACTGTAGAGAAAGGATAATGCAAGATAGGATACTTTCAGAATTCAAATTCAACTGAATGTGTTATAATTTGTATATTTAAAACACAGAATAGTTTGCTTACAGTAACATAGTTCATAACAAAAGACTTGTGCTCCCTAGGAAACTGTGTCTGAAAATACTTTCCTTTCAACACCAATTCAGTGATATTTATGCTAGTACATTCCAATATAAAAATTTTTTGCAGCAGAACCACACTAGTGCTGAGTTCTCATCTCCAATTTACATTGGTGTAAAATTTGAGTCTCTCATTTGACACTCTGTATACAATATAACCTTTCAGTCTCTTTCCTCCCACAGTAACAGCCATTATCCCTTGTCTTGTCTTTCTCCACTTCAGAATAAGGTCATTCTAACATGTAGGTCTAACAAGAATACAATGTATTTTCATTGATTTGTGTTGTCACTGATTACCCCTTCGCATTATATAGTGATCTGTATAGTAAAGGACGTTCTGTGTTGTCATGCAGAGCCAGTCGTAAGAAACAGATTCTGCACCCCAGGCTCCCTCGGTTTATTTATAAGGTCTTGCTTTTTAGAAAATGAGCTTTCTGACAATAGCCTTGAAAATATTTACCATTATTAATCGATCACTAGAACTGAATATTTGGCACTAGTATAGAATTTTTTCACTGTTTTTCCCCAGAGGCTACTGTTTTTTCATAGTCTTGTTCAGAGATTGGATCCTCCAGGCTCAGGAAAATGAGAGCATTTTGTCATTTGATTATTGGAAATACATCAGTTTAATTTACAACAGTGTTATAAACTCATTCCACCCTGATAGGACAGTGACTGTTAGAGAATCTGTGTAAGTGTGTAACCAAACCATCAGCAACATCTTTATTGTGTTTCTACTGCAAAAATGGTCACTTAGAAGAGAACCATGAAGATGAAAACAACTGCTGAGTATCATTTCTTGCCATTTTTTTCCCATGTTCAGTCTTTCACTGATTCTGACTTGCTACATCCTCTGAAAAAAAAGTAGCAGCTGAATTCCACTACTAAGATGGGGCACTAAGAGTAAAGGAATGATTGCCTCCCACCTAATTGCTGTTACATAAATTTGGGGTGATGCATATCTCAGTAGACTTTCTCAGGATTGGCTGGATATCCATGTCCATAGAGGTGTGTTTGTGATAGAGATTAAGTTCTTATAGTTGTGTTAAGTAACTAGAAAGCGTATGTAGCGTGATCTGAAAATGCACACTTAAAATAAGCTAGAAGGTAAAGCAAGTAACTTTTCTATATTTGTTTAGCAATTAATAAAGTTGCTTCCTTATTCTGTCAGAATACTGCAAAACTAGTTCCATTATCACTAAAGATTTTGAATTGAAAATAAACTGCAGTAGATTTATTGCATATCTGTGCTGTGTACTATTTTCTAGATTGTGTCTTGTGCCTGTTAGTTCAGCTTCTGCAGAAAGTAGGTTTCTGAGACTTAAACTGATCAATACCTACTCGAGGTCTTCAAAGCCTCTTTGGATTTGCAGTTGATATGAGTAGAACAGGGACAAAAAAATGCTTAAGTACAACAGTGAGATGGATGAATTCATACAGAAAAGAAATCAGAGAGATTCATCTGAAACTGTACGCTGCCTGAGTTTGAGTTACTGTAAGTATTTGCAATCGTTGAAGACAGAAATTGGGTTTAGAAACAAAAATAGTTGATTTATAGAAGGATCATATTTCTGAGGTACAAGAACTGGGACACAATTGCTTGTATTCGGGATTCGTGGAATATGATCTTGATGGAGTTCATAATCCTCAGAACTTATAGCTGTGAGGAAGAAACAGTGGATTCTTATTCATCTTTCTCCATATATTTACTTACCCTTTCCATCTTGTTTTTCCTTTCCCCCACTATTCTATTTCATCCTCCTTTTTCTTCTCCCATTTTCCATGTCATTAATGATTTGCCTATTTACAAATATTTTTGCAAGTGAACAGAGAATGAAAGATCTGTGAAAAGCTGCTTTCTTTATTTTTCCCAATTTCTGTTTTAAAATATAGAGGAAATTATAGGGAGGAAAATTAGAAAATGCAAAAAAAAATGTGTATCTCAAGTTTTGGGATAGTTATGCTATTTGAGAAACAGTATGTGTTCATATAGTTAAAAGCTGAGTTTTAATTCATATGTGTGAGGTTCCAGAGTTTACGCTACATGTGAATTCCCTCCTTTTGGAGTACTGGGGCAGGGGGGGAGGAGGGGATTGTATGCATAATATCAACAACAGCCTAAAAACCCCCCAAAAAACCCACCCAAAAACCCACCCAAAACCCATAGGAAAAAAGCAAGAATTACTTATCTTGATTTCCAAACCCATCCTGAAAATCAGAGAAATTATTTGCTTCAGGTTTTCCATAAGATTTCACCTCTAGACTTAAAACAATTATGGAAGGTTTTAATTGGTAATATAATCGTTTTAGAAAGTTACTGGTCACTCACAACAGGGCTTTAGACTGAAAGTGTCATGTCAACCATAACTAAAATAAAAACAACCGGTGAATAACTGATTTCTGGTAAGAATAAATTAAAAGAACAAATTCATAGTCTTATGTGGACAATATAAAATACTCAGCTGGAAGGTTATCCTTCCTGGTGAAGAATCCTTCCAAAAAAGAAATTTGATCAGGAACCCCTGTATGCTATGGAAGGGGATTGTTTATCATCTTAAAGGAAAATGTACTTGAGGGTGGAAGAGGAACAGGAAGGTGATGATATTTGGGAAGGTGGTGATGTTTATTTGCTGCTTTTGGTCATTTCTGAGTTATATAAACAGCAGCGTTAATTATAGTTTCTGAAAGAGCAAGTTTTATATCTCTCTCAAACCTTAACATTTTACTCTAACTGGACAGTCCCAACTAGTTAGTTTTATATTCAGGTAATGTTTCGTCATTGGTAACCCTGTGTGGTTTAATTTTCCACTATTTTGGACTAGGTATGAAAGCCTTGTATTTCATTCGTGTACACACTAAAAGACTTGCGTGGTTTACTGGGAATTTTTATCTTCTACGTCCTTGGAAAATTGCTAGTATTTTTTGTTTTGTTTTGTTTTGTTTTTTTTAATTTCTCAAAAACTTATTGGGGTTTACTGCCAAACGTAACGGATCTCACTGTAAGAAGCAACTGAGAGAAAAAGCAGCAAATGTTTGAAAAAGAAATTTTAAAGGAAATGGAATTTCCAGATCAGCTACATTATTACTCAGCAAAAATTGCACCAAGGCAAGGCATAAGTAAATATATGTAACTGTTATTAGCACAAGCTTATGAAGACATTCCAACTTTCCTTCAGACTTGCCCTACTGACATTCTTCAGTGCCTATTTCCCTTCACTTGCCTGTATTTTTGGTAGATTTTGCAGATTTGCCTTCTCCTCTCCAACCGTTTCACTGTTTTCTCTTTACAGCTGCTGTTGTTCCATACATTGGTAACTCTGTCATGCTGTCAGCAGCCAAGCAAACTCTGCGCTTCCCTGCCTCCCCCAGTAGAAAATGCAAGAGAGTCCTTATACAAAATTTCATCCATGGTTGTTGCATTTACTTGCCATAACACCAAACAGTTAAGCAGGCATTCCGCTCCTAATGGAAATAAGAGTATGTAGTTACACAGAAATAGCAGTGTTTGAAGCATTATCAGAATTCGTACTGTTTTTCTTTCAGTGAAGCATATTAAAAGAAAACAATAGCATATTGGTCCCAAAGTGCTTTTGAACTTACTCTACCATGTGTTCTTTGTCCTGTTCCTAGGGGCAAGTGTGGCAAACAGCAGATTTCATCCTTTTATCATCTGGTTCTGGGAGCCTCAGAATCAAACTGATCACCACAGCTGCAATAAATAAAATGTCTATTCAATAAGTTATGATGCCAAATATTATTCAACATTCTTCTGGCCAGGCACAGAGTCTGATAGAAAACAGCACATCTCACTTACTGCCTTTTTCCTTGCAATTAAAATTGCTGAGTAAGCAGTGGATGCCAGATATGGAAAAGCAGAATATGAATAATGCCAATTTGCTTGGTTTTGTTTACACTTACTATTTAAAACAAACATACCTATAGCAATGTGGCTTTCATTAATTGTGAAGCACAGGCGGTGTATTAACAATATCAGTCTTGAAGCCTGTAAGAAATGTACTTTTATTTACCTACCTGTTCTGTCATAGTGCACGATTTCTAATATCTTTTTTATTCATGTCCAGACATTTTTATGCAGCATTTGATTGGATATACATGTCATGGAATATATAGTACATTCTCTGATAGAAACCTAAATAGTTCAGTTCTAGCGTTTGGGAATACACTGTACTTTTCTCTGACTTAATGGTTCAGTGTTTTTGACTATCATGCAAGGAGAAAAACGATGGTGTGAATCATTTGGTTAAAATTGTTTCAGTCCAAAAGTATTTGTTTTAAATGCATTCTTTCTGATTTTTTTTAAAAAAAGTTCTGTTGTGTTTTTTTTTCTCTTTGTTTTCTTTTTCTAGGGTGAGGTTCAGCTATGCTATCTGGAAGCACAAAGAGATGCTGTTGAACAGATGTCCCTAAAGCTGTACAGTGAGCAGTACAACAGTAGTAGCAAGAGAAAGGAAGAGTTTGCTGATATGTCAAAAGTTCACACAGTGGGAAGTAATGGGTAGGGAACTATTCTTTTTGTTGTTTTATTCTCACTGATCTGTATTTTTTTTTTACATCACATACTTTTTCTTGCTTCTAGTTAACCAGGACTTTTCTTCCTAGGCCAAGAGGCACGGGAAAACTCTATATATTTATTTTTTTCATATATAAATGAAAAAAAAAAAAAAGAGTTCTGGGTAATTTATGGAAATCATGATTTGTTCATAGGACTACCTAATATTATCTAATAGCAATCCATTATTTTGATTTTTAAAAATGTAATGTGTCCTTTTGCTTCAGGCTTTTCTCCTCCAATGGCTTCATATCTTTTGATTTCTTAGCATCTTCCAAGGAAACATCTTTATAATGTATTAGTACCTCTGCAAGACAATTCTCTATAATCATTATTCTACTAGTGACTAGGAAATATGAATGTGAAGCTGTTCACTTATAGTCCACCAGTTCAAACATCCCAGTTTTGTACTTCTAGAAAGCTTTAATTTTAACTGTTTTCTCTTGACTTGGTCTTTTCAGTCTGCTTTTTAAAAAATGTAAATACACATGCCCACACCCACACATATATTATATTATATAATTGTAAGTGTATACATAAAAGCACTTTTTATTAATAGTTTGAGCAAAGAATCTTGAACAAATTAATCACTGGACTATCTTGCTGCCCCTCCCTTTTTCACAACCAAGAAAACTTGTGGTTCTGGTTTAAGACTTTTTCTTGAAGGTCTTTTGAAAACCATATCTTCCAATTGCTAGCTCCCCTAAATGAACATAAGAGCATACCTGTGAGTTCATAATAGTGTGGGACAAAAGCAGTTCGAAGGAGCCAACTAGTGCTCATTGTTTGGGTACACCCTCATCCTCACAGAAGTTTTCTTGTAACCAGTAAATACAGTAGAACTTTCGCCTGCAGTTTCCTGTGCAAGGAAAGTCATTGACCAAGGTGTTCATGAGTTCTTTGTCTCCAGGACTTCCTTTTCCAATTGTTCAATGTTGAGGTCTTGGAAATGCAATTTTATTAAATTACCGACTGTAAAGATAAATGAGCCTTGTAAACATCCTCTCTTATTATATGGAAAGATGACTGGTTTAGAAAAGTTGATGTGAGCTAATTATGTAGGATTACTGAGATCTTGATTACATATGCAGAAGTCTGTCAGATTCTTAAACACGCTAGTGCAGCTAGTGCCAACCATAAAAATAATTTGTTCAGAATTGGTGTGTATATGTATATAAATGTGCACTGGGGGCTACATGTTCAAAAACAGCTTCCAATTTTGCAGCCATAGTTGAATGTGAGCAAGACTTAAGGTTGGAATGTTGTGTGGGACGTAAGACAGTCAGACATCAACAGACATTTGATTTTATTGAGGATAGGAGATATAAAGCTTTAAGCCTCATGGAAAAATCCATTTTGTATCTCTACATACCATATATGTAAAGCAAATAGGCTCTTAAATGCACTTGTTTGCACACGAAATTACATGCTTATTACTGGGAATGGTAATCTACTGTGTTCCCTACCTTTTCCGTACTGTGGCCACGTTTCTGGGCCCCTATGGCCATCCCAGCCCTTAGAGGCTCAACAGTGGCTTAAGGGGCCAGAGGACCAGAGGGAGACAAATACAATACCATGTGTTCAGCCATTATAGAAAATAGGGTCAGCTGAATTCAGATGGAAAACTTCCAGTTGAACCAGTCTGAGGTATTGTATTGAACACAATAAAAATGCCTTTCAGCTTTTTGAAAATACAGTTGATACAACATTCCCTTACTGCATGAAAACTGTGGGCAAAAAAAAACTGTGGACAGAAATTCAACAGTAGGATGACCTCGTTAGAGACTGAGATCTCTACAGGGAAGGGGCCATTTGCATAACTGGGAAAATTGTGGTATCTATCTATTAGCTGTTGTGGAAGCTTGACCCAGGAGAAAGAGGAGTGTCTACAGGGAGAACTAGAATTATTGTAGGTGGAGAATTACTTATATAGTGGGGGGAAAGATTTGGAAGGTGGCTTTTTGTAGGAAATAGCTAAACTGAGATAGGTATAAGGTAGTATCTGTAGAATAGGGTGATGCTACTGGGTGTGTAAAGAACAGGAGATTTCCAGCAGAACAGCAATCATGTTACAACAGCGATAGAAAAGGTTTACATGTATCTGCATGGAAATGGCTAGAGTGATAATGAAAGAGAAGAGAATGAATATCCACTGCAGGAGAACACCAGCTAGCCAGGCAGCAAGAGGTAACCAAGAGTAGTTGAGAGCAGCTGCAAAACGTTATAGCAAATCTGGCTGGAAATATTGCATCCCCTCAAAACTGGGGAGGAGTTTATACAGGTGCTATTGGGAGATACGGATACGACATTTACAGCACCATTGCACAAACATGAAGGACAGATCTTGGGATCCTGTTGTCACCTAGTATTGGGCCTTCATGGATGAGGCTTTGAGATAAATGCATTAGAGGGGGCTTCAAGTATGCACAGAATATAGGGCAATTTTAAAGCTGTTAATGTCAAAACTCTCATTGCTCCTATATCCTCCTAATAAAAACATGTGAAAGGAGTTTCAAAAAATGATGATCCAGAAACTTGGAAGAACTTTTTGTCTGTCTGAATTTTTTTGGTAGGCATACCAGTGTGTTTAGAGTACTTCTAAATACCATGTGAGTTATGCCATCAAAGAAATAATACAAACTGGAAGTGTGTGTTAAACATGGGGAAAAAGGCTGATGGAAATAGCTTCACATCCCTTTTTATTTATTAATGCCACAGACGAACTGGTTTTCTCATGAGAAATGTGCTCATGAATTTTCATTCAAAATAATAAATTGATGTCCACATTTTAAGAAATATGTTTAGGGTTCAAGGGATTAGACATGCAACTCTGCATGTCTGATTCCCTGTTTACCAAGACAAAATATACTTCTTAATGTCATTTTAGTTATTATGTAGCTAATGATTTTAGCTTATTAACCAACAAACTCGTATTAAAGAAGCTATAGTTACCTGTCCTTTAACTAATATTATAGCATTCTTGTTGGCAATGTTTGGGTACTTTTAATAGAGGAATATTTTTTTGCAATAAACAGATGACCTAATTTATTCTTTTTTTAGCAATTGGTGGATTTGGATAATCAACCAAAATTAGACCTTTTCTGTAGTTCTTGCATCTGTAACACACATCAGTATTTCAGAAGTTATGCTTTCCCTGATTCTGCCTGTGGCAATATGAAAAAAAGATCTGCTAAGCCCAGAAAAAAATAGATTCTGAATAAAAAAGAAATATTCAATATACCACAGAAATACTGACAGGTACATTTTAATCTTAACCTGTCACTGATCCTACAATTTTCTGAATATCTTTTTAGTGGCTTAGTAACTTACATCCTCTTCCAAATAGTAATTTAATTGTAATCAGTAGATCCATCCATTTAAATGTGAAGCATTAATTTTACAAACAAAGCCTTTTTTTTAATATCAGAGTTATTTTATAACTATTAAAAATATTGCAATCAAATTTTAAAAAAATATTGATGATGCTTTGTAGGCTGACTTCACTATCTTCAGGCTCAGGCAAATAATTGCCATAGACAGTTTGCTTAAAAATGCTCTCAGATGACTTTAGTTTACAGCAGAAAACAAAAAAAAAAAAAGAGAATAGGCACAGTGTGTAAACTATGGGGGAAAAAATTCCCCATTACATCTTGCCTCCCTTCCTGGGCTTTTCCCAGTGAATCCTGTTCCTCTCACTCTTCGTTTTCAACTTTAGCTAGAAATCAGCTAGCTAATGTTCAGCTGTTTCCTAGTGCTTAACTGGGTTTTATAAAGGTCAAGGAAAAGTCCTTTTGTGTGTCCTTAAAGAATCGATTCATTCTATCATACCAATAAATGAAGCAATTTGGACTGTAACTAAGATGTGGTTCTATAAATGCAAAGCAGGTGTTTGGATCCAGCGCATCTTCTGCCTATTATAGTAAAATTCCTGTCCCCTTCCTGGTGCAGTTTCCAAAGGCATCCTATCCCACTCTGGCAGCAGCAGGTCATGAATGTTGGATGTAGGCTTTGCTTCCTGTCATCTTCATATCTTAATTTAGATTTTTCACTAGTACCAACCATCCAATTCCAACTGAATCTGTACTGATTTATGAGATGAAATCTAGCCTCTTATATCATAAAATATATGTTTTAATAACTGCCTGTCAGTTTTATGACTTTGGATAATATTTGGATAAGACAGAAGGGAAAAAAAGGAGCAGTTGATACTGAAGATACAGAACAGTTGTACTGCTTTCTGAGGAAGGGATAAAGATTCAGTATCAATGCAAATATACCATTCAAAATGAAGTTTAGTTTTATTTTAGTTTCAAAATGGCATCTGAGTCAAATACCTCCTGAAACAGGAGAAAAGCCATGAACTCCAAATGAAACTATTATATTTCAACAATAGAAACTTGCCCTTTTATGCTTGCTCTTCTTTATAATAGCATCATTGCTTAACTTCTCAGGGAAGCAGGCAATTTTAAGTAAGTGCACCTCATAAATCACTGAGTAAAAGTATACTAAGTACAGTGGATTAAACTAGAGAGTTCCTTCAGAAGCAGGAATCAACACTTGTGCATTATACAAGACTTCCTTTGTTGTCAACTCATTGAAAATAATACCACAGAAGGCAAATGCTTTCTTCCCTCTTTCCTGCCTTCTTGCAGAAAGACAGTTCTACTTGTCACAACTTTATCTGTCAGCTTTCGAAATTACCATGATATGGTACTCTAGTTAATAACAACTGAAATTGTGATAGTATTAATAACATTAAAAACATGTTTAGTTTATTGTCTCTCTGTTGAAATACTGCTGATTTTTTTAATGGGGTTGCTAAAAAAGTTAATAATTGGAGAAATTAGCTTTAGTGGAACATGCACTATTGTTTGATCAATATGGGGTTTTTTTGATACTACTAACAAGGCTTTTGTTATCTCCAATTTTGCAAGTCTGAAGATCCCTTTTCAAGGAGTATCTTTTTGACAAATGTGCAGTTTTTCATCATGTACCTTCTGTCTTGTATCACAGTGTTTTAGAAGAGTCTATGCTTTACTTATTCACTAGGCTTTCAATAGAGAATCACATTAATCCTTTTAAGCTCCTTATTCTAATGATTTATTTTGTTGAAAACCGTAGTGATCCTCCTTTGAATTTTAATGATTGCTGGCTATTCAAGGATTCATTGTTTTGACTTCCTGTCCTTACCTTTGTTTCTTACATGTCTGTAGGGAACACCTGTCTAATACTGTATCTGGCCTTAGTTCTCACTGGCTTACCATATCCACTCAAGCCTATCTTAAGGCGTTAAGTTGAAATGCTAGCTACTCATCCATGAAAATAAATGTAGGATATTTACAGAGATAGGCAGATAGACAGCAGAGGGATGGCTGAACGGATTGAGTCATTTTTTGATGAAAGTGATATTTTTATATGAATTATATCAATATGATTGTTGCAAAGTTTGCTCAATATAAAGTCAGCACTTTAAAAACCATTAAACACCACCATCTATGGGGGATTTCTATTTCAAAATTTTTGAAGCAAATGCAGTATGCCAGCAGTTGTCAGGATTTGGCATCAGCCGCTGAATTTAGGTCATGGCACTGGTTAAATTGGATTTCAGTTTTCACTTTCATCCACTCTGTATAAATACAGAATGTCTCTTTAGAAATATAACTAGGAACATCATGAGTTTTCAAGAATATATTATTCTAATACAAGATTTTAACAACTACACAGTATTTATGCATAATACATTTTGTTCCTTATCTACAGCCTTTTGGACTTTGATTCAGAATACCAGGAGCTCTGGGATTGGCTGATTGACATGGAATCCATTGTGATGGACAGCCATGACCTGATGATGTCAGAGGAGCAGCAGCAGCATCTTTACAAGGTTAGCGCTACCGTTACTGCCTTTACCTAGCTATAGAAGATCTGATTAGCTTGACAAGTCTTTCTCTCACAGGATATCGCTGCGTTCATTGTATGTATCATGGTGTCTATTAGAATTCCCTTCCCTGTCCCCAACCTCATTTCCATCCCCTGTGCGCTGACAGGCTGCATCGACATCATAATTGCAAGAAAGTTCCCTTTATCACATTCTATTTGGTGTAATTCTATAGAAGGACAAAGATTTGTCTTCAAGATGAATAGAAATAAATGAAACTGCATTAATAAATAGACTGAAACAAAATGAAGGAAAAAAATGAAATGGTAGCATTTAACAAAATGTGTTTTGATTGGAGCATTCAGCTGGAGTTTTATCCACCTTTCAGACCTCATCTGGGAAGAAAGAAATTTGCCTTGATTTTCGTTTGCTGCTGCCAGGATACAAGACTCTTACAATTTAATTTTTATTAGTTATACATAAAGCAGACGTTGTCATATTCAGTCATCACACTTGCTTGTGATTTCAGCAAAATGATTTTGAACTTGCATATTGATTATAGGGTCTCCATCTTACATATATACCCATATATATATATATATATATGTATATATACACACACACATGGTTTCTCTTATTTGTCATAGCAGCCTTAGCCCAGAAGCTTCATCACTTCTTTTAGATAGACAGTACTTTTAAGAAGTTCCCCAAAACGTGTGATTTGATCCTAAAATTGATTCAGGCTTCACTGTGTGTCTGAGCAGCTGTAGTCTACGGGTCTGAGGGGTGTTGGGGGAAAGAAAGGAGGGGCTTTCGACAGAAATATCAGGCTGCAGTAAATCTTCCTCATTTAGGCAATTTTTATTGGAGTAATTCTGACAGTTGTCATCCTTGAATTGCTTTGAGCATATGGCATATTTCAAAGAGCAGATTGTGAATCATAAAAAATAAAATTAATAACTAACCACAGAATCAGCAACAGTATAATGACAAGAAACAACTACCCTCTAGCTTTTTTTTATTTCTTATCGAATAAATGGTACATTCAAGGTCAAATAGAAGTTGTTTTCTTTCTTCTGTGATTGCATGATTTGATTTGATAATTTCTCAAATATAATCTTTTTTCTTGCTTTGGCATCCTAATTTCTTGATGGTCTTCATGCATTTTATTCTTTCTAATTTTTGTCCTTTTATTTAAAATATCCAGTGAGAAAGGGTTGTCACATGAATTGAAATATGTTTATAAATGGAAATATGGTTCAGATCCAAACTATTTTAGGCTGCAAGTGAATTTAGTTCAGTGGCCTCCATTTCTTGCTTTGACAATCATTTCTTATTTTTGCTAATGACTTTTTCCTAACTTTCTAAATACTTAATCAGACTTAATCACACATTAACAGTCCTGGCCGTGGCTAGGCTCAGAAATAAACAATGTCAGAAATGGGTAAAAAGTTTCTTGCGAATCTAAAAAAGGTGTTTTGGTAGTGCCTGTCCATATAAAACCAGCTTGTACTATGCCTAAACTAACCGCTAGTTTTAGTCCTATACTAAAAATATCAATAAACATAATAAACATAAATTTTAAGGAAACAATCCATCCATCAATATGAAAAGGAGCAAAGCTTAAGCAGCCAGCCCAAGTACTGTAGGTGCTATTTAGGATACTTCCGTTTCCCATATCCAAATTTAAACATTAAAAATAATTATAGATGGTAAGGCTGGGATAATAATGCATGGTGAGAAGAATAAAAGAGGGCAGTAATTTAAGAATTAGTTTGCAGTACTGTATGGTGGCAAAATGAGGAATATTGTATATTCAAAATGGGAAGTAATAGTTTCTTATTATGAAATTCTGTATTATGATAGCCATGACATTTCTGAAAGCAGAGAGTTTGTGCCAGAGAGTGTAGCTGGGTCTGTGCAGCACAGACAAACCAGCACTGCTTCCAAAGCACAGGCAGCTCATTTGTCCTGCAGTTTCCACAGGGAGGTCATTTGCTAATTAATAGAGCTCCCATCTCAAAAGTACCTATCTGGTCACTGCAAAACCACTTGAAGGAGGCTAGAAACAGACTGCCTGCCCTCCCGCAGTGAACATTCTCTGCATATAGCTTTCTAGTGAAAGCAGCAAGCAAATTGTTAAGGACTGAAGGAAAGGCTTAACTAGAAATGTGGAGCTTGGTTAAGAGATCACTAAGGAGCAGGAGGTGTATTTGCAGGTAGTGTAAAAAGCTTGAGTGCACAGCATTAAGATCTATTAGCCTTTCAAAAAAAACCACAACCCACCACCTCCCAAAGAAGTGTTGAAAGCCCCATAATTTCAGACATTTAAAAGTAGACAAAAGAAAACATTAGCAAATGTAATTGAGGGAACAATTCTGCAGTAGAAGGAAAGATCAGATAAATCACTAGGTCTTTAACTAGGTCTTTATCATCCTTAATTTCAGAGATTCGCGTAACAATGAATCACACCCTCAAAAACGGTATTAATAGTTTTATAAAACTAGCCTAGTAAACCTCTCTTCTAATCAATAGTGACATCCTTTTTATTTGGAGGCTCATACAGAGTTGTGGATGGTCTAGTGCTCACAGCTAAAGGGCAGGAGCACTGCTTCATAGAGAACACAGCCATTCTGGTCTGTAGGGAGAGAAATCTGTAAAGAGACATTCAGGCAGCTATTATTACCAGAATTCCTCAATGACGTGGGGTGTTATGAAAACACAGGTCTTGCTTTAGTTATTCTTTATCAGTTACAGCTTCAAATGTGAACCTGCTAATTGCACTCTCTGCATTTTGGTGGATTCTCCTAAACCCTCAGATCCCTCTTCTCAGTTATTGAGCTCACAAGTAATTGCACCTCTGAGCCAACTCAGCAAGCCGCCTCTGCCGGGGAACCCGCTGTGGTATCACTATTACCAACAGTAATCATTGCCCCTGAGGAGTCTATGAATGGGAAGGAGCAATGATAAAACAGGTAAACTGGAAGGGAAAAGCATACATTAAAGCAGCATAACGTAATATATAAATGCTAAAATTGCATATGGGAAAATAAAGTGTATTTTCATGGTTAGACTGTTTTCCCAGTACTCTGTTTTCAGATTTAATACAAATTTAAGTCAACTCTCAGCTTAATTTTGTTTTGTAATATTCCAGGAGCTTCACAGTTTTTATTAGGATCCTTATTATCTCTCTTCAACTAAGTTTTATTTTGCCCTTAATATAATAGGAGCAGTACAGCCATATTTTTTTTTAACTCTGAATATGTATGTATGACTTCCTCTAGATTTCTGAGATTTTAGTGCAAAGATTTACAAAAAGAGAAAACTATTCTTCCTCACTATGCTCCCTCATAGCCCTAGATGATTTCAGCTTTACAGTCTTAAACTAGCTAACGATTTTGAAAATCAACTAGTGTTTGATAAAAGGGCAGTCACAGAATGAATGACGACAGTTTATTTGTCCTCTAATGCTTTATCTATTAACTAAGAAAAAATTAGAAGGAACATTTCCATGTTTTTGGACTCTCGCCTCTTTGTACTGCTGTAATAGCTCAGTTTAATGCCAAATGTATCATGTTTATTTCATTTTAATCTACTGCATGTGAGCCTGATCTCTTAAGCTCTAAGTACACAGAACTTGCATTGACTTCAGCTGTATTCATATGCCATTACTGGAGGATCAAACCCAAAGAATTTAAACTCTGCTAATTAGCCCTTTAGTGGGAACTTGAGTAATTCTGTACCTTGAATGTTCAAAAATGAAGCAAATCAGTATTTACTGGAGCTGTGGGGATTAGAAATGAGTATACTAGGCAGAAAAGTTAATGATAATTCTTTCAATTTCCCTCAGAAGATTAATTGCAAAACTTAATTGTCTTAGATTAAAACCCCATTTCAATAAGTACAGTAAGATTGTTGAAATTGTTGGTATGTTCAGAATAAAATTAACTAAACATTTTTAACTATCAAATAAAAGAAATGATATTTTTCTGTCTGATTACATGTATGGTGTTTTTAATATAAATTGCATAAGCCGTAAATCTTTTACTAGTAAGTCCAGCAACGAAGGTCATGATAGATGGAAAAAAACCTTATGTAGTAGCACAAAGATTTTGAAAACATTTAGTTGACACGGCTTTTGAACAAGTTAACTGCTAAACTATTTCACCGAAGGGAAGAGGTTCACTGTATTAAATAACATGAAAATACTCGTCAGAAGCTAAGGATACCTTTCAAAAAAATGTTGAGGGGAAAAAAAAAAAGTCTCCCGGCAGTGTTTGTTTCCCTGCTGGAAGCTCTCCCTGCTCGGAAGGTGCAGTCCCCGTTCTCCTCTGGGTGCGCTGCTGCTCCGTGGTGCCTCTCTCCACGGCTCACTCTGCTGTGGCCCTGAGTGGATCAAACAAACCGTGGTGAAAGTTTCCCTCATTTGCATCACTTCTAGACAGCCCTGTCGTACTCTTTGCTGACAGGAAATCACTGTCTTTGTCACCTTTTTTCAGTGATCTCCTTTTGGCAGAGATCGGCCATGTGACCGGGATTAATCACAACAACAGTTCTGGCTCAGAACTCAATGACATGTTTTCCTCAGCACTTCAATAATGGTGTAGAGGAGTCAGTAGGAAATGACTACATTAATTTCAGAGTGAAAAGATAATTAACACTTAAGGACTAGTGCTATAACCTATGGAGCTATTATTCAAATTAAAACTAATTTATTGGAAACTTGTGAAAAAAAAAAGCCCAAACCCTGTCATTTAATGCAACTGTTAAAATAATCTTACAAGAGTCCCCAAGTTTAAAAAGAAGCACAAACTGTATTTAACGCGGTAATATAAATACATAAAAACTTAAACATTTGAAACTGGAGGCTGAAGTATGTAAAGTGCTTACTTAGATGATATGAATAGGATCCTGGCAAACAAAAGCAGCAGTGTGCTCCTAGAATGCTGTGCTTCAAGGAGTTTCCTTGGCAACAGAAATGCAGTTCCAAAAGTAGACAGAACTTTCCTTAGAAAACATACTATTAATAACAACCTTCCGGAACAACTTGGAACAATTTGACTACTTGGCAATAATAATGCCAAGTGTTCTGCAAATTAATCTAACACATAACAGTTATATGTTTCTCTTGCCCATAATTCTCCTGAACTGGAGCACTGAGTTCTCTGCTGTTAGAGGATACAAATGTGCAAAGAGGTTCCAAATGCTGCACAGAGAGGGCTCAAATAGCAGCAGCCTATAAGGATCAATTAATGTACTTCGTATCATTTTAACTTGTAAACCAGATTAGTTTAATTGGATTACTTTGTTCCGTTTAAAACGAGTCCTGCATACCTACTGAAGCCACATTGTAGTTGTCTTTATTTCAAGCAGATTTTCCGTATAAAGAAAACTTATTAAAAGATTAACAGCCTGTAGAGTGATATATTTGGACAATATGCTTAGGGGATTGGTTATAAACTAGGAAATGTGAAGATTTTTGCTCCTACACTGCCTACTCCACACGATCCAGGATGCCTTCTGTCTGTCTGGTAATCTGTCAGTGCCTGCACAGAGCTGCTAAAACAGTCAGTGGGAGAAGATGATGATCATCACTTCAGAGGAAGCTCTCAGCACACTACAGGATTGAGCCCCTTGTAGGTAGTAACTACAAATCTGCTATGCATGCAGTATTTTTAGATATATCATCATTTCTGTATGAGCCAAGAGAATAAACTAATTTCATATTTGCCTTGACAATAGAAATCATTAGAATTCCACTAAAGGCCATAAGTTTACCAGACTGTGCTACTACCTTGACTTTTCCTGAATTCTTACATCTAAAGGTTAAAAGTAATCAATATCTCATTGTGCAGCCTGATAATAAGTAATAACCGTGATGTTAAAATCTAAATGACTGCAGATAGCACTTAGGTGTGTTGACCCATTTGGGAGGGCTTTTTAATTGCAATCAGAATAGTCATTATAGTTTGCTAATAAACTTTTAGGCTACCTTGCAAAAATCACCACCTTTTTGAAATATGACTTTAATGCTATTAGCAAATTATGTCCCAAAGTGAAAGCTTTTATTTTATCTGACAAAGCATATGTAACACTTTTTTTTTAAAAAAAAAAGAGGAAGATTATTCTGCTGAATAATATCAATGGAGATATTCATTAGCAATAGGTACAGCACTTACTTATGCCTACATACATGGATTGACACACGCCTCAATGGAAGTTATTCTTTGTCTTTGACATTGTAGTGTGCTTTTAACTCTCAGGCATAGTAACATGACTGAGCTGTTTTGCAGAAAACTCTTGACTTCAGTTACTGTTCTTCACGAAGTTCAGTAATTTCCATGTGCTAGGCAGGTTTATTTTTTTTTCCTCAGCAGATTAAGAACCTCTATGACTTTCCACACTCGGTAGGAAAATCAACTGTTTTATATGAGAGGTCTCAAAAATGCCTGATACCCCAAGCATCAGTGAAAACCTGACTGCTATTAGAACATCACCTAAATGAATTCAGGACCTGACACAGCAAAGTTTCCTAGTCTCTTACTGCAGGGCGTGCTGAAATTGGTTAACTTTTTCTACATCATTATTTTCACTTCAGTTGCACTGGAGAACAGAGTGAAAACTCCTTTGTGACACATACTATAACAACCAGCTCGTTTTTCAGTGGTCCATATGTTTAACTTTGTAATATGATTAAATTGCTTGCTTCTTCTGGCAAATTTTATATTTTAAAAAGCAGAAAATAAAATTATTGTTGGCAAAAACTCTTAAAGCCGATAAATGTTAAGTTTTAATGTCTTATGTAATTACAACAGGAAAACATTGATTACTATGTCTACAGGATTACAAAGTAAGTCTAGAGAATGGATAAAGAAAGAATACGAAAAATATTTTTATATTTTCTTGGTTGCTTCCATAATATATTTCAAATGTAAACATGCATTTTTTAAAGGCAGTGTTGTAATTTCTATGGAGCAGACTCCCTGTATTTCCGCAAGTGGCTTCATGCATTTCACAAGAGTAAGTGGGTTTCTCCCATTTCTTCCCAGCGTGATATTGAAGATGAACTTCACATTGCAGAAAAGCAGTATTTACTGAGCTTGTAGCAAAAGCCAGCACAGCTTTTGGGAGATTAAAGCAGTGTGTCTAGAATGAAAGAGGCATTCGACTTCAAACAAAAGTAAATGTGTACCACATAGCTGTCATCACCATTCCTTACTACAGCTGCAAAACGTGGACAATTTACAGACATCACGTCAAGCATCTTAGTCAACTCCACATGGTCTGTCTTTGTGCCCTTGCTGGTATAAAATGGTAGGATAAGGTCCCAAGCAGCAAGACCTTAAAGCATTGTCAAATACTCTGCACTGAAGCAATGGTCTGGCACACTCAGCTGTGGCAGTTTGAGTGCATATGTCTTGCAGTAAATTACCCACAGCCATTCCCTGTTCATCAAGCATTCTTAGTTTTTAAAAAATGGAAATGGCACCTTAATTCACCCCAAAGGTTGATGAAAATTACAACCTTCATTGCTTTCTATATGCTAGGACTGCCTAGTGTCCAAACAAGGTAGAAAGGGCTCAACATTAGTCTCAGGTACACTAAATTACTCTCATTCTCTAAAGAACAAGTAAGAATAGCTGAAGTATAGCAGCACTCTGGCCTAATCTTTGGACCAAGAGTCCCTAAGAAAAGGCGTTATACTTGTGCTGTTATATGTGCACTCAAACACCAGGGACAACAATACCGGTGCTAGCAATGTACTTTGATGCCCTGAACAGAGTAAAGAGGCCATATGAGGCTCCAAAACATGGGCATGTTCTGATTTACATTGTTCTTAGCACAGCCTTTCAAAACTTTACCCATTCATCTAAAGGTGTTTAGGTTATCTGTATTTTCTTGTTTCCTGACACACTGCATCACATGCAGACCACATGTAAGAAGTGCAGAGCCCTAGGAGCTGCCCACTCTGAGGCTAGTATTCACAGAATCACAGAATCAACCAGGTTGGAAGAGACCTCAGGGATCATCGAGTCCAACCGTTGCCCTGACACCACCCTGTCAACTAGACCATGGCACTAAGTGCCATGTCCAGTCTTTTCTTAAACACATCCAGAGATGGTGACTCCACCACCTCCCTGGGCAGCCCGTTCCAATGTCTAACGACCCTTTCTGAGAAGAAATGCTTCCTAATGTCCAACCTGAACCTCCCCTGGCAAGGCTTGAGGCTTGTCCTATCGCTAGTTGCCTGGGAGAAGAGGCCGACTCCCACTTCACTACAACCTCCCTTCAGGTAGTTGTAGACTGCAATAAGGTCACCTCGGATCCTCCTCTTCTCCAGGCTAAACAACCCCAGCTCCCTCAGCCGTTCCTCATAGGTCAGACCCTCCAGACCCTTCACCAGCTTGGTCGCCCTCCTCTGGACTCGCTCCAACACCTCAACATCTTTCTTGAAGTGCGGGGCCCAGAACTGGACACAGTACTCAAGGTGCGGCCTCACCAGTGCCGAGTACAGAGGGACGATCACTTCCCTAGACCGGCTGGCTACACTGTTCCTAATAGAGGCCAGGATGCCATTGGTCTTCTTGGCCACCTGGGCACACTGCTGGCTCATGTTTAGCCAGCTGTCAATCAGTACCCCCAGGTCTCTTTCCGCCGGGCCGCTTTCTAACCACTCTTCCCCCAGCCTGTAGAGCTGCATGGGGTTGTTGTGGCTGAAGTATAAGACCCAGCACTTGTTCTTGTTGAACCTCATGCCGTTGGTCTTGGCCCATCTATCTAACCTGTCCAGATCCCTCTGTAGGGCCTTCCTACCCTCCAGCAGATGGACACTCCCACCCAGCTTGGTGTCGTCTGCAAATTTACTGAGGGTGCACTCAATCCCTACATCTAGATCATCTATAAAGATATTGAACAGCACCGGCCCCAGAACTGAGCCCTGGGGAACACTGCTAGTGACCGGCCAGCAGTTGGACTTTGCCCCATTCACCACCACTCTCTGGGCTCAGCCATCCAGCCAGTTTTTAACCCATCGAAGAGTCCACCCATCCAAGCCCCGGGCAGCCAGTTTGTCTAGGAGGATGCTGTGGGAGACAGTGTCGAATGCCTTACTGAAGTCTAGATAGACTACATCCACAGCCCTCCCCTCATCTACTAAGAGGGTCACCTTGTCATAGAAAGTATATATTTAATATATTACAGCAGATTTTATGAAAGGTCATATGCATCAGCTGACTAAAACCATCTCATGAAGTGATTTGTGAATTTGCACTCACAATTCACTCATAAAGTCCCATATACAATGATGCCAAATAAGGGAGATCAGCCCTCTGTAAAAATAAAAAAAAATCAAAGCAGCTAGGACTGTTTTCTCTTTATCACACTGCATCTCAGAACCTTTAGTCTAATATTTCACAGCCTTTGTTCTGGGTTGTGAAACCATGTGCTACCTTTAAGATCTTATACAATGATGATATAACATAAGAATGGCTCCATCATGTCAGAGAACAGTATGTCCTATGCAGTTCTCCAGATATTTTTCTTCTAAGAGGTTGTCCAGTAATCCTGAGTCCACATAACCTTAGGGAAGCCACAGCATCCTGCCTCAAGGAGTCCCACAGATTTAGCCCCACACTATGACGAACCACCTTCTGTGCAGTGTGCCTGTGCTTGTGTCTGCTCTAAAGCTGCCTGCCACTGGTCTCACCAAATGATGTATTGAAGTAAGATAAAATTAGGACTGCTAACACAATGACAACATAATATTTGAAATTGTGTTTGGACATGTTCTTGGTTTTTTAGCAGCTTGGTGGATTAGGCTGTTTTAGAAGGATGCAGACAAAAAAATCATTAGCAAAAAATATTCGGGGCAATAGTATTACCCTATTCCTCAAGTTAGTTGCCAATTTTTAATTCACTTTCCTATTTTTTCACCTCGTACTCCAGGAGAAACTGTAATTCTTTCTAAACTCGTAGGAATTATGTGCTTTATCCGTGACATTTTGCTTCATAAACATAATACAGGAAATACTATTTTCTTTCCCAATTACTCCTCATCAGTATACCTCATAAATAATCGATACTGTAATGTTTCTTTTTAAAAAATAAACAAAAAACAAATGACCACAGAAAACCTTTTTAGCAGGTTTTCTATATGAAACCCAAATTCACAAAACATCAATGAACTTGCAGTGGCAATACATTCAATGCATACATATCTAAATTATAAAAAATTAGTTGCAGTGAAGTATACCAGTTTATAATCTCCTGAATTTTTACTTGTATATATATTTTATCTGTATTTTTATTTTTATAAATATATGCTATGTATTATGTTTTGAAAATATGTGAAATATCAATATAAAATATTAATATAAAATATCAATATAAAATATTTGTATATATTTGTAACCTTTTTATGTACTTAAGGTTACTTGATGTTTTTACATTGTATGTATGCATTTTTAATATATTGCACTAAAAATAGCTACAGCATTTTGTGCTAATTTCTCCTTCTAACAAGGTAATATAAGCAATCACTATAATTTCATTCATAGTTGTTGCAGTTGCGGTTGCATTAGGTCCAGTGGGGTCCTCGGGTAAGCTCCAGCCAACTCCTGTGGCCAGTGAGAAACGCCTGTGGTTCCTCTTAACTTCTTGTGGGTGCTGATATTTTAGCATTGCAGAAAACATGGTTGCTATAGAATTCCAGTGATCATGAACTGCAAATGTTAAAGTTGGGTCTGTGGAGAGACGCTGTTGGGGAAAGACAGCAGTTGTACCCTTCACATCCTGTTGTTGCAGAATGACAGGTGCTGTTACAGATGTGCAGGGCATACTCCAAATGTGTCACTGAGCAGACCAGCAACACCCTGTCACCCTACAGGGAAGGATGTGGAGAGGTTGTGGTTTCCCTGGTAACACATTGGGAGATGGGGTCATCTGTGAAGACTGATTTAGACTACTAAGGGAGCTAAGTAGACCAGCCTCTGTCATGAGGAGGTTCCTCTAATGGGTGATTCAGAGCAGAAGCTTAAGTTAAGCACTCTGAAATAGTTTCAGAAGAAACCTTGTCTCTCTTCTCTCTCCACTGATTGTATAAAGAGGTTATGAAGATCAGCCTCACTTGTCTTTATCTCTCACTGAAGCTCAGTTATCATGAAAAGAGGGGTTTTTAGTACCATTGTGTCGTGTCTGTGCAATATTCCAGTTTGAAACCCTGCTGTGATACATCCAGATTTTGACAGACTTACACTAGAGTTTGATCATCTCTGCTTTACCCATTGATTTTTCTTAGAAACGGGAGATGATAGATACAGAAATGCCGTTAGAGTTTTTCAGGTGGTAACTTTCTGAAGAGGAACATTAGACTTTTTGAACGATGTATTGAGACTGACATACATGTTTTTTGCTGGCCTTCATCAAGGAGGACTATGTGTCTGCTATGCAGGTGGAAGAACAATAATTCCCAAGATCTCTTACTTTGTTATCATGTGTGGAGGGATCAAATAAACACCATCAGAGGTGAGAAGTAGTTAGTGATGTAATCCCACTTTGTTGTCTCCAAAAGTTCATCTATTGTTTTGGTTTTTCAGCAAGCGTATGTAATTTATAGTCAGGGTTCATTTTTCTCCAGCAAGTCAATAGTCAAGTGCCTCATAGTGTGAGTGTGGAAGATTTTTGCCTTTTTTTCCCAGGTGTCAGGAAAAAAAAAATAGATAGAAAAGCTTTCTTTCTGAAAATGTTTAGTTTCCTTATTTCTTCAGCTTGGGTCAAAGAAAATTCTACTCTTAGAACTTCTACCTGATTTAATCTTCAGTTATGGTTTTTAGTTTATGGTCTCTTTTTTGTTAGCTATCTACTAGAATACGTAAGGTGTTTATGCCAGAGCCTGAAACATGCAATAGTTTAAATAAATAAGTAAATAAATAAAAGGAGAGAGAATAAAGCAGGTGATGAATATCACCCTTCTTTTCCACCTTTGCCTCTCTGCTGAGCTAGGGACCTTTCTGTCCATTCCTCTTTCTAACAGTAATGGTTAAATGCTACGGCCATCATGCTGTATGAGCCTTATAGTCTCTTTGTGCAGTAAGTTTCCTTGCTAAGTAGAGAGTAAAATTCACAAGATGCCTACTAAAAATTAGAATGGGTATGAAGATACATATTCGATTCAGTTTTAATAAACATATGGGATGATTTTTTTGTAAATATGGCCAAACAACAGTTCCTCATCAACTCCAGAATACGTACAGTAGATCAGTAGCTAACTGACGGTGCCCAGAGGATTAGACACAAGGGAGCAGGTTTCAAAGCAGATGAAGACTATTGGTCTGGACTCCCTGGGCCCGCCAAAGTTCAAGACTCAATCAAGGGAGTGAATAAAGAGCCAGTTTAAGACTAGAAATATTAAATTATTCCATCTTATTTCCCCAAATGTAGCATATGAGATCTGAGACAACAGTCACATTAGAGAGGAGGGAAATATCTGTGATTATCCTGCTAAAAAACACCTAAAAATCATAGGACATAGATAGCAGTAACTCTGAGCACCAGGAAAACTGGAACTCCAGTCTAAAAAGGCTTTGCTTTGAGGCAATAGAAACAATGTTTTAGTCTCTAAAAAGAATTGATCAGAATGGTACAAATAATTCTAAGTAAATTTAAAGCTATAAAAAGGTTTTCTTAACCAATACCAGAAACAGAAAAGGGGATAGGGTACAGTGCCAGGAACTGGAGTGCCCATGTGTAACTGCAGACATAAAACATTTCTTAATTGTGTCTCTTCCTCAGGATCACTTGTGAAATACACAGTTCCCATTCACAGGGAAGACTTTAGAGTAAAGCCAGTCTAATATATGCTTCTAAATAGTGACCGAACTATCCAGGGAAGTGCCAAAACAGAAACAGCAGAACACACACATAGACGTAAGTCAAAAGAACCCATGAAGCAGGGCAGATGCAGACTGGCTGAAAATGTAGGCATTTTAGTGCAACGTATGTAGTTTAACAGGCAACATGAAAAGTAGAAGGAAAAATGTTCTTGAGAAAAAGAGCCAGCCAGACAGATTGAATATTGCAGTTACCTTTGAAATTAAAATATAATGTCTGAAACCATTGAGAATTTAAGATTTTAATGAATAAGGAGATACAGGTAATGTGACTTAAGCAGATCTAAAGATTCTCAGTGTTCTGGCAATGCAGAAGGCTGCCAGGCATTCAATTGCTATATTTGCAACTATGTTATTAGATCAATGACTAATTTGATACCAGCTGGATTGTGGAGCCAGCTGCAGTGCAACACTGATAAGGAGCAAAATTAGACTGGAGAGATGCAACCAAGCACTGCAGGTGTGCAATGAAATCATTATGAGACCAGTGGATAAATGCAGTGAGTCAACAAGGAACCCCTGAAATAAGAGATGTCATCAGTTAAAGTTTATTATAGTTGTTTTACTAGAAATCTACGCACCCATGGCCATAGGTCTGTACAAGCTCTGGTTTCAATTGGAAGGCAATATTTAAAACAGTACCTGTAAGAAACAGGAAAGTCGCTGTGATTCTAACTGAATACAGCATATTTGAAGATGATCACTTATAAGTTAAATTGAAGTTAGCACAAAACCCCACAAATCACCCTACAGTCCACCAAAACAGAATTCTGTTAGTCTAGTAAAACTGAAAAAGGCAACATGGCAAAGCAGAGACAATGCACCCACAGAAAGTAATGCAGAGTGGATAAACGATCTGCTAATGGTCAGAAAATCTTGGAGTAAACTGACTCCAAAATCATTGAACAAAATGCTGAAAGCCTGGGACGTTACAAATTTTTTTCAGGGCAACAGTGTTCACTGTGATGTCAAAAACACATTTTGGCATATTGATCGGAATGAACAACATAGCCACTGCTTTGCTGCATATTTTGTCAGGTATCTGCAGGCTTTTATGCTCATCAGCCTGGGCTTCTAGAGGTATTCCTGTGTGATATGGACTAGGAACCCTTCCTCTAGTGAGTAGCTGATGGCAATCTAAACATAGGAAACAGAAATGTCAAAGAAGAGGCAATCTATAAGCAACTCCTAAACAGAAACCTGGACAGGAGTATTAATCTAAATGCAGAAAACTTGAAAGAAGCTGAGTTACCTGTGGGTGGCATCTGTTGATTTTTGAAGGCTTTGCTGCTGGGATGAGAAACCAGGAGCCCCTCAGGAAACAGGCAGAGCACTTGACAGAAGGACAGTCCAGTCTTTCACAGAGGCGAACAACAGTTTTTACAATTTTTTTTGCACACTTGGCAAAAGCCTATGGATTTTTGCCATGGTCAATAGAGAGTGAGTAAAAAAAAAAAAGTTAAAGGACCAAGGGCAAATAAAAAAGGGGAGGAGGGGAGGAAAAAAAAGATACCAGTCCTTAAATAGTAAGACTATTTCAAGGGACTGAGCTATGGTCCTTCACTTTAAAGAAGTGGGGTATCCCCATTACAGAATTGCAGAGCTTTAGGAGAATCTCCTGGTGATGTAGAGCTCCTGTAGCAGCTCCATCATTTTTCCCCGCACCATGGTAGAAGTAGTGAATGAGTGTAAGGGTAAGTAAGAATGAAAATAGCGTTCCTTCCAACAGAGATCCCCAGAGAGCCCTGATTTCTGAAATCAGTGAAAACAGGATTTTGTGTCTCACACAGAAGCAACAGCACATCTTGCTCCCTTCGCATGCACAATGCACTTCTCTTCCAGGACAGGTAATGTACCACAAGTTATCTGATGGGCAATATCTCACCTTTAAGAGATCACCTGCTGCCTCCAGCTGCAGACAGACCCACACCCCACCTTTTTTTTAATCTCAATTCAATTGCTGGATGTATCTCTACAAATTAATGAACAGTACCAAGTCCTCCATAAAAGCAGATTAACATGGTTGGGAACTTAGTATAGATGCAAAGCAAAGACAATATAGTTATTTAAAGACACATATCTTCATTTAGTTCAGTTGTCTGTAAGATACATATCTATATACATGTATTTTGTCTAACAGCACAAATGCTAAATAAGTGAGCTTTGCTATTCCGGGCACATTTCAAAGTTACTCAGACTATTAAAATGTTAAGCAGTAAAATGTGTATTTCATGGAAAATGTGTCTGTGTGGCTCACATGAATTAAAATTTAACTCTTCCTGTTAGAAGCCAGATTAAAAGAGAGGTAGAATATGGCTGGCCAACCGCAACAGGCAACAGCAAGCAGAATTGCTTGCTGGGGGGGATAGGTGGGCTATATGTGAGGAGCTTTTTGCATCTCTTTCAAAAGCCCTGTGTCCCACAAGCTATTTCGTGGCTAAACAGCAGGGTATTCTCTCTCTGTAGACTAACCGTTTCCACAGAGAGTGCTCTTCAGTGCCACAGTAAACCAGCAGGTAGGAAATCCCGACCTTGGTGTTGAGGCATGCTTAAATGATAGCTATAATTTTCTGGTTTGTCTCTGAACATTTAAACAGTGAGGAAAAATATTTCCTGCGCTTTACCCAAATGAATTCATGCCAGAAAATGTATCTTCCACCAATTTCCCCTGTTTCCTTCCCTTCAAACCAGTTACTAGAAATATACTACTATAGTAACTTGCACATCATTTAAAAGCTATTATGCTTATGGGTGCCTATATGTGTTCTGAACATCTCTTCACTGTCTGGGTAATCTCCAAACAGAGAGACCTAGAGTGATGTGAGATCTGATGGTTTAAGCATTTCGTTTCATTAAAATCAGCATAGACCATTCGGATCATGCATAGGATTTGTTTGTGAATTTAATGTAGAGGTTTTATCAGAAAAGGCTTTTATATTTATGGTTTTATAAGGCTAAAAATAGCACAGAACACCCACCATTTCCAGTAGCATGCATACTGCTTTGCTCTCTGCACATTCTAAATTCTTCCCTCCTGAAACATATGGTCCCTTTTCCAGGTTCTTCAGAGACTGCTGCATCTTTGAATTCTTTTTGTAGCTGTATCTTTTAGCTTGCTGACTTAACCTGCCAGGGCCAGAATTTGCTACCCTAGCACTACAGATTTTAACACCAGCAGATTCTGATTGAGTAAATCTCAAAACCAGGCACTCTTCCATGTCCTGAGGATCTTTCTGAAGTTTTGACCTTAATTCATCTGTTCAGGCATCTCAGCTACTTGTCACTAGTCAGCAGTGACCTTACAATTCATATCCACTTCTTTTGTGAGTCTGAACGTACAGCGTCAACAATAGCTTGCACTGATGCCTGTTGTCATTGCTTTGTATGGCTATAAGATATTTGGATCCAGAGCTGTGGGCCTAGTAGTCTTCGTTTATACGTCCTTTTAAGCAGTGGTGCTGGCCAACCTGTTTTTGTGTACCCTGTGTTCAAGCTTCCCAGGGAAGCTCCTGGAAAAGAGGTATGGATTTTTTTCATACAGATTCTCTTCTGGTCTTTCCTAGGCAGCTGAGGGGTGTAGTGTGATAGACTGGCCTGTTATGGAACCTTATTTTATACAGTAGCATGGAAAAGCTTAGGAACTTCGCTACTGTTCATTTTTGACACAAGAAAACATTACTCAATCAACCTTGGTATCCTGCCTCGAGGAGTGACCACTCCCGGAAAGCCTCAGACTCGATGAAGAAATGCTCTCTTTTGTAGATACTTACGTTAGTTCCAATAGGCTTCAGCTGGCGGGGTTTGTGCATTTCTTTCACGTTTATCTTGTCTTTGCACGCGCCCCTCGTTTGGCGTTCGGGTAAAGTGGCTCATTCGCGGGTGTGCCCGCCAGGTGGCGCCCTGCGCGCAGCCCGCGCCCCGGCTCGCGCTCCGCAGGGCCCGAGCGGGGGACGCGTGACACCCCCTGCTGCTCCGCGGCATCATCCCGCGGGCGCGAGCGGGGCCATCTCATCCGAACTTCGCCTTTTTTTGTTGTACCAATCGCATGTAAATGTATTCACACCAGCGCGGCTTTTCCAGGCCTATGAAGTGTTGCAAAATTAAAAACATACATAATGTCCTTAATGATTTTTGCATGGTTTAAATATTCAAACCTTTTTCTTAAGTACTCAATGGCTTTATCGAAGGACAGTTAACTTCTGCCATTTCTTCCACACTTTATTAAAGAGGCAAAGAATAAAATCAATGCAATGACAATTCTTCAAACATCAGTACCAAATGCCAGTCACCAATGAGCTGGAAAAATTACCTTTAATAGGGTTAATGTAGTGCTAGTGTGGTCGCTTAACGTACAAAAGCTCTATGGCCTGGTCTAAAATACATATTCATTACTTTAATTTCTTTAAACTTCAGTTCTATAGCAACATATTATACCTCTAGCATAATAGCTAATGAAATGACCTAAAATAGTTGACTCAGAAGTAGATTTGAAAAAAGTAACCCAGTACTGTTAGGAACATGGAGTATTCAAAAAATATACTTTTTTAAAATTTTTAGAGTTGTCACTAACTATAAAATGATTGTTAAGCTAGGAAGTACAGCCACTTAAACTGGGAAGTGAAACCACTTTATGTCATTGAAGTGCAGATACCATCCACAAAGGTTCTGTCACCATAAAAATCGGAGTCACTTATTTTTCCTGGTATTCTCAATAGCATATATTCCTTCAAAAATCTGAAAAACACAGAATAAGCAATGAGATCTCGTTCTTTCCACCTCATCCTTTTCTTAGTTTTTTTCTTATATTTTTCCACTTTCATTTGGAATTACTAAATTTCCTACATATACAGCATAATATAACAGACATCTATTAACCAGGCAGACAACAGTTGGAGACATCAATACACATTACTTTAAGCATATATCTTGTCTCAATGGGCACAGATCTTTCCAATATGTATTTGAACTGCCAGAGAGCTATCACGGCATGCATGGTGACCAGGATAGGCTTTCCACAAAGCAGGACCAGAATGTCTTGAGAGAATGCCAGAAAGACAAAAGTTCATGTCTTCTCCAGTGTTCACTATAGGTGAAGTAGATTCAAAATATCCTGATTTTGCTTCATATGACTTCACTTCTGGTTTTGTATCCTGGTATTTCCTGCTATTGCAGTCCTTTGAAGCATTTCTTTCCTTCTCAGATATATGCATATCTTTTCCAGTTTTCAAGACATGTCTTTTTCATCATCTTTGCATAGAATTCAGACATTAAAATAGCTATAACTTACCAGTGGTTTTTTGCAGTTTTTTTTTTTTTTGCAAGTGTTACACAGATTCGAATATCGATGCTATAGTCACCAGTTTATCAGTCTGCTTAGAGCACAGAGATTAGCATTTCAGAGAGGCAACATAAGTCAACATGAACTTGTGGGGTTTTTTCCTAAAATCCATTTCTACAGTTTCGTTGCAGTATCTTTACAGAACTATTCTTTTTTTAATTGCTGAAAGACAGGTTCTATTAATATACAGGTGTTATGCTGTATGCTGGTTTCAGAGAAGCTCATTACAAGATGCTAAACACAAAGGGGCAGATTCCCTGGTCTGTCAAGATCACTTCACATTCAACTTTACAATTTCCAAGGTGAATCTAGAGCAGTCGGTGGTATGCACTAGAAAATACGCTCCTTGTGGGTGAAATTCTCAATATCATCCACTTCATCTGCTACCATGGTCTTTTTCTCCTGCTCCCCATCATCCTTTCCAGCATGAACAGAAGCAGAAAAAAATCTTTAAGTGAACCAGGAAAGCCTAACAAGTAAAAGCCAAAACGTTAGTACAGGCCATATACAAATTATTTTTCCTTTGTGTCAGGGCCAAGTTACTGAAAATTTGCTTTCTGGCAGCCCTAGGAAGAATCAAGCCTTAAGAATGTCCAAAGTATGTGTATTTGAGTTCACCAGCCTCTGCAAACATTGTTCAGCTTCTCTGTGTTTTGGTTCTATAAACTGTAATCCCAGAAACACCAAACAGAGTTAACCCAAGATCAGTGCAAGCCATCTGGTTTCACGTTTGATTCTTGTAGTAACGTCATGCTTTCACGGACATTCAAGCTATTGGCAAAGTTATAAGAAGATAAAACATCTGGAAGTTAAAATTAAACAATTTAAACTAGAAACAAGCCATGCAGTTTCTAACAGTGAAGGAAGCTGGTTATTTATCATCTTACCAAGGAATGCTCTGAATTTTCCATGATTTGCATCTTTAAATCAGGGCTGGATGCAATACCAAAAGATTTTCCCTGAGCCAGAAAGCTGAGAGCTTAATATAGGAAAATAAGACTATGGCACATTTTATACAAGTGGTGAGGTTAGATTATGACAATTTCTTGAACTTTAGATCTGTGAATCAGCCCAAGTTTTGTCAAAGAATATTTTGGCAGAATGCCATTAGAGATGAGAAGACGCTTTCAGCTTTCATCATGCCAGCAAATAACAGAGTTCACATTTAGCAGCAGCAAAAATCCTTTAAAACAGACACCTGAAGTCAGGGAAACAGAATGAAGCAGAGGAAAAGTTTCTTTTGTTTCTGTCTCACTAGTTGTTAAGTAGAAAAAATTAGTTTGGTGTCACTGCATTCACGTATTCTTTTAAAGGTAACTGTTCGTGTTGGTTCCTAAGTGCCTTGTAGAAATCAAGATTTATTGAGTTTAGAGCTGAGGTATTTTCTATGATGACTACAATGTATCATAAGTACAATAATTCTTTTTTTTTTTCAGTCTAGTGTGAAGCAACGTTAAGTAGTTCTGAGCTCAGGCAATATATTCTGTTGGACAGAACGCTGGAGCGGATCTCAAAAGACTTGTGTTCCCACATCAGAGATCTTCCCTGACAACAGACATGGTGTCTGTCCGTATCTCAGTTTCCCATTTTAAATTGACAATAATATTTCTCCACTTCGCAGGACTGTTGCAACTCTGCAGCTCTTTGGATCACAGGAATGGCAAGCTTGAGCCTGTCTGTAAAAGGCTGCATTAGGGTTACCCTTGCTGGTGGTCATTTGGAAAGAGGCTAAGTATCTCTCCTAGGTACAGCAGCTGTTGGAGATACAGAGAGACTGGCTTTCAGCATGTCCTGGATTGTTTAGTTTCCAACATTTCTGGGCAGAACTGAAGGTCATTGTAACATCTCTACTCCATCACGTCACGGAATAAGAGAGTGCACGTTTCTGTTCCTGGCAGTTCGTGATCACACTTCACATACTCCTGAGAAGTTATAAGATTTTTAAAGAGCAAACCCAATGTCACATGCAGGTGGTCAGGAGCAGGATTTCTTTCTCTTTTTCCCTTTTCTTTTCCCATCATATGTGTGATAGTTCCTCTCATTTTTATTGCTTAGGTTTTGTCTGTCTTCAATTATTTAAAATATTAAAATATTACTACATGCAGAAAGTTCATTTTTAGAAATTAACTCAGAATCTAATTTTCTAAGACTCTGGATGTTAAAAAAAAATCATATAATTTATCATGTATGTTAGATTTTAGAAACAATGGCCACACTGATATAGTCCTTTAAATATCATTCAGTAAATATAGTGGTGTTGTTAAGGGTGCTAGAATTGCAGTACATCTTGGAAGAGTTTTTCCACCTTCAAGGTAGTCTGGCTCTTGCTGAAGAAGCTGCTTGGGCATAGCATTGTGCTGTTTTGATCACCAATGAGGAAGAGAGAAAGCATCTGTGTTAAATACCCAGAGGTCCGTCAGGGTGTTCCCAGTCTCAGATATTCTGAAGAAGGCTGGTTGTTAGCTCTTGCTGTTCAGTCATCCTTATACGCTTAGTTTCTTTCAGGGACTATTGAACTTCCTATCTATAAGGCAAAAAATGATCACTGCTGTAGAATTTGCTATCAAAGCTGTTAATACCGTAAAAATTGAAATATTTTCTTCCATGTTAAAATAATTCAATGACATTTGTGAGGTGTACATCTTCTTGCCAACTCTTCTAATTTAAAACATTATCTGTTTGAGGAAAACATATGTTAGAAGTTTTTAATTCAGTGATAGGAAAGGCACTAATGAAATATGCATGTATGAATTTTGTATTGCATAAGTTTCCTCTTTCTTGAAATGTGATTAAAAGCCAAACATCTGGATTATGTTTAAAAAGCTTGAATTTCCAGTTTTCAGAGAGATTCAATCTATTTTGACACTGTACACTTAGCCTTAACTTTTTCAGCATGCTGTTAACATTACTTGCTATTGTAAAAAAATAAGTTCAGGTTTAAATGAAGTTGGACTTCTCCTAATGCTAAAAATGTTTTCTGAAATAGCTGTTTCTGCAGCATTCACACAGCCATAGTTTGGGCTCTGTCAGCAGTTCCATTACAAATTTACTCTTCAGAACGGTTTGTAGCTGATCATAAAAATAACATTTCAACTTGAGAGTATTTTTTCTTTTATTATAAAAGTATACGTTTTTCCTAGAATAATATTAAAAATGAAATATTGAGTTCTTAAGAACTTAAAAAATTCAATATAAAATGAGATTAGCCTACTGTTAACACAGATAATGGCATTGGGATGCCAGCTTTCTCCTTTTGTTTAAATAACATTAATGTGTACTGGAAAAATGAATAGCTATTATCTGCTATGTCTCTTGAAGGGTTCAGAATATGTCTGTCTGGAGATAATAATAAGTAGTTAACTACATAACTTTCTTTTTAACATGTTTTAACAGTAGTTTTGATGCAGTACATTGTAATGGTATTGCTATAAGAGGAACTATGGTGATTGCCGGTGTTTTAGATAGTCAGTGGAGATGTTTTAGCACTCCTAGTGGACCTGCTGCGTGTGCCAACTTTGACATAACTCAAGGGAAATTATAAGGAACAAATCAAATAGCACATTGTAAAAACTATTAGCTTTCACTTTACTTAATACAGTACAGAATGTGCATTTAAAATAAAAATGACATTTTTCATTATAACTTCAGGGCAAATTGACAAATCTACTGTCAACACCCTTTCTGATCAGCACCTAGATGGGCCCTCAAACAGGTGTAAGTTCTGTCATGGAGAAAATAGTTCAAATACTTTAAAGATCATTTTGTTACCCTAGATACTACAGGTAATGAGAACTCAGATCCACATGTTCTGAGGTTAGAGACTGAGCAAGCTAAACGCAGATTCTGTCTGGTCTTGACTTGAGGTCGCTCACCAGCCTGCAGAGATTGCAGGGCTATCACCACAGGCCAGGGATCATTTGCTTTTCTCACACTTGACAAGGTCTAATAATGTGGATTACTAAAGCCACCATGCCTTAAATGGTGGGTATACTGATCTTTGTGGATTCTCCTGCCCTTTGGTGTAGACTTTGAGTTCTGCCTCTGTTGGTCTGTGGAACTTAGATTTCCATTTATCTCTTTTTGCAGTTGGGAAACTCTTCTCCTGTGAAACAGTAAAGCAAATAGGTAAGAAGGAGGAGGATCCAAAGATATTCTACCCTCAAACATATCCTAGAAGGTATTGCCTGAAGAAAGGATAATTTATTTGTCAGTTTTCAGTCAGACCACTCACGGGAGGCTATTACTGACCGCCATTAGCATTCTGGCTGAGTAACGATGGAGTAAGGACTTTAGAAGTGCCAGTCTGTGAAAGATAAATGCACAGGGACATACATTTCAAAACAGAATGATGCCTGTAACACACAGCCTAACAACAGTCAGTGCATTTGGAATTGAATCTTTGCGTAGAGAAGTTCCAATTTTATGTTTCATGCATACTGCAGAAGAAGGCACAGCTTAGCAGAAGGAAGGATAACAGGTTATAAATTACTTTCTTTAGTTATCTCCTTCAAAAAATCTCCATAATCTTAAATTGTTGTATTTTATTTTGTAAAAATGTAGCTATATGAGATTTGGTACACGCAGGGTCAGCATTTCAGAATTCTCAGTTAAGGATGGAGCTGCAACTCCACCATTTTTGTTTCCAGGCCAAACAGTTTCCCTGCCATCAAATACATTCTCTGCTCAGTAATGGGCTAACTGCAGTCTACCCCAGTGTTTTCAAATCTTCCTTACTCTGTGTTTTATTCCTCAATAAAAATACCTGAGCACTAACCCAAAGACATAGTAGTTATTATTTCCAAAAGAGCACTATTTTTTGTTTACTTAATATCAATTATTCTCCAGGCAACTAAATAAATGTAAATTAAGCTAAATCCACATTTGATATTTTAAGTATGTCTGTTGGTTGCATCTGTATTAGTCTGTGCCAAAAGTCACACCTCTGGTACAAGGTGTGAAAAAAAACCTCAAAGCTCTAACAGCGTTGTTGCAAGCAATACAAGACAAATCTCAGGAATTCATTCATATATCAGCCAAAGATCCCAGTAAAACACATAGTTTACGAGATTGATAGATTGTTATAACATGAAGTACACCAACTCTGTGGCCTTACCTGAACTGCGCTATAACCTGTATTGTGGGACCACATTCTACCATCATTTGCTGGGGTTTGTCTTTATTTGTAGATGGGCAGCAGTTTATAGATCTAGTGGAATCTCATGCACCTGATAGTTGATTACCCTTGCTTTATGAATTCAAACTTCTGTGTTTTGACTATATGTTCTTAGAAATTTAATTATATTTAAAATCTGGTTAATAGTGTAGTAAATAACTGGTATTGCCACAAAATTGCATTCTGAAGGTAATGGGATTGAATTTCAACACAAGTTGACACTCAATTAAAATTTCCATATATCTAGTGAATTAGCCAGTTCTTGGCTGCTTTATTGAGGTGGATGTCTTCCTGCTTAACTGAACACTGAGCAAGACAGGCAAAATGCATAATAAAGCCAAATCAAGACTTAATATACCCACTCAAATTTGTATTGTTTGTATCAAGGAGTAAGCTTGCAGAACAAACTCAGGGATGTGGATTAAAAAAAATTTAAATAATCAGTATTTAAACGGAATTCCTCTATGTTTAGAGTAAGGAAGCTTAAAAAAAAAGAGAAGGCCTTAAAACTTCTTACTGAATTACTGCCATCAGCCAGTAGATCCATGGGGCTTGTTCGGCTAAAAGCCACAACAGACTTTGTAATGCAATGATGTAATCTTGGCTTTGTGTCATTTATATTCAACCTAAAAAAACAATTTTCCTGAATAGACAGGCTGACAACAATATTGTTCAGTGTTGGTTTTTATTTGGATTGTTTCCAAAGGGCTCATATGCCTCCACAGCAACACCCCATGCCCGCTTAAGTTTTTACTCTGAATTCTGAAGTTTCCCCTTTTCCCTCGCGTTTTATTTTGCTTTTAAAGTCCCAGCTATGTTTGTGAAACTAACCAGCTCGGCCACAAAATTAGGATGTATCTTGCAGAGTGCATTCATTTTACTTTTTGCATATTTTTCCCGAGGTCATGTCAAGGTTAGTTTGAATTCCATCCTACATTAAGACTTCTTTCACAGCTATTTAGCTCTGCAGCCTACTCCCCGCTGGGGTCTGCCCCTTGGGCACGTCAAAGCTTCAGACCTGACAAATCACACACAGATGAAGCTGTACAGTTTTTTAAACAGTTTCATCAGTAACGTGGGTTGTTCAGGTTGGTTTTTTTTTGCCTTTACACTATATATTTTTTTTTGTTTTTTTTTCCACTGGAGTTTATTCTCTGAATTGCAATATCCTGAAGACTGATTTCCGTATGGAAAATTCCCTTGCACAGGCGAGTTGTAAAATAGAAACACCGTTGTACAGTACGTGCCACTCACAGCCTCCCAGAAACCGAAAGTACTGCAGATCCTCTTCATTAGTAACAAGCTATAGCTCCTTGTCTAATAACTGTAATCGTATTGTTAACATCTATTTGCACAGAAGAGCCTAAAACTATAAAGGCTGATAAATATTCAAAATTTATCATCCATATTGCGAACCCATTAGTTATCCAGAAGAGCTGTTAGTTGTTCACAGGAATAAACTTCTGTCATCCTTGGGATTACTCAGATGAGTAAATGTTCATCAGTCTCAAGAAATGACACTGTGCTTTAGCAGCAATTCCTTATGGGACTGGGGAAATTTTAAGTGGGTGTGTATGTGTACATATATAATTAGCTTCACAACTATATGCAGGGCTTTCACCATCTACATTCATACAGAGACACACCCCCCCATGTATATGTCGCTGCACAAAAAACAGTTTGAAGAGTATAATGCAGCTTGCGGGTGAAAATAAATTTTCCAAAATTCTTAGCTGCAGACTGCTATCTGTATTTTAGCATTTTGTGAAACTAATGGTGCAACACCATTTCCCGCTTAATTGATGAAGTTAAAATGCTTGGCTGCTAATGAGTGTATTAGCAAACAATATACCCTTAACAAGCTTAAGCAGCTCAGGATTTTAAAAAGCAGCTTACTGTCCTCCTCATTTTTATAAGACAAAATGTACTGCCTTCTACAAATTGCTTGATCGACTGATGAAGTACTATAATTATAGTTGTATTGCAGTTTTGACAAAGCCAGAATAACAGATTGTAGTTTAGTCCCCACTCTAGACACACAACTCTTTGCATTACAAAACCCAGTTTTACTGGTTTAATTCTTACTGAGAACAAAAGGCACCTGGAGGTGTTAACTATATACTAAAAGAAAACTTGGAATCTAGGAAATAATAATATTGAAGCATGACTTTTTTTCTCATAGCTCGTTCATTGGGAATGGTATCTAATGAAGAGTTGTCTAAAGGCCTGCTTGTTTGGAACTAATTAAAGACAGATATCCTAAATAGAAAAAGGATCATGGGAATTACATTAGGTGTCTGGAGACTTGTTATTCTTTGGGTACTCCAAGTAGATTGTGGAAGTTGTTAGGGACTCAAGAAATAAGGCAAGCTAATAAAAAGTTCTATTTTTCTGGTTATTGGCCAACTATTGTATTTTTGTTTGCAATAAGATTTGTGCCAACAGGCTAGGGGCTTGAATAAAACATTTAAACATTTGTGCATTAACACATTATGGTGAAAAGAGAGTCTTGTGCTTTCACTCAGTGCATTTCAGCCTTCAATTAATGTGAAAGCACTACAATGCCTATGCAACTTCTCTTGCCTAGTGGTGCACCATTTATCATTGCAGTTTTACATTGACCTTGACACCCACTTCATTAGAATAAAGATTGTCTACCATTTAGGTTACATTGTTCCTCTGCACAGAGACCCCATGCAAATTTCTGTTCAGATAGAAGAGCTGTGAGCCTGTCAGAGGTCATCTGCATTAAATGATTGCAGCTATTTTCCAACTGCTTCTTTTCATTCTACTCAATTCAGGCTAGGAGGATCAATCAAGCCCTCTGCCTGAAACAGTGGGACTGCTGGGAATATAACTGTTTTTGGTAGTAGTGGATATGCCCTAAACAGTATTAAATATTTAATATAAATTCATTAAAGGGCATACAAAGTCTTCAAAAAAATATTACATTTATAGTAAAATTTAAAGGCTGGGGACCACCTTCCTTATAAAAAAGGCAGAACAATGGCTACCTACTGCATAATTTTTTAATGTAGGCAAAATTTAGTTCATGAAGTTACTTAATATTTCTTTCAATGTGTTTATTTCTCTAGCTGCCATAGAAGGGAACAGGTAGCAGAAGTGTAATCCTCATTTGCTACTTTCTGAAACAAAAAAGCAAGGTGTCTGCAGAGGTTTAAGACCAAAGTGCTAAGATCTGTTTTGTTTTACGGGCATGCACCCATACACACATGCACTCTCACACAATACATATTGTACTATTGTGCTTATTTGTAGTGAAAAAAAGCAAATGGAAATAAGTTAGCGCTCTCCTTCTTGAGTTTTCTGAGTGATATAATTGGAATTAAATTATTAATGGGAGATACTTAAAAAAGATTGTTTTATGATCTTCTATTAGAGAATTTGCAATTCATTTTAATATTTGTAGTTTGATTTATATTAAAGATAATGCAATCTATGTCCAATTAACAATACATAGCCAATGTAATATGATTTCCAGGTCATGCAAATGGAATAAACTAGAAGAGGAAAAACTGATTCTTAACCTCAGATGTAATTTGCTGTGTGAGTTCTGGCAATTTTAAATGACATTGCACTTTTTAATTTTTCCAAAGGCTCAGCAGCAAATTTATCCCAATCAAGAAAGCCCATTATTAATTTACAAGGACAATTGTAGGAGTCTTTATAATTTCCCTGTGCAATTATTTGCCATAAATTGCTAATAGTGAAATACATGAAG
The DNA here is from genome assembly GCF_013368605.1 of Nyctibius grandis. Lineage (NCBI taxonomy): Eukaryota > Metazoa > Chordata > Aves > Nyctibiiformes > Nyctibiidae > Nyctibius > Nyctibius grandis. The sequence goes on from NC_090661.1 coordinate 42,878,658, forward strand.
TTTGCAAGAAACAGCAACTGCTATTTAGCTAGACAGATCGCTCAGCCCAGATCTTGAATGTTGTCCAGAGGTTCTAGTGCTATTGACAGCATAAGAAATATAACCAAGCTTCTGGATGGTTTCAAAAATGTTTCACACTGATAGTACCAAAAAGGTAGAAGCATTAAGAGCTATTGTGAAGGGTAGGCTGGCCTCTAGCAGATTCCTTCACTTTGCTTGTATACAGCTGAGCTTTGGACCCTGGACTTTGGAATAAAAAGAGTCTTTGTTCATCACTGAATGGCATTAGGCATGGGCTTCCTAAGGGGCCACCATGAAGCCTAGCATGAAGAGTGCAAACATTATCCAGAAAGCAAAATGAGAATGTGTGTGAAGAGATGATGGACAAAGATTGCTATATGTGCATTGCTATATGTTTATATATATTTATATTATGTATTTGGTGAATTTGCTTGTGGAGTGTTCTTTACTCAATTTTATGCACGCAGTATGTTTTGCGGACATGTGCCAATGCTGACTGTGCATACACACACATACAGACACTGAACTTTCGTGTGTATGTATTTGTGTCTGCAGCAGTCAAAACACCCCGAAAGGCAAGTTTTTAAAACTTAAAGATCCAATCCAGGTAAAACTAACATTGCAGGTCACTCAGTTCTGATCTCAGCTGTGTATCATACAGTGCCATTTGACCGAAGATACTTTGTTAGTATGTGAATGGTGGAATGCAGAACATCTACAAATAGCACACCCTTATTCCAATAATGGAGAAAGTTCACTGGCTTAATTCTTCTGTACTTCGTAGCCATAGCTCCACTGTGTGTTCAGTGTGTCTAGTCTCTTTTCACTATAACCAACAGAAGGACCATACAAAAGTCTTACAATGGATGTCTTAATCTCTCTGTGTGCTTTTAGAGCATTATTTTGAATTCCATCATGCAGGCTTTTTTTTTTTTCCTTTCCTCTTCTGAAGTTTTATTACAACAACAGAATTCCCAGGGAGCTTTAGGGGCAAGGTTCGCATAATATTGCCCTAAAGTTTTGCTCAAGGGGTGGAATCCGCACCCCAGTCCTGATCATGTTTTTGTGGAGTTTCTCTTTCTGAAAGATGCAGTGCGCAGTCTTACTGAGTTGTTAACTGTGTACAGATTTTTTTTATTGTTTACCAGACAGTGCACATCTACGAACATTTCACGATGATTTCTTTCTCTGACCTCTCAGTGACTAGGCATCTTGTTCCTTAACACTGAGGGAGGCTGAAAAATGCTTGAGTTGCTCAATGTGTGCCTTCTATACCAGTTTCAAAATGGCTTATTCTTCTGGTTTCCATGGTGACAATTAACACTGTTACAAGGCATTGTTCCAGTCTCCATTTGGGCAGAATTTTCGGGTGTGATTTTTCACACACACAAAAATTGTTTTATATCATTTTTTAAAGAAAAAAAAAGAAAAAAAAAGAGGGGGGAAAAAGGCACAATTTAGTATAAAGTGTCAAAAAAAATTGTCTCAATCAAGCCGGCCTGGATTTCTTAGAATATTTTTATCAGGGGAAGTAAGGTTTTAACTTGCTTTGTTTTGGAATTCAACTTCTCGTGGTTTAAATATTTTTGCCAAACTTGTTCAAGGATAAATGCTACTGCCTTTTTTTAAATCCCACTATTTGTCCTTTGAGAAATATTGATTGTGTTGAGTGAGAAGGAATAAAAAGCCAAAATTCTTTAACTTACATAACAATGTTTCGGATTTCTTTTGAGTGGCTTCAGGAACACAAATGCAGCCATGCATACACACAGCTAATCATGCTGTAAATATTTTGCAGTTTTTCCTGTATGTGGTTTTTTGGTATTTTTTACCCAGTTTTTTAATATGACAGGTGTTGTGGGAAATTAAATATTACTAATTTTATTTATTATTGTGGCTGTTGCGAGAAACCTGTGACTTTAAGTTTCTTAATCTCATTTTTGGCTATTAAGCAGTAATCTATATCATAGCATCCACAGACTGTCACAGTGGAGCAGGCTTTGCTCACTTAAAGCTGAGGAAAGAATGAATCTGAAGATTAAATTATCTTCTCACCACAGGATTAAGTAGTCCTACCAGACTAGGGTTGTGCAGCACTGATAGAGCTGGTAGCTAATTTTTCCATGCAACTGCTTAGAGTGTAGGTGTTTAATGGATTAAAAAATAGCATTAGCAATAGCATCTCGTGCTATCAGTTCTCAAACTGTACCTTCTGTACATTAACTCTTCCCTTAACTTAAAATACACACTGCATTTTAAATATCCAGGAGTGAAACAATACTGACTCTCAGTCACATACCAATACATCTAATAATGAACTAAATTCTTTCATCTTTTACAGTTACAGTATAATGCATTTTCTATCAATCACCACTTTCATCATGCTTGTATATACAGTAGGTTACACGGTGACAAAGACAGAGCACGTACATAAAATCTAGCTTATTTATTTTTTAATGTAATAACCTTTTATAACATCTGTCACACTATTTGGATTATGCTGCACTGAATTATTTTATCTATTCCAAAATTAAATGAAACATCTTCTGTTTCTGTGTTAACAAGAGCACTGTGGTTATGAAACATGCAATGTATTTTATTTCTTCATCAGTCCTGCACTGCCCAGGACCATATGCAGCCCCAGTCCAGGCAGCAGCCACTGCCAGCCTAGAACAGGTGATGAGTATGAACTTGCTGTGCCTGCACCAGTGTCACACAGCTAGAGGACTCCCTCAGTCTATTAATTCACTTGACAAAAGAAAGGGAGTCGCACGAACCGGATTTCAGTGCCTGGCAAATTGGACTCTGGATTCCCCTTGATATTACACGTACTTATGGAAATAATTATGCAAATCCTTTTCAGCTATATCATCTTTAAATAGAAATCAGATTACATACCGAAGATTGTAATCTCCTCCAGTAACCATTCTATCTGAAAAGGCAATAACACAGGACCAAGCATCATACTTGTTGAACATTTTAGTCCCATAAAATGGTGTTGCCCCTTGGCGGATTTGGTTCCCTAGTGCCAAACCTGGTTGATACCGACTGTTGTACATTTCTAAAACCTTAGCCACAGTACACCAAGTATCAAAAGGCAAGTTCTTTGTAAACAGTTCCTTGGTTTTTACTATGCATATTCATGTAATTTTGGATACGCAGGCACCTGATCAGTGTTCATTAATAATGAGAAATGGTTTAAATCACCTCATTTAAAACATTTGCTCTATGATCCACAAATGACTAATATTTGCTGAAGTTTACATAATACAAATGATGTGCATGTGTTGTGTAAATGAGAGATTAAAATATGAAACTAACAATATGCAAACATATGCATGGAAATGCTGAGGACCTGTTAGCTGAAACAGTGATTTCACACCTTTATTATTTTCTTTAAGCTGTCTCCAATTGTATTTTTGCTTTGTTTTCCTACAGAGTGTGTTCTTGATTCTGGCAAAGGCACTCATGTTTTAAATATTCCTTATTCTAGTTTGATTTTTTTATGCTTAGCCCAGTTATTAACATTTTCAGTATGAGCTGCTATAGCAGGTTTCTCAGCTGAACTTAAAGAAAAGAAAGCTTAATGTTTAGGATGCAGTTTGCCAATAGCTATGCATAATTTATGTATGTCTTGTAAACAAACACCTTTGTAAGAATATGTGCTGAACTCTTCTCTCAGTAAAAGGTGCATTTTTGGCCATATCAGAAGTTGGATACATAAGAGGGAGAGGGAATTAGCTTAACTGTATGTAGGGTATGTATATGAGTGGATGCCTGTGTGTTAATTTTTTTTTATTATTTCCTGTACTAGCTACTAAAACTTAATCACTATAGTAACTATTATATTTAATACTTAATTTGGGTTTTCAGGGAATACAGTTTTTAAAGAGATTTATTTGCCAATTTGTCTGTAGATTACAACACATTTTAATAGAGTATATAAGTAATATACAGATAAAATATTTAGAAAGTCATATGAAAGTAATTTTGAAAGAAGCTTCTCTTTTTATTCCTGTTTTCTCTATCCTTTTTTTTTTTAACAATAAATAACAGTGCAGGAAATAAAAGGTAGTTTCAGCTTGAAGAAACTATTGGACTGTATGAGTATTGTGGCTGTTCTCATTTGTGTGCCATTTCACTGCTCCTGTTGGTTGATGCAATAAAAATCAAGTTACTGGTATTGTGTTGGAAGGGAGTTATGTCTAATTGTTTTTCTAAGGTGAAACTCTCATGTTTTCACATGCAATAGCATTTCAGGCCCATATATGAGACAGAATCCACAATGAGAAAGAGAAGAAATAAACTGTACAGGAAAGCTAATTATGAAATTATTTCGTTGTTGTTTTTTTTTTCAATGGGGTGCCTCAGTGTTACTTGCTGAAGTAGCATATTTGAAAAATGAGATACTGCTGACTTGAATGAGACAAAGGCAGATCAAGCATCAGATGAGAGAGTGTTACTGAATATTACTGTACAAGTGAATATTGCGAGTGAGTGGATATTACTATATGTAATCAATTGCTAACTGCCTGCATAGATACATCACCCAGAAGCCTACGTGCTTGGTACCTAAATCATCTTATGATATGCCATGAGAACGTTGTGTGCTTAAAAAAAAATGAAATTAAAAAATGGCATAGTGAGCATGATCATAACTGGGCACACAGAATTAAAGTTTAACTTTTCGTAGAGAAAACTCTTTACGGTAGCTAATATTATCTATTTCTTTTCATTTTAGAGATACAACGTAGAAATGTCAATCAGGCACCCGAAAAAGATGGAACTGCTTAGTAAGGTTGAAGCTCTGAAGAAAAGTGGTGTTTTACTACCAAATGATCTCCTGGAAAAAGTGGATTCAATTAATGAAAAATGGGAACTGCTTGGGGTATTTGCATTTTTATTACTGTTTGTGGGTTATGTGTACATTTTTGTGTATTGAAGTACACTGTCTGTCTGATTTCTAATTTGAGGCACAAATATCTCTCTCTTTCAATTCACCACGTACATTTCAAACAAGCTACTCATGCTATTATAAAAACCCCATAGTATTTTCCTGTTTTGTTGATTTTTTTTTTTATTCCATGCTTGTCTTCTGTCTGACTTTAATAATTTTAGTTCTTTAATACACAAAAAATGTAAGTAAAATATGCCATGTATTACGGGTATGCACCAAGTCAGCTATAATGCAGTATATCTGATATACACTGGCTGTCATGCTTGAGTGAATGTTAATAGAATTTATTCTGAAGGTACATGTTAGAGACATCTACTGTTTAACTATTTACTATACCCTTAAGATGAAAAGTGGTGTTGTCACTGCATATTTCAGGTCACACTGATGGCTCAAAAACAAATATGCAGATTCAGTACAAATCTGAATACCTGAAGCTGAGAATACAGCAGGATGTGTTTCATGCTGCTGTATTCAGCTCACTTTTGACAAAAGCCAAAAAAGTTTCATGTAATTCATTTCACGCTATGATGGGCAGGGTCTCAGCCAAAGAGTGTGATACAAGAATCTGGCAAAAAAAGCAATATAGTGATTCTGTTACCCAGAGACCAGTGATGGCACCGTGCAGGAGACACTATTGTCCTATTGTTGTAAAACAGCTGAGAGAGAGAGAGGTCAAACTATATATTTTTCCATCCACTTCTTTCCTTAATTGCCTTCACTTCAAATCAAGGGTAAGATAAATTTATAAATTACTTTAAATGATTAATTATAGATGTGCGATATTAGCAATACAGTTACATTGCATAATTTTGCATGCTATTATCTTAGTTTAAAAAACATTTCTAATATATTACGAGTAATCTATACATGCAACCTGCCAACAGCATTTTTAATACTGACTTGTGTCACTTTAGCTTGTTAGGTAATGCAATAGCCATTTTACAGAGGGTGGGGTATTTTAGTTCAGCACAGTCATTCTAATAACTTGATTCTCTAAATATGCAAATTGTCAGAAAATGTTAAAAGTTGCCTTATGACTAGTGAGCTTATTACTTTTTAATTTAAATATTCAGCGTCACCACAAGCATTTTAAAACTGTTTGAACATTAATAAATTTACTGATAAAAGGGGCTTATTAACCTATTCTTTTACATCTGATCGTGACAACTTGTATTTTTAAAATAATTCCAGTTGTAAGCCTTACATTTATGACTTTCAATGTATTTAATCAGGTTAATTCAGCGGCACTGATTAGAGCTGGTAGGATATAAAACTATGAGATAAGTAACTGATCACAATTCTAAAAATCTAGAAAAATTCTGTCTTAAAAAAAATTGAAGCCCTCCACTTCTCAGTACGTTAAAATCAAAATATACCTCTGGATTAAGTTTTGCCATTAATTTCAGCATTTGCAGAAAAATAAAATATAACTACTACAGTTTTCCTGCTAAATGCAATTTCATGAATAATAAGCAGAGTTTGATAGAGTTTTGTTTAATTTAATAAAAATCTCTGCAGAAACTAACGGCACTAGGCATACTGTTTTAATTGGCGTGATTACGTTTTAATTGGCATGAAAAAAATTAAAGACAAGGATTTTAACTTCTAACAATGGTAAAATAGAGGGATATGGTTTTTAATATTACTTTCATCTAAGGTGAACAGTGTGGAATGGAAATACATTAGAATGAAATGTCAGTGGTGCATACAGTTTAATCTGTGAAATTTTGTCCCCTGTGCTGAATATTACTCTGTCTCAATTGCATATTAAACAACCCTATCAAGGCAGGCATTGGCATCTGCTGTGCTGACACAAATTGTGAATTAAATGAAATTGATGTCCTCTGTCGTATATTTATGAAGACGGACCATTCTCTGAAGTATTCTGTTTATGAAGAATTTATGATTGCAAACTGTTCCAGAACAAAAAAGTGGCAATAAATTCTTTTTTGTGACCCTACCCTCAAAGGGCATTGATTTCACCTCCTGCTGCTACTTTTGTTACAGCATAAAAACAATAGCTAGTGCTGGATTCCACTGAGGGTCTTCAAATTATCAATATTTGAACCATGAAAATAGAAGGATGTTGCCAAGAAAGCATGTTTTTCAGTTATGATCTCCTAAAGACGTTATTTACAGAATGCCACGTAGTAGATTAATGTCTGTTGGTCTAATTTTATTTGTGTTTTAAAGCTTATTTTTGGAAGCTAACTCCATTGTTATAAATTATATTCCAGCAACTTTCTAAAGCATGTATTTTCGACAGACAGCCATACTGGGTCACCTAAAACTGTATCTTCATGTTACAACAACTAACCACTGCTAATTATCAGTTTAAAAGGTTATTGGATGTGATTGTCAGTGTATATTCAATATTCTGCAATCAGTAACACAGATCTAGTGCTTATAATAACTGTCAGCCTGACAGCCTCTTATAGGTCAGATAAGATACTGCTTGGCATAGAGTCAGCAGGCAACAGCACATATCCCTTGTGGTGTTAAAGAATTGCCTTTCAAAATACTGAAAATGAAGGTAACTTTCTATCCCCGGCCTCTTCAGAATATTCATTATGCTCCCAGCATCCACTATCAAAATGTTATTCAGTGGTTCTTTTATTAGAAATACAACTTTGAAAAGCTGTAGTAAATTAGTTTCATTAGCGATCAGAGGTGAATGTTTATTCTGGTCCATTATTTTTAAAGTGGATGCTTAACATGGAGAACTTAAATCCGAATTTAGTTGCCTAGGTAATTGGCCCGATGTTCAGGAACATTGAGGCTTTGTAATTTCTAGCTTATAGGCGCTGAATGAGTTCATCCACTTTTAAAAGCAAACCAGCTGTTTTGTGACCTAACTGCTCCTGTATACGACCTCAGCGCTACAAGTTTGGAAACTATGACCTGACAGTTCACACCTCAAAAAATATTTCAGTATTTCAGTGTTTCTCCAGAAACTTAGATGGTACCTTGGGTAAGAGTTTGGTGAACTCAGTCCTTGTCATATTTTCTGCTGCTGCCTAGAAACCAGTAACTATCATGGTCATAAGCATCTAAAGCCACAGACAAATTTGTAGAGTAACTACTTTAAAAAGTTATGCATCGTTTTGTCTCCTCTGTCCATAGTTTCTCTTAATAAACATTGATTTATCATGCTTCCAGCAAAGCCAGTGACCCAGAGAGAACAGCATAAGTGAGAAACAAGGATGCAAAAAATGAAATTGATTGAAACAAAGAAACAAAGAATGAATTGATTGATATTAGTAGTAATTATTAAAAAACCCACATCTCTAGTCATCTAACAGATGCTTCTTGTTGCACATTAACCTGTATATGTTTTGGTACATGAGACTAATCTATGTTTTCTTTATCTGATGCATTAGAAAACCCTAGGAGAGAAGATCCAAGACACAATGGTAGGGCACAGTGGGTTAGGTCCACGTGACCTGCTCTCGCCTGAAAGCGGCAGCCTGGTAAGGCAGCTGGAGGTCAGGATCAAAGAGCTGAAAGGGTGGCTGAGAGATACAGAGCTTTTCATCTTCAATTCCTGTCTGAGACAAGAAAATGAAGGAACAATGAATGCTGAGAAACAACTGCAATATTTTAAGGTAATAAAAAAACAATCATAGTTTTCATAGAGAGACTCCTCTCTATGGTAGGATAAAATATTTATCTTATACATAACATAATGCAATGCATGTACATATGTAATCATATATTCATATTTTCACCTTCATTTATGTACTATGTGTTCATTCATGTTGCTTTTATTGAATCTTTACAATAATATTTATTCCTTAGACTTTTTGTAACAGAGAGCTTTAGAGGTCTAATCACACCGCAATTGGAAAAGCAATAGTACTCTTTCATTTTACTTCACTATAAAGCTGAGTTTTGTCACAAAAAGCTTCACTCTGAATTTCACTTCCTACATCAGTTAAATTAATTAATGTGTTGTGTGACCATCAGTTTAATAGCCTATTTCTCTACATGTATGAGTCAAGAATAGCCTATTGAAGGTCACATTTACAGAGATACAAATTTAGCATACATAAGAAAACATTCAAGTTTGTGGTGAACACATATGTGGAAAAGGACATATACGTTATGAGATTTGCATTAATCTAGGCCACATCTTAAGCCTAAACCTGAAGATTTATGGAAAGGAAGGAAAAGAATTGTAGTCACTATGCTATATTCAGATGGATAAAGTCCTCCAATTGAAGGCCAGCATTCAGCTTTGCATCTGACTTACTGGAGGTTGTATGTTTTGTTCCATTCCCCAAAAGCAGTGGGACCGTTTGGGAAAGAGGGCTATTAAGTTAGCAAACAAACCTGTTAGAACCATGCGATTTTCTTCTGTTCATAAGTATCACTTTTAAATAAACCCCCACCTGAGTGATCATTATAGGTCACTTTACTCTGCAAGTGATCTTTGACCAAAGAATAAGAAAGGAATGGTGAGTAATTGTTGGGCTTTAGAGGTAAAGAGGTTTTTCTCTTCCACTAGTACATCAGGGTGTCTAGGGCAACAGCACTCTTAAGGTGATGAACGATTTATTAAATGCTCACCTCAAATGTCGCAAAGGCTTCGAAACATACTTTTTTATGCAAGTGTTCAAGAAAACAACCGCAGAAAAATGACTGTCTTCCAATTAGTCATTCCTTAACTCTTCCTTTTCCAATCATGAAGATTAGTGAGAAGGTTGTGTCAATGTAGATAAAGTCAATAGGCTCTTTTCAGGTTCCTGAGCATGTCCATTTGAAAGTAATTTTAAGTTTTCTTATTGCATTTTTTTTTTTAGTGATTCTTGGTCTTCTGCTAGTGGGGAAAAAAACATGCTGATTCTGTTTTTTCTATCAGCAAACTTCAAAGCTAGTGATTATGAAGGACTGTTGATAGACCTGTGGAACTTCACAGCAATAGCTCCATGTTTTCCATAGGAAATGCTGGATGTTTTTTATTTCTGGGGAAAATTATGGCATTTATTTAAGTGCATAACTGTGGATTTAAAAATCTAATTTCAGACAAATGTGGTTTTAAATATATATTTATATAGATATATATATGAGCAGAAATACCATGGCAATGTTACTTACGTATTTGGAAAGTGCATAAATCTCTCAAATGAAATCTTTTGATATATATATGACATGATGTCATGCCAAGAGCTCTAGCGATGTTAAACAGGATAGTATCACCCACCATGATGTAACCAGAGTATTACATTACTCGGTTGATTATCTATTAATTACATAAATAATACATTAATTATTTTCAAAATGGTAGCCATTAGAGTATAAAAAATAATTACCTATCAAATATGGTGAGAGCACATCACTTTGTCATATATATTAAACCATCTTTGTCTCATTAAATCTGAAATCCACTATAAGTAAGTTTTCCATTCTTCACTGACCTCCTGGGGAAGTGTATAAAAGAGAAAATGGATATAATTAACAATACTGCAATGTATAATACATATATTTGAGAAAGAACATTTAGAACATTTTCAAAAACGATAGCTATGCCACTAGTAGGAAACCTGCTGGGGTTTAGTTTGACTTACTTTCCACTTCACCTAAGAGTTTAACCTTATTACTGCTTTCAGTGTGGTAAGTGAATCATTGTTTCTTAATGGAAATTTATTGTGCTGCACCATCCTGATTATACACACAGCCACTGTACACAGAGAAACATTTTTAATAAAATAAACTCAAGAATGCCATTGATTTTCATTCCATAATGTTATGTTTTAAATTACACTTGTGCCCTAGGAAAAACAGCTATTTCATTTTTAAGGTGTTTTCTTTTCATTTTGCAACTGGAGGATGAATTGAATGTATAGTTCACATGCAGTTGGGACCCCAGATGAGAACAATGTCGGGGGAGGAGAGGTTATGAAATTTACTAGTAGGAAATTATTTTGACTTCTTTGTTTTCTGTTATAAAAATCATGCCATACTAATTGGAGTGTTCTTTTTATTAAAGAATATACTACTGTGCTACTTTTCTTTTGGGATATTGCTGTGCAATAATAATACTTAGCATTTCTGTAGTACTATCCAGTCAAGGAGCAGTACATGCTGTACAAACTTTAATGAACTAAGCCCCACTAAACCTTTATTGTAGTATTATTATTATTCCCTTTTTAGAAATGAGGGAAATAAAATGCATGGAGATTAAGACTTTTCCATGTTTTCACAGAAGGTCAATGGCTGCATTAGGGTAGAACTCAGCTACAATGACCCTAATCTTTGGCACTAACCACAAGGCAGCCCTTCCTTTCTTCCTCTAGGTTACTTCTCAGTATATTCCATTTTCATATGTGATTAAAAGAGACTGTTTCCTTGCATTTACCGCTGTTTCTTGTTTATATTCAAAGTTCAAATCCTGCTGAGTATGTTTGTCTGGTTTTTTTCCATTATTATTAGCATATTTAGATATTGGAATTACTACAATATTATTAGTTATGGTCATTACCCAGTTTATGTAAGGTCCTGTATTTCTTGGTGTTATGGAAACTATGTGGTATACTTTGGTCAGCCCAGTGGTGTCTGTGCAACACAGCGTGCAGCCGGTCTGCAGAGCCATTTTGTTACTCATTTCACCAGCTTTCAGTGCTACTGGCTGCCTCAAACTTTTTCATAGTTACGAAAGAGAGGCACAAACTTTGCTACAGTCTATAGTGACACTTGCTGGCCATTCCACAGCAGCATTAAGTGAGCTTCTAAGTGTAGCCTAACGCGGGCTCCTGTTCAGAAGGAGGAAAGAGTGAACACAAGTTGCCCAGCTGTAAAAGGGGAAGTGTGAGTGTCTTACTCCTGGTTTGTTTTCTTCTGTTGCAACATGAAAAAACCCGTGAATCTGGACTAAGAAAATCAAGATATTGACTTAAAATTCATGAAATCTTCATAACTATGAACATACATTTTTTTAATTTATTTATGCTTTTTATTTCTGTTCTGCCTTTTGAGTCCCTCGAGTTTGTGTTTTCTAGCTTTTCACTGAAACAATGAGGACCAGAAGCAGAAATATACTTTTTAAATTACATACAAGCTTCTCATGTAAACACATACTTCTAGCAGCTGAAAGACCTAATGTCATGAGACTAATAATTGGCACAACTGATTTCCTAACCTAATGATGTATGGCAATTTTGTGGGTCAGGAGAGATTTGGAGCAGGAAAGAATGAGGGGCAATAATAAAAAGAATTCGCATTCTTTTATGAAAGTTTTAGTAAATTTCCTTTGAGTAAAGTCTAGCTAGAAATTTGTGTGCTTGTTGGCTTGTAAGTAGAAGTGTTCGGCCACATTTGCTTTTATGTGTCTGGGACTTCAAAAAGCATGGTGTTTTCTCTGCAAAATGCCCTCCAAAAGACAGCAAGGGAGCCTAAATAGTTATGTGATACTGTCACTTGCAATAAAACTTATGACTTTAAGTGTTCAATACAGAGAAATGACCAATCAGCATCAAAAAGGTAGTTGTTATGGCTTTGGCTCCCAGACCAGCTGCTCAAGAACAAGCTTAGACTTGCGAGTATCTGTCCATCTCATAATCCTTTCTTAGTCACGTAGAACTGGGAAAGCTTCTATTGCTTTCAGTAGCAAGACTTATAAAGGATCCTGTTCTCCTTCCCCTCCAAACTGGACTTTCTTGTTCAGAACAGGATTTTAGCAGAGGTTTTCTGCTAAATGGTGTGGCAGAATTTGGCAACAATAATGTTGAATTCATGTAGTTTTCTGATCTGGTTTTATCTGAAACAATAAACAACCTGCTCTATATATTGTCATACCCGTCTCCTAAATCTGTATTTGGGCCTTTAAAAAAGAGAAACCTGATGTTCAGCAGTACTGAAAGCTTGTGGTTCTCCTTGACTTTAGTCAATGTATCCATTAAAGAAATCAGACTGCTTATTCGTACCAAAAATGTTGGAAATATTTTCTCATTTAGTATTTCTAAAAGTCAATGGTCTATTAAATTCCATAGATAGTAGTATTTGTAGCCATTTCTGTTTGCCTTGTAAACAGTGTAAATTATCTGATGCTTGTAACTATTTCTAATGACTAGGCTTACTCAGTAGTGTATGCTTTCATTTTCCACTAAATTTGTGACTGAGCATACCAGATGATGCAATGGCATTTAAAAAAAAAGTATTTCTCAGCACCATCTCTTATATCTCCAATGCCTAAAGCAACTAAACTTCCTGATTAATCAATATAGGTTGTATTGGTAATTAATAATCAATCAGTTAATCAGTACTTCTTATGTTGCTTTTCATTTTAACTGAAAAGTTTGCATAAGTCAGCACTGCACATCTTACAAACAAGTCAGTTGAACATAATTCTATCAAATAAAACACAAGTGAGTTTGGGAGCATATAAGATTATGACCAAACTGAAATCAAAGTATTAACTTTGAGTAAAGGTTTGGAGACTCAGAGATTGGAGAAATGTTCCGGCTGTTCCTACAGGTGCCAGGAATCGCTTTTGCTACTGCATTTTGGATCCTTTACAATTTTTGGAATGATGTTCCTGGCAGAGCTGCAATCAAAGAATTACAGAAATTCAATGTGCATGTAACAAAAGTATGCACAACAATTTCCAATAGAAAGTCCAAAAGAAGTCAAGCAGGATTTAATCTTTTTTATACCTCTAAGATGATAAAGAAAAGTTGTAATAATTTTAATAAATTTCTCAAAAAGAGTGTGACTTCAGAGCCCTAAATCTTTTCACAGATGAAGAATGTTTACCCAAATTTTGTTTGGATTAAATTTTAACAAACAGGAAGGCATACAGTATTAAATCTTATGAAAAACAGGTAGGATTCCAAAGTCAAATGTAGCCTGATGCCACTTACAATGGTTTGAAGCAAACTCAGACTGAATTTACATGACCCACCATCCCAAAGCAGCACTTCTGTAGACCACTTAAATGAGAAGCCACTTCTTTACACTAAAGCAGTTCTACATATTTTTTTCCAAAAACGTGGTATTTTGGCCCTAACACAGTATGTGGGTTTATAGCTCTAATTTGATTTTAATATACTCAAATATCAATGCTCAATACTATATACACACACATACACATACACGGTACTCAAATACTTAATATACTCAAATGTATCTCAGTGTGTTTCAATAAGCTCCTCCTATTTAAGGCAACACTAATACAATTTACAGTTCCCATTTAGGACTAAATATCCCATCCGAGGTAGCAGCTTTCATTCTATCATCCCATTTGGACTGTGAAGCTTGAACTGTGAATTCTCTGAGATTGTTTACATTGTTACTTAGTTTTTAATTAATTAAAATCTCAAAATTAATCATAAACACTATCTGGCTGTCTAAAACCATTTTGCCCCACCCATGCTCCCTTTGCTGGGGGAAAGAAAGGGACAAAGATCTAGACACCGGGGATGGTTAAATCTGACATGCTGCAGGGTTCCACAGAGGTATCATAAAGTATCTGCATGCAGTTCTAATTCAACAGTGGTGATGGGTTTCTGGACTAAGATTGGGCTGTGGGATGGAGGTTACTGTAGTAGCAGGAAGAGCCCCGAGTTCAGCAGAGCTCAGATACAGCAATACATTGAATCCTTTGGTGGAGAAGAGACTAGCCTACTGGCTATTTTTAGGCCACTAATTCATATTTTGCTTCCTTCCTAGCTCTTTTTTTATGTACTGTCCCCTTATTTCTGGTATACCAAGATGATTACCCTGCAGACATCATAGCCATAGGGTAACGGTATGTTAAAACAGGCTAGCTTTAGATACCTACAGTGCAGAGATCTTGTCTGAGCTTCTTTTATAGTAATTGGGGGTGGTGGGGGGAGAGAAGCACTTTTAGGATGCGATTAATCTGTCCTGTTTCAGGCATCTGGCTACGGAGAAGATGTACTGTACCTCAGAATACCTGCTTCTAAATGACTAGCTCAGGCACCAAGTTCTCCATTAGCTCAGATGAATACCACTCAAGGAATCATCAGGAATGCCTTTAAAACTTGAGGGACTTGAAGATGTTGAGGCAACTTCAATCCCAGTTCAGAAAGATTTGCTGCTAATATCTGTGAGGTTCTCCCACACTAACTACAGGCTTATTGCTTTTCCAGAAAAGCTGAGCCTGAATTTCTCTCTCAGCCTTCCTGAATGTGCAATAGGGTGCTTATTTGAACCAGTGCCACCTTGTTAACTGGAGCTGGTGAGAAGGAGGCAATGGGGCTCCTGTCCCTGTTTTTCTCACTGTACTGGGATGGTCTGCATTTAATTCTCATGTCATGAGCAGACTTGTAAGACTTGAAGTCTGACTCAAGCTGACTAACACAGAAGACACCCTGGCTTACAGAGAAAGCTGTCCCAAACTGGTCATTACAAAGTAAAACTTGCAATTTCATAGTGACAAACGGCTTACAGTTCTTTCCCAAACCTTTCACATCAATGACATCTGCAGACTTTGGGCTATATTTCCCCTCTCAGTCATTGCCTCTTGAAGAGTCAGATGTGTAGAAGTGAGAATAGCTTAATGGCTTCTTTTGAGAGAACATTCTCTGTTCCTTCACTTATTATTGTCATTATCATTGAAGATATAATTGATCATCTTCTTTTGACCCACCCAAATGACTTCTTGAAAATGTGACTTCTTATTGTCCTGCTATTGCCTTGAAGATCTATTTACTGCAGAAAGAGAATCTTTCTCTTCTGTTACTATCAACCTGGAAAGGGAAAAGGAAAATGAGAAGAAAGCAAAAGATGACAAAAGAAAAAGAAATCTTTCCCCTAAAAATAAGCTAAGATTGACTTGCACTAATTTACAGTGAGGGTTGGTACTTTTGTTGGCCTCTAAGCTTTATTTCCTTTGTGAGTGAGAACACATAGAAAAACAAGTACAGTGTGGACTGGAAATATAAGAGAGTTAACAAAAATTCACTGTACTGTCTCCATTAAGGTCTGCTTTGTACTACTGCACGTGATTATACGATTTATTTGATTGTCTATAACTGCCCCTTTGGAGCCATAGCATTGCATTTTCAGGTGCAATTCTCTGCAATATTAGTGGATTATTGATTGAATAGTGTTCTCTAGAGCCATTAAATTCTACTAACAAGGTTTTTCTTTAATTGGTGGATCATTGACCTAGCAGACCGTTGCCTAATTGTGGTTTCAGTACTGGACAAGTTTCCCAAGTTTCATCTTTGCATGTGAGTTAATAGATCATAGTCCCAATAGGGAATAGTATTATAGACTGTATTAGTACCTTTACCCACACTAAAAGTAATTTCATACTGCCAGGAAACCCATTGATTTTAGTAGAATTATTTGCAGGGTAAAGTGTAATTCAGTATCAGTAAGAATATGAGTGTGAAAAGAACAGGCCTTCAGTATATATTCTAAAGTGTTATTTCAATCCTTATCAGGTATATTATGTATCACAAGTACGAGATGTTGGTCAGGAATGGGATTTGCAGATTGGCAACATATTACTAGAGACAGCAGAGCATCTTAGATTATGCTTGCTGCATGAATGGGAAAAAAAAAAAAAAGATATATGTGGATTCCTGTCCTTTGCAGGATGATATCCTTACTGGTCTGTTAGGAAAGTGCTGCATTTCCTCACCTCAGGATAAAACTGAAGACCTGGCCTCTAATCTGATGGATTTTCTGTGCATTTCTCCAATGACTGATGATGCAATGTCATTGGTAATGCACCACCTTTCCCTTTATTGCAGTGATGCTTATTTTCATGTTTTGGGCACAATAACAGGAATCTTGTTATGTTCTCTAGTCTAAGCTTTAGTGAAGGAAAGAAAGCTTGTCTCATGCCCTCTTTGCTTTCATCCTGTCTAGTCTTCTTACCCCAGTCCTGTTGTCCAGGCAATGGAAGAATGGCAGTTGAAGGTGCAATAATATGAGTAACACTGAGCCTCTAAGACCATCATACACAGTCACCTCATCCAGACATTTGGCTTTTGGCAACCCTTAGCTTTTTGACTGCCATTCACAGTTCATCCTGACCACATCACCTGCTTCTGTCCTCATCTCTACTTCTAGCCTTCGCATAGCCCTGGGGCTAAACTGCATGTCAAAGTTAGATATACCTAACTTGTACAAGAGGCAAGTTAATGTTCATTTAAAATCTGACATATTTATGCAAAAACTTGCCTAAAAATTATTTATGCGAGTAAGATACTGGGCCTAGTCTACTTCAGATATGAGTGAACCTACCTCATCACAGCGCTGCCTGGCTCTGGATGATTCTGGTGCAAGTAACTTCTCTTGTTGGGGACTTTTAGTTGAGTCTTGAGCTGATACCAAAAAATGTGTGTCAGTGTGTATATTTATGATTAAGATATGGCAAAAGAATGAAAATAATGTTTTAATGATATATCCATTCTGAGGATGTGTTGCTTTTTTGAAATAAGATGAGGAACACAATTTCTAGAAAAGCCTGCTTGTTGTCCTTGTGCATGTACGGATACACATGAAAGCACCATAATATATTTTCCTCTGTTTACCCTGGAGCAGCTCAAGCTGTACATTTTTGAATCCAGGCTAAATTTGCTTCACTGACACAAGAAAAAAGCCAAAGGAAATCTCTTTTCCTTACTCATTAGATGTGTTTATTTTCCCTTTCCTATCACCCTGCCTGTCCTGAAGTCTCCAAAAGATTAGTCTAATTTATTTTATGTTCACCGCTTTCCCATAAAAAGGTAATACCAATGCACTGTAGGATGTTTTTTTCCTGTAATTCAGAATAGGGTAAATTCTCAATACATTTTGGAATATACCAGGCCCATCACACAGGGACAGTGAAAATGCATGTCTACCAGCTGTGGGGGAACTAGATTGAGAAAGGGAGTAAGTACAATATTAACATCTGAACCTCAGCCTGAGGGTTACAGGTATTGATGTACATCCATGCAAGAAAGTTTTTCCTTTAAAGCCTCTTATACAGCTCTGAGGCAGGATACAAAGTTTTAACAGTTTTAACTGTTCATTAAAGATGGCTGAAATTCTGATACCTAACAGTTTTTAGGCAATTGGAGGGGGTTTCTTGGCATCTAATGTGCGATGTATGTTAATAAACATCTTGATTTCTTTTAAGCTGTAATTCTAAGTGAATTTCAGCAACTGGAAGTAGAGTTGAGCCTAACTTATGCCTCATTTGATTTTGTAAAGTTTTCATCTGTATCTTAAGTCATTTAATCTCTTGAATTTCCATGCACATTCATTTGAAACTCTGCCCAGTGTGGTGATGTAGCAAAAATTTCAAGGTTGTAATATCCACTACAGGCAAACGAATTTTTGGGTAGCATGGTTCAGGATTCATTGCAAAAGCAAAACATAGCACTGATATTTATCCTGCCTGTCTGATGCTTTCCCTACTTTTATTTTAGTACAGGGTACTAGAAGGTAAGGGGGCCCAAGATAGTTGGTTAGCATTCAAGGACTGCTTCTTCCGAGCTCAAGACCAGAGCATCCCAACAAGTAGGAAGTCAAGGAAGGGTACCAGGAGACCTGCATGGGTAAACAGGGAACTGCTGGGCAAACTCAAGTGGAAGAGGAGGGTGTACAGATCATGGAAGGAGGGGCTGGCCACTTGGGAGGAATATAAGTCTGTTGTCAGAGGATGTAGGGATGTAGCTACGGCCTCCTTGGAATTAAAACTTGCAAGAGAGGTCAAGGACAACAGAAAGGGCTTCTTCAAATACATTGCAGGTAAAGACAATACTAGAGGCAATGTAGGCCCACTGATGAATGAGGTGGGGGTCCTGGAGACAGAGGATAAAAAGAAGGCGGATTTACTGAATGCCTTCTTTGCCTCTGTCTATACTGTTGGAGGCTGTCCTGAGGAGCCCCGGACCCCTGAGGCCTCAGAAGAAGTCAGGATAGAGGAGGAATCTGTCTTGGTTGATGAGGGCTGGGTCAGGGACCAATTAAGCAACCTGGATGTCCATAAATCCATGGGCCCTGATGGGATGCACCCGCGGGTGCTGAGGGAGCTGGCGGAAGTCATTGCTAGGCCACTGTCCATCATCTTTGCTAAGTCGTGGGCAACGGGAGAGGTGCCTGAGGACTGGAGGAAAGCGAATGTCACTCCAGTCTTCAAAAAGGGCAAGAAGGAGGACCCGGGTAACTATAGACCAGTCAGCCTCACCTCCATCCCCGGAAAGGTGATGGAGCAACTTGTTCTTGGTGCTGTCTCTAGGCACATCAAGGATAGGGGGATCATTAGGGGCACTCAGCATGGCTTCACCAACGGGAAGTCATGCTCAACCAACCTGATAGCCTTTTATGAGGACATAACCCGGTGGATAGATGATGGTAAAGCTGTGGATGTGGTCTATCTCGATTTCAGTAAAGCGTTTGACACGGTCTCCCACAGCATCCTTGCAGCTAAACTGGGGAAGTGTGATCTGGATGATCGGGTAGTGAGGTGGATTGTGAACTGGCTGAAGGAAAGAAGCCAGAGAGTGGTGATCAATGGGACAGAGTCCAGTTGGAGGTCTGTGTCTAGTGGAGTCCCTCAAGGGTCGGTACTGGGACCAGTACTATTCAATATATTCATTAATGACTTGGATGAGGGAATAGAGTGCACTGTCAGCAAGTTCGCTGATGACACAAAACTGGGAGGAGTGGCTGACGCGCCGGAAGGCTGCGCAGCCATTCAGAGAGACCTGGACAGGCTGGAGAGTTGGGCGGGGAGAAATTTAATGAAATATAACAAGGGCAAGTGTAGAGTCCTGCATCTGGGCAAGAACAACCCCATGTACCAGTACAAGTTGGGGGCAGACCTGTTGGAGAGCAGCGTAGGGAAAAGGGACCTGGGGGTCCTAGTGGACAGCAGGATGACCATGAGCCAGCAGTGTGCCCTTGTGGCCAAGAAGGCCAATGGCATCCTGGGGTGGATTAGAAGGGGTGTGGTTAGCAGGTCAAGAGAGGTTCTCCTCCCCCTCTACTCTGCCCTGGTGAGGCCGCATCTGGAGTATTGTGTCCAGTTCTGGGCCCCTCAGTTCAAGAAGGACAGGGAACTGCTAGAGAGAGTCCAGCGCAGAGCCACGAAGATGATTAAGGGAGTGGAACATCTCCCTTATGAGGAGAGGCTGAGGGAGCTGGGTCTCTTTAGCTTGGAGAAGAGGAGACTGAGGGGTGACCTCATTAATGTTTATAAATATGTAAAGGGCAAGTGTCATGAGGATGGAGCCAGGCTCTTCTCAGTGACATCCCTTGACAGGACAAGGGGCAATGGGTGCAAGCTGGAACACAGGAGGTTCCACATAAATATGAGGAAAAACTTCTTTACGGTGAGGGTGACCGAACACTGGAACAGGCTGCCCAGAGAGGTTGTGGAGTCTCCTTCTCTGGAGACATTCAAAACCCGCCTGGACGCGTTCCTGTGTGATATGGTCTAGGCAATCCTGCCCCGGCAGGGGGATTGGACTAGATGATCTTTCGAGGCCCCTTCCAATCCCTAACATTCTGTGATTCTGTGATTTTCAGGGGGGCAAAAAAGAAACCCTAGCAAATTGTGCCACTACTTTCAATATTTTCCCATTGGATCTGTTTCTCTGGAAAAAGAACTTCTCAAATTGAATGAAAAGAGGGCACGAACCGGAGGCATTTATAAACACAAGGAGTGCCAGTATAGGAAAATGGATCTTCCTACCATCATGTCTGGCTCCTCTGTCTGAATGACTTGGCTTATCCCCTGGAAGCAAGTTAACCCCAACTTTGCCGTGTGTAGTAAATAGCTCTAAAATATTTCAGTGTGAAAATTAATCTAATTCACCATATGAAACACAAGAAAAATAAGACTTGGAAAAACTATTTTGTATTTCAGTAGGGAAGATGTATTTACATCCAACACTGTTTTTCTTTCATTTTTAAAAGTTACCTCCCTGTAATTGCACACTAGTTTAGAGCTAAGATAAGAGCATCTTAACAATAATGAGCACTTTTTTAACAAATTATTGCCAAAAGTGCATTCTTTATTCCAGGGAGACACTGTAATAGATACCAGCGCTTTAGTAATGATACAAGCAATCTGTAAGCTATTATAGTTTCTTTTATAGTAACTTAATCTTCATATTGTTCTATATGTCTGGAATTTTAATAGTGTTTTTAATTTATGAAGAGAAGTATATTATATATTACTAGTTACATGGGAATATGAGCTAAATATCAGACCATTGAACTATATTCTTAGAAACAAATATTTTGAAGTACTTAAAGGAGCATAAGGAATAGAGCAAAGAAATTAAAAAATGTCGTACAGATGTAATAGCAGCTTTTATGGAATGAGCACAGAAGCATCTGTTCTGGATTGTTACTGGTTTTAATGCATATATTATATTTCTGGAGAAAAATGAGAGCACGGGTACTTTTAGAATGCTATTTAAAAATAAATATTTTATTTAAAATAAATATATTTACCTAATTAATACATTTATTTGCATTATTGATTACAAATAAACACAAACTCCCATTTACTTTTTTAATACTAGTGAAATTAATTAATTGATACTTAACCTAACTCTATTAAGCACTTGTTTGTATGTAGAACATAAGCTCCTATGTAGATTCTTGAAGCCAGTGCAAAAATGAAGTATTTTTTCCTATTAGTTCATTGCCATTTTTTAGTATGTATAGAAACAGACACAGTTCACAAGGAATATAGTGAACTGTGCTCAGACTTGTAAGAGAGATATCGTTAACACTTTGCTGAGCAGTGAGTTACAGAGAGATATGATCAGCGTAGCAATTTAGTGGTTGTAATGCTATTAAAAGTAGGGCTTTTAAATAAAGAGAACCAGTTTGCTGTTTTGAAAGAAGTCATATTCTACTTTAAACTGTCATTCTGTATTTCTGACTTGCAATTAGATAATATCTCTAAAATGTCAGTCCCAGATTCTGTTGTGACCGTCATCGTAATAAAATGTGACAGCAAAGATATTATATCAATACTTTTTCCATAATTATCATTAAAGATCTCTCAAGGGTTAAGTACCAAGGTTTTCCACTGAATGGTCTGCAAGCCTTGTGCCTTTAAAATCTTTTAATATAGCCAAGACTGGTGACAACCAGGAGACAAATCTATGAACAAACGCATTTGGAGAGAATAGTTTTGTGGTGTGTGATGTATGTTACATAAATGAGCTTATTAGGACTCTCATCTATTTTATTATTGGTGCCCAATTTAATAGAGGCATTTAAAAAACAATATTTCTGCCTGACTCCCTGAAATGAAGAAGATACATTGATATAATTGAGAGCAAATGATTGCATGTTGTGCCATTTAATCATGTCATTTTTCAATTGCTGTTTTTTGCACTTCACTGCATACTTATAGAATATTTAGCTTCAGTATAGATTAAGTCCCACAGTATGCAACCAAGTAGAGTTCCCATATTAGGTGACATTTTCTTTTAACCTTGAAATCAGCAAAAGCACACAGGTTTGTCAGTATTTTTCTAAAAGATGACAAGTCATCATTCATTTCCTATCTTTGTCATTTAGCTTTTTTATTTTGAGGAATTACTTTCTTACTAATAATTTTTGAGGAATTATTGGCTTTCTTTTTCATTCAGAAACAGAAATTCTTATTTTCACCATGTGTCCTCTAAGAATGGAATTTGAAATACAGGGATGCATGACCCGCACAAGAGAAGTTCAACAGGCATTGCCACTTCACAGAAAACACTGAAAACTACATTTTGCCCAACATTTGTGAGCATATTGTTTCCTGTTTTCCCTTTATTGATGTATTAGTGCTGTTAGCCATGCTACTTAAATGTTTTACGTGAGCACTTTTGAAAACCGAAGTGCTGCACTAGCCAAAAATCAGATGCTTTTAAGAGTTGCACTTTGATTATTGTACTCAGAAAGGTGGCCTCCATTCTCAGATTCTGCCTTAACTTCTGCTCATGGCTGTTGTAAGAAATAACAACTGTGCCATCTTCATTTCATCTTCCATCAGGCAACAGCTGATGCAATAGGAAGGGTATCATTCTCTCCCTCACATACCCACATCCTGTAACAAGGAGAAAGAGTAAACCTTTAACAGACCAAGGTCAGACACAAATTTCCTCTTGGATCCGGTGATTCCAGATTTATCTGCAGCAGAGCTTCTTTCATTTTCCTACAAACAGCCAGTATTGCCCATACACAGAAACACAATGTAAGCCTAGAAATAGCATTTGTCTCAGTATATCTTGGCATTTCTTATGAACCTGAAAGCACAAAGAAAATCCATCTGAGTCAGTTACCATTTGTCACCTTCTAACTATTTTCAAAGCTCTGGGCACCTCTACATGGACCTTTATTACTCCTAATAGCAGAGTGAAAGCAAGAAAGATGGAAATGATTGAAAGAACTTCAGATCACGTTAAAATGAATTCCCCAAACACTACGTAATAAGTGATGCTACAAAAATCATAGCTCAACATTTTATGTGGTGATTATATGTGCATTATGTGGATTTAAGTGAGCTAAACTAATCTTAAACTGACTTTTAAACTATTTTTAGGTGCAGAAGTCCCACTGAATTAACTGAGAACCTTAGTACTTTTAAACGATTAATATTAAACACCTGGTCAAGAACCTTGATATAAAAGTGCTTTAGTGGCCAACTCATTGTCCTGGTTTCATTGGGATTTTGTTTCAGTTTGTGGCCAGCCATGGTGATCAGGGCCATTAGCAGTTAAATGCAGGGCAGCTGACCCAGGCTGGCCCACAGGTGTATTCTGTAACATTAACAATCAAGTTCACTATAAAAGGGAGGGCTTAGGGGGGAGAGGTGGGGCTGTTTTAGCTCTCTTTTTTCATGGTTCCTCCCTCCCTTAATTGCTGATGATTGCTATTCCTGGACAACCTGCTGTAACCTGTAGCTAAGTACACTTTTGTGTGTTTTGTGTTAGTATTTATATTAGTTTCTTTATTTTATTAAATCTGTTTAATTTTAACCCATGAGTCTCCCTCTTTTTTTCCCAATTTCCTTCCTCAGTTGGGAAAGGGACATTGGGTGAGAGAAAAACTGTTATTGTTTAGCCCCAGGTGTGGGCTAAAAGAAGACACTCATCTACCATGCTGTGTGGGAATGCTGAATTCTCATCTGTGCCCTTCAGTCGTGCAGAGCAGGCAGTGCAGCACAGCTCAGGTACTGATACACTGCAGAAGGCTGAGGGATGGAGGGGGACTGGGGCTTGAAGGGTTCTAATATTCCTCAACTTCCCACCTTTCTATGCCTCCCACACTCTCTGGCACTGCATAAAGCTGCAAACATGTTTTTGGTCATGTGCCATTCACTTAGGAGTCATGCAGCTGTGCAGAGCACCTTCTGTTCAGATCACGGCTACTTCCATCCCCATAGATAGTGCCATTAGCCCATGGCTTGGAAAGAGTGTTTGATGTCTTTTGACTCAGCAGGGGCTTTTCCAGATGATTTAAGGCATGGTATTAATAAGCTGTGAAAGTAGTTTCAGCTAGCCCTTTTTAGCTGTGCAGGTGATAACTTCAAAGAACTGAAAATAGGAGTAGGCAGAGGGAAGAAAAATCTTCCAAGATTCTAATGGCATGGACAGGAATCCTCAGTATGAGAAACCATGACTCGTAATAACATTATAATGAATAACACCTCAATGTTATCAGGGTATCTGTTGCAAAGCAAAGGACTGAGAGACAGAGTCAAGTTTGCACACAGCAGCTGCAGTTACTATGTATACTCAGCCTGCAGCAAAAAAATCAAATACATTAATTTAAGTCTCTCTGCAAACGATTTAAGTGAATGTGTTTCTCCCACTTTGGATTGTGTTTGTAGTTACCACAGCTCAACAGACGCATGATAGTGTGATGAGCCACAATAAAAAGTGTCTGATCTCTTAAGCTATACTTCATCAAATCTGCATACAGAGGAGACTAAGCAAGCCTAAGTGATGCTCCTCAGCCTACTGTTAGATCATTTCCTAATTTTCTGAACTGTCAAGTACCCAGTAGCTTATTGTAGCAGCTGTATACCATCAGGCCCAAGACTCAGCAGAGATACTCATCATCTTTCATTTTATTTTTTTTTAATTAATCATGAATTATAGCTGTTAATTCACAATGTAGAACGTACCTTGCAAATAATTAAAGTAACTGTGGTCCTGGAAGCATACTTTGTGTGTACAATTGCCGTGTTGACAGGTTTGTATAAAAGCATGCCATTTTAACAGTAGCAGATCATGGATGGATATACAACACTGTGAGATATCATGTCATAGGATACAGGCAATTATTGTGTCCCTTTAGGACACTGTATACCAGACCCTAATACTGCTTAGATCCATTATGGTTAGCTCTATTATATAGGGTTTAAAGATGTCTTTACGTGATTAAGTTCTCTCGCTAAGTATTGTTGCTATAGCCAAGTCTTTCAACACGCTGTTAGATACAAGCACTTCATTCTTCTCCTGTTTAATATTAACCATAATATCATGTAATAAAATTGAAACAAAAGTGCCATAGGCCTAATTGTACTGTCACAGCCATGTAAATCAGAAATAGCTTCAGTAAAGCTACTGTTATTATGCTGGTGTAAAATTGATGTAAATTAGAAATGACTTGGATGCTGTAGCTCTGTTTTCACATAACACAATGTAAAGGCCTCCCTTGAACTCCCATATAATGGCTTATGAATTAAATACTCCTTACCTCATCATTTTATATGATACTGTATCAAAAAAGAACAATATTGATAAAGGATGACATAATCAGATAGATCAAGGTAAGTTAATGTTATGGGGCCAGATTCTGAGCTGTATTGACTTCCATGAAGTTAATGCAGATCTACAACAGATTTGATTGCCATCTGTATATAACTTACCATCTCTTCCATAAAACTGAATTGCTTAGCTGTTATATAATTTAAAGAAGAACGCTGACATCGTATTTAGGTAGATTGTTTGGTTTGGTTTGAGTTTTTTCTGCTGTGACATTAGGCTAATGAACAGCATCAGAAAGGAAATGTGCCAGACGTGGTGGTTACATCAGGAACTATGTAAGAAACTACTAATGAACTCTAGGAAAATAAATAAGGGCAAGTTCAGGAAGCGTAAGTTAAAATGCAGCTCTGGTATAAATTGAATAATAAAATTCCTGGTCATATTTTGCCATAAATAGTGGTTTGGGAATTTGTCATTCACCTTATTTAAAATTCAGAAATATTAAATGTACAGGGTTCTCTCATTATAGAAGTAATAGAATTCTAGCTATTACAGAGTTAGGGTAATTTAAATAGCTATAGAATGCATTATATCAATAAGTGGAACATCTGTATGAAATGTCCACCTGCTGATATACTACTCAGTGTACTTTACAATGAAATGTACTTAATCATTTTCAGACGTCTTCTAATGAAGCCTTATCAGGATTAACATTTTGAACACAAATACTTTTAGGCATTAAAACTTCCACTTTAAATGAGATTGCATTGTCTTGTTTACCCTTGTTGATTAATAAGCAATCTGTTAACTGTTAGAATGGCCCAATTGTGCCAGTGAAATAGATTAGCAATTCATCTATGTTTGTGGGTTTAATCATCATTTCTCTTGAAGGCTTTGAATAAAAAAAATCGCTTGCACACTATCCACAGGCAAAGAAAAGATATCTATTTTTAGATGTGTATACCAATGTTTTGCTTCAGACTTTCAGCTTAGAATTACTGATCAAGCACATACTTCCAGCAGTAAAATACTCCTTTGAGGTACAACATTTATAAGTGTAAATTCCAATTTTTAAAGAAAAAGTGATATGAAAATCTGGAACTTGATTTAACTTTCTACACAATGTTATTATTTTGCTAATAAAAATTATGAGGGCAGGTCCTGATTTTTTATCTGTTAACATTTGTGAACAGCTTTGAGAGATGCGGTGGCTTTTTTTTGTTTGCTTATTATGATTAACTGGAAGCTTAAAGGCAAATACCCTGTCTTCAAAAAAAGATGATAGTTCAGATTTTCTCATGGGGTCATGCACTTTCATCTGTGGCATCCCACAGAGGGAAACAGATGTTGGCAAGTTACAATTTAAATTATCTGTAAAGCTCCCACGTGCGGAGCACTGTTCTGTTAAATTCAGGAGTAGCAGAGGCCTATGATAATAGTTGAATACTTGAACCATGCAATGCTATAAAAGCATAGAGTCTCAGAAGCTGGGCTGAAGCAGCCATCCTCAGATGCATTTGTGCCTTCTGTACGCCAGATTCATAGATATTATTATTAAAACACATTATGAGTTAATGAAATCTTGATTTGATGTTGAATGACAGTAAGAGTGTGATTGTGGATAAAACCATGCTCGAAAGCAGCCCATGCCAGTAACTGCTTCCGGGTGGCAGATCCCTCTCTAGTTTTGGCATGTATTTGTGCTGCTATTTGATGAGATTCTCAGCGTAGTTACTTAGTTTTCTGGCGTAGAACCAACATATCCTGGCTTCCATCAATATTCAGCAATATCAGGGCTTAGCAATTGTCTCCCATCATGCAGTTCACATCAGACTGCATTCTTGGTAGCACTGGAATTGGTATGATTAAATAAATGCGGTGAATAACTCATCTTTAAGAAGAATACAGTTATCATAGTATTCTTACATTTACTTGAATATGCAACTACCCTGGAAATATTTTATGATAACAAAAAACTTCTGTAAAGAATTTTATACTGAATTTTCTCCTTTCTTAAGGTTTCTCCTCTGACAGGGTACATATGACCCATAATTTCTATTGTTTTTTTTCTAAAAATATATATATTCTTATTGCATGAATACAATTTTTTTCCCCCATTTTTTCCTGAAGAATTTCTGAAGCTAATTACTGTCAGGGTAACTCATTTCAGATGTGTCCCAGTTGAATGAAAAAAAAGGAAGTATAAACCAGTCTACACCATAAAACTTTCAACATTATTGAGACAGGTAGCTATGTATGGCATTTGTTTGAAGAAGACTGAAAGTAGCTTTACTCCTTCTGTGCTATTAAGACTGTGTTTATCTGAAAATAAAGCACTAAGCTTTGACACTAAGTATGGGAATTTATGGAAGAGCTGAAAAAACTATTGTAATACAGAAATTTGGCACCATTAAATATCAGATAATAGTTAATGTTTTAATTTGCAAAGTATTCCACACTGACATCTGTTGTTTGTCTGTCTTGCAGTCTCTATGCTGTGAGATCAAACAGAGACGTCGTGGGGTAGCCTCTGTGCTGCGATTATGCCAGCACCTCCTGGATGACCAGGAGACCTGCAACCTAAATGCAGATCACCAGTCCATGCAGTTGATAATCGTAAACCTTGAGAGGAGGTGGGAAGCCATTGTCATGCAAGCTGTCCAGTGGCAAACAAGGCTACAGAAGAGATTGGAAAAAGACTCGGTGAGTGATGCTTGCTTCAAAAAGATCTCATGTGGTTTCATTTTTCATGAGAGACTTTTTCAGTGCAAGACAAGGACATTCATCGCAGAGCGTTTTCTTCTGACTAAAGATGTCATTCCTAGTCTACTGCCAACAGGTGAAGCTTTAGTTTATCTTAATCAACATTGTATTCTATGGACAAAACTGATTAAGATAAACTCACAATATACATGTTCTGTTTGCTGGATATTTAATCTCATCACATTTGATCCTGTCAACAATAAAAACAATCTTCTCCTGTGCCAAGTTGCTCAGTACCTAACAGAACTGGGCCCAGAGACATACTTCACTGATGGTAAATATATTTCAGAAAAAGTATTTCCTGTGTAAGTAAGACTGGTTTTAATTAGCATCCCAGCAGTAGATGTGTATTTCACATAGAATGCCATGGGTATATGATTAATATACAATTCTATGTTATTTGAATATAAGTAAAATGCATTAATTTGCTTTTATCTCAGGGAAATGATTCCTAAGAGGCAAAATAGCACTCTGCTTAAACCATCCGTTAAGTGGCATAAATTAGATAGATTTTCTACAGCATAAAACTATATTACAAAGCGGTATCTACATTTAAACAGTAAACCATAGGGGGAACAATATAATCCCTACTGTAACACCATTGACTGTAATGGATGAATTGGCTCAGCATGTTCTGTGCTACTATCATAATGCTGGAGTCTGTATACTGCAGCTACATTGACAGCAATGATAACCCGATGTAGTGCATCCACTGAAGAGCCTTGATGAGATTTGAGAACAAGTGACGTATATTTAGTTTACATAACTTTTTAGGTTTATATCAAGCAAATAAAAGGAAAAAATACTTGACACAACTTGCTTCCTAAAAATTATCTGACTAACAATGAAATACTACATTTGACTTCTTTTTGTTAAAGTTCCTTTACAAAAATAACAGAAGCTGTAATTCACTGGTTCAGTTATGGTAGTATAATGTGAATATATACAAGATATTATTCATAAACACTAGCAGTTCCTGAGTGAAAATACTATTAGTCTAAACGGGCCAAGAAATGGTGAATTAGTGAGGAGGATGCTGTGGACAAGTGAACCGTTGAAGGTAATCTGTTGCTTGCCTACCTTTGTCAAATGCTTTAAAGTAGGAGTGCTCCTCTGCCTGTTTGATTATTGGCTGCTTTGCTTTAGGTATTGAGGTAGAAATGGGACTTGAGGAAGGAATAGGGTTTGAATAGACTTTCAGGACAAGTCAAAAGGGCCATGTCTCTTTATGAGGCAACATGGAAGGAAGACATCATTGAAAAGCAGATGGAGTGTCAACGTTAGTGTTATAAGCATGAGAGTAGTTAACTGACAATGTAAGAAGTGCAGATAATTGAGAAGAGTCAGTTAGCCCTCAAAAATTTTATCTGGCTGGAAGAAGTGTAAAAATGATGAAGCTACATGTGATTGTACAAGGGTATAGAGAAAAGAAAAGATTATTTTTCAACCTATCCTTATACATCTATGTGCAGAGAGGGAAGTATCAGCTGAAGAGGAATGCTATTGGAAATAACCAAGGAGATCAACTGAGAGCTTTCACTATATGACCAACAGAAAAAATGAGCAAATCTTAATGATGCTAAGATTCCTCTCATAGAGCTAGTGAGAGCTGCAGATGTCACAGCTGATGCAGATTACCAGAGGGAGAACAGTCATACTGACAGAGCACGAAGAAAAGAGGAGATGTGGGGAGGATAGAGCAAGAGTTCCATTTTGTCTGTTTAGTTTATGCTAATGGACACTAAGAAGGAGATACTTAAAAAGCAGAAGAGCAGGGTTAGATGCAAAAGAGTTTAGTTGAGCTCTCAGTCCAGAGATGGGAGCTGCAGGTATCTGAATGTATATTATCATCTAAAAAAAGAGAAAGGGAAGCAGGTAAGGAAAAAGGTTTGTTTGAGTCTAGTGAAAAGGAGAAGGTGAAGAAAGAACAATTAGCAAAAAAACACAGAGGAGGTAGAAAAAGAATCTAGAAAGTGGAAAAATCCAAGGCAGTAATTTGTAGAGAACCTGATCAAGTGGAGTGAAAAGTAAAGCAGAAGATGGTGAAATAAAGATAATGAGAAATGTTAGAGAAATCTCAGTGAAATTAAAAGAAGAAACAGAATTAGTGAGGATCCAGAATGAAGCTGAATAGAAAATGGAGGTAGAATTTTTAAACAATACATTCACATTTAAATGAGAGGAAAGTCAAGAAATATAAGACAAATACCATCTCAACAGTGGCAGAGAGACAACATTCTTGGGTTTTGATGGTAATGAATCTGGGAGAGCAAGAAATGAGAACTGAAGTAAGAGAAGTCAGCAGTGAAATAGGCTGGGCAAGTGAATGGGTTAAAAGATAAATATGAGAGAGAGGAACAGAAAAGACTGATAAATAAAAAAATATAATAGTAAAGCTTTTTAATTCTCTTGAGAAACACTGTTTATATTTTTGTGATAGTTCCATCTTTGAAATGTTTTTATCACATTACTAATATATTACATCAATATCTCTAGTAAACTGTTGGTTAGTGCTACACAAAATATTTAATGACCTGACCAGCAATAGAAAAAAACAGTTGAATTTTGGAGCTTCCAAAACAAATGTGTGCAGTATTAGGCAACAGCCAAACCGAAAAATAGTTCTCAGAATCCTGAATTTTAGTTACTAGAGGCTGAGTATCTGTTGGGTCTACAACTGCCCAAGAGAGATTGGACTGAGTTTCTACTGTGTTTCTCTAAAAGGTAAAGTACGGCAAAGATAATGAACTGCCTTTTTCATCTACAAAACTTATCATTTTGTTGTAGTATATGTATATCTTCTACTCAACTTGGACTAGAAACAAGTTGCATTTGTGAGATAGCTTAGAGTGTGCTGAACGAAGGTCCAAGTTACTGTAGTGAAAACATATTCTCTCCTTTTGCATGTGGGCAGCTGGCGTGTGGAAGCAGTTTGATGCCTGTATATGCAGTTACTCTAAATAAACTGTTATGAGCCAATTAGAGCTTGGCACTGCTCTTGCAGCAGGAGCAAAGTCAGTCTTGTGTTTCTGTTTGGGATTGCAATCAATCAGGAGTTCAGGTATGGTGAGGGTATGAGTATGGCACCTTGCTTGCTATCTGGATGCTTGGAACTTCACAAGGTGCGTGCTGCTTCATTCCCACTTTGCCTGAGGTAGTCTGGAGTTATTCACCGGGCTGAGCTGACTTTCGCTGGGCAGGGGGTGCATCATTCTCTGTGCTGAGAAATGGCAGCCATTTAGGGCTATCATGATGCTCATCTAGTTTTCACTGTGGGCTGTTCTGGTTTGGAACCTCTCATCCTAGGCTTGTTTATAATAATATGATTCTTTGAAGTATGTCAGTATCTACAAGTTTCTCATGTTGATAAAACTGTCTGTATTCTCCACATTTAAAGATGCTCCAGCCACTGCAGGATTCAGGCTTCTTTGTCTTCCCTGGCCTGAGTTGGCATGTTCTAACCTTCCTTTTCGCTCAGTTCCTGTGTAGTCATTTCTTGGGTAGGTACCAGGACTGTTTCTTCTGCTTCCCTGTCTCTCTGTATTTGATAATGTGCCAGTCTTGGCACACAGACAGTGTAACAAGTAACTTGGTAACAAGTCTTTGTTTGTGGTTGCCCACAAACTACAGTAATTTATGAAAACAAATGAGATGTTTTTATACCCCGATGGCATCTGACTCATTTGTGGCATCTGACTTGCTGACAGTAAATAAGATAGCCCAAATGATTATATTGCCTCATATAAGTACAAGAGTCACTTGCATCTCCTACTGTCTTCTTAACTTCTGTACTCTACTTCGTTGTCCTGTTTCTGCTCCTTTTTACATTCAGTCACTTATATGGGCCACTTATAGCATCACAAAGGTATGCTGGAATTAACCACAAAAGGCTTTTAGGTTTCTTTTGAATTGTTTGCCTTCTTTGATGGTTGGTTTTCAGCAGTGTTTAATTTTGCTCAACTTTTGTGATAGTGGGCACTGTAAGTTTACAAATAACAAGATGTACTACAAGCACCTAAAGTCTGGTAAAAGATGTCCTTCTCATAAACAAAAAGTTATATCTAGAATGTGAAATTGTCAATAATAATCACTCCAGAAGCATGAAATGTAGTTAGATTCAGTAGGTTAATCTAGCTATAAAGAATGAGGCATTCATACAATGAAAAAAACAAAGATTACTTTTAAAAAAACAGTAGGACACTTGTCTGTTACTGGAAGCAGTCCTAATCTGTTTTAGCAAAAGAGGTTTTTATTTCCCCCATTTGTTTTTCTGCGGTAAATTCGTTTTTTCCCCCAGATTTATCATTCCATAGCTTGCTGATATAATGTTATATGTCACCTTAATTTTAGCTTCAGAATTACACAAATGCCTTATAGTTTGCCTAAGAAGACCCTGCTGGCAGTCGTCTTAAAAGAAAAAGGAGACTGTCTAGCAATTGCAACAGCAATAGCAAGAATCTTTAGTCAACTAAACCCAAAATTGCCATCTAAAATTCCTGCTCAACAGCTGGAGAAGCTTTAACTCAGTGTGCATTTTCCTTTAGAGGGTCTAGTCTACTTGAAAGACTGAACACTTAAAAAAGGATTTGGGACAGACTCAGTCATGATCACGCACACAAGTTTACAGCAGTTAAGTCAAAGGGGGAATATGTAAGTTATTTCATGCAATTTTTTTTTATCTTTTGCTCAGCCAGGGGTATACCCACTGTAAATGACATGTTTAGCCTCAGTGGATTATTCCAGCAGCTACAGATGTTCACAGTTTGAGGATGTCCTGTCCAGGTCAGATATGTCTTTGTATAGAAAGCTACAATGAGGTGACCATGGAAATTCATTTTTCTGGGACTGTTTTACCAGTACTGGATTATATAAAACTGTTGTACTGCTACAGCTGAGAGAGAGACAAAACTGTAGTTTCTAATTGATTTTATTTTTTAACTTGCAATTCAATATTCCTGCCTTTTTGGTAACTGGAAAACCTGCTTTTTCTCCAGACTGCTCATTCATTGAATGAGAAACATATCTGTTTTATGGAGCAGACAATCTGTTTTCTTATTCAACACAGAGGGCTAATTATTGAAGGGACAGTATTAATCATGCTTTTAAAAAGGAGATTTTGAGCTAAGGCAATTTGGGTTAAGGTGCTGTAATTCTCATATTGTCCTGAAAATGTATGAAATATTCATCTGTCTGATCACTAAGTTCACTATTATGCTTCATGGAAAAAAATTATTTTTATTTCTCTTGTTCTCCTGAGTCAACCCATGTGTACACTACACTATGTCCAGTGAACCCCTCATCTGTATTGGCTTGAAAGTATGCTGTACATCCAGCCACATAATTGAAAATAATAAGGCCACAATAAATGGGATGGCCTTGGGGTATAACACCCAAGGGATTCAATTGGTGTCGCTTTGCATCAATGTCCATGCATCATGGTAATTGAGGTAACATAACCAATTACCACATTTTAATTAGAGTTGTAAGGACTTGGGAAAAACTGCAATGGTGAGACAGCTCACTTAACAACAAAAAAAAAAGGCACCTCTCTCTTTTCCACAAGCTTATTTCTTAGAAGGCAAAGAGCCTGCTTAAAGCTCTGTTTAAGATTTTTCCCACTTCTTGTTTTCATTCTTTATAATGCACTTTGAAAAACAAGTTGTTTAAAAATACTATATTGTTTCTGATCTGCTATCTTTATCCCTTTTCTCTATTTATCTGTTTCTGTGATGCTTTCTGGAAAACAGTTTTTAATAATGCTAGGCATGGTGTGTCCCCTTCACTTCTCTGTATTAATTCACTGGTGCAATATTTTTTCAACCATGGACTGACACTTGTTCCAAGCTTTAAAAAAAAAAGGACAAAAAACCTGCCTTCAGAGGTAAAAAATGAATTTGTCATTGTTCCGTTGTTTGTTAGATAACTTCACTGAACAAAAACTTGGTTTCTAAAAGATTCTTTTTTATCACAAACCATTATTTTGTAAGATGGGATCTAGCTAGAAATCCTGCATAAAATTTAGAAGTTCATCAGAAGTGCCTAATACAGCGAAGTACTGAGTGATGATTAACTTTAATGGGTAATTATTTAATGACTTAGGTTTGAACCTTTACAAATTGTTTTTTTATTATCTATCACAAGTCATTTTTGTTTTGATATTGGACCTCTTCGTAGTGTAGTGTATGACAGTACAATCTTGATTGCTTGTATTTGTTTCTGTCAGTCATCTCGTTTTACTCATATTTCAACAGTGAAGACTGCTCGCTTTGGTGCTTCCTTAAAATATATGTTTTTTAAGTGAATGGATGTTTGGTTGTAGAGTATGTGATGTGATGCACCATCCTTGTACTTGAGGTGTGTGTGTTTTTGAGCTTCTCAGTTGCATTGCATGCCTGATTTGTGACATGGAATAATTACCTGTAGGATCCTAGGGAAAGCTATATGAATGGTGAACATAGGTCTAAATTTTTCTTGGACTTTAATTGAAGATAGGTGTTATGTCCCACATTCTTGCAAGAAATTCTGTATTTCTCATAATTTTCTTGAGGACCAGCCATAGTTATGATGGCAGCCATCATGGCAGTATGCAGAGTCTGGATGATCTGGCAAAACTAAAGCTGGTAAAATCCTTCTTGTTGAGCAGATCTCAGTAAAAAATTGCATACTCAGTGGCGTTTAGTAAAACTTAATTAAAAATTCAGATAAATGCTGTGTTATATTCTTGAGAAAATCTCCTGAGTTGTCACCTGCAGTGGTAGCTTTTTAGAGTGAATAGAAAGAAAAAAGAATATATTTAAGTCTTTCCACAGAGGTCTCTTCTCCATCCTCACAGGATGCAAAACTTTCTGTCACAACTAATGGTTTCGGGCAACAATCCAGAGGTGAAGTACTCCATGTGACATTACCAATCTGCTAAATTAATCACCTGTTTCCCTCACCTCTAGCAGATATTGCCATGTTTTTTCCATGGCTTTGTAAAATGATAGGAATCACAGAATCACAGAATGTTAGGGATTGGAAGGGGCCTCGAAAGATCATCTAGTCCAATCACCCTGCCGGGGCAGGATTGCCTAGACCATATCACACAGGAACGCGTCCAGGCGGGTTTTGAATGTCTCCAGAGAAGGAGACTCCACAACCTCTCTGGGCAGCCTGTTCCAGTGTTCAGTCACCCTCACCGTAAAGAAGTTTTTCCTCAAATTTAAGTGGAACCTCCTGTGTTCCAGCTTGCACCCATTGCCCCTTGTCCTGTCAAGGGATGTCACTGAGAAGAGCCTGGCTCCATCCTCTTGACACTTGCCTTTTACATATTTAGAACCATTAATGAGGTCACCCCTCAGTCTCCTCTTCTCCAAGCTAAAGAGACCCAGCTCCCTCAGCCTCTCCTCATACGGGAGATGTTCTACTCCCTTAATCATCTTCGTGGCTCTGCGCTGGACTCTCTCTAGCAGTTCCCTGTCCTTCTTGAACTGAGGGGCCCAGAACTGGACACAATACTCCAGATGCGGCCTCACCAGGGCAGAGTAGAGGGGGAGGAGAACCTCTCTCGACCTGCTGACCACACCCCTTCTAATCCACCCCAGGATGCCATTGGCCTTCTTGGCCACAAGGGCACACTGCTGGCTCATGGTCATCCTGCTGTCCATTAGGACCCCCAGGTCCCTTTCCCCTACGCTGGTCTCCAACAGCTCTGTCTCCAACTTGTACTGGTACATGGGGTTGTTCTTGCCCAGATGCAGGACTCTACACTTGCCCTTGTTATATTTCATTAAATTTCTCCCCGCCCAACTCTCCAGCCTGTCCA
The DNA here is from genome assembly GCF_013368605.1 of Nyctibius grandis. Classification (NCBI taxonomy): domain Eukaryota; kingdom Metazoa; phylum Chordata; class Aves; order Nyctibiiformes; family Nyctibiidae; genus Nyctibius; species Nyctibius grandis. The sequence goes on from NC_090661.1 coordinate 42,914,896, forward strand.
GGTCTCTCTGAATGGCTGCGCAGCCTTCTGGCACATCAGCCACTCCTCCCAGTTTTGTGTCATCAGCGAACTTGCTGACAGTGCACTCTATTCCCTCATCCAAGTCATTAATGAATATATTGAATAGAACTGGTCCCAGAACTGACCCTTGCGGGACTCCGCTAGACACAGACCTCCAACTGGACTCTGTCCCACTGACCACTACTCTCTGGCTTCTTTCCTTCAGCCAGTTCACAATCCACCTCACTACCCGATCATCCAGACCACACTTCCCCAGTTAGCTGCGAGGATGCTGTGGGAGACTGTGTCAAACGCTTTACTGAAATCGAGATAGACCACATCCACAGCTTTACCATCATCTATCCACCGGGTTATGTCCTCATAAAAGGCTATCAGGTTGGTTGAGCATGACTTCCCGTTGGTGAAGCCATGCTGAGTGCCCCTAATGATCCCCCTATCCTTGATGTGCCTAGAGACAGCACCAAGAACAAGTTGCTCCATCACCTTTCCGGGGATGGAGGTGAGGCTGACTGGTCTATAGTTACCCGGGTCCTCCTTCTTGCCCTTTTTGAAGACTGGAGTGACATTCGCTTTCCTCCAGTCCTCAGGCACCTCTCCCGTTGCCCACGACTTAGCAAAGATGATGGACAGTGGCCTAGCAATGACTTCCGCCAGCTCCCTCAGCACCCGCGGGTGCATCCCATCAGGGCCCATGGATTTATGGACATCCAGGTTGCTTAATTGGTCCCTGACCCAGCCCTCATCAACCAAGACAGATTCCTCCTCTATCCTGACTTCTTCTGAGGCCTCAGGGGTCCGGGGCTCCTCAGGACAGCCTCCAACAGTATAGACAGAGGCAAAGAAGGCATTCAGTAACTCCGCCTTCTTTTTATCCTCTGTCTCCAGGACCCCCACCTCATTCATCAGTGGGCCTACATTGCCTCTAGTGTTGGCTTTACCTGCAATGTATTTGAAGAAGCCCTTTCTGTTGTCCTTGACCTCTCTTGCAAGGTTTAATTCCAAGGAGGCCTTAGCTTTCCTAGTTGCCTCCCTACATCCTCTGACAACAGACTTATATTCCTCCCAAGTGGCCAGCCCCTCCTTCCACGATCTGTACACCCTCTTCTTCCACTTGAGTTTGCCCAGCAGTTCCCTGTTCAACCATGCAGGTCTCCTGGTACCCTTCCTTGACTTCCTACCTGTTGGGATGCTCTGATCTTGAGCTCGGAAGAAGCAGTCCTTGAATGCTAACCAACTATCTTGGGCCCCCTTACCTTCTAGTACCCTGTCCCATGGGATTTCCCCTAGCAATTGCTTGAAAAGGCCAAAGTTGGCCCTCCTGAAGTTCAGGGTTGTGATTCTGCTAGCTATTCTGTTCCTGCCACATGAGATCCTGAACTCTACCATCTCATGGTCACTACAACCAAGGCTGCCCTCAACCTTCACCGCTTCAACCAGACCCTCCTTGTTAGTGAGGATCAGATCCAGCAGCGCTCCTCTCCTAGTTGGCTCATCCACCATTTGCATCAGAAAGTTATCATCAACGCACTGGAGGAACCTCCTGGACTGGGGATGGCTGGCTGAGTAGGCCTCCCAGCAAATATCAGGGTAGTTGAAATCCCCCAGAACAACCAGGCCCTGTAATTGTGAGACTGCTCTCAGCTGCCTGTAGAAGGCCTCATCACCCTCCCCATCCTGATCCGGTGGCCTGTAATAGACACCCACAACAGTATCACCCCTGCCAGCCTGCCCCTTAATTCGCACCCACAAACTCTCAACTCGCTCCTGATCCGCCCCTGGACAGAACTCAATACATTCTAGCTGCTCACTCACATAAAGAGCAACTCCACCACCTCTCCTTAGCAGCCTGTCTTTCCTGAACAGGACATAGCCATCCATGACCACATTCCAGTCATGCGAGGCGTCCCACCAAGTCTCTGTAATTGCCACTAGATCATAGCCCCCCGACCGAACACGGATTTCTAACTCCTCCTGCTTATTCCCCATGCTGCGTGCATTGGTGTACAGGCATTTCAGGGAGCGAGCTGGGCACACCGATTTCACCCCAGATTCACCCCCTGATTTCACCCCAGGGGGATGGGAGGCCTCCTGGTCTACTTCAACACTAGAGTGTTGCCCCAGTGGTGCAAGCCCAGCTACTACCCCATCCCCCTTCGAATCTAGTTTAAAGCTCTCCGAATGAGCTCTGCTAATTCCTGCCCCAGAACCCTTTTGCCCCTACGACATAAACCTTTCCCATGTATCACTGTCACGCCTGTTGTCTTATAAAACCAGCCATTATCAAAGAACCCAAAGCCCTGCCTGTAGCACCAGTCTCGTAGCCAGGCGTTAATAGAGAGAATCCTACTGTTCCATCCCACGTCATCACCTGAAAATGGAAGGAGGGAGGAGAAAACAACTTGTGCTCCAGACTCTTTCACCAGCCGCCCTAGGGCCTTGTAGTCTTTCTTCATCCCCCTCAGACTACGGGATGCAGCTTCTTCCCCACCTGTCTGGAAGATCAGCAGGGGGTAGTAGTCTGTGGCCTTCACCAGGTTGGGAAGTTTCCTGGTGATATCCCTGATTCGGGCTCCAGGCAGGCTGCAGACCTCCCTGTGATGGGGGTCAGCTCTGCATATTGGGCCCTCAGATCCCTTTAGGAAGGAGTCTCCAACCACTAAAACTCTTCTCTTCTTCCTTGTGGAGGAGGTAGCTATACGCCCGTCAGGTTTTTCTGACTGTGGTGGGACCTCTGATATAGGTTGCCTCTCCACCACATCCCCGTTGGACCGGCTGTATTCCACTAGGGCTTCATATCTATTGCTCAGAGGCACCTGTGGAGGCAAGGTAGGCAAGGAGGGCACTCGCCTTTTGCCATGGCCATAGACTTGCCTCCACTCACTCCTCTCCTCTAGGTTATCGTTTTCCACCTGAGAGGGGCAGAGTACAGGGGTCCCTCGATCCTGGGAGCTCTCTGGCAGGTGCTCCCATTTTTGTTGCAGGGAGGGCAGAGCCTGGCCCCACCAGTCTATCTCCATTTCAGCCTCCCGAATGCTCCTAAGCCTTTCTACTTCGGCTTGAAGCCTTTCAACCTGGCTTTGCAGCTGTGCCGCTCGGCCGAGCAGATCATCTACTTGCTCACAGCGCACACAGCCCCCTGACACCACAGAGACGGTGTAGCATTCCCTGCAGCCTGCAACCTGCACCATCGCCTCCTTCCGTGGGAGCTCTGTCTGGGTTCCCACATCCATTTTGGTCTTCTTCCACCGGGTAGATACCATTGTTCTTTCACTGAACTGGGAAATACCTGTTGGTGCCACCCCTGGTTCACAGCTCCTTGGCACCTTCCTCGCCTTGTGCACTGGGAGGGAGTCAGTGCCCTCCCCAACCAGCTGCAAACTGCTGCGGCCTCTCCTGCCCTGGGACACACCCAGTCACTGCTGACTCACACAGGCACTGCTGAGTCTCCCTCTCCCTTCTGGGCAGGGACTAGTCCCTGTCCTCCAGGAGGCTTTTTATCACCCGATAACAGGGGGTGGAGCTTTTAAATCGCCCAAAGGAAGCCCAAAGGGTATATTCAAACTCATAACCCCAGCCAAACCAGAACAAATTCCAGTCCACTGAGAGAGCAAACCCTCAGAGGTGATCATCTGAGCTCACTGCCACCAAGTCATACTTTTAAATGTTACTCTAATTTTAATCACTTTATGGGGCTCTTTAGTTGTTGGTTGGATTAGGCATGGAGAGACTAATGGTTAATCCAGACTCTAGAGACTCAGACAGCCCTATTTCTCTATTTCACAATCTCTGTTAAGCCATAGTAACCCTGAGCTCTCCTGCTGGCGAGAATGGAAAGTAAAGGTACATACTCCTAACTTTCTCTAGTCACAGGAGATGATCTGGGAGTAGTCTGAACAGTTACAGTTGAGAGCAAATGTACTCACCAATTCTACCTTGTTGCTTTTGTGACCTTTGTTCTTTTCTGTTAATGAAAAGGGAGCACTGTAGAGAAAGTCTTCACGTGTAGCACAGTTTCAGTACGGACAATGCTAGGAATACGCTTTCCTGTGGAGCCTCTTCCGGTGCACCACAAGCTGGAGCAGAAAGAGTAGTTCAGCATTCTTGCTATATCAATCTTTTTTGCTGCACTGAAATTTTCAGACATACAGCATTTCGTGCTAATGTTGATGGTGTCAATTACATATGGATTTGTAGTTCCCAGTATCATGAAATGTATAAGAACATTTCTTGTAGCTTGTTCAAAAATCCTACAGTAGCAGGTTTCAATCACCATCCACCTCAACTGGAATGAATATACTTCTTTGAGATGCATGTTTCTCTTCTGTGACTCCCTGCTAATTCTGCAGACACATTTAGTTTCTTTGCCCTCTCCAGGGTACCCAGCAAACTTTGCAACATGAGAGGTGAAAGTTACTTTTCTGTTGTTGACATGAGCACAGGGAGATGAATGAAATTACATTAAAAATAAAGAGTCTTTTTAATGGGAAAATGAATTCCTGCAATACTTAATTACCCCAAGCCCCCTTTGATTGTTTTTTTCCTGACAAAGCACACAACATTTCTGTGCAGTCTTTGAAATTTACTTGTTTTTTTAGAAGACAGGTTTCTTTATGAGACTGGGAATGCTTCATAATGGCTGATCACGGTTTTAAACAAAAAGGCTACAAAAGCAAAATAAATAAAGCATATATTTCCCAGTATTATTTTTAAACCAAACATGGTTGTTGATCATGTGTTACTACTGTCCACAGCTCATAGTACAGTGGAAAACTGACTTCAGGTATTCAAGGTAGAAAATATCATGATCACAGTGTTATTGTTATACAAAGCATAGTGTCTGAATTGGGTATAAAATACTGTGTCTGTGCTAATGTTTTTAGTAGTATCCTGTAAGCAGTCTGTTTCAGTGATGGACAAGTCTTCTCTTTAAGTCACAGATACTTTGAATTTTTTACTCTATTATGCTCTTTTATATTAGGGGAAGAATTACATAAACTCAGTGCCACAGTTTTGTGTATATATAGAATCATAGGATGGTTTTGGTTGGAAGGGACCTTAAAGATCATCTACTTCCAACCCCCCTGCCATAGGTAGGGACACCTTTCCACTAGACCAGGTTGCTCAAAGCCTCATCCAATCTGGCCATGAACACTGCCAGGGAGGGGGCATCCACAGCTTCTCTGGGTAACCTGTTCCAGTGTCTCACTACCCTCACAGTAAAGAATTTCTTCCTAATATCTAATCTAAATCTACCCTCTTGCAGTTTAAAACCATTGCCCCTCGTCCTATCACTACTTGCACTTGTAAAATTCCCTCTCCCGCTTTCCTGTAGGCCCCCTTCAGATACTGGAAGGCTGCTATAAGGTCTCCCTGGAGCCTTCTCTTCTCCAGGCTGAACAGCCCCAACTCTCTCAGCCTCCCTTCATAGGAGAAGTGCTCCAGCCCTCTGATCATCTTCGTGGCCTTCCTCTGGACTCGCTCCAGCAGCTACATGTCCTTCTTATATTGGGGGCCCCAGAGCTGGATGCAGTACTCCAGGTGGGGTCTCATGAGAGCGGAGTAGTGGGGCAGAATCACCTCCCTTGACCTGCTGGCCATGCTGCTTTTGATGTAGCCCAGGATGCGGTTGGCCTTCTGGGCTCCAAGCGCACATTGCCGGCTCATGTTGAGCTTCTCATTGACCATCACCCCCAAGTCCTTCTCCTCAGGGCTGCTCTCAATCCATTCTCCGCCCAGCCTGTCTTTGTGTTTAGGATTGCCCCAACCCACGTGCAGGACCTTGCACTTGGCCTTGTTGAACTTCATGCGGGTCGCACAGGCCCAGCTCTCAAGCCTGTCAAGGTCCCTCTGGGTGGCATCCCTTCCCTCCAGTGTGTTGACTGCACCACACAACTTGGTGTCATTGGCAAATTTGCTGAGAGCGCACTCAATCCCACTGTCCATGTTGCCGACAAAGATGTTAAACAGCACCGGTCTCAATACCAGCCCCTGAGGAACGCCACTCGTCACTGGTCTCCACCATTTATATATATTTATATTTTAAAAGGATTAGTTCTTTGGACTTCTTTTGTATTCCTTTTCTGGTTAATGCAGTTTTAATCTGTTCAAATGTAGAAATTCAGAGAGAGGGAAAATTGATGTATTTTAAAGTTGCTTAAACACTGTAAAGTTATATCTCAGGAACTTTCAAGGCTGTTCAGTGGTCCTGTGTTACCCAGAGAGAAGCTGGAAATCTTATGGGGATATACAAAGCTTCTGCATTCATCCACGCAGTCAGAAGATACTTCTGTTTCTCTGTTATCTACTGTCTACTCTGTGTTTCAGACTGGTGCTGTTTTGGATTTGAGTGAGGGAATTTCATAGCTGGTAGAAAGTTGGTAACGCTTCTCTACTGATCTGAATTTTTGTAAATGGTTGGTGTTTACAAACCCTCAAGAGATTTAGAATACCAGTGAGGCCAAAAGTGCCAGTTTATCAGACAGTGCTCTAATTCAACACATGATCACGAAAACACTCCCATGGGTACTCCCGTGTTACTCCCATGTGTAACAGCATTTGACCTGTACTGGTGGTGTATCTAACATTCTTAATTTCTGTGCATTTATGGATAACTACGATATTAGTAAACCAACGTGCCACAATTATTCAAAATAAATATTCAAATAATATTCAAATAAAATAATATTCAACAAGTAATTACAAAAATTCAGGTTTTGGGACAGCAGAATTCAATACTATAAAATCTAGAAATGTGAGCTTTATAACTTTAGAATGGGAAAAGTCAACATCACAGTAGCAGGGTTACGTCTTTATAGCGTGGTGGCCTATATTCTACCAACCACCTGTCAATCTATTAATTATTTTTTCTGTGCTACAAATTAAATAATGATTAAAACAGTGTGAGTAAAGCACTTCCCACAGCTTTGATAAAAAGACATTCCCTGTTGTTGAAACATTCATTAGAATTGTAAGAAGTGTAAAATCTTCAAGTAAGTACTCAGGAATAACCAATTTTAGTACGAAAATACATAATATTCAGAAATTGGAAATCTGATGTTTCCAATGCATGCAGATGCCGAAGGAAGTGCCAAACACCATTTAAATGGAAAAAATAACTCATTAAAAAAGAAAGAGGAAAAATGGCTAAGTTTTTATTTTCAAGGACAGAGGTCTTATTTTAAAATATCTCACTTCCTATTTAGGCACTGAAGTATAGGGTCAGATATTTAAAAGTGCTCAGCAGATATCAACTCTCATTGCACTGCATTCTGTTCAGATTACAGGATGAGGTCAGTGTTTTATCCAGATGCCTAATAACCACTAATCATAAGATTGTGACTCAGGCCAACATTGTTTAAAAAATTAGAGTTAAGAGAAATAAAAAAGTCACAAACTTGTGATTTTTAAATTAATTTAATGATGTTGCACTGCATCTCTAATGACCTCAGTTCTGCAAGGAATGGTATGTGAGTGTAATTGAAGCTAATTTTCTGATATTTTGTTTCAAGAGTTCTCAAAAAAAATAATTTTTAGAAAGAGAGGAAGAAACCTTATTTTCTAACAGATTGTACAGCAGTTATTTCCATCTTACAAGGGTCTTCCATACTGGATGATAGGATCCCAATCCTCCAGCCGTTATGGAAATGTATTTGCAGGATCCTCAGTAAGTATATGCATAATCAGTGTTTCATTGTTCAATATTATAGGATGTTATAGGAGCTGCATCAGCTGTAAGCAGACAGGAATACAATAAAAAACTACTTAAAAAATGCATGAAAATAAATAAGGTACAATTATTCACTCTTTTTCTTAACACACAAAGTAAAAAGTACCAAATGAAATTATCAGGCAGGAGATTTAAAATCATCAAAAGGGGATACTATTTTCATGCAGTGCGTAATAAAACTGAAACTTGTTCCTGCAAGATGTTGTGGACAGCAAAAATACAAATGAGTTCAGTAAGTAATTAGACAAGTTAATGGAGGAGATATCAATTAATGCTTATTAAATTCCAACTCTGAGAGTCCCCACAGACTGGCTTCTCAAGTTTGGGATGGTAGCTTCTGTACGATTATATGTGTTTGAGGATTTTTTAACTTTTCCATTAGCATTCACTACTGGCCACTGCAGGAGTTGGACTCAGCTGAATGGACTGTTCATCTCACGTGAAATGACAGATGCTTTTTGAAAGCACACGAACTTGCAGATTTGAAGGCCTACCTATACTGTATTTTTATGTATAGCAAAAAAGTTTTAAGGAATACCTAGAGCGTTTTCATTGTATTTGGTTTTTTTTTTGCTATTTCCAAAGACTGGGATGTGGTCATTTAGGTAGTCTGCTTTCACCAGAAGAAAACTTTGAAAAATGTACCCACTTAATAGTTTTTCAGGATATTTCTAGCACATTTTTCTGTAAAATATACAGCAAATATAATACATACCTCTACTTAATATTTAAATATGTACATACATTTATGTGTCAGAGGTACTATAATATACATTAAATAATAAAATGTAAATTGTTAGCAATGATGATCTGAATTTCATTTCTCCTTACATGTAAGACATTTGTGTCATCGTTGTAGCGCTAATCCATATTCAGGTCTTCGTGTTTGGTGTGCAGTAATATGTAAATTACCTAGCCAGCTGCATTAAGCAGTATTTGTTTATTCTATTTCTTTTGGCATAGCATATAACTGAATTTCTGCCAAAAATGTGGCTGCTTCAGGGAACACTGTTTGAGTAGAAGGAAGTTTTGAAAGGAAACGCACATCGTAAGTCTTTACTCTGTGAAACAGTAAAATCAAAACAAACTTTCTGTTCATAAAAATATCTGTATTAATGTAAAATAATGTGCTTGTAAAATACAATGAGCTAACTGAATCTTTTTAGAACGGTCTGTTTACATTGCCTTTGTAAACAAGAGTATGATACTAAGAGGCAGAGATTTTTTCATACGTGGGAAGGGTGACTAAAACTGGTAGAACGTGAAAATGGAAAGCTTAAGAGAAATTATTTTAAAATGGCATATTAATCTCCTCTAACACATAGCATTTAAATGCATTTAAATTTAGAAAGAAGTGAAGTTTCAGTGTTAAAAAAATTGCATTAATGATGCATAGAGCTATCTACTTATGCTGGCAGTCCTTTCAGTCTTCCAGTCTGACACTTCCTTTTTTATCCAGCCAGCTAATTTCCCCTCTTTTGTGAGGAGTAACTGTTTTCACACTAGTGCTTACCCAGCAAGCCTCCTCATTGTTTCATGGTTAATTATCTTCTTGAGCTTCACCTTCTCAAGTGAAGGGACTGGGCCTCCCCACAGCTCTAATGAAAGCTAGGTTTTAGAGATGCACTGTGTGAATAAATGCAGTGTCTGATCTAGCAACATAATAAATGAGTTCCTAAACTTTATGGAGTCACAGTTCATCCTGCAGGTTTACTGAACAATGCAGAAAGATGCTTTATTTTAAAAATCCCTTTTTATTTTTAAAAAGGGGGAGGAACATTGCTTCAGTGTGAAACCATGTACCATAAACTGTTCCAAAATCTCTAAACATCATAAAAAAGGTGCATGTCAAACATTCAGTTTCAGTGCAAACCTGAGCTGCTGCACCATCACATGAAACACTTTAAGCTCTGTACTTCAAAGTTGTACATTAACAACTTTTATGTTAATAATTTTAATACTCATAGCCCTGTGCCCCTCAGTTATTACACCACTTTGCAAACCCATTGGACTTTTTGTGCCTCACCAGCACTGAAAATAGCACTTGTGGATAGATTTAAAGCTGCAGTTAATGGTCCAATTTGAGCCCAAGTTTAAACTGTGTAACATTTAAAATAAGCTCTCCTCTATTAGAAGTTGAACAATGGCAACAGTAGTTTTGTAATAATGAGGTACTCCCCATTGTAATTTTGTACTCAGCCAAACTAAAGCAGGCAAATATAAACCTCTCACCATAACAAGATACAGTTGTCCATTACTTTGCCTTCTTCTAAGTGAATTTCTACATAGTATGCTTATATTAAATTATTTCTCAACTGACCAAAACAAAATGTGCTTATAACACTGGTACTCGAGACATTGCACAGGATCTATTCAACGTACTAGATTAGACTGAAAAATCCAATCCTTTTCTTCCAGCCAGCTCCAGGGGTATGTTGGCATCTATTATGTACAGAGAAAACTATAAACATCATCACTTACCAGTGGTGGAGACATGAGAAAAAATCTGGAAGTTCAAGGATGAGATGACCTTAGTGAAAGAGCTCTGCCTAGGGACCCCTTACACTTGGAGATAAGGCCAGTGTTTCCATTTTGCAACATTTGAAAAGCATCTCTTCTTAGATACAGGCTGTGTAATGGCAAGGTGCAGTTGTATTGTTGTAGCCTCCAGGTACTTACCATTGTAATTTTGATTCATCACCAGGAGAACTCTGCCACTTACAGACAACAGTGGTGTTTAACTTAATGCTTGGAAATCCATAGGCAGACTGTGAAAGTACTTGTAATATGCAGAATTCTTCTAGCCTTTGACTTCACAGTACTTGTTTATTCACTCCCCTCTAGTCAATATCCCAAATTTACAGATGGTGAATCAATGAATTCAGGAAGTGCCTGAACTGAAATTACAAAGAAATTGTGTTGAAAATTTAAACAGGGGGAAAAAAGAGTCCATTCTCTTTGATAACATGAATTAGGCTAAATTTGGTAGTCTCTCAATTGCTTCATGAGGAGGAGAAACTGATGATAGAGCCAGATATTCTTCATGCAGTCCTGTTGTTCATAAATAATAGATAAAGTCTCCCATTCCAATATACAGTAAGAATTTTTGTTTAGAAATTCAAGCCTTTCTCCTCCAGCTCTCAGTGAGAAAACTTTCTTTCTAGGTTTCTCCTAAAGTCAAGCTCCCAAGGGCTTATGTCCTATCCTTTTGTACCTTATCTGTTTCTATGGTGATTCTCACTCTTTAGTGTTTCTCACAAACAATCATTTCTGCTGAAACAAAGCTCTTAAAAACTCTGTGATTCCAGGTGTCCTGATGTGCCTGTTGTAGGCTGGAGATGGCTATTGTGTCTACTGAGTCCATTCATAGTGTTCACTGAGTTCTTCTGGTTTAACCGAGAGTACACCATTAAAGGAGTCCCAGTTCCAATGTAATTGATACTAAATTGAAAGTTTTCTTAACCAGTATACAGACGTCTTAACTAGTACAAAGACAAAACAATAGTGATTTTATTATGCCACTGTAACTTTGCCAGTAAAACTTTGTTCATGGGCATCTGAATGCACAATGCAACTGATCTGCTGTCAATATGGGCATACCAGTGAAAAATTGTGCTGAAGTTCTGCAATGTAGACAAGCAATAGTTAAACCTGTTTAAGCATGGTCAGTTCCACTCATTTCCTGGGTTTGGTGGATTTTTTTGTCTTAACCGTAAAGACTGATCTTTGATTGGGTCAAATTCTGAGACTTGGCATGGATAAACTCCCACCAACTTGCATGGGTGTGTATCTTAGGTAGAGTGTCAAGATATGCTCTTTTCTGAACTAGGTGTGTGTGGCAACATTTTGGGTTTGGGTAAAGCTAGGAATGTTTTTCTAAGAGTTTCATAAAGGGCTTGTGTTGGATCCTTGCACAAAGGAAATCATGTATTCCTCTGAAGTAAAGGTGAGACTGAAATGACATTCAAGGGCGAAAAATCCTATCATGTAACCTCTTGACAGATGAAAAGAAAACTACAAAGCAGCAAAAACAACAGTCAGTAATATATGCCATGTAGCCAGGTTTTCTTATCACAAAAAAAGAAAAAAAAAAGCCCAAATACACAACTTGGAATATAGGTCTGGGATTGTAAACTTATTTGGATGACAATATGATTCGATATAAAAATGTTATAGGTGTTCTTCTGCTCTATAGTAACATTTGAAGGGCTTCTCCAGCAAATGAGAAACAGCAATGTTAGAAAGCCATATGAGGATATGGTGGCAAAAAAAAGGAGGCCACTGCTTCCATAGAGCCTGGAAAACAAATAATGGGTAGTTAGCAGTGATACTCTGGGCACAGCGCAGTGACTAAACATGTTGAGTCCCTTCTTTTGCCATGGTCTGTGATAGAAGTAAGTTCCTGCAGGCACAGCTCACCTTCTGTTCCAACCTGGCTTGTCTGCACTGACTGGTGTGTGGTGGAGGGGCTGAAGCTTTTCACTCTTGCTTTTGGCCATCTGGCACTGTGGGCAGCTTACCAAGAAAGTTAGAAGACCCTCATAGGACTCGTGTAGGCATGACTGACACCAGAGTGTTACCTAACACCATCAAGTGATGTTTAAACAGCGTCAGAATGGTTAGAGAATGGCCAATTTCTCTGACTTTTTAAAACACTTCTACTACTAGTAGGGACTAATAGTTTTCAGCTGGGCATCCTCTTAAAATGTCACTCCAATTATTTCATCTGTTGCTTAGAAGATGTGCCCACAAAACCGCTATCATGATAGAGAAAACTATCAGGTTTAAAACCTGGGTATGACAATCCTATCCTCTAGACACTTGTTTCTGTGCATTATAAGAGAACTTCAAACATCGTCATGAAGACAGGTGCCTGAGCAATGTTGGAATCTCAGTTGTTCCCATATGACCCAGCCTGCACTGAGACCCTTGCAGGTGACATCTGTGACTGCAGAGAGCAGAGGCGAAGTCAGAGACCTTCCTGTGGTACAGGAATCTGTACATAAAATCATCCATGTAGGTCCCAGGCAACACCTGTAAGCATCCGTAATGCCTAACAGAAAAGCACAAGTTCTCATGTGCAGGATTGAACGTATTATTTCATCGAGGGAGGCAATAATAATTGTAAAATGAAGAGAGAGAAAGTATGAACCAGAGTTTTGGATCTTATTTTCTGAGGAAATAAACATGTACCTTCTTCTTTTAACTTCAATTGTAACAAATATGTATGTTCATGACCAGTTTCTCTAGTGATCTCTGGTAAAGCATACTGCTTCCATATATTTTGAGACCATATTGTAATGTGCAGGTCACTTCAGTATTATGCACATTGAATATTATGCATATGCTTATGCATATTGAAACATTGGTGTTGGGAAATGAGGACAGTTTTCTTGTTGGCTATGGTGTAGGGAATCCCATTTAGAAAATGAACTTAAGTGAAGCAGAGGTGAAGTGTGTACAGTACACATGACTATTTCCCTCAGCAGAAGTACTTGGCATGCTTGTACTTTTCAAAAGACAAAATCATTTTTGTTTTCCTTGAATGTGCACACATTCCTGGAGATGGGGGATGGTTTTCTTTCTTTCTTTTTCCCCTGGCCCCTAAGTGCAGATGAGTTTGGATGATATGTCCACAGCAACTGAAGGATATGCTGCAGGGGAGGGAGGAACAGAGTTTGTATTTATTATTGTAAAAGCTCTTTTTTTTTCATGTTAATTCCTTTAAAAAAATATAATGGTACGTAGGGGTTACATTACAGGCCTGTTTCACCAACACAAAGTATCTGTACTGGAGTAGCACATGCAAATGAAGCTGAAACAGAGAATCATTGTTTAATAAAATTTGATGCAGAAAAAAAGAAAAACTATCTGTGTTTTAGTAGAGGAAACAAATGAAAAAATGCATTTTTAAGACTTTTTCCTAAAAAGCACTGGGGTTGAGAAAATGTCTTTATTTGGCTTAATAATCTTGTTTCTTCCCATTAACATTTTCAGCAGATTAACTGTTTAACCATTAAACACCAAACCTACAAGCTCTTAAGCGCACACTTAACTTTGTTCACATGAGTTATCCCACTGAAATGGGAATACTATCCTGAGCTACAAAGTAGTTCAGGGTTCAGATTAGGAATAGCCAAACTCCTTAAAGCAACACTTTCAAATATGTTAGAATGAATTCAAGTTTTCACTCTTCTGAGTCTGTGATTTAATTGATTCTTGGCTTAGTTATATTAGAAACTTTTTTTGTGCAACTGTAGATGTTTCCTAAGTGTTGTTTATCTAGTGGTAATATTTTTAAAATAGGAATATGTATAATATTGTGCATCTTTGTGTTGTTATTGCATTGCTATTTTTTTACTTGGTCAAAACTATTTAGCTTCTTTTACTGTGAACCATGTGACCATCAAGATCTACTCTAGATATAGTGGTATTTAGTGACTTTATAACAATAAAGTCACTCTGACCTATTTTAAAGATACCCATTTTTAGAATGATGACATATACACACACATACACACATGTACATATGCGTGTGTATATTTATACACACACACTCTTGCACATATGAAAAAAAAGTTTCTAAATTCTGGGAAATTTAGTGCAATCAGTTACACCAGCTGGTATACAAAGAATTTTTGCCAGACAGAATGGTACCTTTGCAGCATGTTTTGTCACAGACTTCAGCGAGGGCAGGACTTAAGAGCAAGTGCACAGGGCTCACCCCATTGAAATCTGAAGCTCTGTAGCACACTCAAAGCTTGTCTTGAATTGTAGTCTGTCTTAAACGTGGAGATCAGCATGTCTGTCTGGGACAGACCCCTTTCTTGATGGGTATTTGTGGTTCGAGGAGTGATACCTTGAACCAGGCTAGGCAGAACATCCTTTGGAGTGTGTAAGTGCAAACTCTGTAGGAAAGCCACATTCATCATTAACTGAAACAGGATAAAAAACATGGTGCAGCTCTCACACTAGTAAAGTTTTCCCAGCTGGAAATGGCAATAGAAGACTTGTCTGCTTTGTGTAAAAGATGCATTGTGCAATACTATACAGTTCCTTGGAATAAAAAGCAAGACAGACAGGAGAAGAAACAGCAGCATTTTTTCCCAGTGAAGTGAGAATTTAGCTCTGACACCAGCTGACACTTAGGGTGTTGTACCTCCCATCCTCTGTATAGCACCAAGTAAAGGATCAGTTTGGGGAATTTTAAATATTCTGTTAGCAAGACCTGATAATCTATTACTATCATGATAATTCTAATCCTCCAGCACCCTACCTATGCACTGAGCAGCCTGATAAGGAGACATCTGACATGATAAAAATAGTCCTCAGAGATTCCTGGTTTTTACCTTGCTACTGCTGTCAGTGCAAACAGGCTGGAGTGATATCACCTTCCATTCTTCACTACAGAGCTTTATTCGAGAATCTGTATGGTGCTGCTCTCTCCAACAGCTGCCTCACTGTCTAAAGTCTCTTTCTTGTTAAATTGCTAAAAAGCTTGCTAAATTCCGTAAAAAAGAAAGGGAAAATATATACCCCTGCTAAAAATGCCAAATACAAAATGTTTGTGATTTAAACTGAGTGGTTTGTTTCAAAGTTAAAACTTGGTCTGTACTTGGGAAGGGCTGCCAATGTAGCTGATGATAACCACTAAAGTTATACTTCAAGGGAGATGATGCTTATAAGAAAAGTAGTAATTCACTGATACCAATTCAGTCAGTTCCTTGGGCAGAGAAAGCTATGCCATATCTATACATATAAAATGACCGTATCTACATAGGAGCCTTTGGAAGTAGAGCTGTAACAATCAGAAAAAAAAAAAGAAACAAAAAAACAAAATAAATCCCTTACCATCATAGCTCTGCCTGCACAACTTCTGAATATATACCAGGCCTCAGAAAAGCATGTGCACCTGAAGAATAAAAAATAGGCTTTGAAGTAAGGAGCACTCAGGGAAGATGAATGGGCTGAGGTCACAACTCTACATGTTTTATTGTTTTAGTCCATCTGACTTGCAGAACAAACAAGGCAGCCAAGTGCTGATTTACAGGGGGAAGGTTATCTTCCTGACCAATAAGGACCAAATGTTTTGGTTTTGAGAAACAAAATCAGATTCTATGGAACATAAAATCCTTGGAACCTGCTGCTGATTTCCTGCCTTCAAGAATTTCTTTTTGCAGCTGGCAGAAGCTTAAAACAGTAAAATTGTGCAGTTTAGGAAGCTTTTCACAGCAATGTCTTCCTAATGCTAAGTACAACAGAGTCGTAAAACATGCCACAGAGAAAATGAGTAATTGTAGCTGATTTCTTGTTTAATCTAACAAGTTTTCAAACTAACTAATTTTCGTTCTCTTGCACCAGTTTTTACTTGCAGGTTGGTTAAGGGTCAGCTACAGGTAGGAACTGGTCCAACTAAGTACCAACCAGGAGCCATTACGAAAACATGGCAAACTGGCAAATCCAGATATGGATTTCTGAACTCCACAATGTGCAGAACTGCTCTGACAGCTGTAGTTATCCAGCAAACAGGTGTTTTCATGGGAAGTTCACATTTAAGCTATCACTAGCCAATATCTCACAGGCGAAAAAAGACCCTAACTAATTTACTCCGTAAAAGCTTTGGGGTAGGTAGATCCACAAAGAGACTCTAGCCTTCAACATTAGTCATGACAGATTCTCAAAATCCCCAAAGCCTCCTAACCTGCCAATGAGGAAAAGATTCTTTGGCCACCCATACTTCTGCCCATGATTATGTGCAATATCTTAACACAGCTGCAGTACTCAGGGACTTACCTTACAACTGAGCCCAATGAAGCATGAGGACACAGATTTATCTTACATGGAGAATGTCTCGGTTTATCAAATATATTAATAATCATATCACCCTGCTGAATGGTGGATAGCTACTCTGCCCAATTTGGAAAAAATTCTTCCTTGTGTCAGTTGAGCATTTTAGCCATTGGTCTAGTGGACATACTGGGATGGGATAGCCTTGTGTCTTGCACAGAAACAGTGCCACGTATCCTTAATTAAACAGACACTGGAGCAGAGATTTGGACCTATCTGTGCCTCTTGCCAGTCAAATGTGCTGAACACTGCACTGCAGGATAAAATTGTCCTCATCTATCTATGACCCAACTAATATGTAATTGTTTTATGCAAAATGAAACAGGAGAAGTAGGCTTCTTTTCAGAACAGCGTGTAGGTAGGGCTTCTCCTGAGAGAATGGGAACCCGGTATATGTCTCTTATGCTTAGCCTGACAAAGTGTCCCATGCCCAAAATCAGTGCCCTAACTATTAAGCTGTTGGAGAACATCCCACAAATTCTTACAAAAGGGATACGCATCTTTAGTTCCTGCTTCAAAGAGAGAGTTCCCAGCTAAGAATCAAAGTCAGAGGTATGTGCCTTCCCCTGTGCAACCAACCTTGGCCGAGTCTTGATGAATCTAAGTCAGTAATTAAGTTGTGCACATCTGCACTTCATTGGACTACAGCCTCATTTTATCTCCTTGTATTTCAGTAACTTTGTAAGTCTGTTGCGATTTAGATTGCTGTTTGGCGTGTGGTCAATGCTGTATTTGAAAAACAAAACTTGCTCCAAGAAAGCTCGAGAGAGCAAGAGACGATAGTTGAAAGGTTTTTTCGAAAAAGTGCTTGTTTTTCTAGATACAGTGATCATTGTTCAGCTGTTAAGATGATTTAAACTAAACAATTCTACATTAGTTAACAGTTCTATTACAAGATTTATTGTATAAGCAAAGTCTTCCCTAATGTGGATGGCTCTCAAGAAATAGAAAAATAAAGTGAAATTAATTTATGCTCAGATAACCAGCTACAAAATCAGGGACCACTTCCACCTTATTTTGAGGGATTTGAGGTAAGTTGGTATTGTTGGCCATTTGACACATCACATTTGAGTAAGAAAAGTTATCAAGGTGTTCTTTCTCTCCCACACATGTTTCTAGAAGGAAAAAATCTTAATACTATGTGTTCTAAGCCCATAATAGCAAAACTTACTGGAAAGTTACAAAAGTCTTAAAAAAAGCAAACTAAATTTAGCTCAATTATTTATTAGCCCTTTCCCAGAGAAAGGTGTCAGCACAGAAAATATTTGAAATTCATGTAGTATTTTATTAGACTGATTGATTGTACTTACAGCTGAAGACATTAACATTTGTTAATCTTACTTACTGGTCATTACTATTGCCTTTATTGTCAAGTAAAGAATAAATAGAACTTCTAATAAAGATTCATCAAGTCTTGTGATTTCCAGTGCATTAGATCTGTTGTTTTAAGGCTGACAACACAAAAGTTTATTATAAACATTTCAAAAATCCTTTAATAAATCCTTTATATCTTAACTCTTTTAAACTTAAGCAGGCTAAGAGAGATTCTCGTATAAGCAATATAATAAAGCACTAATTGCATTTTTTTTGCTAACGCACTAACTCACTGCTATATGATTCTGCAGAATGGTTAAAGCTTGTTACATATAAAATGACTAACCACAAACAATCTATATTAAAGAAAAGTCAAATTTTTATATTATATTTTGACAGCAAATAAGAATAAAAACCCTAAGAAGACTAAGAAAATGCAAAATTTAATAGATCTCATTTTAATTGATCATTTTAATGGTACACAAAACATAACAAAATTAAAAGCGTGTTAGTGATCATTGTTCCAAAAATGCACTTTACTCCCATTAATTTACTCATATGATTTCAGTGGAAGCATATTTAAAGTGCAGCTGTAAATAGATTTAATCTTTGACTTCTTTTTTATAGGAGCGTCTGAACGTTATTGATCCCAGTTTGATGGATCTAAATGGGCCAAGTGAAGATGCACTAGAATGGGATGAAACTGACATAAGTAATAAGCTGGTCAGTATTCATGAAGACTTAAGTGATCCTGATCAGGGATTCAAGAAGGAAGATCTAAGCCAGAAACCTGCTTCAGGAGAATGTGGTGATAACGACGTGAACGAAGATGAAAGCATCAGTGATCGTGGAAGTCCTCTTTATTGTCCAAGCATTACTTCCCCTCCAAATCCTCACATCTATCAGGTCTATAGTCTTCATAATATTGAATTATCAGAAAAAAAATACATACCTTTTTTGAAAAAAACATCCAAACTCTCCAGTGTAACACAATCTAACATTTTAAACAAAAGTCTTAGTAAAGACTCGTCATTTTCATCTACCAAATCCCTGCCAGACCTAATAGGGGGGACTACATTGGCAAAACCATATACGTATCAGAGTGGAAACGTAAGCAGGCATTCTGAGAGTGAGAGTGGGATAGTGAGTGAATGTGATACAGAAACTACAAATAATTCAGAAATATTTTTGCTAAATGATATTGAAAGCACTCAGAGTAATCCTGAAATTGGGCATGCAGAAACTCAAGTGGATGATATAGTTGATGTAATAAAACAAAAAATAAAGCAAGATGAAGAAGACCATGCTATTCTCTCAGATGATTTCCAGTTGGCACCTTCTGCCTGTTGTGGAAGTCAAAATGATGAGGATTTGAAAAGCATTACCATGTGTAACCCTGTTTGTCTAGCAGAATTGCAAGGAAAACATGACGTGTTTACATTTTATGATTACTCATATCTTCAAGTCTCCAAACTCAAATTACCAGTGATAATGAAAAAATCACAAATTGAAAAAACACATACAGAGGGCAGTTTGTTACATGGCTTTTGTTTTGATAAAATACATGGTAAATCTGAACATAAGCCTGGAGAGTCACAACCAGATGGGTTTATTCATGATCATTCTCTGACAAGTATCCCTGGAGAATCAGATCCCAATTCCTGTAAATCTGCAGAAACTGTAAGAAAATTAACTGTTACAGAGAATACAAGACAGGTTTCAACTTTATCTCGTAGTTCTTCATTAGAATCTCTGTCTGTATTAGGTGATTTGTTCAGCTCAGGTATTTTTAAAAGTGGAGATGGTCTTCAACGAAGCACCTCTTTGGAGAGCTGGCTGACTTCCTACAAAAGCAATGAAGATCTTTTTAGTCATCATGGCTCAGGAGACATAAGTGCAAGCAGTGATTCTGTTGGAGAGCTCAGCAAAAGGACATTAGATCTTTTGAATCGCTTAGAGAATATCCAGAGTCCTTTAGATCAGAAGATAAAGCGCAGCATCTCTGATATAACACTGCAAAGTAGCTCTCAAAAAATGTCTTTTACTGGACAGCTGTCTCTAGATATTGCATCCTCAATCAACGAAGACTCAGCAGCTTCTCTCACTGAACTCAGCAGCAGTGAGGATCTTTCTCTCTGCTCTGAAGACATTGTACTGCACAGAAATAAAATACCAGATTCAAATGCATCATTTAGAAAACATCTTAATAGATCTGTAGCTGATGAGAGTGATGTCAATGTCAGCATGATTGTTAATGTCTCCTGCACTTCTGCTTGTACTGATGATGAAGATGACAGTGATTTGCTTTCAAGTTCCACCCTTACCTTAACTGAGGAAGAACTAGGTATCAAAGATGAAGATGATGACTCCAGTATAGCAACTGATGAGGATATTTATGAAGAATGCAATTTAATTTCAGGACTTGATTATATAAAAAATGAGCTCCAAACCTGGATTAGACCAAAATTTTCTTTGACAAGGGAGAAGAGAAAAAGTAACCTCAGTGATGAAATTCAGCACAGTAAAGAAGTTAATAATGAGACATCAAAATCCACAGATACATTGAGCATTGAAACACTATTGAATGGTTCAGTACAGAAAATATCAGAAAATAATGGCAATAGTAAGAATGTACCACGTGATCGTGAAAAAGGGACAGAGAGTCACCTGATGAAAGATATCGCTCAGGTTGTGAAGGATCAGCTTGTGGATGATATGGAGAATGGTAATGTTGAAAATACTCTTGGCAGTCAAAAGGAAGGTCTTGTTAGAACATCAGCAACTCCCAGAACTCATGCATCGCTTGATGTTAGAGAAGCTGAAAATCAATGTTGTGTCTGTGAAGCATTTACAGACAGTTCAGATGATTCACATATGGATGTCAACGACACTGTTCTCTCATCAGATGGATCCAGAAAGCCTCCAAAAGAATGTCAAAGTCATCTTCAGCCTGATCATCACTCTGTTGCTTCCTCTCCTGCTAAAATGCCTTGTCTTGAATCTTCCTCAGAAATGAATTGTGTAGACATACAAGATAGAATTTTACAAACACCCTTACCTAATGGTCAAGAACATAGAATAAGCATTTCTGAACATTCTACTGATCGCTGTACAGCCTTGAAATCCAATGAAGCAGAATGCGACTCCTCAGCCAATGGTCCTGATTCATGCTGTAACTGTGAATCTGCTGCTTTTGATAAAAGAAACATGGAAGATGGCTCTGTACACAATTTTGTGAGGGAGATAATAGACATGGCATCAACAGCTTTGAAAAGTAAGTCACAACCTGAAAGTGAGTCATCTGTTCCAGCTTCCTTAGCACAGATCAAGGAAAAAGTGTTAGAACACTCTCACAGACCCATTCAGCTAAGAAAAGGGGACTTCTATTCTTATCTTTCACTTTCTTCTCATGATAGTGACTGTGGAGAGGTAATCAAATACATAGAGGAAAAGAGCAGCACTCCTGTGCCACTGGACTTCACAGATGAGAGAGAAAATATTGAATGCTTTTTTGAAGCCTGTCCTGAGGAAGAACGGGTTGAGCACCAGCAATCCATTTCTAATGGTACTCCTGAAGCGCGAGTTGAGCAGCAGCAACCTATTTCTAACACTATTTCTGAAACACCTCCAGAGTCACTAGGTGGAGTGACTCTAGAGTCATTAGAAGAAGTTAAAACTTCATCTGAAGGTAGGGATTTATCTTTCTCATGTGACAATGACAATGATATAAATGTCCCCAATCCTAACAAACAAAGTGCATCAAACAATTCAAAAAGTACTGCTGATGATTTGCTGATTTCAGATGGGCAAACTGAAGGTTTGGAAAAGAATTCTCCAGAGCTTAGCACTAAAAAGGGTAGTTCAGGAAAATCACCTGAAACTGAAGAGCCCAAAGTATGTGTTGCTGCTTCTGAAGAGGCTTCAGCTATAGAGTTTCAGTTAAAGCCCGGCCATTCACAGAAAAAGGATGTTTTGCATCAGAACAGTAAAACTCTTACTTGTGAAGGAAATGTCCTGAATCTTCATAAGGAAAGACATATAAATATGCACAGATAGAATGTAACTCTCTCCAGGCATGTACATTATCCTAAAAACAGGTATGTACTCTACAAGTTGCACATTTTTTTTTTTATGTTTTTTTTTCTTTTTTTTTTTTTTTTACATTTGTTTACAATGAAAAGAAATGAATCACCATCCAGGGCTTCTGTTTTATGATAGTGCTGTATCTTTTGTTTTGGTTACACTATAATCCCAATTTACATGCCACTGGTCAACAAATGCAGTGAATACTAACTGCTTCTTGCCCTTTGGCTTTGCACTGCCTGGAGCTGCTCTCTTCTGGAACAAATCTGCTGTCCTGCAGAACTTGGGAATTCTTCAAAAACAGTATTTCAATATCAGCCTCCTCTTCCCTCCTGAACTGAGCTGTGGAACCAGAAACCAGCTCTACTCATTGATCCCCTTCTCCACAGCTAGCTGGCCTTATGAGGCATTCAAAAGCACTTGATGAAGCTAAACTTCTGGTTTTACAAGAATTTTGGGTGACTAGTGAGTTGGAGATCTATAATATTTCCAGACAAGCCATGAAGAATGGCTAAGCAGACTGGAGAATAAGTAGAGAGATAACAAGTCATGTCTTGATGTCAGTTTACCATTATTTCAGTTCAGTAAGCCATTACTAAGGACACAGTTATTACAACACAGTGTTAGGCCAAAAGTTGAGGTTACCAAAATAAGAAATCTTTGCAATATCATTAAAGAGTATAATGTGAGGGTAATGTAGAATAAAGACCTGAATACCAAAGCAGATGGAAACTGAGAGTCATACAGCAATACTGGAAGCTTCGGTTCTATTGGTAAGCATTTTGAAACATAAGATGATGAAATCTAATACAAAAAAGTTTCTCTGATCTCTTCCAATGTTTGACAGTGGTTCAGATCTGGAGTTTCTGACCTCACATAAATTTCTGACAATAATTGCACATTTAACAACAAAAGATCTACAAAGCAACTTCTGGATCAGATCCTAGCATGTAGCACTGCTGCTCTGAGTCTCACTAGTGGTTTGGTGACTCAAAAGCCAGCATAGCTGCATGAGAATGCCATTAGCCTTTGGAAAGACTCCTTCAGTAGACCAGAGCCAGCATAGCAACTCCAAATGCCACTCCAATTCCAAATGCCGCTGCTTGCCAGAAGCTGTAGCAAGGGAATTTCCAATAAGACACATGGGATCAGGTTTCCCTGGGAAGTTCTGGAATCTCCAGCCTTGGAGATTTTCAAAATTAACATGGACATGGCCCTGAAAAATGTGATCTTCCTTTGAAAGTAGCCTTCCTTTGAGCAGGGGATTGGACCAGATGACATTCAAATTTCCTCCCAACCTAAGTTATTCTATGATTCGATAGTTTCGCTAGGAGAAAAGTTATTCATCACTGCCCATGAAAATCACTAGTACTCTCCTATTGCAAATTATGTAGCTGTAGCAGAGGATCTGGACCTATTTATATGAAATAGATTGCTTTGCTGCTATTAGATATCTAACCTGGGCATTTCCTGGTTTTGCTCTATTACATTACTATGCTGTGGGCTTTTCTTTTGCACATATTGGTGGTTTACCCAACATTCACATATGTATAAAAACATCTAGCAAAGTCTTTAGGTTATGACAGCAATAGTCTACAGCTTGCCACTATCTCTTTTGCCACATATCTATTTGAATAATGCATTATCTTGGAATCATCATAGCAAAGAGGACATTGTTGAATGGCTTTGAAATGGTCTATCATGACCAGTTGATTGCCAGTTAGATTAATACTTGGACACATCCAAACAACTGGAGAAGCAATGGAAATCAACTGGGAATTACAAAACTCGTAGATGATATTATATATTCTATAATTACATAAAAAAGGATTATGTGTATATGGAAGCCTCTATCTGGAAATTGAGATGATGACAAAAATCTGACTTTGATAAGTGATAACTATGTAAACATAAGCTTTGCCTAAATTACTGTTTTATTAGTTTTCTAATTTTTTTCACTTGTTTTTGTAATATTAATTTGAGGAAGAATACTTACTATAGTGAGTGTGATTTTATTCTTGTTCTCATTCTTTCACTGATTAAGATAATAACGTCTTTTCAATTCATTAGTACTTTTCCTCTGAGGATCTCAAAATACTGCATAAACTTTCCCTCACTCTTCAGAACTTCACAGTTACTTACACGGTAGCCAGTTGTGTGTTTCATAAGACTGGGATATGGCAATACGCAGTTAAAAAGGCGTAAGGACTAAGATTGGACATAGAGGCTGGAGATATTAATAAATGCCCCACAATGCAATATAATGTAATGCAGAGTCTGTATGCAGCAACTTGCTAGGGTTGTGTTATAGTTTTAATTTTTGCCCAGGGGTTGACGAACATTTTTAAGGTAACAAAGCTCTTCACACTACATCTCACTTTTTACATTTAGGAAGATAGACTGATTCTTAACTGATACATACAGCATTGCTTCCATGGAGATTATATACTGTATTATTCCCAGTAGTAAAGCCCTAGGATACATATAGTTTATCTCTGGCACATCAAAAAATGAAAATATGAGCTGCTAGATTTGGTTTCACTGAAGTCTGAGCTCCCTTCCCCCATTCACAAGCTTGGTGCTTTAACTTCATCTCTCATGCTATGGGGAATGAATTACAGAAGCAATCTATCCTAATTTGTTAACTTATTCAAATAACAGTTATTATACTTAACTATGCTAAAGATTATCTTTTTGATGGCAGATTGTTTATTTTTTGATGAGGCTAATTACTGATTTTCCAAAGGTAATTTACATTTATTACTAATACATCTTTTAAAATGTGACAGATAAATGTTGTTCCCATAAGTGTATTATGAAAAAAGTTACTATTTAAAAACACATTATTTAATTTGAAAGATAAATGGCAAACACCATTATTTTTCCTGTAGCACCTGTGCTGTAAGCTCATTTAAATGTGTAATTCCATGTGTAGCTGCAATACTTAGAGAAAAATAATTTATAGTATATGTGTACCTTAAAAGCATACTGAGAATTCAAAGCTGAAAAAGGCATAGTTTCAAATGTAGTTTGATTTTATACCGTTTTAGTATTTGCCTTGACTGTACAGGATAATAAAAGTAATAGTGAAGAAAATATTTTTGCCAAATGTTGCGATCCTGTTATTTAGCAGTGTGCTACCAAAAACCGACCATTACGGGAAAACAATAACAATTCTATATGCAGGCTTAAAAATATCTCTGTCAGCACTGACTAGTCTCTCATATGAGCCAACACAGAGCTCTTCAACAGAGATGCTCATAAAGCTATGCTGATCTTATTTCTTAAGTAGGGGACAGCTTGAAAGAACTGTCCTTCTGTATATGACATCACACAATCTTCTGCTGTCACTGTGACCCATGACTCACCAGTGGGATGGGAATTTTTAGTCACATATTCAGTATGCTTAGAGATCAATACATTAAGGAGGTTTATGTGATGTGTTCAAAGTCTTTTTAGAGGATACATTAGACTTCTGTGTGTAATCTGTTAGTTCTTACAAGTAAGTCACAAAAGCTATTTCCTTCCTTTTGTAAAGAATTTGTAATTTAAACTTAAATTTTAACTTAATTTAGGGGAAAAAAATATTTTACTTGGGCTTAAGAAAACTAAATTGGTTTTATCTGACAGTGCTATAATGTTACCTACAATATCCTGCCACTTACTATAGCCAGGAGAAACGCAGGACTGGTACTCAGGAGGCCTGATTGTTATTTCCTGCTCAGCAATAGTTTTTTTTGTATGACTTATTCCTTGCTTGCCTCAGTTTCTTTAGCAGCAAAATAATGAGAATAATGATAAATGGGACTTATGAAGCACGATTTATTCACTGAAAAGTGTTTTGACATCCACAGATAAAAGATGATACATAATGCAAAGGACTGTTAGTTAATTATTCATTACAGGAGAAAAATAGTATACAGGTTTACACAATAGTTAATATGTAATAATTTACTTTTAGAGACTGGAACTACAAGAATAATCTAAATCTTTGCCTATCCTTTTCTTCCTATAGGTTTTTATAGGGAGGTAGATACTATAATGTTTCTTTATAGAGTTTAAACCAGTCTGCCTTTTTAGCTCCTTACAGTAGCTGACTTTAAAAAAATTAAATAAACAGATAATCTTGTATTGTCTGGGAATTACATAATTTTTTAAAAACCTGATATAATCCATCAATGAGACTTTTCTTACTATACATATGTGAAACTTGTGCCAGAGTTGTAGAAACCTTTTGATACAATCTTCCTCTTTATTCAGATCAGTTCTTCATTAATTTTTAAACAAACTGTTGAGCTTTTCACTGTTTTCGTGTAAGTACATTTCTTCTATAAATGGGGGGAGGGGGTCAGTTACAGCAAATAAGATCAAAGGAGAAGGTAACTGGATAGATCCAGATATTCCTACTTAATTTGGAGGGCACATAATGCATGTCTGGAGTGCCTTCTAGGAAATGCCTGAGATGTACTTTGCACTAATCTTTGAGTTGTATTCTGACAGTTATTTCTTCATAATCCTTATCATAAGCCTGTGCTCTTTAGTGAATAGTTTAACCCTAAACTCCGAGCTGGATAATTCTATAGTATGAAAATTTAACTCATTGCTGGTACTGCAAGTGTCTAAATAGCTATTTACAATTTAAAAATATAGTGATGAAACTGACAATTCTATTCATGGACCACTTCTGTGACAATCCTTTCCTCCTCTCCATTGAAATCTCGTTCTATGTGTTTACATAAATATTAAAATAAGCGATGGGTAGATCTTTTTGTTGCTTGGCTTTTGAAAATTTCTATGTTTTCATTGATCAATGCACTTTTGAGTGCGCTGAAGGTAAGTTCGCAGGTAAGGATGAGGACAGGATCCAGGGAAAAGGTCAGATTTGATGACTACCCTTGTTTCTTTAGAAACAAAGTCTTTACAAAAATCAATGAGTTTTCTACATCAGTACAATTTTTTACATTAACTTGTACCTCAGGCTGTTAAAAGTCATTTTTTGCCTCCTGTATGCTTCTGCATTAAAGGCTCTGGCGTGTGATCATTTAAAGACTATCTATGGTTGTTCTGGAAGAGCTATGTTTTGCAAATAAAACTTCATTTTCTGTAACCTACTATTACTTTTTTGTTTCCTTTTAGAAACTTGGATGCAATTCAGGTGCAGGTTCATCCTGTAAACCCTGGGATGACCTCCAATTCCATTGTATCACTGCCTTTCATTACACTGACTCCCAAGATAAATTTTCTTCCCAAATGTGATTTGTCCATGTTGGCTTTGTGATCAGGCTGCATATGCTAGTCCTATTTCAGCAATCATTTTGTATTGTAGCAAGGCCATTTGCTTTCATAGGGATTCCTCTCCCAAGCTACCTCTAATGACCTCCCTTTCCTAAACTGTATGCTCCTGTACTACTTATCACTGGTTCCGTTCTTTAAAATTTTCAAGTTCCACAGAATTCATGATCAGTCTGGTTCATCTTTCCAGAACTGTACCTGTCAGTACTCTTCTATTTTGTGTATCAAATTTAATATTTATGTGTATAATGCATAAGTTTATTGAAACTGTTTTACTTTTAAAGTGACAATTTTGTTGGATTGCAGCAAAAAGAAGTCATTAGCCCTCCTGATTCAATACATCTAAAAATTAAGCAATGAAAATAAATGGCATTTTATTTATTTAATTTTACAATTTAATCTATGCAACACTTCAAGAAACAACTACATGGTGTTGTATATTAGGAACTGTTGACATTCTACTGAATTAAGTACAACATTTTGGTTTTTTATGCTTCTTGAGGTGGTAATGAGAAAAAAAGTTTTTAAAAAATGTGTGCCTTGCTGTATTTCTTATACCATTTATTAAAAAGCTGCTTTCACAGTAAAATTATGTTGGTCTGAAAGGAGGAAATAGCAAGGTTAAGATATGTGAATAATTTCTGTATATATGTATAACCAAGTGCAAACATTGATGTATAATGACAGTATAAAATGCTTTCATGTTTGTGTTGTCCAGTGATGTGGAAAATATAAGCCTTAAAAATATTAGATTGCATGGTAATTAGAATTGGCATAATAAACATAGTTTATTGGGGAATAAAAAGCAGAACTGGTGATCTGTTTTACCTGCGTTCCAAGAACAGAATTCTTTCTCAAACTACTGAAGAATATGTTTTTGTTTGCAAATATTCCCTAGAGACACACGATTCCATAGATGGTGAAGATTTGTATTACCTGGCTCACAGGTAAAGAACCTTTTCATTAAAGATTCTTCAGGTCTTTTGGGCCAAACAAGGAGACACAAATATTTAGTAGTTTAAACTAGTAAACTGCCAATCGCAGTGGTGGAGATGATCAAGCACACTTTTACAGCAGATCTTTTCTTTGTTTGTAATTAACAGTTTGCTGTCTGATTCTTAAAATTCCATTCATTTACATAATCATATTGAATAAGCTTTATATATATTTATATAGACACTTTCACAGCTGGCTACTTCAGTGACTCAGACTGTACATTTTACATGTTTTTACCTTGTGCTGAAACTATATTGGGTGGCCAAAACAAGCCAGACAGCTTTATAACCTATCTCTGCAAACATGGCATTCATCTCCTAAAAACACTACCGGGAAGGGATGTCAGGGAAGTTAAAAAGCAAGGAATGCTCTCCCATACCACCTTTTATCACTATTTTTCCAAGTATATAAATGTTTTTACAAAAAGCTTCAACATTCTTCTTCCTTTAAAAAATGTGCATCAGTTTTACAAGCTTAGTTAGTAGCTTAGAGGAACTATAGTGACCAGATGATATATTCATACAACACTGAAGGAACAGATATTTTAAAAAACCCTCATGTTTTCCAAATTATTAACAGCTTCCTATTACTGCAAGAAACAAATTATTTATCTCTCAATTTAAATTTTCATTGCATAGCCTTGAGTAGGCTATGATGGGGGTAGGGCAGCAGAAACAACTCTTAGCTTAAAGAAAAGTGTAAATAATAAGAAGCAATTTTTAACAAAGCCTTCTGAATCCATATAGTTTTTTGCTCTTGCATATCTTGTATCATGTACAAATCTAATAGGCTAATCTATAATTACCTAAAATGTATAACTGTATAACTAAAGATCACTTTAATATATTTAAAATATTTTTTGAATTATATACAAAGTAATTTGGAATATAGCTCCCGATTTTAGTAAAATATTTACAGTGACAATTATGTTCATCTATGAATTATTTCAAACATGATTTTAAAAATTGACTTGACATGGGAATTGAGTTTGGAATCATTCTTTTTTTACTCCCTAGCATTTTCTGATCTATATTGTATTTTTTTTAAACTTACTTTGACGATAATCATGCCTTTCACTATGATGACAGGAAAACTAACAAGTCAGAGGCTTTTCAGATCTGTCACCTCACCCAACAGCCTGTGCAGAACTCCATCAATTCCTTGTACCAGTCTATCAGGTCATTTGCCACAAATTCGCTTTTTTCCTGGGGGAAAATAGTAGTACTTGTCAAATCAATAAACCACATGTTCATCATACAATATCTGGAATATTATATGGCCACAACTCAAATTTCTGTGGTTCCTTTCTGAGAGATGCTGAATGTTTTAATTTAACTAGTATTCCCAGATCTGTATTATTTGGTCTCATGAGATAAAGTCATCATTTTTATGACTATGACACAAGACCCATCATTATCAACTATTCTTTTTTTGGCACAGTTAGAAGCTTTACCCTTTTTAATTTTTCCTCTCAGAATATATTGGACATCGTTGTCAATAAAAATTGACTTCTAAAGGAAAAGAAATCTCTGATATATACTCTACAGGATTTGTTCATGTCTTAGTATACATCATATGATCATGGCCAAATTGTGCCTAGAACTCGCAAGGAGTTCTAGTGCTAACTCCCTAAAGAAAAACATTGATATAGTGTAAAATTAATGTTACTGTACCAATATTACCTCTAAGATCAGCCCATACATAGACTCCTGTATAGACCCTGTTCCCTGCTGGTGAAATTCTCTTGTGGTGTAGAAGCACGCTGCAAGCTTTCTGCAGCATTCATCCCCACCTAAAGTTCCGTAGGCTGCTTTTTATTCCACACACTCCCTGGCTCATGCTTGAACAACATCTGCAATGTGTGAGGAGGCCATTTGACAGCAATGGCCCTGACATGTGGATCTCCCTTTCCTGCCTGCTTCACATTCCTTCCACGGAGAGACAGAGCTCTCCAGCTCTAAGCAAAGGGAATGCACGCTAACACTGATGGTAAAACATATGCCTAGGACTACGATTTAAAAGGTGTTTTGTAATCACAGTAGTTTATATATGGATAGCCTTGTAAACCATGTCCCCAGTCTTTCTCACTTAATGGTTTGCCTTTTTCCCAAGGTAAGTTAAAGAGTTTTTGTGGAACAGTGCTTCTGCACCTTTGTTACAGTAAGAGAAATTTGAGTGGTATCTCTATGTCCTTATGGTTGGTTGTGCTGTTCATTGTATACATGTGTACATGTAAGTATACAAACACAGACACAGATACTGAAATTTTTCCTGTTTGTTTCACAATAAGCTCAAATAAAGAGTCGCTGTCAGTTAGACGGCATCTCGACCTTCCTCCTTGGTGACAGGATCCACGGGTTACATAGCCTCCTGAGTCACATATTTTAGAATTTTATTCCAGTTGCGCCCCGTGTTTAGCAAAACAACATATTTTGACTAAAATGCATCTGGTAAAAGGGCTGCTTTTTTTCTTTTTGGCTTGAAGAAATCAGGAACAATGTTGTAAAGGTTCCTGTGCTGCAGTGCACAGAAAAGGGGTTATTAATGTTTAGGCCAGACCGTACTCATACTTGGCTCGAGAGGATTAACGGGGATGTCACATCCTTAGCCAAGTCAATCTCCTTCATTGACAAGTTCCTACAAACTTATTCCTAATAAAAGTATCACTTTGAGAGGGATTTTGGCCAACAAATGACATCTGATCTATTGCCTTCCGTGCTGTGCTTCTAATTTTTCAGACTCACGCTCTCTTTTATACCTTTTCTCCTAACCTGGATCGCCTACATTTTTCATGTGACTACTGTTTGCCTAGTAAATGCATGTTCATCCCTGATTTTAGAAATATTTTTAAGGACTAGATCATAAATGAACTTGGCATCACTTAGGTCTGTGCACTGGATGAATTCTAAGTGCTTCAGTGCTTTAAAAATTGAATTTCCTATGCGACAGCAAGTAGTATTACTTTATTTCTGCGGAGTGGGGAAATAAGCTAAGTTAAAAGTGAAGTTAGAATTGTATAAACCAGTAATTTCAGTGTACAAATATTACTGGGATATTGTAGTTATTGTCAAACTAATAATTAAAAATACAAGAAGTAGAGAATTACATCATACTTAAAGAATATGGTATGGAAAAGAACAGTTAGACATGTAAAGGGTTTTACCTCTGCTTTATATTGACGTCATCTCTGTGACATTCTGGGTTTGCAAATGGAAGTGAAAATAATTTTTAAAAACACATGCAATTTCAAAAAGATTTTTCTCTTTCTTAGAATTACTGTGAGGATGTTTTAAATGCAGCAAGGATCCATTTGTAGCGTTTTCCAAAGAAACATGAGTGACAGGGAAAGGGGAACATATTTGACAAGATTTCAAGCAATAGTGGAAAAACACAAACCATTCTTGATGCATTTCATTTGCAGAATGAAAAAAAAACATCTGGAAGACTGATACTGAGCATCAACCATCTACCCCAAAACTATCCTTTTTTTTTTTTTAGGGAGAGAAAAATGCTACTGGAAATAACGTGCCCTCAGGTGAGGTGGTATGGCAATTTTTCATACAGTCTACTGTATACCTACATATATACCTGAACTTCTGCTCTGTAGCTCTTGAATCAAAAGTCTGATCCCAGAATTGCTTTTAGAGGGCATGGGTTTTGTTGTTTCTTCAGGACCGAATTTGGGCTGAGCAACATCTACCTCTAAGCTTGAAAATGAAGCTGCAACAAATGAAGTTGTAGCAAGCAGATTTTAAATAGTACACACTGGCAGACAAAAAATTATAAACGGAAAAGAAAACAAAAAAGCAATCTTTCTGTAAATCCTGGTGATCCCCTGCCAGTAGTTTAATCAAGAATACTCTAAGCTTTGTGGGATTATGATAGTTCTATTAACTGATCATTATTTATCCTGACATACTGATGCCAGACAGATCTATGTCTCTCTATATTTTTTGCTTTACTTACCTCAAAGTAGGGCTTTTCAAAGTGCTGAAAAGATTATGGAAATGTCTTTTCAATGGTTAAAATTGTGGCACAAATTAAAAAAAAAAAACAAAACACCTCACAGCTCTGTTGGGTTGCTGAGAATCTGTGCCAGCCCAGATGATCAGTGATGCTTTTGACCATATTTTGTGGAGGCAAAGTCTTTAAAAACTTTTCATGCACACAGTTCTCTATTTTCCACTATTAATATGACTACTAAAGAAAGCTTCCCCTGTAAGGGGAGTTTGCCTTAAATAAGAACATAAATGTTTCTCAAACCTGTTGCTGCTCATTTTACATATTCCTGCATCTCTTACCCTCTGGTCTTCTGAGTTGAACAGTTCTCTACCTGTACCTTTTCTTCTTGCACAATTCAGCAACTAAAGGAAGGGTTTGCAATTTATGTTTGTAACAGGCAATTTACAGGTAATGTTCTGAAAGGTGGGCAAGTGACAGGCAGAACAACAGGGGCTTGGAGTAAAGAGAAGGTGGCTGGTAGGTATGTAATGCTGCAGCTGTGCCGGGTAAGCTGGAGGGAGGATTTGGATCTGCAAATGTCATGCTGGCTGATGACTGAACAAGAAGAGAGAAGCTGAGGAGGAGGTGGAGCTTCAAGGATAGTTGATGGGAACTAGCTCTCATTAAAATATTCGTAGAATGATAGGAGCGTACACTGTATTGAAACAGATTTCTCTCTATTGCTAGACTTGTTATTGCAAACTGTAAAGTGATGCTATTCACGAATACTCATTTTTCTGAATCTGCTGTTCAGTATGCCAAGCATATCAATCAGATGTACCATTGTCAGTTAATTAACATTTGATTGCATTAAACATAGGGTGTTGAAAAGGAGGTTTCTTCTTGGAGAGGGAGGGGTATCTATGTGTGAGTTCTTTGGCCGTCAATTGTGAGTAAAGTTAAATTGTAATCTCTGTGTACATATTTTTGTGCTACTCACCACTTTTACAACCACAGTAAGAGGGAAAGACAAAGGCAGTAAGTATATCAGCACCTTAGCCATATAACCTACATACTAGATTTTCATATGTAGAACATCATCCGGAAATGTAAAGGTCATCATATTAGACAAGTGTAGAAGAAGAAAAGAAAAGAAAAGAAAAGAAAAGAAAAGAAAAGAAAAGAAAAGAAAAGAGAAGAGAAGAGAAGAGAAGAGAAGAGAAGAGAAGAGAAGAGAAGAGAAGAGAAAAGAAAAGAAAAGAAAAGAAAAGAAAAGAAAAGAAAAGAAAAGAAAAGAAAAGAAAAGAAAAGAAAAGAAAAGAAAAGAAAAGAAAAGAAAAGAAAAGAAAAGAAAAGAAAAGAAGGAAAGGAAAGAAAGGAAAGAAAGGAAGGAGGAAGGGAAAGGGACGGAAGAATGGAGGGAGGGGGAGAGGGAAAGCTGAGTTACACCTATAGGATATATCTATAACTATTTGATGGCATTTTGTAACACAACAGACCTGATAGTATTCAAAATAATGAATGGTTTGGTTAAGACAAATCTGTCTTTCTTCTTCTCCCAGCCACATAACACCAAGTCACTCATGGAAATGGATTGGTAGTGAATTTAGACATGATGGAAGGAGACACTGTACTCCTTTGGATGACATATAATTAATCTGTGGAATTTCATTTCTACAAGGAATTACTGAGTCCAATAGCTTAGTGGGATTGTAAAGGAGTCTAAATATAGAATAGGCAGCTGTGCTAAGATAGCAGGTGAGTTCAGACTAATGGCAGTGGAGAGCAAACTTCAGTCTCCATGATGAAAACTGTTGTCCACTGAAAGAACAGGGGAAATTTCCCAAACCCAATGCAAAAATGGCCAAAGCAAGATGGAAGATTTCTGCCTTTCTCTGAGGCAATCAAAAATGGGCCACTGACAGACACAAGGCACATAGAAAAAGCATAGAAAATGCCTCTGTTTCTTCTCTTTCCTCTTCATTGCCCTGTTGAGAATGAAGATGTGATGTCAGAAACAAATTATTTCAATTACTTGACAAGCTATTGTGCTGCAGCATAAGAAATTATCTCAAATGTGATTTTGTGGATAACTGTAACCAGCTTTCCATATGCCATATGCAACATATACATGGTTACCTAGAAGGAGTTAACTGTGATAAATTATATTTCAATAAAGAAAACACTCATATTTCAGGCCAGTTGGGTAACAACATTTCAGAAGAATAATCCTTCTTTAATAATATACTTTGATGGAGGAATGATCATAAGCACATCAGCAGAACTCAGTTCTTTCCACGAGGACTGTCATCTTAAACTGCTCTATACAATGAATCACCTTGTCAATTAAAGTGTGAAATGGAAAACCTGTTTTCTAACTCATCCGATATAACGACATTTACAACAACATGTTTGAGGTGATAAACCAACAATAATAATTATATTTCTCTTAGAGTTCCATTGTACTTTGAAAGTTTTATGCAATCATATGCTCTTTTTTTTTGCTTCAAGAAAATTTTATACCGGGACTTTTACTTTATTGGTCTTTAAAATAAGCCAGGAGGGAAACCACATTTTGCATACAACTGGAGCTCTTAATTTTAACATTTTCTTAGAAGAAACTATATTGTTTCAATTGCAAGCCAACTTATATATCCTTATCCGAAGATTCAGGTGGTTCGTTTAGAATATGATATACATTAAAATCATTTTCCTGTGGTTTTTCAATGGTGATCAATAATATTTATCTTTCCTGATCCTTATCATGACAGTAAACAGACTAATGAAATATCTTTGAACGTATTTCTTAAGCTTAGTCAAATTAAAAAGATATGAAGAAAGTCCATGTTAATCTTAGAAATCTACATTCTAATAACTATATTTTATCATATGCTCATGAAGTTTGTGGAAGGATAAAAAAGAAAGCAGTTTCAGGAACATCCTTCCAGTCACTCTTGCCATTACCAGAACCATGTTCTTGGCTTGCCCTGTCTCACCTACTGCAACTGGCATCTCTGAACAGGGGCCGAGATTTCATCAAAACAGATCTGCAGCTGAACCCTGGCCTCTGTGAACAGGGGCTGAGATTTCATCCAGCTCTTCTAAAAAGCAGGTTTGACGTGACATTTTTAGAGGTATTAGAACTGCAGTTATTTAGTATCTGCAACAAACACATATAGATCTGGTGCTGTAGAAAAATGGGCCTCTGGGGAAAAGCTTGACTTTCAGTACTGAATATGTGTGTTGAGCTGGAAAACAAAGGCTTAAGAACATGGGATGAACTTCCCGGACACTCTGGTGAACAGCAGCTGACAGTCTTTAATAGGAAGGAATGAAATGACAGGTCAGGAGCTCGGAAAGTACAATTTGATAAGTGATGTATATGAGCCAGCACATGGAGAAGAGAAGATTTGATGAGGCTTCTGCACAACCAAGAAAAACATTTCTCAAGGTAGGTGTGGGCTACTAACAGAATTATTGTAACTGCTACAGTTATATACTTCCATCTGTAATGTACTCAGTTGGTAAATATATCATTCTTACAATATTATTTGCTGAAATATCAGTTTGGATAAAAATGTCCTTATCTTATGCTTCATTACCAATGGGGCCTCACAACAAAATGTTCAAATGAACATCTCATTTATTTTCCCCAATGCTTCTTCTTTTATGACTATTTTGTTGCACAAAAGGTAAAAATAGACTAGGTTTTGAAAGAGTATCTGTTTGCTATTAAAAAGAGAAAACAAACAGCAACTCACTAACACTTCCTCTCTACTCCTACTTGCAAATAGACACATGAACAATTCTCATAGAACAAATTTAAAAAGAAGCAAAATTACATAGTATACAGTTCTTCCATTTATGCCCATTTACACTTAAAAACAGGTCTGAAGTCCTTAAATGTCATTTCATTGTGAAAATATTAGTGAACGGAAGCCAAGCTGTTCCTACATAAGGATCCATAAATACCGGTTCTGGAGAGGGAGCTATTGCTGCTTCATTTACTCGTAACGCCTGTGCCATAAAGCAGGATACAGACTCTCATTGTCTGTTTTGCCTATCAGGAAATTCTGTTCTCAGCCCAGAGGACATGATTAGAATGAAACGGGGAAAAGGTCCCTGAGTATTTCTTCCTTTGCAGTGTTGGAAAGTGGAAGTTGGATAGTGAGGTCTTGTATTCGCTAGGGCAAAGCAATGTATAAATAAACAAATAAGTGGTGATACAAGTATGGGAAACTGGATGAGACTAGGAAATAGTCACTTAAAATGGCAGTATTGTTATGACGTAAAAAAATGCCACTATGGCCCCATAAATAGCCAGTCTTATGCAAAATACTTTTCCCTTACATAGATGGAAACTAAGAAGCAACTAATCTGAACTCATTAAAGTGCTAATAAAGTGGCATGAATCTGCCTATAGAATCAGAGGGCCAGCACCTGTTTGAAGTGGCAAATGACTGAAAAAAAATTGCAGCATCTTTCCTTAGCCCAAATCCTTAAACATGTTTACATACTGTATGCTTAAAAAAGGCATAGTGATTTCTTTGTGCTACAGCAGTTTCATCCAGACTATACTCATCATATGTAAATACTATTGTTAAAGTAACAATCTGGCATTTTAAACATGATAAGATAGCTGTGGTGCTGCATATTACGTACTACTACTGTACTGGACAGGAAGGGTTTCATTATTTCATTCTGGATATAGAAATCTGCTTCAAGGTCCAGTTAGAAATAGAAGGTTTTTAACTTATTTCATAACCAAATCTTTACATTTTATTTATTTAATAGTTCTTCAAATTTGAGTATTGAGTTCTATAGCAAAATGCACACTTAAAAGGTAATGCAAATGCCTGTGTTCTCAAGAAATTCTACCAGTTAAATAATAAATTAACTAGCTACATTTTTTAAATTGTGCAGCAATTTGTGATTTGCTGTCAATACAAGATTTTGCAGAACTTAGATCCTTTTCACAACTGAAGTTGCTAAGTGCACAGTGCAAATGACAAATGGCCCTTCAGCACTGGCTAACGACAGAGACTCAGCTTCTTTGTAGCGTACCATGTATTCTAGGATACAAACATGAAAAAAAGAAAGTAATGACAGAAAAAGACCTTTAAATGGATCACTCAGATAAATCCACCAGATTAGATGATGGAATGGTGCCTGGATTTGAATTCCTGGACATTTTGTGAGACTAAGTTTTTTATTTTTTTTTTAAGACAGAAAAATGGAATAGGTATTGCACTATTAATTTGTTTCACAATCTGTGAGTTAGGAGTATTTACATAATGCAGAAAGGCTTAGTTTTTATTTGTGTAAAAACAAAAGCTTTAATGTTTTTATGTATTTAATACTCTGTGTATTTCTAGTGCTTGTATATGAACTCTGGGCAGCTGAATAATTTAGTGATTCCAAAAACTGTGCACTTACTTTTCCTGTCTCAAACAGTACTGGCCTCTTTGCTCTCACCGCAGCTAGACAAGCCCATACTTTTGCAGAGAACAGAAAACTCTTGCCCCCCTCCCTTTTTAAAGGCACAGACAGCTGAAAGTAAATACACTGGAGAAAGTGTAAAAAGTAGTGTGTCTCAAAAAGAGGACTCTTGTGGGGGCTCCACAGCAATAGCAGAAGGATTACTGTCTTTGCTCACACTGAAGCAACCTTGAATTTTCTTAAAATCAAGTCCAGTAAGGCCAATATCCAAGTTCTGAGATTGCCCAGAGGGAAAGGTTTGTCAGACTATAATCTTTGTGGAAAAGTTGTTCCTTGACCTTTTTTGCCACTATATGTCTATGGCAGCATAGGGAGGTCAAAAGTGCACTAGTTGTTAGCACCAAAGATGAAGCTTAACCAGACACTGAGAGCAATGATTGTCAAATGGCTCCATTTGCAAGACAAGAAGTGTATCCTTAGCAGAGCAAGGGAGATGAAAGAGATTATTTTCTAGGGGTCACATTTGTTCTTCTTCTCTGACCTCTCTCAAGATCGCAAAAGAAGTGGTAAGAGTTTTCTATAGCAAAGAGGTGCCACAAAGAAAACGGGACTGTGCTTTCCTCCTCTCTTCTCTTCTAGTTTTCCAGCCATGATTAAGCTCTGTTCTGCCTTTCTTTCTTTCTCTTTCATAAGAGCCTAGTGAAAGCATAATAATTGAATAGAGAAATTAAAAGGACAGGTTCAAGTGCCTGTAATTTTACATTTTAAAGCCCTTCTCAGAACCTGGAAATGAGTTTGGGCTATGGTTTGGAGCTTTTGTTTGTTTCTTGTACTCCTTCCCCCTGTTTCTGTCATTAGTACCAGTATGGCGGCAGCACCTAGGAGCCTTAGCCATGGGTCTGTGAGGTACTGAAAATAAATAAGCTGTTTCTGTTTTCCATTTCCAGCTTCCCTCTGTTTTTTATTGACTATAGTGTGAAATGAACTTATCTGATTTAATTTCTGGTTCCCATAAACCCCACTCCATTCAAAGTGTCAGAATATTTCAGGGAACAGGTGGATTGCAATGCCATCTTTATTCCATCCCTTGGTTGGCAGGCCTCACTCCACCAGGGTACAAATACAAAATCTTGCATGAAGAGAGACTCTTTTAATAGGTACTCAGAGCTCTGAAGATACTGCAATGATACTATAGTAATTTATAGAAGTATCCTAGTGATTGGAAACTGCTTCTTTGATTCCTCTTAGAAGAAGGCAAAACACATCCAAAAGCTATTCTAGCTCTAGAAAGCTGAGGTTTTGAACTTGAAATAAAAAATAAATTTTTGACCTATCACTGAAGTCTTCAGGTTATCATACATCGATAAGATGAATTATTTGTCATCCAAAATAATGTGCCTTTTTTTATAAGTAGTGAGTATGAAGCTCATCACTTCTCAACTCTTTGATAAAAGATTAGGATGGTGGATAAATGAAAGCGTTATTATAAGGCACAGTGTGACGTATTTACTGATTTTTGTACTTCTCTACTGTGACCTAAAAATCAAGTTTGACCTAATTTTTCAAGATCAAGGAGAGGGAAAAGAGAAATTCTATGCAGAGGGAACTTGGAAATATGTTTCAAAGCAAATGACTGGAAATATAGAATAAAACTCCCTAAGTTACCACAAAAAAAATAGCTATTGATTGCATTTTGGAATACTCCCATCTTGACAGAGTAGTTAACTATCCAGATGTCACTTGATAAACATCTCCATAGTGGGAAGCTCAAATTATGGCCAAACAACCCAAAGCTATGCAAAAATTTTAAAAAAATGCAGTAAGTCAGTAGGATATAAGGCTAAGAAAAGAGAAGAAATTCTGACGGTAATGGGCTACTTTGTTTAGCTTCAAATGGGTTTTCATGTACCTTTGCAAAGTTCTCTGTCGTAGCATGGATTCTGGGATTATTTTTCTTATTACTTTAATTTATGTTTTACTGTCAGTCATCAATGTTTGTTCAACATGTGGAAAAGTTCTATTTAAACATTCCCTCAAGCTACTTGGCTAAACTTGCTAACTGTTCGGTGCCTCAGAGGATAAATTATTGAAATCTAAGCAGATTAATACCTCATGCTTATTCCCATGGCTAATGCACAATTTTGCAGTTGGAATACGAGTTTCAAGCCAAAATTTTAAGCAATGAAAAATTCTGCCTGCCTTATAAAGTCAACAGGTTCAAGTTGCCTTTTCAGTTTGGGAGGAGCCCTTAAGAATCCCTTAATGTGAGAGGGATGGGCTGGTCGCCTCTGTGAGCCCATTGAGCAGCTTTTCAGTAACTAAAACTCAAGCAATCTGACTCCCTAGTTAAAAAGATAACCTAGAATAGGAGAAGATCTTTAAAGTATTTAACTTTGTTCTTGAATACATCAGGTAATGTTCTTCTGAAGTGAAAAAAAAATCATCTTTAATGGGTTAAAAGTGACACTACTTTATTCCAATTTGAGCTACTTCAAAACATTGTTTTCCTGATAGTTAGAAACTTTCTTCTAATTTATTTTCTGCGAACAAAATCTTTATCAACAAGATACTGATGACAGTTATTATATATAAAATATTTTATAGCTGAGACACAGCATCCTTCTGTCTTGTTTAATCAAAAATATTAAATGGATGTTAAAAGTCTTCAGTGCTGTAGGTGCCACATTTCCTTAATTCTGTTAACCCTTGCCCTCTCTAACAATTGTGCCCTACTTCTTCCTGTCAACAGCAACTATTTGTCTCACTGCTTACAATTCACGTTACAAGCTCTTACGTTATGACATTCGATATCCAGGCTGACAAAGAACAGTCCTTTTTTTCCTTTATCCTAGATAGGTATCTTCTAAGAAGTTTTAGAATTTCACAGTAAACCCCCAATGTCTTAAAGTTCCCTTATAAATACTCTCTCATTTCCCTTCAAGGAAACAGGGGGGGAAGAAAATAACAGAAACTAATCCATTCTTACAAAACCAAGATCTGAGTAGAGAAACACCTCTGCAGTTCTGCTGTGGGCACTGTTGGTTCCCTCCCCAGCCAGCCCTAAAAGCAAGAAAGAACATGGTGATCTAGTGTAAAATAACTGAATGTAGGTCTCAAAATTTGGGGATCTCAATCCATATCTGAATCTTGAAAGAAGAGAGTTGTTTTTCAGAAATTCTGATTAGCTCCTATTTAAATGACAGCTTTCAAATTAGGACATGTAGATTGAATTTAGGCTCCTAAACCTGAAATACCTAACTTAGGTGCCCAAAAATCATTAAATCTGATGATCTGAATGCTTTGTAGAGCTGTCAGAAAACTTTTAAGTATCAAGTGCAATATTAAATATAGCTTTCAACAGAAAAATTACTTGTGGCCCTGCCTCTCCTGTTCTCTCTCTCTCTTTCTACACTTTTAGACTCAAAGACCATCCTTCATTTTAGCAATGTAGTGTTAAGCAAAACTCAACATGTAGCTCAACACTACTGTAATACAAACTGGCTTGTGATACGGACTGTGCTTCCAGCAATGAGTACAAAATACCGTACTTAGCACATTTTTTTTTGTCCCTCTTCTCTTCAAACTTCTGCAAAGCACATTTTAAAGAGCAGGCATGACCTGGCTCATTGTCCTCAGCATCTTTTATAAACTCAGCAGAACCATGGAGAACAAGTACAAAAAAAACATGCCTCTGCCTTGACACATCAGAAAGAAACAAGAATACCACGGTGACTGACCTGAGCATTATGGAGGTATGTTATAAACCAGAGCCAGGATGAATGTTAGGTTAAAGTGGAACACAGGAGGTTCCACTTAAATTTGAGGAAAAACTTCTTTACGGTGAGGGTGACTGAACACTGGAACAGGCTGCCCAGAGAGGTTGTGGAGTCTCCTTCTCTGGAGACATTCAAAACCCGCCTGGACGTGTTCCTGTGTGATATGGTCTAGGCAATCCTGCCCCGGCAGGGGGATTGGACTAGATGATCTTTCAAGGTCCCTTCCAATCCCTAACATTCTGTGATTCTGTGATTCTGTGAATTACCTCAGAAAGAGTTGAGTGACAAATAGCAATGATTAATTTAATAGGAAAAAAAAGTTATGCAAAATGTATCAAACCTAATGAAGATCCTACTGCAATTATTTCCTTGTGCTTGCTAAATCTTTCAAGATCCAGATGCTCTTCCAATAATTAATTGTATAACTTATCATGCTTCTCTGATTTAATTTTCAATTATTTGCTTTGGAGAAAGGAAGTACTCAAGTTGGTTTGGGTTTTTAAGTGAAACAGTAGTTTTTCAAATACAGAGGTTACAGCTTACATTATATTTTAATTATACACTGCTTTCTAGAAAGTAAGTCATTGCACAAAACTCAATATAACTGGCCATTCTGCACCCAGGAAGGTTACTGGTGGAATGACCGGCATGCAGTAGGCTAGAACTGAAGTATGTTACCCAGGTAATATAGACTTCATGCAAAGAATCAATGATCTGCTTGGTGTCTATTATGATAATATACTCCTAAAAAAGTAAAAGCATAATATGATACCAGGAGTGAAATTAATAAGGCCTGCTTGTTCTGAAAGATAATAAGAGTATATGACTTTAATAAAATACCTAGTGTCCTGACTGCATATAAACAAACTCATTGATTATAACCATTTACATATGGCCTATATTTACAGGAAAGGCTAAGAAAACAGAAAGAACGTGCATTGTCTTCGTAGGGACAGGTGCCATTCAAATTTTTAAGTCATCACTTGATACCAGGTGATGTTGACACTATAGTTAAAACGTGCTTGGAGCTAACTTAAATGTTCAAGGTGTTTTTGTTTTAACTTCAGCAGGGGATGAAAGTTCAGCTTTAAAATCCAGGAAAAAACATCTGCTTTCATTGCACTCCTAATGCAAAAGGCTGAGGATTTAAACCCAGGTCTTTTGTACTACATGCCCATACAGTTCAATAAGTGTCTTAACTGGTGCAGGGCTATGCTCACAGTCTTTGTCCTTGTGAATATTTAATAATACAACAGGCACAACTAACAAGGATTTCCCTTCCAAAATCCTTGCAGCCTTGTGGCTATAGCACTAGCCAAACAGTTAAAAATGAAGGTTGAAGTCTCCTCAGGCAGAGTAATTTAAACTGTCTGCCATATTTGAGGAGTGGTCTTATCACAAAGGTATTGTAGATAGGATGGTATTTTCTTTTGAAAGAAGACCAGTCATCACAATTGTTGCTGAGTCTTTAGGGAAAAAAACAGTTTCCCAACATATCATAAAGCATCTTCCGTTTAGCAGGATGATGTATAAAACTCTCTCCCTTGTTTTGGGAAGACTTTATTTGAAAGGTATTTCTTCAGTCATGTGGCCAGGCTATTAGCTGAAAATATTGCCAAATTTTTCTTCAAAATTATGAATGTATTTGCTGTCATTGTGATTATTCTTTTACTGTATCTTTATCAAAACTGATACTACATATTGTATCCATGAGATGATAAACTATTTTTAGTGGACAAGTAAAACAAATAACTGTTTATTTTCCAGTAAAGTGGTGGGGAGTTTTGTTTTGTTTGTTTTGGTGTGTTGGTTTTTTTTTTTTTTAATTAATTACTTGTTCTGACAATGCTAAGAGAATGGAATCTATCTTTCTGGTATATTGAGGAAACACTATGTAAAAGATTTTTAGATTGTTTTGAAATTCCTATTCAGAGCACAAGCTCATATGCAATGGTATACCATCACAGTGTCCAAAAAAGCCACTGTAAATGGAATAATCTTAAAGCTTAATAAAACAAGCAGAAGTTAATCATCTGATTAAGCTGGTGGCCTGCCTAGATATAAAAGCTTCTCACGGAATTTGTATATAAATTCTATATTCCCAGTACCAGAAGAATAATATTTACTTCACTGCAGTTAGGCCTCTTTAACAGAAGGGGAAATAAAGCACAAAAATTGGCATTGGGGAATGAATACATGAGCAGTTGTACTGAATC
This sequence comes from Nyctibius grandis, assembly GCF_013368605.1. Lineage (NCBI taxonomy): Eukaryota > Metazoa > Chordata > Aves > Nyctibiiformes > Nyctibiidae > Nyctibius > Nyctibius grandis. The sequence goes on from NC_090661.1 coordinate 42,958,548, forward strand.
TATATGAGGTGAGCAGTGACAGAACAGCTATAAGCAACGTTCAGTAATAAGAAGAGTTTTATGTTAATGTTTCTTGGCCTGCTTTTGAGGAAGTCTATGTCAACGATCTTAATGGCAGATTTAGACTCTGCTCTTGTAAATCACTCTGGCTGTAAATAAGAATCTGTGTATGTGAATGTCTTCACTGGATTGGGACCACTAAGTGTTGTATTTTTTCTGGAAAGATTATGACACACTTCAAACTGTAAATCTGAATACATTTGGATACCAGTCAGGCAGTTCTAACACCAGCAAAACTCTCACTGACTTGAAAGGAGTTTTGTCTGTGTAGAGAAGAGGATTAGCCCCTCACATAGTTATTTCCTCAGAGAAAATATTAATGGAATGAGACATGATAGATTTCTTCTGAATTTAATTTTATTTGCTCAAAACAGTTTTTTCCTATTTGGTATTTCCACATCCATATAAACTCTTTGTGTTATCACATATGTCTGAAGTCCATTGAACTAAGGATCTTCGTTCTACCTTTAAATCTACATCACACAGAGCAACGTTGGGTTCTTATCTATCTTGACACTGTTTTCCAGATTTTTAAAATGCTATTAATTTATCATTAATGAGAATAACCCATATCAGCTGTGGCATAGCTACTTCTGAGAACTGTGTGCTGACAATACGTCAAGTTCACTTGGTGGGAAGCTTCACAGATTCTGTAGAACTGGTGTATTTATAAACGATAGGTGTATCTCCACTTCCTAGCTGATGCCTTACTGAAGGCAATGAAACAAATAAAAAGAACTAGTGCCTTCCTTGGCAGACTCAATCAACAGAGCTGTTTTCTGGACTGAGAAAATTAAAGCCATGATAGAAAATATCCGATAACACAGGTAACAGGCTACTGTATTTGAGAGTCTCGTGTAGAGACTCAGCGGACTGAACTAATACCATAGGAAAGAAGTGTTTTGAACTGCAGCAATAATCTTCATTTAATATATACATGAGGAATTTAGCATTAATAACATGGCTTTTATTCAAGTCTAGAAAGGACAGAGCAACCATTGCAGAAATTTCCAATCTGAATGCCAGTTTTGCTCTGAAAACAGTCAATTCAGTCTGTGAACTGGACAAGTAGTAATGGGTAAAATTGGACAATTGCTACTAATTCTGCTATGTAGATCAAGAGAGGATTTCAGCCTCCAAATTATCTTTCAAAAGTACTACTTTGGCATGAGAACAGAGAATTTGATTCATGTCATGCTTTGAGAAGAGTAGGTAATGGGAAAGCTGTAGAAGTTAGGAAGTAAAACATTTTTAATGTTTTGAATGTGCACTGGCTTTCCTACACCATGGCACATGCACCCCCTCAAAACACGATTATCAAACTAAAAATTAACAGAAAACTTAAATGAGTGGTTGCATGTGCACCAAACTCCAATGGCGTAGTGTTTACTCTTGCATAGGCACCAAACTCACATGCTTATCTTACTATATAAAAGATGGTTCCTAGAGCAAAATTAAGAGAAACTAAATGAAAACATTGCTTTATGTGTAGAGGATGAAGAATAACTTCCCTGTAATTCCCTCCCGCTTTAAGAGGTTTTTACCTCTGCCAGAAGTGCCTATAACAAATCCCTGCTTGTTTCCTTTCCAAGCTTCCTGAAAATCTTAGTTGCAGGCCCTCTGGTTTCACAGGAGAAAAGCTATTACTTTGTTCTCTGAAGGGAGGCCCAGAAAAGAATACTTGAACTTTGCATCATCTTGCTGCAACACATGCAATCAATACCTATCATTGCCCCATAAGCTTTACTCAGTTTCATTTCGTCTATTCACTCTGTAACACCATTAGTTCTACAGTGCATTTTTTTTCTTCATGTGGAAAAATAATTACATCATGCAAATATTGCTCTTCTGGTGCTAGGCACTTTGTATTTCTGTTGGAATTTCAAGATAAGCAGCATAAACATCAGCCACAATTACAGAAAGTATTTCCCTGGGTTAAACTTACTTAAGACAGTCAGTTTTCAAATGCTTTAAACAAGAAGTTAGACTAACTCATATGAGATGCCTATCTTTGCCTAGCCTAGCAAATGTTATTTGCTGAAGAGTTTTGTGAGAAAAGTAAACTGTAGATAAAAAAGCCAACACTGACTCTGATTAAAAAAATATATGTTTATTGATTCCTTTTTGGTTGTGGCAAGAATATTGCATTCTTGCCAGTGCAGGACTAATAGGATCTGCGCAGCATATTCTTTTCTGCAATAAATTCTTATGGATGGGTATTACGGCAATTATGCCCCAAAAAATTACTGGACCAGTGCTCCCTGTAAACCGGTAGGCTTATGTCAGCCTTTCTGGTACTTCCCATCTTTCTGAAATCTGAGCCAACGTGTTGTGAAGAGTGTCTCTGTCTACATGGTGTCACAGGGGAATTCTGAAAAAATCATGTAGATGGAGTTCTGTCTTAGCCTGTTCCTCTCATAGCTCAAAGTGAAATCTTTCTGTCCTCTACACGTAGCAGAATCTTTCACATAAATGAGATGGGAAAGTGAGGAAAAAAGAGACATGGGGAAAAGTGTGGAGAAGAAGAGGCACAAAGGTTACAACTGGTCAGAATTAATGTGCGTGTTAGAACATATTACAGATCCCTTGGGCTTCATTTCTTTTGGGTCTCAGAAGTACTCCCTAAACTCAGATCCACAAGAGTTTTATTACAGTAATCAGTACTGCTTCCACATGAAAACATCAGCAAAAATTTCATACAATACTCTTGACAGGCAATTTAGAAATTGAGACATAGCATTCCATGTCCTAAACAGGTTTCTAATTAATTAAAGTCTAGACTAGTTTGTGTTTCATCACACTATAGAGTAGAATCTAAATGGAATCTCAATTAAACCAGTTTTACACCAAATCCATCAACATCCATGATTCAAATAAAATGAGAAATATATGACAAAGACAAAAAGGAGGGACTCAAAAGAATGCTAACATAGGGAACGTAAAATGTGAGGTCACAATAGCATAAATAATTTTCTATAATCACTGCCCTATGACAGACTCCTATGACAGACTCTTATTGACATCAAAAGACATAAAATCTGCATTTAGTAGTGCTTATATTACACTGAGGAATATTTCAGAGACATGATTTCATGGTTGCATCACTTAACAAAGAGTTGTTTATCTTTATGGAGACAAATGCAATATTAGCACCAGTTTTCTGTGCTCTTGTTTACACATTTCCTGGTCAAAAATCAGCTGCTATACCTCTCTGTTGCTGAGCATAAGTTCCCCTACAACTTTTATAGCCTCACTTTGTTGCAGATTATTAATATTTAAGACAATTCATACATACACTAGCATTTTTGTTTGGATTCAAAGTGTGCTTTTGAATGGTAGGTCGTAACGATTTTCAGTTACCAGGCTTTGGTTCATATCGCAGGTGGTGTGAGAGCATGCAATCTGGATTGCTCTCAGGTAAAACGTTTTAAAAATTATGCCTCAACAGTAACGAGCTCTAATATACAGGAGCTCTAACACATAGCTCTGATGCAAAGCACCAGACTAGAGCTAGTTTGAAAGAATCCTTTTCCCATCCTCCAGGTGGATATACATTAGCAAATGTATGGTATGGATGCTGGATCCTCTTCAGGAGCTGCTCTCCTCTACAGATCTGACTTAGGCTGTGTTTACATGATGAAGTGGTGCAGCCAAGAGAAGCAGATTTGTAGAGGAAAACAATTCAAAACGGAGCAAAGAAACTTACAATTTATATGATATTTTGGTGGCTGATTTGACTTTTACTGAAATAATGCCAGTCTCCCCACTGATTTGAGAGCTGATTCTCTGTCTAATGAGCTGTAATTAAAAATAACAAACACTCTCCTCTCTCTTCCCAAAACCATGCCTGTTGCTCGTTTGAAAGCTCGCTCTTCTCAATTTGGTATTTATCCCTACCATATTTCATGATTACTTTTTCCTTAAAGGAGTAGTGCCAAAAATTAGGAGGCTGCATCAGTCTCAGTGGCAAAGTATTCACAGGCTGCTTAATCTCCTTTGTAATTTCAGGACAGTTGTCTTCACCTGCCTGGCAGCCACACATAAGACTCATGAGGTGAGTTTAGTGTTTGAGCTCTGTCCAGAGGGACAAACTCACTGTCAGAAAATCAGTCATTTTTTTTTCCACAGGCTGAAAGTTAAATTACTTGTAAAGAGTTCTATACTCACATCCATTGAAACCATGATCTACAATAGTTTGTTGACTAATGTTGCTTTCCTAAAGACTTGTTATTTTAATGTGTCATATATTTTTTAATGTGTCATATATTTTTTTTATGTCTCCTACTTTACAAACAAACAAAGAAACCAACCACACTAAGAGGACTAGACAACCACTTACAACAGGGTGCAAGATCCCCTCCCATCATGGGTAAAGTTTAGACACTGGATTGTGCTCCGTGGTTCCAGAGCTCAAGTTCAGTCACTCCTGAGGCTGCCCATGCAGATGTGACTGATATTTTTAAATCAGCTTTTAATGCTACAAAGAACCTAGTAGAAACAGACTGCTTGCAATCCTCTGTGGTTTTGCCTTCTTGTTTGTTTGTTTGTTTTGAAGATTCACAATTTGTCACTTCAGGCTTTTTTGACTGAAACTTTTTCACCAAGGTTTGTTGAGTTTATTTCAGTTACTTCTTCAGCTAATATACCAGGTGTCTTTTTTCTTTATTTTTTTACAACAAAAAAAAAAGATGCTACTACTGCTCAAGTGCAGGTGGGTTTCCTAACAATATTAGTGGGATCTCTGTGTGTGAAATAAGAGAAGATTAAGTTATTTTATTGGGGGGAAAAAAAAAGAAAACAAAACACCTGAAAGCAGCTTTTTTTTCAATATAAAGCAAACATGGTGCAAAGACACTCCACTTTCTTCATGACTCAGTTAAAATTTTGTAAAGGAAAGCCACCAAAGAGACATGAAACTACTGTTTTAATTCAGAAAAAGTGCTCTTTCAATCCTATGAAAATTTTAGCTGAGGAATGATTGTAAGATCTAATGAGTAAGACACAAAGGCAGACTTAAAGCTCACCAGTTAAGAAGCCTACAATGCCAAAATGATACTTTAATCAAAATATAGTAGTTCAATTGCTAAAGAAAAAAAAGCAGAGCATGAGGTTCAGGAGGCAGCCTTGCGGCTTCATGATGAATGATGGAATAAGACTTTAACAGGAATCAACATGTTGCTGTGGAAATTGAAAATGGAAAGAACACCACAGGGAAAAAAATAAACCAACCCAAAACGTGGTCAAGGTGAGAAGACAGAAAGCATTTCAGCTGAGTGACGTAATACTAACAAATGGATTAGCAAAAGAAAGCTGTCTCTGTAATACCAAGGGTAAACTCAGTTTAACAGGCAAGGTACACACCATGTGTGCTCATCAAGAATATTTTCAGATGTGTTACAACTCCTTTCCTGGGTTGTCTTTATATGGAAACCAAGTTGCATAGTGGGGTGATTCCTGCCTGTATCGCATTCTGACACAGAGGTGGGCTCCATACATAGTACATAGTGAGAGTTGTAAGCTTGGTAGTATTCCTGAGCCTTCCAGATACGCCATTCACACTCCTATTTACATTAGAAGAAGCAAGACTGAGCTAAGTGCTTGGTTATAAATGATAAGAGAAAATAAAATGATGCCTTAAAACTGTGTAAGATACAGTACCAAACAATTTAAAACTAATTCCTTCAAAGCAAGATGACAGAAAACTTAAGGCAGGCAGACCCAGTAAAATTTATATTGGGAAAGAATGAAAAAGGGAATACTTGAAGTATATGAGTACTTGCAGGTTGCCTGTTTGAGATGACTGACACCCTAACAGTGCCAAAGGAATTGCACTGTGAACTTGTACCACTGGCTTATTTATCTATTTTAATTTCTGATAAAGTAAGACATACAGGACTGCAAGAAAAGAAAAGGGAAAGGGAAAAGGAAAAGGAAAAGGAAAAGGAAAAGGAAAAGGAAAAGGAAAAGGAAAAAAAGGAAAGAGGATTTCAATTTTCAAAAATGTTCTGACCTTTGACAGTGACTACTTTGTATCCCACAGAGAGGAGGAACAGGGCCAATAAATATCCAGATGACTAAAGAGTCCTACGAAATAAGCACTGTGAGTTTAAAACTAGTAAAACTTACCTGTTGAACATGATTACTTTTTTTTTTTTTACAGAATAACTGATGCTCTTATTTAATAAGCTAAGAAAGTCCATAAGAATCTGTCTGGTTGAACATGAAGTGAACTTCATAGTGTTGGCTGTACTACATTTGGATTCTGGTTAAATATTAGGCTATATTTGCTTCCAGTTTTTATAAATTCAGATTAGTTTGATTTGGAAGATAATTATCGCTTGATATGACAACCTGGATGACTGTATACAAAGCATATTGATAAATAGCATCAAAGTCAATAAGAAAGAGAATCCTAGGTTACCACAGGAATCTGTACTATGCTGGGCCTTGTTTAACTTCATTAATGATCCCAGAAAGGCAGTAAACAGAGCTCCTAATTTTCATAAATGATGTTGAATTGGGAGAAGCAGCCATTACTTGTGAGGAACAGAGAAGTAACAGCAGAGAAAAATCTAGAAAAAATTAGATTTGTTAATAGAAAGTAATCAAATCAGATTCAATTACAAAAAATAAAAGGTAACACAATTAGTACATTAATCCTAAATGCCCTAAAGCTAAGAAGGAGACCTAAAACAGTTATTTGAATAACATAGTAAGTTATGCTGAGAGCGAGATAGGTATGAAGATGCCATTTGATAGAGTACAAAAAAAAGGAGCACTGCAAATGTGGCCTCTTTGTGCGTGTCTACCGCATCAGGAAGCCAGGAGGCAATGTCCTTATAAAATAACTGATTCAAAGCCCACTGAAGCAAATGGAAGGACTCCAGCCCCTGTCAATAGGCTTGGATCAGGCCCTAGGCATGTCTGTGTGAAGTCACTTGGAATATTGCATTCCCTTTTTAGGCACAACTGCACAAAGACACTGAGAAACTGAAGGAAGGCCAGAAAACTCTACTACCACAAGCACAGGGACTGGAAGGGCTGAATTCAGGGTGGATTGATTTAAATCAGCACACAGGAAGCTTGGATTTGTACAATTAAATATTGTCTTCTTGTGCCTTTGTACTTTATTTTCCTTAAAGAAAAGTTTATTCTTTCCAATAAATGAGCAGTAAAACATGTTGATAAATACCTTTTTTTTTTAGATCCCTCAAATTTAAAGTATTTTTACTTAATTGACAACAATTAAGTATTTTTTTATATATATGTTTTTAATTTAAAAAAAATTTTACTGATGACAGAAAGTAGGAGAACTGATTCTTTCTAGCTACTGTGTCCAAGACTTTATAAATAGTTAATGTCATTCTTTTCCCCTAGCTGTTATTCATAGACTAGAAGAGGAAAAGATGTTTTCCTGCTTTTTAGAAATTGCAATCAGTGTTTCAGTTTCGAAAGATGTAGCTAATGAACTGAACCTATTAGAGACAGGGAAATGAAGAAAATATTCTCTCTGGATCTATGGTCAGGGCTGTCATCAGGAGCTGGTTTAGCTTTCCAACAAACTCTGGCTTTAAGTACATGGCTACTGACTTTCCGCAGGTTCAAAAGGCTTTTTGCCTTTCTTTTGAACCTCCACAGCAGATATATACTGTGCTTTTAAAATGACAAATTACCTTGAAATCACAATAACTTAAGGTTTTAAGAAGCTTAGATCAGATATCTTATACAAATGTTCCTGTGGAAAAATATCATGTATACCTGGCTTCTTGCCATCTTTTCCAATTTTCATGCACTTGATTGCTTTACCCTATCTTCCCTTATTACTACTAAACTGTTAACATAACTTGAGTGAGAGGGGAGCAAGGGAGAGTGCTATGGTTACCCATCTGTAAGTACCTGGAGGACATAATTACTCAAGAGTTAGGCAGTGTGTTGTTGCACAGCTGCCTGTAGAAATGGCTACTAAAATAGGTAAGAGGGGAAAGACAAAATTTCATCGTTATCCATGCTTTCCACAGTGCTGGCCAGCATCTAGGTGTGAGAACTAAATCACACCAGCTCCCGGAGCTCGACGTCCTCTTCTCAAGCCCATTCCCTCCAGGGGCAGAATCTTGTGTCCTGTTCCTGAATCTTGATGTTGTGGCCACGTTTAGGCCCCTAGCAGACAGGGGAGCTGTTAAGCAGCTGTGCAGAAGCACATATGGAAACACCATAAGCTTGAGAACAGATCTTATCTACAGTTATATGGGCTTACTCTATATGGCATATCATGAAATAGACCTACCAGAACAACTGTCCTTCAAAGTGGGCACTGTAACACTTTCAACAAAACAAACTCACAGAAAGATTTGAACAATTTGATGCATTTGATGTCTCAAAAACAGTCATGGTTTTCAGGCACTTATGCCGCGACATCACACAACTGGTTTGATGTAGGGATTCTATCACAGGCTGCTCCCACTGACTTCAAATCAGCTTACAAAGTTTCATAGCTTTGGGAAGCTGTTACAAGTCATTTCAAATCGCACAGCAAAAATTAGTAACCACTCTTAGTACATGCTGGTCCAGAGCAGTTTTTTTCTATTTTTCTATTGTCGCACTTGTGTAAAACATGTTGTTTTAAAATATTTTGGGTTTAGTCTGTTTTGTAAACTTGTTTGGGAGAGCAAAGCTATGGCAAAGAGGGCTAATATAAATGGAAAAATAGATGAGGAGAAAAGAGGTATCATTAATTCTGGATAGACTTTTATTGACATAATCCCTGCTTATTTCCACAAAACAACAACAAAAAAAGATGTTGGAAATGTTTGAAAGCACTCGGAAAAGCAAAGGAATGTCTTGAGTTAAAGTTGAGAACACAGGCAACTGTTTCCTACTCCTTAGATATATATCACTTGTCAAAATGCTCATATCTGAGTACCTATATAGGATGCCTGTAGCTAATCATAAGGACCTATTTACTCAAATAGACAAGGCATAAAATGAGCCAGTGACTGAAAATTACAACTAGAAAACTTCAAGCTAGAAATAAGATGCATTTTTTTCATAGTAAGAAACTTACCTTGCATCAGGGAATGTTCTATTTTTGTTAAAATTAAGATGGAATCCTTGGACTTTTATCCAAGGATAAAAGTTATCACAAGAATGGGGCAAGTAAGGACTTTCAACTCGTTTGGTTCTGTGGTCTACTGCTTGCTTAAGGCAGCCTTCATCACACAACTTTAGGTGCCTAAGGCTTTGGGACGTCTATCTGAGGTGTGATTGCTTCATTTTAGCAGATATCTATTTCTCTGCACTAGCTACAGAGGTAATCCCGATGACTAATTTAGCCTAGGAGAACTAAAATTTGCACACCTGAGGCTGACATGAATCCTATACTAGTAGCCCTGTTAGACCTCCTTAGTTTGTGCTTGTAATCCGTACTTCCAGAGTATCTTCCAAGCAAGTACTGTGGAGGCTTATGAATTTAAATTTTTAGCTTCCAATATCCTCTAAAAGAAGGTGTATTGCACCTAGATTGGAGATAGGATGTCTTTCTAAATCATATTTTCTAGCTCAAATAAAATTCATGCTCTCTGTTTTTCAGGAATTAGCCTAGTTAGCCAGAACAGCTCTTTCTGATCTTAGAATTTTATTATGAAAACCACTGAATGGAATACAATTTTGTTATTTAGTTCCTATCTATAGATTAAAGAAAAATGAAAATCGAGAATAGTCTAGAGTGCAGACACTGAGGAAAAAAAAAATTGCCCACTCAGTACTTAATGTAAATAATGAGAAGATAAAAATCTGTGGCATCCATTACTGTTTTGCTGAAAAAAAGGACATAATCTGGAGTAAAAAAAAAAAAAAATCAAGCCACTCAAGTATATTTGCTGAAGTACTCCATAGCCCTTATATTTCTCTCTGTGATGAGGGAGAGGACCAAAGGATCCATGTAATGATAGATTAATTCTTGCAGCTGTTGCTTCTCTGCCACCTGTTCTCAAACAGTCATGCCAGAAGTCCCTTCAAAGTGAGCCTTTGCAGCATGTAAAATGCACACCAATCCCAGGAAACTTTCTTCAGCGTGGTCTGCATATTCAGGAGCTACTTACAAACTGTAACAATCTTGCTGGTGTCTCGTTTGACAATAAAGGCAAACTTCTGGTCTGGTCACAGGGCTTTTTTAACACATTGTCCTGGCTCCTCAAGCACAAGATGTTAAATGTACCTTGTATCTATGTAATTAGCCTTTCACGAGGGTGTGAAATTTACTCAAGAGCTGAGGACCTGAGCCAGGTTCTGTGAACCAGTCTGCTGTCTGATGAACTCCAAAAGAGAGATTAAAAGCTTTGGGTTTTAATGGCTACTGACCTACTGTCTTTAGTAATACTGGATTAAATTACATTGCAATAAGTCTTGTGCAGCCTTTTATTGACAGGAGAAATATCATGCAAGGTAACAGAGAATAAAGAGATGGTCTTGTGATTAAAAGTTTGTGTTGCTCTTGTTGAAAACATTACACTTAAGTGTCAGTAGTTATATAAACAGCATTTTGTCTCATATTGGACTTCTAAGATAGCTGGTTTCATCTTGGCCTCCAGGATGTCTTGTCAGAAGGGCATGTAGCCACATAGGCTGTGGTCTAGTCCAAAATTACTCAACATTTGGATCTTTGTGTTTCAGAGTATTAACCAGATTACAGGTCATAATCTATAAAAGCTCCCCTGCCACTGCTCTGCTTGACTCCATTCCAGATGAAAACTCTTCAAATAAATCCTGGATCACAATGATACTGCTTTGTGTGTCTACAGCCAAAAAGAAGAGAGCAGAAAGGAGAGGAGGGAGGGAAAAGATTGTATGTACATAAAGAGACATTTTCCTTCAAGGGTAAAGACCTAAATTAATGAAGTTCTTCATTTATCATCTCTGGAATTTTAAAGTATCTGTTCTTGTAAGAAAGGCCAGTTACAATATTTAGGGTAAAGTAATTCATCTAGTGATCTCTCTTCCATTTGAAACTTCTTAATTTCTTATGCCCTTTTCTGTGATTCACAATGTGAACATACCTAGGCATGCATCTGTTAGTTATGGCAATTTAGAGCAATTACTTAATTAACTATGACATATGGTTTTGTTTTACATTGGGGGTATTAGACCTATTTTCTTTTAAGAGGAGAAAGGCTAGATACAGACAATACACATTAAAGGAATTAATTTAATTTGTTGCATCACATTAGACTGTTTACTGTTTACCATTCAAGACTGCTAGGGATCCAGCTACCTGTTTCTAAATCTTTCATTAAAGGAATTCTTGCTCAACTGCTTCCATTTAAGGCAAAGACAATACTGAGTGCACAAGACAGGGAAGACTACACTTGCACTCAGGGACGTAATTAAAGTAAAATGTATTTACAATTTTCTATAGTATGACTCCTCGCACTATATGACCACTCCATACAGGCTCCTCTCTATACAAAGGTGAAATTTAACATAACTAGTTCCATTACAAAAAAAAAAAAGGCAAAGAACTACAGTGGAGAGAGAGGGAGTAAACAGTTTCTCCAGGATTGCCCAGGAATTCTGTGGAACAAAGATGATCTGAGACCTCTTCATCCTAAGCACCAGCCCACTGCATCTAAAATCTGGTCATTACCATTCAAAGAAACTGAAGAAGAAAGAAGGCAGTTGGCAGTTTTATCTGGGCTCATATATGTAAAAGTAAGGGTTTAACACCAAATCCACTGCAATGTTCATAAATATGTAAATAACACAGGTGTTGATCTTACTCTCAGAAATGATGTTTCAATCCCACTGATTTTCCTTCAGTGGCTTTTAAATGCTGAAGTCACTTTATGAAACAAAACTCAAGAGTGTAAGTCCCCAGTAATCTTCAAAAAACATGCTCTATAGCAAGACAAAGAAGGGCTGATTTGAAACTAAATAAACATTTTGTTACTCATTAAAGGAAAAATAATGGCTTTGCTTAGATGTCATGTTCACAGGAACAAAAGTCCAGAATTCATGATCTAATCCAGCAATGTCTCTGCTATGACTGAGTTCATTCGTGGCAACTTCCACCATTTTACCTAATCAAATGTGACACCAAGAAGAACCCACCAATACGTCCCATAATATACAAAGTATTTTATAGTGTATCTTAGCAGGGTCACAAACACCACATCTAGGTTTGCTTTCTTTGCTACATCTCAAGTGTTAGAGATCTTAGAAAAAAAAGATAAGCTTTCTTGGTTTGGGGTTTAGGTTTCTTTCCCCATTCTTACTATTTTTTCAGGGCTAAAGTCTGCTCCATAGGAGCCATCATGTAGGGCAAGGAAAGGCTTCTTACAAACTGGAGCTTTTTACAAATTCTTTTCATGGTCTAATGACAGTGGTATCTAGAAGTTCATTATGAAAATCACTGGTTCTAGCTACTGACTAGAACATATTTATGCTGCAGTAAACCCTAACTGTCTTATATGCAGAATGGGGCTCTTCAGCAACTTCTAGGAAACAAGTCCTGAGAGCTGGGATAATCAACTTTGGTAAGGCAGCAGAACTTTGAGAAAAACATTCACTGCTGGGAGTGTATACCAGGAGAAGTATTACTCTACATGATGTCTCTGAGACTGTTTCCCTAGCATTCGTTTTCTGACTACCCAACTGAATGGGTTTGCATCTTGTCCCAGAACAGCAAGTCCTACTCTTTAATGATAAAGGGGGCAGTAGCAGCAGCAGTGTAGTAGTAGTAATAGTAATACCCCAGATTTCTTACAGTAGAGGAGAAAAATGCATATTGATGCTTCATAAACTAAAATAAGTTTCTACACTATCTTCTTGACTGTTTTTCAGACGTAGTGCACTAAGAACAGTTTTGTATGTGAGATGCTATTACTCAGACTGCTAATGAGCTGATATTTTTTCTATTGTCTTGTAATGAACACAGCAGAAGTTAAAATATCAAACACCCATTAGTCTGAGGGTCTCCCAAGAAAGTAATTGTAGTATACATAAAGGCAGGTACCTAATTGTCATTGGTATTCTTAACATGAGTTTTCTTTGAATGTGTCTAGCCAGAGGAAAAAAGAAAGGACAAGGTATTTGTCTGAGGTAGAAATCAGAATGACAGCACCCATTGTTTCTAATAAACAATTACCTGAGGAAGCTCATAAGAAAAAACACAACAATTAGATAACCTAAAAGCCAGAGATTTGTGAAGAAGATTCTAGTTCTCCGGGCTGGCAGGGGCCATGGAGGGCCACCCTGCAGGGTTTGGCTGCTTACCTTGTTAAACACTGCCTGGTTTCACCTGACATGATCTATAAGGCTGTAAAGTAGTCACACTTCAAGTGTCTTTCAGGTGCACTTCAAATTCTTTTTCTTTTGAGATATTCTTCACTAACAGGTTTTCCCACTTTGAAAGGGAGGACTCTTTCAAAAGATGACAGAACCTCTCAAAAACACAGCAAAAATGAAAAAAAAAGGAAAAACCAAAACAATGGTTTGGCATAGCTCTAAAAGGTAATGTTAAGTAGGAAGAGTTTTATTCTCACCTTTATTGAACAGTTTTATTACTCGACATGATTTTTCACTTTAGTATTGCTTAAATGCAATTTTTCCTGTAATATATACTTACACAACAAATTATGTGACAGACTAAATGTGTTTGAAAGTGTCCTTGCATCTTTATCATTTGCATTTTGAACTGCCCATGTGGGTTGTATACATTTCATATGGCTTGTTGCCAAGGCATTCAGCTACAACACAAAATGTTTTCAAGTTCAAAGCTTGTATCATTGTTCACCTCATTCTTATGTTTTACCCTCACTTCTGTTATATCACTAGAAGATGTTTCCCTTGCATCAATAAAATTCTTAATAACTTGCTCACTTTTAAAATGTGCAAGCCATAAATGAATAAAAAAAAAAAGACCAATACATAAAGATAAAAGACACCGTCTTTGTGCAGCTGCTATATTCAGCTATTTTTAACCAGTCAGTATAGAAGGATCCAGAAAGTTCAATTAAGCCAGCCATAGAGATATTACTGCTCTGTTAGTGACTTTGTCTCCCACCCCAGAGCACATCTGTAGACCCTGTTGCTAGGAGGGCTCCAGGCAGGCCTGGGGCTTCGATGAGGTCTCCAGTTGTAAGACCAGAGCCTATGTGCTGGCAACCACTGACAGAATAAATCTATATATTTTAAAATATAAGTCAAGTTACCTGAGTATGCTCTACTTGCATATAGAACCAGTGGTCATCTTTCTTTTGTATGTTTCCTGGTATTAAATTATTCCCTTTCTTAGCAAAGCTTTTTAAAAATAAATAAATATATAAATAAAACATGACAGAGCTGCTTTTCCCCTCTCAACAGTCAGGTTTTTCTCTCGAGTGGTAATTGGGGAGGGGGGAGTACAAATCTCGCTTTGAATTTCTTGATTGCATTTTCATGCTTGTTGCAGAGGTTTTTCTTTTCTTTTTATATGCACAGTAGCAACAGAGACTGGGAATAAATTCCACTTGGAAAATACTTTTTAGATGTCCTGAAACTGTCTATAAATAAGGCTTATGATTGAATGGAATATAAGAGCAGAAGACAAATATCTCTATAGGATCTAGAAATTCTCTGGGTTTTCTAGTCCTCCTTATTTATTCAGCAACATGTGCAGAACTTCATTGTGTGTCATAACCTATAGCATCTATGATGATTTACAAAGGTTAAGGATTACATCTGCATACTCTCTGTTCTATTGTGTTGCACACCTTTTTCCTTTTTTATACTTCTACTCATTATTTTTCAAGCAGCACCTACCTCACAGGCATTTGTACTAACAACAGATTGTTGGCCCCATATGGTCAGAAAGATCACATTACGCTACCTGTTTCTTACTGAGTGTATTGTATCTCACTTGAAATGGTGACACGGAACAAATACAGATCAATAAACCATGGTACACATCAGTTTGTGTTCTGCTCTAAGAACAGATTGCTGTGGTGATTTTAGGCACACAGTCAAAGGACAAGTGCTGTCAGCAGATAAAGCATGTTATGATTAGACTTCACTACTTGACTCCATCCAGATTCTGTCTTGAACATTTGAAATCCAAGCTATCCTGTTAATTTGGGATAAATAACTTGTATCACAGAATGTCAGTCTTTTTGCCTTTGTAAAAGAAATAAATAAAACATTTAACACAAAGAAATGGTGGGAAGAAATAATTTTCCATAGAGTGAAAGTCTACATTTAAGGAAGACAGTCTTCAACCATTGTGTTTGTATTGCGTTTGAAATTTTGCTTGCATTTAACTCAATGTAATCGTCATATGTGTTCATCTAAAAGGAAAAGAGATTCTTCTAGAGCTACTTCAAACATAAGGAAACAGTACAGAGTATGTGTTTTAATAACCTCGCCCTTTTTACTTTTTAGTGAAGTGGAATGCTTTGGAAAATGTTCTGTGAAGCACATGTTCAATTATTTCAGTTTCTGTGTATTTTTAATGAATGTGTCAAGTTAGGCATGGGCTCAAGCTATCATGCTGAATCAGAGCCTATGAATATGTTGGAAACAGAAGGTTCCCTGAAATTCTGGAACTGACAATTTAAATTACATAGGAAAAAGAAAGGAAAAGTGCTGACAAATAGGTCACAACAACTACAATAGAAGCTCTTCAATAAATGCAGGAAAAGGGAAAGTTGATGAGGAAGAGTGTATCCAAAAAGTGTAAAGTGCCTGCAAAAGAAAGCATTTGGCAGAAGAAAAACGGGTTGATGGCAGGAGAGAAATGCAGGAATTAATGGGCCAAAGCTATGCATATCATGGGAGAGACTTAAAGGAGAAGCTGTGAAACTGCACTTCCTCCCTTCCTTCCTCCCTCCTGTCCTTCCCTTTCCTTCCTCTCTCCCCTCTTCCCCATCCAGTGTCTATGTTTATGTCTCTGAAAAGAAATCTTGTCCAGTTAAGCAAAATGGAGATACGACACCAATTTCAACTGAAGCTTCTTGACTCCACCACTTGCCTGGCCAGGAGGAAGATGAGTTGACCATGATCAAACACTTAGGGCATAACTCAGTGCCCAAACATAGGTGGCTAGCATCACTTTTGCTACCCAAGGATATCCCACCTGGGCTGTAGTTGCCACTTCAGGAGTGTACTGGTCTCCCACAGGACCTGCCAGCTCCGTGTCAGTGGCTTAGGTACCGCGGGATGACTCAGGGGCCTACAAGCCCATGATAAGGCATCCAAACTGCACCCTAAATTCAATCATCATGTATTTATCTGGAATATTTGAGCTATTGACAACCATTGTTTCAATGAATGGTCAAAAGTTGTATGTGGAGAATAATCATGCATTTGTGCTAAAAGGTCACCAGTAGGAAAATGTACAGCTAAAATGTTAATTTTTTTACCATGTTTACATAGTAAAATCTAGCAGATCTATATACACTGGTCTATTCAGTATAACTTAATGCTGTTTCTATGAATATTATACATACACCTTATGTCCAATATCTCCAATTCAACATAAAGAAAAGATTTTGCAAGTGGAGAATGTCTCTCTATTAACCATAAGAAGATATTTAGAGCTGAGGACAATCACAAAAATTTTCAAGTTACGAAATTGTTTGGGTCAGTGTCAAATGTTAAACCAGGCTGTACAGACAGAGAGCTGCAATGCACACACTAGTGCGTTATTAAATTTCTGGAAAGTAATGAACTGGCACTGGAAGTGAAAAGGAAAAAAAGCAGTAATGTGGAATGGCCCCTTATTCAGGAAACTTTGAAAATGTGCAGCCATAATAGCTGTGGTGAAGTCCCTTTAAATGAGACCTTGGTATGCTGTGGAATAAAGTCAAAATAGGAGACTGGGGCATTCCAAGTCATACTGAATAAATGCATACATTGGGGCAAATTGTGGTCTTATTCACAAGGGAACATTTTTTCCCCCTTTTCAATAAAAAAAAAAAAGAGCTGAGAACACTTTAAGATACAGGGCACAAATGTGTAATTATTCTTGGCTAACATGGTAGCTGTTGATCATTTAATGAAAGGATAATTACCATATAATGGCAGGGTATTTATATGACAGATTACTACATTATTACAGGGTAAGTGCATGATTATTTCTGTCCTCAAAATCAGAATAAAAAACACATGGAAGAGGAAAAATAAGTTGAAAAAAGAGGGGGGAAAAAATCTGAATTTCCCAATGCTACTCCCATATTGTTACTCCTTCCCCACCTCAGTCACACTGCCAAACCTCCGCAGGAAACCTGTGCCACAGTACAACAGATCATAAGGCTCTTTGTCAAATGGCTACAGCTCTGGGCTTCATTGTACTTATAGTTCAACTGATTCAATAGCAATTTGATTACTGGTCTCTTGTCCTCAGAAAACACTATACTCCTGCTTACTTAGAGAGACAGTATGTACGATGGATGTAAGAATTTGCACTGAGAAGTACTTAGAACAGTGAACTAATGTGGATTTAAGAGTAATACCAGTTTTGTACTGGGTGGAGAAGTTGAATTCTGCAGGACTACCTATGGGCTGAGCACTGTTTGGTACAGTTTGATTTCAGTGAACAATGCAGGTGTTTGCCACCATGTGGAATTTTGACCATTTAGTAAAGATTGATTTAAATTGTGAGAAAATACTTAAATGATACCTTGTATGGGGAAAAATGCATTGACAAGTTGTGAATTTACACAGTTACAGAGAGAATTTTGTATGCTGAATAGAGTCCATCTTGAGCTTTGTGATGGCAACCAGCCATGTGGGAGGCAAAATCAAATTGTAAACCCAGCTGACTCAGTGATTACCCAAGTCCTACAGGGATGTTAAAAGAGCTATGCAATCATCTGCTCTACCTGAAATTTGCCTCCACACATTCACAGTGCTACTTTAGCTGTGTGGGAGAAGGCAGCCAGCATCCCCTGTTTCCAAAAAGCACCTGCTGAGCCAGTATTCCAAGTTACAAGTTATTGTAAGTATGAGTTTGGCCCTGAATAATTTCTGAATTTGATGGAATTCTTAACTCTGGTTTTCCTAGTTTTTTGTCCGAGAGGCAGCATTGTTGTAGTTATTTTCAGTCTTTAGTTATTTCTCTCTGTTGTCATTCTTTAGTTATTTCTCTCCCTTTTCATTCTTGAATGTCTTTGCAGGGAGGGAAAATAGGTAAAAGCCATATGCTGTTATGTTTGCTCAGGATTTATTCTATATGTCTGTAAAAGAAATACAGGTTGCAAGAGAAAAGAATTTGGAGGCACTAAGAAATCAGTCTGTGTACACTTACTTAGAAGGCAGCTATAATTGCAGTACCTTTGTAAATAGCTCCTTTAATAAACTGGTTATTACTCTGAATTGTCAATGATTGCTCATAATTCACTGCTGCTAGGTTATTTATCTCTGCAGAGAAAAAAATCTCTGATCCTTAAAAGGGTAGTGCACCCATGATGCCAGTGGGAATTTGTCAGTGTTCGCGAGAGGGCACGGAGACACCGCATGCAGACCAATATGATCGTTAAGCAGATCTCGCTAATTTACGTATCTGAGGGTACATTTATACTATTCCATTGAGCGTACATTTATACTATTCTATTTTTGTACACACTCTGTGTACATGTCATTTCTATTATGATTGGTTAGTATGCTTTGTTCACACGCCTCTATATTAGTTCTGATTGGCTTATGCTAAAAAGTTATATCTTGCAGGTGCAGCATTCTTTCTTATTTTTCAACTTCCCTATATCTTATTTTCTCATAGCCAAGGTCCTCAATTTCCCCCATATCTTGTTGGTCTCATAGCTAAGGCCCTTGTTCTGTATTATGATTGGCTAGTTCATCACCACCCCATTACCACCCCCTGGACATGCCTGGACATAGCTCGTTCAGTACTTAACTGTTGTCCCGTGGGAACCCCACAGGAATTCAGTTACGTTAGAGTCTAACCCTGCTCTCCATGAAGTCAAATGGAGCCCCAGCACGCTCTCGCAGGCAGTAGTGTTCATTCATGAAAAGCAATAGGTAGGGAGCTGACTACATGTTGCCTGGTAGAGTAATGACTTCTTTAAACTATTTAATTGATATACTTTATTCAGTGTAGTGCCTTTTGTGAACTCCCACCCCCAAGTTTATTCTAGATGAAAATTAATGAATGAAAGAAGTTTTATGAACTGAACCCTCTACTTCTGGTATCTCTTCATTACAAGCTTCTGCCTCCACTGTTTTTGGAACTGTAAATTATTACAATATATTGTCCAAATACCATTAAAGTAGCTCCTACAGATAAACTGGAAACTAAAGTCATTACTATGAAGCTCTAAATTCAGGAGATCAAAGTGTTAACATTTTTGCCTATTTGGTGTTCTTCATAAAGTTTATTCTTATGAAGTTAAATGTAGTTAGCCTCTGAGTTATTTTAATGTTTTGCAGATTAAGTGTATTTATAAAATCTTCTCTTAGAAGGTGCTGGTTCCAGCAGTAATCAACAAAAAATTAACACATTCAGCACCAGAATAGGAATAATCCTATTTTTCTTCTTTTGGGGATAGTGATGTTTTGACTATTAGCACTTCCATTAGGAAAGTAATCAAAAGAGTTTTATCAAATCTATTTTTAAAAAGAAGTCTTGATCACTCCACAGGATGTCAGGAAACATTTGCCCTCTCACCTCTCTATCCTCCCCCAAATACTAATTTAAAAAAAACTTCAAATAATTAAATGCCGTGTTACACTGCAAATCCTTCACAGCCATTATAATGTTGTTATCAGGGAGTCAATCCTTCTGGCACAGTAAAATTTCGCTGACTTTAACCTAACATGGTAGGACTTCAAGCAGGGCTCATGAGGAAGGGCTTTAAAATAAAGTTCAAAACAATTTGTAATTACTTCTTAGAAATGTGTTCGATTTTTCAGCTATTGTTATCTGTACTCTTCTTCTTTCATCCATTTCTAAGCTAAGGTCATATATTAGTAATTTTATTTTCAGATTCTCCTGGCAAAAAATCAGAGACTCAGGAAATTTTCTCCCAAGCTAAAATAAGTCAACTTCCAGGGTTTCAAATTCTGGCAAACCAACTTCTCCAAGGTCTCGTAAAAATTCTGGGCTGTTATCTCCATATGCCTGATTGATAGACTCTTTTTTGTGATTGTAATTAAAACCGTCTGTCCTTTCTCTGTGACTTCAGGAGAATGGCAATGAGTCACAAGAGCTCTGAGAAAGCTGGAAGGATAGAGGCTGAGGTTAGCAGCTCAGAATCACTTAATCTGCTATATTTCATCCGCAGACATGTAGATCCAAAGCACTGCCACCTGCTTCTTAATTCAGGTGACTTCAGAACAAGTCACCATGGTAGAAGGCTGCATCACAGTTAGCATCAGGAAACAGAGGTAGTCTTGGTTTTGGACTGAACCATAAAGAGACGTAAAATAAGCTAATTAACTTGATAGGAACATCATTATCCTTGTAAACCTAATTTTTACTCTTCTTGTATAATCTATTAGAACTTCCCAGTAATATGTTTTCAACCATATCTGTGTAAAACATACTTTTTGAAATACAAGAGTATGTGAGAAGTGAAATGATGAATACATGAGGCACAAAAATGACACTGAAACCATTATCGGAGTGTTATTAAGGGGAGAGACACTTAACCTCCAAAATATAATTTAGAAAATTAATTCGCTATGATGTTGTCTTATTCTGTAGTATATGTGACTTCTTTTTATTTCTCACACCTTGATATCCATTCTCCAAACTTAAATGACCTGCTGTCTTTTTTGAGCATTCTTCATTTTTGAGGTATTTGCCACTCAGAGGAAGCTTGCTCACCAGGTGGGTCCCTTCTCTAGCTCCTCGACCCCTGGTCGTCTCCTCTTTCAAAATGAGAATGAATTTCAACAACAAATTGATGTGATGTTAGAACAGGAGATGCTGGAAGATATAATCTTAATGAAAGCCTTAATAAGCTAATTGTATTCCTGAGGATCTTCTACATTGGTAATCTGATGCCAAGGGAAGCCAAAATGGAAGTTTGACATGTTCCTTGGAAGTTCACTTCCTCCCTGATGAGTGAATTAGTGATGTAAAACTAAGCAAATGTTCACATGCCCTGGTCCCATCATTCTCAGACTGAATATCATTGCCAGCTTTAGCCCCTAAACGTGGGGGAAAAAGTTGAATGTCATGCGAGAATGACAGCATATGTCTGAAGCATCAATATGCTGGCTGCCTCCTGAGACTTGATGACCTCGGCACTCAGTGGAGTTCAGAAGACCAAGTATCTCTGAAGATCTGGATCTTAGGTAGTAACACTTTTTATTTTCAAAAAGAGCTGGGTACTTAAAACTATTTGAGGATCTCAGCTCTGCACAGGGTCAGACTTTTTAAGTAGAATCAGGTTTGCTGATCAGAGACTGGATCTCTATCAAACAGTGTGCAGTGCTGCCCTAATAAAGCAAAACATGTATCTACCATGAAACAAATCCTCTAAAAGGAACAAATGCATTCCCGTATAATTCTCCTGAAATCAGCACAAGAGATGAAATTAGAAACAACTTTCTTAGGGAAAATCTTTTATTTTTAATAAAGAATATTTCTTCAGCATATATTAATTTTAAAAGTTTCTCTTTTATTAAATTTATTTTGATTTCATGAAAACATGTACAACTATTAATATAAGCAGGCTTATCAGTTCAATTTCCTACTGAATGTTCTTTTTGTTAGTTTTCTTTATTTTTCTTTTTAGTTTCCTGCTTTATCATTCAGAAGGTTTGCACTGTATTCCTGTACATATTTGGTTTGGTGCCCAGAAATGTATTATTTTAACAGGGCTAGTTCATTAAAAGTTATTACTTTACAGGGGTTCTACCACGCATACGTAATTATATATATATGCCCTTCTACAATGAACATTGTGGTAAAGTTGCCATAAAAAATTTTGCTTTTTAGGGTTTATCATCTCTGCCATTTCAAATCACATTGATATGACTAACCCCAGCACCTAACTTTCTTACTTCAATTATTTTTTAAAAGGTATTAAACTGTCAAAATGTAGTTTTCATTCTTTCTTCAATAATGTTAATCTTCCAGAAACTATTGGGACTGTGAATTGTCCTCCCTTTGTGCTGCTCAAGGAAGAAAGCAAGCATAGCTGTTAACACAAAGAACTTGTCTCAGCCAAAACCAGTGACCTGCACAAGGACTGACTCTGATGCTCTCTCAAAATCCTTTTCAATTACTGTATTTTTCAGTAGCTCTGTGTTGCTCTATGAAGAGAGTTTTTTGAGAGTATCTCCAGATATACAATATAGTTGGGGTTTTTTCTTTTTTTTTGGAGACTTTAAGAAATATTTGAATGACAAATTTTATGATGACAAGAATCCAGGTAAATTGTGAGATAAACAAGTAAAAAGAACAACATTTCCTTGCAACTATCTGTTTCTACGAAGCTGCATCACAAGGTCATATAAGGGTAGAAAAAAATTCTGCACAACATTTGCTGAGAGTTGGCCTTAAAAGACTGAGTATCAGTGTGAGCAGTGTAACAGAGCATAGTACTAGCGTAGTTGGTCAGGAGCCAGCACTTCCAAGCTGACCTGAAAAGCACGTTATATGCTGGTGCAACTTTAAAGTTACATAAACATCTTCTGTACTGAGATACCTGATTTGCTTCCTGCAGCTAAGGCGGAAGGAACAAAATCATTGACAACACTTGAAGGAGATAGGACATATAGTGTTTTCCTGCTTCGTTCTCATCATTGCCCACTTGGAGTTTCGGAGGAGGTCTGAGACTACTTAAGCTAATCTACGTTGGCTGACTTAGACTTTTTAAGTCCTATGTTGACTGGGTTGCACATGCTTTGTTTATCTTTTGTTACCACGTATACACCATCTAAGTTGCCTTATGTCCTTTGTTGCAGTGTTGATGGGACACTAAGTAATACTTTCACTCCAGGGGTTCCACAAGTACAGAATTATCTAAGCTGCAAAGACACTCATGAAGATAAAGAATTAAGCATTCAGTGAAACCTGGAATTGCTGTACTTATACTTTAAAATTAAAAATGTTTACAGTATCATTTTTAATCAATGGGAAATAGATCTAGAGCACAGAGAACATTTTAGAGTTGTGGAGGAAAAAAAAAAACCAACTGCATATCAATTATACAATATGTAATCACTTTGAACTATTTATATACCTCCACATATCTAGTTCATGTTTGTGTACAGTATTTGCCCATTGACTTTTTTTTTTTTTTTTACTGTAATGTGATTATACAGTGGTAAGTGTTTGGGGAATGACAGCATCCATGAAATGGTAAAGCAAAGGATGTCTCTCACTCCGAACTCCTACAAAACCGAGTAGGATCAAGTCGTCCATCTGCTGGTTTTATGTGAGTTCCTCTAAACATCTGAGAAGTTAATAGTGATTAAATTTAAGTTTAAAAAAATGTTGAAGATTTCTTTTCCTGATGATAAGTAGCTAAATTTATTCTCCATTAGCTAAATGTTGCAAACCCTGTAAATGTTTTACATATGCATTTCACTAAAGTGAAGGTATTCTTGCTCTCACGGCAGAAGACTTGTTTCTTTTGTACTGGGAGAGAAAGACAATGAATGCGTTTTTTACAATTGCTACCCTTCACATGAGACATTAGACTCCTTCAGCCTGATTCTCATGGCTATCTAGCAAGAGCAAGAGCTTGAGGTACTGTTCAAAGAGTATAGGATATGTGATATCTTGCCTAACATTTGTTTCTTGAAAACATGCTGTAGTATTACGTGAGCTGTGCTGGTAAATGGTATTGTACAATTATCCTAAAAGCCTTGCTGCAATGTCTGTTTACAGTCAGTCCACCAGCCTCTGTGATACTACTATGTTTTTTTTAATACATTGTATGAAAGTGATGATACACAAATCTCATAATAAAGTCTTTTTTTTTTTTTCTTCACAAGACAAGGCTGTATTGAATGTAATTGCACTGTGTGGGGTTAACTTTCTGCAGCCTGTTCCCTTTTACTTCAATGGCTTGCTATCAAAAATTAATCTCCACAACTTCAATGAGACACTTTTGATAACGCTGGCCCATTGACTTCAATGAAACACTATCAAAAACTATTCTCAATTCACTTTAATACTCATTTTAATAGCATCAGACCACTGATTCCACTATCATACTTTCAAGACCAAATATGCAAATGCTTCATAAAGACAAAAGCAAATCTCAATATACTTCAGGGAAAATTTGTTTCTTGTGGTTGTAGTTTGTTGAGTCCAGATAAGCAGTACTGAACACCTCAAATGAAAAAGGAAGCATCTTTCAGACTTTTCGCTAGTACCCTTTTACAAACTTTTTTCTGGGGGCAAGGCGAGGGGGAAGGTGAAAAACCCAGAATAAGATTTTTAAAAACAAATGGATCAGCAGTCTTCCTTGTCCTTCACGAAAGTCACAGGAAAAGTCCAATACGAAACACTCAAAATACTTACTTACTTATGCTTTTTTTTTTGGTGATGCTTTGTTTTGTGTGGGATTGGGTGGGTTTTCTTTTTGGTTTTGTTGTTTGGGTTTTTTGGTTTGGATTTTTGTGTGTGGGGGGGTTGTTTTATTTTAGTTTGATTTATTTTTTAGGAAACTACAGAATTCTTCCAAGAAATTAAACTGACAGTGGAGACTGTTGGGGGAAGACAAGCATGTTTACTTTTACTTGTTCCCTTGAAATAGACTACAACTCAATTATTACTCAAATTCATGACTAAGGTGTGTTGCTGTTCTAACCACTACGCTGTACTATAACGCTCTTCTTATTCTTCTTGGTTTCTCAGAGGGAAAGTATAATCTGAATCTTTTTTTTTTCCTTCTATCCATCAAGATCTCAGGTTTCCTATCTGTCCACATGCCCTCTGCTATTTATGTATTACAGTTTGCCTTGTCTGAGCTCTTCAGAGTTTGTCATTCATTTAGATTTTTTGTTGTAACCACTGATTTAACTTGAAATCTATCCCTCCACATGCAAGACAATTTTGCCATTTTCCTTCAGAAGCCAGACAATTTATAGATGAGCTCAGACCAAATAAATCAGGCAAGATATATTTATAGGTCTAATATACCATATATATTAATATATATTTTAATCGCCATCATACTGTCACTCTGCAGAAATAATTAGCTGTGAGCAGGGCATACCCATCTGCTATCCAAGCAGATACTATTGCTGGTATCCAGGCTAGGACACTTCAGAACAGCCAGTGTTTAGAGTCAATCACTGCATACTGCTCATCCCCATTGGTAATGAGGTGAACCTTCTTCGTTTCCCTGTACTAATTCACCTGAATGACTGTGTAACTATAATTATCTTTACTCTGAGCATTTTCTTCATGAGAGAACATTTACAGTAATCCTGAACAAAGAAATATAGATTCACACTCACATTAACTTCAGTACTTAGTGGTGAAAAAGGCATTGACTCATCTTCTGCTTCACAGCTCCTTTTCTCACAGCGTGAAGCCTCAGGAAATGCTCAGTTTTGTTTTCCAAACAAGGACTGTGCCTCAGTGATCTCCATTTTGGGTTGAATAGATTTCTGAATATTCATGTATAAAAAACAGTGGTTTGACACTCAAAGATACTGATCTCCCCACGACTATAAGTGAAGTTAACAGGAGAGTAAAATTCTAGTTTCTCTACATGAGAAAAAGGTGACAGAATCACAGAATGTTAGGGATTGGAAGGGACCTCGAAAGATCATCTGGTCCAATCCCCCTGCCGGAGCAGGATTACCTAGATCATATCACACAGGAACGCGTCCAGGCGGGTTTTGAATGTCTCCAGAGAAGGAGACTCCACAACCTCTCTGGGCAGCCTGTTCCAGTGTTCGGTCACCCTCACCGTAAAGAAGTTTTTCCTCATATTTATGTGGAACCTCCTGTGTTCCAGCTTGCACCCATTGCCCCTTGTCCTGTCAAGGGATGTTACTGAGAAGAGCCTGGCTCCATCCTCTTGACACTTGCCCTTTACATATTTATAAACATTAATGAGGTCACCCCTCAGTCTCCTCTTCTCCAAGCTAAAGAGACCCAGCTCCCTCAGCCTCTCCTCATAAGGGAGATGTTCCACTCCCTTAATCATCTTTGTGGCTCTGCGCTGGACTCTCTCTAGCACTTCCCTGTCCTTCTTGAACTGAGGGGCCCAGAACTGGACACAATATTCCAGATGCGGCCTCACCAAGGCAGAGTAGAGGGGGAGGAGAACCTCTCTTGACCTGCTAACCACACCCCTTCTAATCCACCCCAGGATGCCATTGGCCTTCTTGGCCACAAGGGCACACTGCTGGCTCATGGTCATCCTGTTGTCCACTAGGACCCCCAGGTCCCTTTCCCCTACGCTGGTCTCCAACAGGTCTGCCCCCAACTTGTACTCATACATGGGGTTGTTCCTGCCCAGATGCAGGACTCTACACTTGCCCTTGTTATATTTCATTAAATTTCTCCCCGCCCAACTCTCCAGCCTGTCTAGGTCTCTCTGAATGGCTGCGCAGCCTTCCGGTGTGTCAGCCACTCCTCCCAGTTTTATGTCATCAGCGAACTTGCTGACAGTGCACTCTATTCCCTCATCCAAGTCATTAATGAATATATTGAATAGTACTGGTCCCAGTACCGACCCTTGAGGGACTCTGCTAGACACAGGCCTCCAACTGGACTCTGTCCCATTGACCACCACTCTCTGGCTTCTTTCCTTCAGCCAGTTCACAATCCACCTCACTATCCGATCATCCAGACCACACTTCCTCAGTTTAGCTACAAAGATGCTGTGGGAGACTGTGTCAAAAGCTTTACTGAAATCGAGATAGACCACATCCACAGCTTTACCATCATCTATCCACCGGGTTACGTCCTCATAAAAGGCTATCAAGTTGGTTAAGCATGACTTCCCCTTGGTGAAGCCATGTTGACTGCCCCTAATGATTCCCCTAACCCTGATGTGCCTAGTGACACAGGGCACCAGGGACAAGTTGTTCCATTACCTTTCCAGGGATGGAGGTGAGGCTGACTGGTCTCTTGTTACCCGGGTCCTCCTTCTTGCCCTTTTTGAAGACTGGAGTGACATTCGCTTTCCTCCAGTCCTCAGGCACCTCTCCCGTTGCCCACGACTTAGCAAAGATGATGGACAGTGGCCTAGCAATGACTTCTGCCAGCTCCCTCAGCACCCGCGGATGCATCCCGTCAGGGCCCATGGATTTATGGACGTCCAGGTTGCTTAATTGGTCCCTGACCCAGCCCTCATCAACCAAGACAGATTCCTCCTCTATCCTGACTTCTTCTGAGGCCTCAGGGGTCCGGGGCTCCTCAGGACAGCCTCCAGCAGTATAGACAGAGGCAAAGAAGGCATTCAGTAAATCCGCCTTCTTTTTATCCTCTGTCTCCAGGGCCCCCACCTCATTCATCAGTGGGCCTACATTGCCTCTAGTGTTGGTTTTACCTGCAATGTATTTGAAGAAGCCCTTTCTGTTGTCCTTGACCTCTCTTGCAAGGTTTAATTCCAAGGAGGCCTTAGCTTTCCTAGTTGCCTCCCTCCATCCTCTGACAACAGACTTATATTCCTCCCAAGTGGCCAGCCCCTCCTTCCATGATCTGTACACCCTCTTCTTCCACTTGAGTTTGCCCAGCAGTTCCCTGTTTAACCATGCAGGTCTCCTGGTACCCTTCCTTGACTTCCTACTTGTTGGGATGCTCTGATCTTGAGCTCGGAAGAAGCAGTCCTTGAATGCTAACCAACTATCTTGGGCCCCCTTACCTTCTAGTACCCTGTCCCATGGGATTTCCCTTAGCAATTGCTTGAAAAGGCCAAAGTTGGCCCTACTGAAGTCCAGGGTTGTGATTTTGCTAGCTATTCTGTTCCTGCCACATGAGATCCTGAACTCTACCATCTCATGGTCACTACAACCAAGGCTGCCCTCAACCTTCAGCTCTTCAACCAGACCCTCCTTGTTAGTGAGGATAAGATCCAGCAGCGCTCCTCTCCTAGTTGGCTCATCCACCATTTGCATCAGAAAGTTATCATCAATGCACTGGAGGAACCTCCTGGACCGAGGATGGCTGAAGTAGTAATTTTAGTAGCAGTAATTTTATCTTCCTGCAGCATCATAACCGAACCTAATAATAAATCAATAGGCATCTGCTTGCAAAAATATGTTATTTTTTAGATTATTGAATAATGTGTGTGTGATAAAATGAACAGTATCAAAATGCAGTCCATACCTGAAGAAATACTGTTTGGTAATTAAAAAGGTACACTCAAGTTTTAGCAGGTTTTGCATGTATGTAGTATGTTTGTTTCTTTTTTTTTTTCTGAATGCTTGTATTCCCTGAAACCGTATTAAGGGATATTCTTTCAGTTTTTAAATATCTTCCTAACTAACAGTGAAGACAGCAGATATTTTAAACTCTATAAATTAAATAATTTAACTCCAGCCGTGTGTGTTCTACTAACCAAACAGCCATATGAAAGTATGTACACAGTCTATTACAGATACCAGGACTTGTAAGACAATGATTTGCAATGTCAAGCATCATCTGTTATATCAATAGGTTCGAAGAGCTTACAGTCTCTCAAAAGTCAAATTATTTTGCGTTATTCCCACTTATGGACTCTTCTTCACCTAAAAAGCAAATGCAAAAGTGTAAAGTTAGTGGAAATAGCAAGGACCCATAATAAGAATATTCTGAAAGCTAAGAATACTATTGCTATTTAAACTGAATATTTCTTCTTCCTATCTTCAGATATGCAAACTTTGAAGTATTGCTAATGTATAGCATAACAAGTGTAAGATGTACAATGAGTTCAAGAAAAATCCTAACCTTGTTTTTTTTTCTACTTCAGGTGTTTGATATATCAGCTTCAGTCATTTTACTAATTCAAGATCTTTTGCATATAATATCTTCTTTATGCAGACTTCACCCCTTGTACTTCTCCATAAGCTGAAAACAGTTGAGTAAAACTGATTAGAATTGAAAGTTCAGCTTCAGAAAGAGTAATAGATTATAGTATATTCTAGATAAATACAGTCGCTGTACTTGGTTGGCATATAGTGAAGGACTGGATACACAGAAAAGCTGTTATTGAGTTGATGGCATAGAAAATACCATGGGCTGTTAATAACATTCTTCAAGACAAAATTATAACTTTTTAATGAATTCAGTGTTTGCATTTGAATATTGGAAGTATTACTGCTATATGGTCTGGATAACCCCCAAAAGATTCAAAATTAGTTCTACCTGTATGATAGTTTTTATCTGCATACGGTTTAAACATTTTAGAAATAAATATTGATTTAGTCCAGTAGAAGAAGGAAGTCATTTTTCATCTTATTTTTTTAATGATGAAACTTCCCATGATGCTGTGGACTTTGAAACAATAACATTTTTCCAGAAAATTGCTGCAGAAATTGAGACGCTGAGGAGACAAATAGTAATTATTACAAGTTGCAACTAAAAATAAACTCTGGCATTGTACAGATGTTGTTGCTGTTCTTATAATATCTACTTCTATGAACTCTCTGATATTTCTTCTTGTTCCAGACTGAAAAGGCCAAATCTATATTAAATGAAATATGCTTGAAAATCTGTAGGAGGCTTTCTCCAGAATAAAGAATCCATGTCAAAAGAAATGAACGTTTGGCTGGGGGAGTTCCCTTGCTTTTTCTTCTGTATTATGTATGGAGAATAAAAAGGTGACACCCTTAGCAAGTAGTAACTTTCATCAACCAGTCCTATCAAGGGACTAGTAAAAGAGTCAACATTTTTTTTTAAATTCTGTACTGTGTACAAATAAAGGAAATGCAGACATTACTGGTTGTCAAATTAATAAAGACAAATGAGTATCCATCTTGGGACAAAAATAAGAAAGGTACGATAAAGCCTGTTGTATGAATTTTGAACTAAGAGAAATTATAATTTTCTTCTTACAGACATCCATATCTACCGAAATGATACACACTCTATAACTAAATATATGTTGCCTCAAATGTGTAATCAAGAGAATAGTGGCTAAATTCCATAATATTTAAAAAGCATATATTGATGACCAGGCAATCGCATTGCTTATTTCCTTCAAAGAGTCCAGAAGTTCTCCATCCAATATGTTGCCAATACCTAACAGAGTGAGTCTCAAAAGTCACAAAGACATTTTCTGTGTTGTCCATTCACGTGTAATGAAACAAAATAATGTGATCCATCGGCAGTGAAAAGAGAATAAGAGAATAAAGAGGTAGCCTTTTGGGGTAATTTCCAGTGAAGGAAGTAGAGTATTGAACTTACTTTAGACAGAAACTACAGTCCAGACCACTTTCTGACAATAAAAATACACCTAAAGTGGTGAGAAGACTTACAACCAAAGAACAAAAAAGAAAATCACTCTTTCGAGTTCAGCACTTTCTGAATTTGGTGCAAGTTATGACCAGTCTGTAGGTCTATGAAAATGAAAATTAAAATAAAGGTCTATCAATGGACTAAAAAGATCTCAAATTATCTTCTGTTTTCGTCAAAATTAAAATCCCCAAGGAAGGAATTCTGAAGAGTGAAAAGTAAAGGACACTTGGTTGGGTGCTGCATGTCACATTCATTAGTTCTTCTCAATGGTTACTATAGTATGGACAGCAGTGACAGAAGTGCAAGTAACGTGGATGAAGGTCTAACTTTGAAGTGAATAAAGCTCTCTCTTTAAGGTTTCTGATAGACCAGGTATAAATACTAGAAAGGTTGGTTTGTTTTTTAACCCAAGAGAAGTTTGAAATGGAAAGAGTAAGATTTGAGATGTGTTTAAACTTTGAAGGCCTCCTGTGAGTATTCCTGTGAGAATTTCTTGATTAAGAAAAAAAAAGAAGGAAGGAATTTGGACAATCAGCTTCTTAACAGTGAGAAATGAAACTGCAGAATAATAAATATTTGTAAATAAGAACGGTACTGTCTTACAGATTCCTGTACCTAGACATGGATACTTTTCCAGTCAGGCTAGCCTGCATTCAAGTCTTTGACCCATGTATTTCCTTACAAGTTCTGATCATTTTTGGAAAAACACTAGGAACAAAGATGGAAGTATTTATTTCTGACTCGTATGTATGCTTGAAGTTACAGAAAGTGTTAGCAGAGTCCCTGATTTACATGGCTGCCCACCTGGGACCATGCTATGCAAGAACACAATGCGCTGTCTCCTTCAATGAGTGGAAAGTAATGCTGCTGTTACAAAACAAAAAAAACCAAACCCACCTGTGGAGAGGCATGGCTTTAAGGACCTAGCACAACTTTAAACTGCACTGGATGCTTACAACTTCTGCTGCTGAGAGATCCCAGCACCCACTTAGCACATTTGGTTTTGGTGCTGAGTGGAACTTCCAGTTTGGGCAGTAAGAGAGGAAACAGAGGTATGCGTAGACTTGTGAATTTCATGTCTCATATTCACTGCTGTATGACTCAGCAGAGCACTGATGGTGGCTACCAAAGAAGGAAGGCCACACTGGACTGTACTAGGCTTGTCCAAAAGAACTCAGAGAAAGCTCGGTGCTTTTTTTGCTGTATGTACAATTAACTTGGATTTGTTCATCAAAAAAAAAGAATTAAGAGAACCAGAGCATGTTTGGTTTCTGTTTCTTCTTTATTAGAAGGAATGACTACTTAGTGAGGGAAAGGGTAAGAATCCTCCTCTAAGCACATTCAAAAACCTTAAGCTGCCTATTGATGCTGTCTTTCCAGGACACGCCAACAGCTGCTTGTGCAAATTATTTTGGTTTAGAAACACTGATGGAGGCTGAAAATAAAGGTAAATAAATAAATAAAAGGGCAAAGTGTGTTCACTAGCCCTGTGTCCTGTATAAGTTTCACTTCTCTTATGGACAAGCAGAATCAAAGGGAATTACTGGACCAAAAATCTGAATGTGGTGAGAGCACAGGATAATACACTGGTATCTCTTAGAAGCCCTTGAGATAAAAAGCATTTACATGATTTGATTTCCCACTTTCTTGAATTAAGCTTCCTATCAGGCTGTGTGGTATGAATCAGATTTTTGTGGAGGTGGAAGCAGCACAATTTAGTTGTGATCTCCATGACCCCAATTTGATGCCAACGAAGTAGCAGATTACTCTGCCTTGGAGGAATAACACTGATCTTGAAGACAAGGGAAATGGATACACAGGTGCTCAAACTGCCTGGAGTAACTGCACAGATTACACACTCTCTGTAGAAGCAGGTAGAGTCTGGAAAAACTAGCTGTCTGCCCCTTGATCTTCTGCTAGAGCTGCTAGAAAATTTGTGGGGGATCAACACTGCAGGAAACCTCTGGTGGAAAGAGATAACTCACTAAAATTTGGGGGCAGAGCAAAGTATACAACACAAGGGAAATTGACTTTAATACTGATGTTCCAGTCTTGGAAAATTAGCTGTCCTTTGCCATTATGCAGTAGGCCAGAGGCGCTGTTTTGCTTTCACATAGAGAAGGAATCAGGCTAGCTGACGATAGAGAAAACACGATACTCCTTCCTGCGACAGCTCCGGTGGTCAAAACAGAGCCTAGATACCTACCTTTGGGCTTGTGAGAAATGGATCAGTCTTTCTCCGCTGTGGACTCACCAACCTCGTAAGGCTCTCAGCTGCCAGTACCAATGAGTGAGATCCGAAGATCAGCTTCAAACCTTAGCTACCTTTTCCCAGTGGCAGCGCAGTGTGCTAATCGCTGAGCCATTGGGATAGCCCTGGAGGGCATTCTTCTAACAGTTTTTCTAGTTCTTCCACTGATGTCCTTATACATCTTTTATGATTTCGATAGTGATGCTACTTTCCCCAGGCACTTTCCTTCTATCTTACTCTCTGCTTGCTTTTCTTTTGAATACAGGGGGGAGGGGGCTACCCTAATCTTGCCCTTCATTCCCAGCACAACCTTTCAGAAAAGACATTTCCCTCATCTGCTCTTCCAAACCTGAGTACATGGCAAGGAATTGTGAAGATGGAAAATACTTGAGTACTTCCTATTTAAGTTTTGATGGTCTTCTTCCCGACTTCACGTTCTATTTAGAGGTTTTTCTTCTAAACAGATGAACAGCCAGTTCTTTTTGATTTAAAATTAAACTCCGAATATTTTCTTTAAACAGCACTCGTTGCTTTTACAAAGGAATGAAAACAAAATGCAGCACGTGACATCATTTGAAGGAGAAAATTATGTTATCTTATATAGTTCTAGAAATAAACTGTATTTTTTTAACTGCAGCTCTTCTCTAATGTGCAATGCTGATAAATAGTAAAAAGGAATTCTTTCCTAACTATATATTTCTCTCGCATTATACACATATAAATTCCTTTGGGAAAAACTTTAGCAATATAACTTGAGATATGAGGTAGCTGATATATGTGAGGTATTAATATGAAAAATATTTTCATTGCATATATGTTATAAAGCTCTTGGAATATTACGGGCAACAAAAGTATAGGTCAGTTAAAGAGTTTCCTTATCCCTGTTCTGCCCATAATTTTTTTCCTGCAGGTCCATCTTCTCTTGTTTTCTACTCTCTTATTTTCATTTCCCTTCTCATCTTCCATTCACTATTACGCAGGGTGCTTTTTGAGGAGCTTCTTTTTCTTCACACTGACGATACATATTGGTAGCAGCAACTGAAGCAACAGTCAGTGGACACTTGTAGAAATGTCGAGTTGTAAAATAATAAATCGAATATTTAATACTTAGACAGAAGATGTGGACTTTATCTACACTTAATGGGTGGGGAGGCTGATTACTCATTCATAGCTACGCCACTTGTGAATGATGAGGTCACCCCTATCTCAGGAAGATAAATGCCATATCCTGTTATGACATATCCTTTTATATAAAATTAGTTCAATTTTCTCACTAGTGATGAATCAGTATAACTAAAAAAAAAAAAAAATCACTTCAAGATAAAGGCATTTTTCTACTGTAATTCATTATATATCCTATTTTCATTTTATTTTATTTCTGTTCTGTTTTGTTCTATCTTATCCTGTTCTATGTGTAGTATATTACTCTCTACCTAAATGATATCTGACTAAAGTGAAGCAAAAATTAGATGGTACAATGAAGCTTTGCAGCATTCTCTCTCATACCTGTCACAGGCTCCTTCCAACAGCAGATAATGAAAATTCAAAGTCAAACCATTTAACTCTAAGTAAATGGAAATGAATTTCCAGAGAAGAGATATATTTTCACCTGTGAAAGAAAGGAACAGTAGTACACTGACAATGCGAATAAAGATATAAAATATAATTGTGATAGAGAGGTACATGCAAAGCATAAATATTAAATGTTATTATATTACACATTGTCATGTGTTTTTAATTTTTATCTTTACTATGTTTTTGCCTAAGAGAGGAAGGTCTACAGTACACTATTAGAAACAGCAGTACTCTATTAGAATATTTCTTAGCTTAATCAATACTAAAACTACTCACAGAATATCTTACAATAGTATACGGTATTGAGACAAAAACTGTCACTTAGACACCAGAACCTGTCAATAATTTGAGCAAAATGAGAAATAAACTAAATTAAAAATATTGGGTTTGATTCTCATCTCATTTACACTAGCATACTGTACCGAATTAATTTAAATCCATCATGGTATGTTGTAGCACTGGTGAAATATGTGTCGAACTGCGTCCACGCTATTTAATGTGACACAGAGTATAAGCCTGATGATGCATATTTTCATTGGCATATAAAATAAGTGTCAGAAATTCTTACTGGATTTTACCATTGTGATTAATTTGGGAAAGAAAGATACAAAATCAAAATGGACTTTTCTTCAGATATGAGATAATGTTTTTTTATTTATTTGATATCTTTTAAGGGCTATGAGAAAGAAAATGCTTCTGTATTCTGTAGACATTCACAAACCTACCTTTGAATTCTGCTTGTCTTATAACATACAAAACTATTTGTCAGTAGTTCCACTGACTCAGTGGGACCACTTGCGCAAGCAAAGTTATCAAGACTGATTTTTCAGTTACGTTAACGCTTAAATTAAGATATTAATCAATAGTCATAAAAGATTTTATTAAATATCAAGAGATCCTGGTTCTGCCTACACGGATGAAAAGCGGTGACTTTCGGGACTAAGCCAAAGCAAGCTTGGCTAAAGGCAGGCTCTTTCTGTCCCGGCTGTCCCTTTGAAACATGAAAATCTGCTTAGAGTTGCCACTGTAGAGCAGAGAGTGACAATCAACGGATGGGGACTTCGACACGATTACATCCACTCTACTGCCTGGCCATACATTGACAGACAAAACTACTGTAATGGAGTGATCATTTGGAAAATGGCTACTACCCACATTTACATTCCTTTCAGTGTTATTCCATAGCCAATTAGAGTGATAGCCCAGCCTATATTCATGCCAGTCTTGTACTATATTGTAAGAAAAAGGAAAGGAGCAGCTCAGAAGTCTTTAATTATTCCTCCAGCCATTTATTGACCTGCTCTCTAAAGGCCATATACAGGCCTTCATCTGCATGCAAAATTCCTATTGACATCACTGGGAGGGCCACAGGCAGATGGAGGGTACTTTGTAGACCTTACATTTTAAATATGTTGTAAGAGAAAGGCGCAGAATTCGCAGTCCTTTTAAAAAAAGTGAGCACCTTTATCTAATATTGCTCTTTAAATATGGAGTTTGAGTAACATTTTTCCTAGCAATAATATCCCCCCTCTTCTCCGTGAGTTAACCTACACGTTTCTGTAAAGTCTTCATATTTAACACTCAAACAATTGATGTCCCTATAGTATAAACAGGATAGATAATGAATATAAGTGGGATAGAAAATTAATCCTACTTGCGAGGAAAGAGAGTCATAATTCACTTAGGCTTCTCAGCTCTTACGTTATGAGGTCTTCAGCTAACTCATGGGATCCATTCCACATCCCACAGATGCTCATTATGAATTCTTTTTATGTGCAACATGTGGGGACTAACCAGTTTCATATCTCCTGGTATTAGCTGCAATCCAAAGCATTTTGTATTAAAACAGAATGCAAACACAGATGCTATTTAATACAAAGGATTTGAATGTAGTCTCTGTTTTTACATAAAGTTGGTGTGTCTTAATTTGGTTTGGAACAGCAAAGGAAAGAAAAGTCAAGATAAGAGGATACTGTTAGATTAGGAGCCAAGCTATGATTCCAAGAGACACACAGTTGCATGGGAAAAGAGGAGACTGGCACAGGTGACTGCTTTGATTTATAGAAGTAGAGGTTACAATGCCTTTGGAGCGATGGGGCAGCCTGGGGCATCTGCCCCCTTCAGAGATGCCACCATAGCCTTTACAACACCGTACGTATTCTGGAGCGCAACCTGTATTCTGTCCTATGCAACTCCTCTTGGTATGAGCCTCGGTTTCCTCAGAAACGAGTTAAGAGTGCAGCTGCTGTTTGTGTAATGTGCACTAACGCAGTGTGTCGCTTTCTTCTCTAGCTGTCCACTCACTAGGTGGGCAAGGAGTCCAGTTCTTCCTCGCACGCACGACACTTTTAGCTCCAGCAACCAGAAGCTTGGAGCTACAGGTCCGTGGTTTCGGAGTCACCCCAGAAGCGGGGAGATTTGGTGTGACCCTGCTACGGCAGCGGGTCGCTTTTTCTCCCGTTCCCTGCTGTCCCTGACTCGGCACGCCGCTCTTCTCCCCTCCTGCCCTCCGGGACGGGCTCCTCACCCTTCGCCTCCCGCTGCAGCTGCAGGGAGGGGCGGACACGGAGGGCAGTCCCTGGAGTACCGGCCGAGCACCGTGGCGAGGAGGGCTGGCGTGCCCGTGCCCCCTCCCGCAGCGCCTGCGGCCCCCACGCCCGCAGCAAGGCGGGGGAGCCGCCGGGACGGGAGTGGGGCGGTGCGTCCCGCCGCCGACCCGCGCTCCACTCCCAACTTTTCTTGCTTCCCTCCCGGCGTCCGCCCCCGCGCGGCGCCGCGACCGGGCGGGCTCGGCGGCAGGCGGCCCCGGCCGGGGCGGGGGCTGGGACCGGGACCGGGGCAGCGGCACGGCCCCGGCGGGCTGGCGGAGACGCGCAGCGCCGCGGCCCGGGATGAGCGCTTCGCGGAGGTGGAGAAGGGCAAACCCGGCCGGAGCGCCAGGCGCGCAGGGCTGCGCGCAGCCCCGGGGGGCTGGCACAAAGGAGCCGCGGCGCTGTGGCCGCGCGTCCCGGGGGGCGGCGGGGGACGAGCCACCCTCCGCGCCGCTGCTGCTGCGGTGCGTGCCGCAGCCGGAGGGGAGCTTTGCAAGGGGTTTTCGCGCAGCTCTCGGCGGTATAATTGATATGTTGAAGCAGCAGTAGGGATCAGTCCGTGCACACACACCACACACCTTACAAGTTTGACTAGCAATAACATTGCTGCACACTAGGAGGGGAGGAGAGTCAGGTCCCTATAATAGGGAACAAACTCTGCCATTGCACAAAAGCGGCGCATTTCCTCGCTTGTGAAAACTGTCCCTTCATAGAAAGAAAGAAGGGGGGGGCGGGAAGCAAGAGCAAGTTACCAAGAGCAAGAACTTGTGCTGCAACAATCCTCCACTCTTCCTCTTCTCCTCAGGACTCTGGGAGCAGGGATATTCCTCCCCCTCCCCCCCGCACAGTTGGCGCTAGCCCAGATTGTGGTCAGCCGCCTTTATTATTACTTCATTGAGACAGAGAAATCCTCTAAGACTTGCATTTTGGGTGGAGGGTGGGGGGTGGAGGGACGAGAAGGAGGAGGGAAAAAAGGCAACATTTGCTGCTCATCATTTTCGCTGCACCGCTAAAGTAATTGCGCCCCCCTCTCTCCTCCCTGTCCCTCCTCAGCTTGGATTTTTCTCTTCTATCTACAGCTCCAGTGGTATTAGACATACCTTTTTTTTTTTTTTGTAGCTCTGATATTCCACCCTC
Source organism: Nyctibius grandis (assembly GCF_013368605.1). Taxonomy (NCBI): domain Eukaryota; kingdom Metazoa; phylum Chordata; class Aves; order Nyctibiiformes; family Nyctibiidae; genus Nyctibius; species Nyctibius grandis. The sequence continues at coordinate 42,996,508 of NC_090661.1, forward strand.
CCTCCCCCCCCCCCCCCCCCCTTCCAAATCTTCTTCTTCTTGTTTGCAATTCGGTAAAATCCCCCCCCCCTTTACCCCCAGCCCCCCCAAACTCCTCTCAATCTCAGCCCAGCAGCTCACATCAAAGCGCCCTTCCTCACTCACAGTGGCCGCCACTCACTAATGGGATTGCAGCGTGCGGGCTCTGCTGCTGCAGCCGCCGGAGGGAGAGTCGCCGCTGCTGCAACTCTTCGCCGAGACTCGCCGGGTGCTGAGCCGCGGGGATGATCAGGATCTTCCCGGATTTCAGCGTGCAGGTGACGGCGGCGGCGGCCGGCGGGGCGGCCGGGGGGGTGCCGGCGGCGCCGGGCATGGGGCGAGCCGGCGCCGCGGCCAACGGCAACCCGCAAAACGTCCAGGGCATCACCTCCTACCAACAACGGTGAGCACCGAGTGGGAGAGGGGTGTGCGGCTCTTCCTGAGGCTCCCTCACTTGCTTTTTCTTTGTGCTTTTGTGTTTCTTTGTTTTCCTTTTTTCCTTTTTTTTTTTTTTTTTTGTTTTTAATCTCTCCTTGCTGTTTGTTGGGCGGGGAGCTTGGTTGGAGGGGAGGGGTTTTTTTATTTTTATTTTTATTTTTAAAATACAGCATCTTTTAAAATGCACTGAGAAGTAAACACAATATTCTAGTTTTGTCTTGGATGAGCTGGAAAGCAACAATAGGAAAAAAGAAAAAAAAAAGAAAAAAAAAGTGAGACCCCGGCAGCTTAGCTTGGTTGCTGCAAAGTTTGGGATCCCGTCCGCTCATCTTTTCTAAAGAGGTATTTCTCAATGTCAATGCCTTGTGCAAATCCCAGTGTGTGGCAGCCAGGGAGATAATTGATCATAGTATGCTGATTGATAATTTGCTTTCAACCAAGAAAGAGAACAATTTTCACTTGGGGTTGCACACTTGCAATTCCACATTGTAGTTTAACAGTATGATCATGTCACCTGTTACAACAGGGAATTATAGCACGAAAACCTAAGTATACTCAGCACTGTTATTTTTTCATCTTAAATGCATTCTAATGCAAATGCAAGAAATTCACAGAGAGCGCTTTAGGAAGCAAAGCGTAGAAAGTTGGCAGTAAGTCATAATGAAGTTTAAAGACCTTCCCCATTTCCCCTAACAATTCATCGATATGTGCTGATACTAACATGAAGCTTAATTAATTACCTGACATGTCTTTGTGTTTCTCCGAGGCAAAACCTGAAGTTTGAATCTGTTAGTTTTCTCCATCATAAGCTTAGAACCGAATCCTAAAAAAAAAAAAAAGTAGATGACAACAGATAAATGTAGGCTGAAATCGGAACAAAACATTTAAATTTCTCTCAATGCAGTAAAAATGGCACTGTCCCAAGGATCTTGCTTTCCACTATTGCATTAAATACTGAGAAAAATGCGGTATAATCTCAAATATCCAAACTAAATATTTCTATGATGATAAAGAAAAAAAATCATAGGAAGTTTCAGCGTAATATTTCAAACTTAATTGGTTTAGGAGCCAGATTTAGAAAATCGACCATTGCCTGTTTTGTTGTTCAGCAACTTTGAGTTGCTTCCTATAGTTTTGGAAAACACATGATGTATTTTCCATTTGACGCCCATGATAGAAAACGTTTGGTGGTAACTTTTGTAGGTTTTATTAAATGAAAAATTTATAGGAAGCTGACACTCCTGAAATAATGCCTGATGATGCCTAAGCACTTTCTTAGCTGAGAAACACTTGAAACTAAGCACGAGTCTTGTTTTGCTCAAGCAAACACACTGATCTTTCATATATATTTTAAAAAAAAGCTTGAATGTGAAAGATACAAAGAATAGATTAAAGTTTATTTCTTTTAATGGTTTCTGTATTATTTTTGTCACTTATAAAATATTTAAATTACAATGGAAACTGACGGACACTTTAACGAGGAAGTACAGGCAGCAATCTCAATAGTTTAGTCTGTGAAGTGCGGAAGTCAAGGGTCAGAAATGTCAGATTGGCTTTTAGACAAATGAAAGAGACCTCTGGAGACTTTAAGTTAAACAGAAATATACAGACAAGGCAGCATGCAATTTTTTAGTACTTTGCGCTTAGTAGTTTTATTATGTCAGTGTGTAATCAGGAAGAAGTTATAAAAGCAATACTTCTCTGACAAACTACTAACATCTCTAATCCAAATAGTGCTTAGCAGATATCCAAGTACTTTGACTAATAGGAATTCAGAACAGTCTGGATGTCTTGCACACTAACCTAACAAGGGGAAACATTTTTGCACTTCTTCCAAATTTTGACTATATATTATCGGCAAAACAGCGTGCTTTACGTCGAACGATTTTTCTTCGCGTTTTCTGGAAACGCTTAGAATATAGCAGACACCGACACCTTCTTATGCTATTGCAAACGCCGAGGTGACACCTGTTAACATTTTTTTTTCTTTTTGGAGGCGAGGAGACAGATTTGCCGCCAGGGAACGGCATGCGGGACTGTCTAGACCCCCCCCTCTCTCCAGTTCTTCATCTCCACCTGCACCCCCGACCGCCTCCCGCAGCCCCGGCAGCGCGGCCAGCCGCGGGGTCCCGCCGCCGCGGGGTCGCGGGACTGCAGGCCAGGCGGCCGCCACCCCGCCGACCGCTGCGCACCTGCGCAACGGCCACGCGGAGGCCCTCCCGCCCCTCGCCTCGGGGGCTGCGCGGACGGCCCGGACCGCTCCGCTCCGCGCGAAGTTACGCCGGCCCGGTTGCCTCCTGCGGGAAGAAACCCTCCGGCCCTCGGTGCGCAGACGACGCCCCGCAGGCAAACTTCCAGGTGCTTTGCTAACTTCTTCCCCACCGACTCTCCCCTGCGGCTCACAGGCGCGCTCATCACTCCCCACTCCCACCCCCTCCCCGCCAAACTTTTGGGAGTTGTAGCGGAAACATTTCTCGTGCATAAATCCCCCGACTTTCGGGGCTTGCTCCTCTCCCCAAGGAAGCCCGCTGGATTTTCCTTGGGAGCAGGATCAGGCCCAGGGAGCTGTACTTACAAGGCGGCAGCAGAGCAGCCACAAAGTTACCTTGGAGATGGCAAGCTTTTAGCAAAGGAGTGATTTCTCCTTTAAAAGCTTTCAGCGCTCGGGTTTTCCCGATGTCCTGGAAGGAACAATTAAGGTAGCGGTTTCTTTCCCCCGCTCCTTTATTTCATTATTAGTTTCATCATCTCCAATAAAACAGCGTGAAGTGCTACACCCTTTCCCAACAAAGCGGGTCATCACTCTCAGTTAACGTTTCCAGCATCACGCCCTTTATTCCGCCAGTACCTAGCGCCTACTCTCACGACGTGAGTGCACATGCTCGGAGGGGGCCAGGGGGGTGCGCGGGGTCCCCCCGGGTCCCGGCCGTCACCGCGGGCGGGCGCCGGGCACCCCCGCGTACGGCCCTCTGGGCCGCAGGGCGCTCGCAGCCCCCGGCCGGCGGCCCCCGCCTACCCGGGCCCGTCCGCCGCCGTGGGAGCCCAGGCGGGACGCGCCGCCTGCGCGGGGCGAGCACCCGCCGCGCCCCTGCGCCCGCGGAGTTGCAGCGAGAGTCCCTAGCTCAGTCAGCCCCTCGTCCCTGCTGGAGCCCAGACTCCAGAGGAGGAAAGTGTGCGAAACTGCAACTGAGTGGCGTTGTTGCGCCGGCAGCGGAGGCTGTGTCCCCTGCACGCAGAGTGGGAGCCGAGCTGGGGAAGCAGCTGGAAAATGCCCAGAAATACTTTCACAGCGGTCAAGCCCGCAGATCCCTGACTCCCCTCCTTCTCTCCCCCGCCCCCGCCCCGCGAGCCCCATGGCCTGGCACCCCACGTAGCCCGGCCCGCGGGGGTACGAGCGTGTACGAGAGTGCGAGTGTGCGTGCGTGTGTGTGTGTGTGTGCCGCACCTGCCGGGCGATGCCAGCGGCCGGGCTGCCCGCCGGGGCTGCGCCGCGGCTCGCTCTCCCCGCCGCCGCCGCCGGCCGCCGCCGCTGCCTGCGCTGGGCATGTCTCTGGGGCCGGCGGGGCCCCGGCTCCCTCCGCTCCTCGGCTTATGGACGGCGGCAGCGGCAGCAGCAGCGCTAGCAAGCAAACGAGAAAGCAACCTGCACCAGGACTGCGCGGAGGAGTGGGAGCCCGCGATGCTTTGGCCTCAGTACTTTTCCTTAGCCTGTCTGGCTAACCAGGGCCATTGCTGCCGCCGCTGCTGCTGCTAGACACACAACACACACCAAACATCAGGAGGGGAAAGTAAGGAGAGAGGAGAAAAAAAAATCCCAGGAAGATGGCGCCCACCAAGCCAAGCTTTCAGCAGGATCCTTCCAGGCGGAGAACGGTAACACTTTCTCTTTATTGAACCTGCAGCAGCAGCAGCCGCAGCAGCGCCGGGCCGTGCCGTGCCGCCGCCGCCGCTGGGGGCCGGGGCTGGCTGCCATGCCGGGGTGGGGGGACCTGCCGCCGGCACCCGCTGCTCGCACAGCCGGGCACCGGGAGTTCCTCCTAGTGCGCACCGCCAGCCGCACGCACACACACGCACATACACACGCACATCCCCGCACACACACACAGGGCGAACCGCGCAGCAGCAGCCCCGCTCCGGCAGCCGCACCGCCGTGGCTTGCCGGAGCCGGTGCTTGGCGGGGCGCGTTGGCGAGCGGGCGTGTGTGCGTGTGCGCGGAGGCGGAAGGCCCCCCCGGGCGGCCCCCGCTGCTCGCCGGCCCCGGGGGCGGCGGGGCGCTGTGCCAGGCCCCGCTTGCCGGGCGGAGGGGCCGGCCCCACCGGTGTGGTTCAAGTGCGGCTAGGCCGGAGCGGGGGGGCCGCGCCGCCAGCTGCACCCGCGGGGCTGCCCGGCCCGGCCCCCCCCGCCTCACTGCCGCCGCCGGGCGGGCCGCGGGTGCCGGCGCCCCCCGGGTGTGGGCAGAGTGGAGCCGGTGGCGCGGGCATGCGGGGAGGCGGTGCGCAGGGCCCGGGGAGGGAGGCGGGAGCCGGGAGGCGGGGGGGGTGGGTCGCGTTATCCCCCGTCTGCCCCATGTACTTTTATTGGGGGAGAGTGCTCGCTATTAATCTGCTCTGCTGGTGACACGAATTTGCCCGTAGCGGATTTATTGTAGTAAAGTGAATCTTTTCTAGAAGTGACTGGTAGGAAACAAGAGTACAAGTTCATGTGATGTCCTTTGCGATTCTTACAAAAGTATTCAAAGCTCCAGTGCTACACTGCGGCGAGCTGTATGCCCAGAACGAGAGCTGCCAGAGGGTTTGGGGTGGGCTTTTTCTTCGCCCCCACCCCCTTCAGCGTTACAAGTGAACTTGAGGGTAAGAGGCGAGGAGGGTTCTGGCTAGTTGTAAAAATGGAGATTAACATTTAGACAGCTTTTTAAAAGTAGCTGGATCATGTGTTAACTCGGTTTGTGTTTCACAGGACAAGTAAGTCTGAAAAATATTTAAACAAAAAGTCTAGGGAATCAGGCTCATTTTCATCTTAATTTCAAACATATTTTTTTAGTATGATCAGCGTTTCTAGTACAACTTCCAAAACCCACAGATTTTATCTAAATAGCTATGCCATTTTTCCTAAGGAAGCAGACTGCCCGGTATCAGAAAACCATACATTTCATATTCGCCACTGAAGTGTTAGTGAGGCTGTGTTAGATGCATTAGTAGTAACTGTTGCACTTTGACAAGGCTATATTGATATGTAGCAGAATTTGGAGATACCTGTAATGGGAAAACAGTGCATCCTCAGAAGTCAATGACTTAACTTACAGATTTTCATCTTCAACTATAAATATTTTTTTTTAAGTCTCCGTTTCAGTGACTTCAGAGGCATTTCTACTGTGTTAATAACACAACAGCAGGCTTTTCTTCTGCAGAGTTCTTTGTTGGAAAAACAATTTAGTATCAATAAGTCCTGTCCCCCCCACCACACAATTTTGCTGTCTTCTTTCTGAGAACGGTACTATATTAGTGCTAAGTTTATTTGCCAGGATAGCTTCAGTAATCTCTCTAGCAGAAGCATGTTTGTGTGCCATTTTGGGAATTTCTCTGAGATAGGAATCTTGAAGATAGAATTAATTTCTAGGGGAAACTTCATAGCCTGTGCATGAGTGCTTTCTTTATCACCTGTCTCCATTTGGCATTCGGAGAAGGTAAATCAAAGTGCGCGATTTGTTATTCTGCTCCACTTGAGAGCTGAACTAAATAACACTTGGTCTGAAATTCTGATTGAGTTGTAGGAGGATATACTGTATTTAATTTAATGCCCTTTAATAGCATCTTCTTGTTCAGCTCTATGTGCTGTCATTTTAAAGGTTGGATCGGAGTAGTTTTTCCCTGTAGGGAGTGGGAGGAGTAATGATTTCAGGGGAAAAAAGTAGTCTAGATTCCTAGAACACTAATAGCCACAAACTTGGCCTAGTGTCCAAGCAGTTGTTTTTTGCCCTTAGGGTTCACTTTGTTATCACTCTTCACAATGCTCTGAACGGTTTAGGTATAAATATTGCATGTAGACATTGATGACATTTTTTTCTAGCAGAAATAACGGCAATCTGTTCTTTAAAAAAACTTTTGGAGAAGATCGGTCAATGCTTCAATAAACAGGCACTCATATACATTTTATTAAAAGTTATGTAATGTGCTCCTGAGGTCTTGCATGGAACTGTTTATTTAAGCTGTCTTTGTACGCGTCCTTTCAGCTGTGTGCGCCAAGCTATTTGAAATACAGGCGCTTATCAGTTAGTTAAGGGGTTTTGCAGTCTCTTCTTAGTTACTGCTTCAGTAAACTAGTTCTCAGGATTAAGAATCCTGTAAGTGAACTTGGTGTACGTTCTTTGTTTAGTCTGCACTTCCACAATATTTAGGTAGATTGTGGATTTTTTTTCAAGCGAGAGGTTAGTGATTACAAAACAAATGTAAAAAGTAGTAGTCTCTGATGTAACCAAACACTTGAATTGTTTTGAAACTTTCTTCACCTGTTTAGGTTTTGTGAAGAATGTTTGAAAGGTTACACAGTTACATTTGTTTGATTTTCTTTTAAACTATGAGTGTTAGCAAATTTTACAGTTACAATAGCAGTTTAGGGTTTTTCGATTATGTGGATATATAACCAAGAAAATTAAATAGACACAAGTGTCATGCATATGATATGCCAGCATTGATTTGTAAAGCATATCATAGTATCAGAGTGCTATTGGTTTAAAGTGAAAGAGAAAAAAAAAAACCTTTATTTTGGCATTTCTTTCTAGAGCATGAGCTTAAACATAGCAGTGATAAATGGTTATATGCATTGTCTTAACACTTGCTTTTATATAAATAGCTCCAGAAGATTGCTTAAATGATAATCGAAAGTATGAAATAGGGTGGCCTTCATATCACAAGGCCAAGGGTCTACAAATGGAAAAACTGAAATAATGAAATATTTCCAAGGCAACAGACTGTCAACAAGAACAGTAATGCATGGGCATATCATAGAGCTACCAGAGAGGATATTAGATCTTATAGCTCTAGAGTCGGGAGTTATAATGACCTTTATTAAATAGAGCCCTCCCACATTACAACAATCTTTCCAATTTCTGATTTATGGATTAGCAGTCATACTACTTTTCATAACTTCAAACATTCTCCCACCGTATATGATTTGCTGCATTTTTCTCCACTGGAATCATACATTATTTAGAACTTACATGAGAGTATTGATCAACAAAAGTTGTATTACATATTTTCAGTAACTAATGGGATTCTGAATAACAAGGTTTTGTCTGCAGCACAGTTTCTACATTCTTTACAGCACACCTGTTTTTTTTTACAAGTTATATCCAATTAGCTTATTTTGTACCAATTTAACAGCAGTATATTCTAATGCTATATTATAAATAAGTTATAAATAATTAGACCTTTTTTTTTAACAGATTAATACAGCAGCCAGAACCACAGGTATTTTAAAGAGAATATCAGGATATATTGTCAACATCCATCTCCTTTTATTAGCATCTCACTTGAATTTTGGAGTCTAATATACTGGCAGTTTCAAATCACGTTTGTTTAAAACTTGGCACACAAGTTGCCAGCCCAGATGGGAATTTTACTGCGAGAGTGATGTAAAACGGTTGTTGAAAATTGACGTTCTAGGCATTAGTTTAATCAGCGTTCTTCCTAAGAAGTACGATGTTTAAATAAATGTTTGTTTCATAAAATGGTCTTTATAACAACACCTTCTTTACTGGAAAATGTTTTCTAAGATAAGAATTTTTAATAGCTGATACTGACCATGAAAACTAACTGTTACCATTTTATTGACATTTTGGGATTGATTCTGCTCCTATTGAAGTCAGTAAGATGAAGCTGTTTTACAAACGTGGCAGAATTTCATTTGATATCAATTAAGTAACTGATTTTTTAGAATTCAGTGTTATGGGAGCATTTCCTGAAATCTCATCTCATGTGAATAAACCTTGTGTTCAGTCAGTCCATCAGATTCATTTTATATTATTGTTACTAGTAGCTCTTGCTGGTGTAAAGCACCTCATGTGAGATGAGATTTCAGCATTAGTCACATAGTTTCAAAATGAATCAAGCGAACTTGTTCTGCAGGGTGTCAGCCTGGAAATTTGCTTTTGTATTTTAAAAATAAGATATTTTTAAGGTACATAGACAAGACTTTGCATTTTCACCCCAGTCATTTGTTTCTTTGGTCGGTTTGTTTGTTTATGCTTAATTTTTTTTTTTTTTAAAGAAGCTGCCAAAGATTTATGGCCATGAGAGGAAATGTTTTGAAAATTCATTTCATAATAATTGCATTTTTTCAGAAGAGGCAATTTCTTTCTATGTAATATTTATAAGGCTACTGCATGTTATCTTTAACATACAAAGTCCCATTAGTGCGAATGAGGTGCGTGACTTTTTGTTTAATAGGACTTTGCATAAGAAGGATAATTTGCAATAATATTGCATTTTGCTGCATAAGATGTGCCATAGTAAGAATATAATGGTTGCTGCCATGTCTTATATGACTAGAGCGTTGTTCTGTGACTAGCTCGAGCAGTAGTTTTGCAATACACAAAGTCCTAGTCAAATGAATAGGACCGTTGTGCCATTGATTTGAATAGGACTTTGAGTAGTAAAAATATTCGTTAATTTTGTGTGCTATAGTAGTATATTACACAGGACAAAGAAGGTATGGTAGGGGTAGGATAGTATTTGTGCCTGTAACTTGGCAGACCTGGACCCTGTCTTTGGGAGAATATTGAGTTCAAGTTGTACCTTAATCTTTAAAAAAGTCCCAAATGGAATTATGCATATAATTAAAGTATACTACAGAGCATCACCCGCAAGGATAAAAGTATTTTTACCATATAATTCAATAGATGTGAATTTGTTCTTGGTGAGATCGCAATGACAAACTTTAATGTACTTAGTGGGAGGAGGAGTGAACTTTGCATCTGTGTGTTATTATAAAATGCAAAAGTCTTGAGATTCTCCAGTAAAAATGGAGCGATCCTCAAGGAGATTCTGATCTCAGCCTGGTGCAGCTAGATACTGAGAGTTATGCCAGCCCTTACACGGCATTCTGTGTGCAGGCGAGAGTCAGGCACATTAAAGAACAAGTGATATATAAGCAAGAATTTGAAACAGATTACCGAAAGCAGAGTTTTGAAGATTTGTTACAAGCTATTTTCCCAGCCTTTCTTAATATGTTGCATTTTGGACTTTCACTCTTCGGTCGTATCTTGTCATTTGCCTGTTCTAGGGAACTTCTCACTGATGTCATACAATGTCTGAAGAAGACTTTTATATTAATACTGAGTATTTCTGTAGATATGTTTCTTTATATAGCTTAGTGTGCTTCAAAAGGTCTGTAAACACTGTTCTACACGTTTTACTGATGAGATAGTTACACAGAAAACATTTTTGAGAACTAGCAGAAGTGGCAGAAGATGTCAATGTTAGCACTAGGAATAAAATTCCAGCCCCCATTTTGACTGTGTATTCAAAGATTGCAGTGCCTTCGTTAGAGGGATTACATTTCTTTTACAGACAAAACCTCCACTGAAATAAAGTGCTTTCAGAGAATGGCTTGATTGCAATTTAAAATTAGCCGTTAGCTTGATATATAACAGAAGGTCAACACTTACGTTAAATAATTTAAGTGGAAAAGTACTGTTCCATTACCTGCAGGCATGTTAGGTTTACATATGTATATAGTGAACTTACGGGATATAGTCTGAATAATATATATGTATGTAATCTACAATAATGTCCCTGGGGCTTGGAGTTTCTGAAGAGCCTATTGGATTTAGGCATCCAGCACATACTGTGTTTCAGTGAAATATGGGCACCTAAATCCTATAAGCCCTTTTTAAAATACTGCCTGGGAATTTTGTCTCCAACAGGAATTTAGAACAGGCTTCATTACGCATTGCATTGTTTTAAACTGAATTTTATTGAGTAATGAATAGTCTTTGAACAGTCATTTTGGATTAAATCCTAAAGGGTTATAGTTTTGCTCGAATTTAGGCACAGAACTGATACATTTATATTATGATGGGGAGGATTTTTTTTCCTCTTGCTTACACGTCATGTTTGAAGGTCGTGTGCAAATTCACATTTATGATCAGTTTGCTCACAGCCTAGGCTTATATGAGTTAGGTGGCTCAGAATTGTCCTGCCAAAGCTGCAATTCATTTAGCAAAAGTATAACATACCACATTTTAGAAGAATGCCTGTTAGAAAGCTGTTCTTCCTTAGTGATGATGTGAGGCAGAATTTGTTACTTTGTGGGAAAAAAAATGTAAGTGGGCAGTCTTCACAGGTCAAGGTTCAGGTCAATAGAAAGAACTGAGTGACTGAATCTGTACAGTGCTGGCAGCGGGATTAAAAAAGGAAAAAAGTCTTAAAAAAGAGAATAGCTGTCAGTAGTACTTATCCTTCAACCTTCACAGCTGCAAAAAAAGTAGCTGATTTTGTCTGACTATAGATGTAGGATTGGCATGTTTGCTTCACCTTTGCGTAAATTACTAACAGTATGGACAGGAGGTTCTCAAAAAAAACTGCATTGTGAAAAACCAAAACTGTTGGTAAGTAACAAATAGAAGATGAACATAAAAAGAGAAAAAAATGCTTTGGGCTAATTTATTTATTCATTCTTTCTGAGTTGCTGTTCAGTTTTACAACGAAACTTGCATTTCTTGTGGAAAATCAAAAGTACAGTAATTTTTTTTCAACAGCTGAATGAGCTAGATAAATGGTACTCAAGTAGCAGTGTTTGAAGGATCCAAGTAGTTTACTAAAGTATCTTAATTAATTGGGTGTTCACTTTAATAGTGAGGTTTCTCGTTTGTAGGCAGTGCGCTGTAACACTGATACATATGATTTCAGAAGGCCCATTTTTATTCAAGATCTATTTTTGCTAAACAACTGTTTCAGATTAACAACGAGAAATAAATGAAGGTGACAGAAAATAGAGACTTCACATGAGAAGCATGATAGAAAAGATACAGCAGATTCCAGATCTTTCAAACATATATGCTGTTCCTTTTATCAGTCACTCTGCTTATACTGAAATTTCGAAACTAAGAGGTGCCATCCTTCCTTTTATCCCTTTGTTATCAGGAAGAAAAATGCTCCTCTATAGAATTGTGATTTGGAAACTGTTATTCCATGCTTTTTGAGGGCAGTTTCTCAAGTTCTGTTTTTGTATCACTTTTCAAGACCAGATTAGGAGACCGCGGGATGTAGCAAACACTGCAAATCCCCTTTTCTTCCACAAAAAATTATTTGACATACAGAATGTGCATCTTTAGGAACATCCAGTATTTAAATTCTGGATTTAGGAATCCTTTCAGAGTGATGATTTTTTTTTCTTGTTTCTTAATGGTTTTGTGATACTACTGCAAAAAAGTATTTAAATCCTATTCATGACTTATTTTTTTCTTGTGGCGATTAACATATATTATAATATTTGTTCCATTCAAATAGGAACAAACCCCAAAATTATTAAGGGTAAAACTGTCTTTTAACTGACAGAGAATGGCAGAATATTCCACCTGAAAAACAAATTTAGAATTCTTCTATATTTATTCAGCTTGTTACTAATTGTGAGGAAAACTTCAAAAGATTTTCCACTGACTTGTATACATGTATACTGCAAAGTGTAGGCATATATTGCATGTTAGATAGACACAGTATATGTATTTGCTTGAAAGGAAATAATGCTAGTTGATTGTCTTCTGCAAGCTATAAATGTCTGTCTTTAGATAAAGTTAAATATAAATACATGCATTGGAATGGCAATTTTTTTTTCCTCTAATGCTGTGAGGGAAAAGTAGGCTCATCCTTTTTTTTTTGCACATTTTTATTGTTCTGTGTAAATGTAATTTGTTAATCCTGTGAAATTTGTCATAGATAAATTTGCTTGGATTATCTTGTCACCACCGTATCTGCATTCTTTTGTTCATTGCTTATTCATAATTTAACAGTCTGGCAGTGAGCCTTTTTGGGATGCTCACAAAAGATATATGACCTCTACCAGCTGCTACTATAACCTGCAGAACGCACAGCAAGACATTAGAAACGTGAGGATTCCTCTACTGATTAAAGTGCTCTTCATTTAAACAGTCTGTTCATAAGAATCTTAGGAATCTTTGTGGATAGCAGTTTTGATTTTTCTTTTATCGCAAAATTAGTTCTAACATTTTTTTTTCCCGAGTGGGAAAACTAACCCCATTAAGATGGGTGTGCTTTGCTTTCAAATGGACTAATGGAAATTAAATCCCTCATTATATATGCATATGTATACATAAGCGTGCATGTGCATACACATATTTGCATATATCGCTACCTATCTCTACATGTATGTGTATATATATGTATATCCTGCAATTTTACCGTGGGAGAAATTAGTGCCCATGTGTGTTATTTTAAAACTAACTCTTCTATTAGGGTATTTTTCAGCACCTATTATTGTCCACTGCTAATTTACAGAAGGGTTGCCTGATTTAACCCTGCTTTAGCCCCAGCATCTTACAGATTGTATTGTGTAAATACTCGATGTTATACAGTACACAAAAGACATTAAATAGGATGTTACTTGAAGTGTAACAACATTTTAGATTTTCATTATTCTCACGACTCAGTTTAGCGTATAAATTTTTTCCCCTTTTTACTTTTTTTCCTTCTTATCTGCAGATCAGCTTGTGAGTAATGGCTAGTTTTTACCTCCCCTTTGTGCTGGCACATGATTATAGTTCAAAATAATTCATTGCTAATCCATGCAGTATTGGTTCATCTCCATCATTCTGTTTTGTGATTAGAGCCCCAGGCCTATAAGAACATCCTTCTGCACAGTTTTCTATCCTGATTTGCTTTGACTGCAACCCATATTTTGAATAGTTCTGTCATTACTTTTCACCTACCAATCTTTTTGCATTTTTCAAAAATGTATCAATTACAAGAAATTAATATTTTGGTGGGGTTATTTTTCAAGGGTTTATGAAAAATATTTGTTTTGCACTGCAGTAAGTCTCCAGCCGTGGTTTATATAGGTCTTGGTTCATCTCAGCCGATGATGGAAATGTGACTTGAGTTTCTCATTTTTCCTTAGCAGTCTGAATTTCCTGTGCGCTTATTTACATTAGGTGCCTCAAGAAGTCCAGGATCTTAAAAAGGAACACCGTGTCTTTTTGAAACAGTCTATAGTAGAATAGTAATTGCAGTCTTGTTGTTTTTAACACAACATTTTACTAAACAGAGCTGGTGAAAAACAAAGCTGACGGAGGAACTTTTAAAATATATATGGCGTGATCCTACTATGATCACTCTGGTTGAAGTCACTATTTATTTGGTCAGATATGAACTGATAGGACGTTAGAACTGGGTTTATATGATATAATGATACCGTACCTTGATCAGATTTAAATTTAATATTTCCAGATTATGAAGCAAATTCATCATTTTATTTCACATCAAATAATGCTAGTTTTATGAGAAGGTCATCTAAAAGATTTTTCAAGACTTTGTTTCAGCATTGAGTAGTCCTGTGTTCCTTTTAATAATTACTTTCATCTCATTGTAGCCGTGTGTTTGAAAGTGTAGGTCAATAAGGATGATCGCATTCAGAATTTCATGATCTGTGTAGTGGAACAAATTGAAAGCAAAGCCTGTATCAATCACTGTGAAGGGAGGGTTAATTGTTACTGCTTCTCAAGCCTCTGGACAGATAAACCAGTAATGAAATACTTATTGCTCTGATATGTGAATGGTTAAGGATGAAACAATGGAAACAGAAGCAGTCTTCAAAGATAACCAAAAAAAAAGCAAAGAAAAAAGAATAATCTGGACTAAAGTAAGATACTGTATATGCTGTGTATTAGCATTTTAAAAGTAATTTTTTTTCATCTAATATAGCCTTCTAGTAATGATGTAAGACAGCAGAATGTATTAGGTTTCTAAAGTGAATACAAAATATGAACTTAAAAGCTTTTATTATGCAAAGAGTTTAAAATGGTTTACGTGAAGTCTGGACCTTAGGTAAAAGTAACATTTCTAGCATTAAGTCTTTTCTTTTCTTTTCTTTTCTTTTCTTTTCTTTTCTTTTCTTTTCTTTTCTTTTCTTTTCTTTTCTTTTCTTTTCTTTTCTTTTCTTTTCTTTTCTTTTCTTTTCTTTTCTTTTCTTTGTTTTTCATTTGTGGTACCGTTAAGTGGTTTTTTTCTTTCTTTCTTTAAAAGCACAGCTGTATTTACTAAATCAAGTATGTTTTGTTTTCTTGTGAAGTTGTTTTAAAGCATTTTGTCTACAGCCATCCAGGACTCTAACGGAGTGTTTAAAGATAGAAGCAGCAAAATAAATATGAGTGCAAAAACAAATTACGATATTACAGTAAGCATTTAACTATTTCTAGAATGTGAACTTAACATTTTAAACATCTGTTAGTCACTTATATGTTGAAATATATGCAAAAATATTTAGCCAAATTGAAGTCTTAGGCCCATGACAATCATCTCAACACAGTGGGTAGTTCTGAAAATTAATGAGAATGATAATACTGTAAAGACTGTTCCAGAGTTTGCCCAAATTCATTATCTAAGTCTCTTGTTAAGAACATCTCAAAGAATTTTAACCAGGAAAATATATTAATGGTTCAAAAGCATTTTTCAAAACGGTGATTTATAAAAGTATAATGGAATTATATATGCAAGAGCTATAGTTAGAAACAAATAACACAGGAGCAGCACATTATGAAGAAACATTTTCCCATAGCTAGGGTACTTGGCTTTGCTTTTGTGCATAGGTGTCAAGCTTTCCTTATCGATTTATATTTTGGGACGGAGAAAATGAAAAAGTGAAGGCAACTTACAAAAAAATATATTTTTGACTCTTGTTACTTAATGAGGCTTAAAAGCTAAGTAAAGTAATTAATAATTTTAGAACTGGTGTAAACGTCTTTTAGACAATCAAAAAGCACTTTTAGGAGGAAGGGTGATGAGACACATCTTTAGATTTCTCTTCAGAATGTTAAGAATTTCCTGTTGCCTGTTTCCTGATGGGATTGACGCAGCTGTGTATCATATGGAATGAAAGAGGAACTGAGTGCCTGACTTTGTTTTATGCAAGTCCTTTATTTAAGAAAATATATGTGTTGATTTTGCCTTTTTTTAGCAGATCACTGATATGAATGCTATACACAAAATTATCCAAGTGGGAGCTAATTATAATTTATCTATCTATTTTCTAAGGGATAGAAAATTCTAATAACTAAAGTATATTAGTTAAGAATGTGTTTTTTTCCTTTCTATTTTTTTCTGTGTGCAATGAAAAAGAAAGCAGAATGCTTGGAAGATTACTATGTCATTTCCATTTGTATTTTCAGAAGTCATTGATATATAGAAGCGTGTGTGAGTGTGTGTATGTGCATGTGTAATCATTGGAAAACAAATCAGTTTATAGAGTTTCTTACTCATTTTGGCTGTTGTGCAATCTGTAGCACATCTACAAAATAGTTTTCGTGGGAGATGTGAATGCAAAATAGAGAGGAACGGGAGAGTTCAAAGTAATTTTGAAACGGTAATTTTGATCGAGATGGTCCCACTTCATGGACAGATTCTTTGAATTCAGGATGGGAAACTGTATTAATGAAATTTTTCAGTAAGTTCTTTCTGTGGTGAGAGAAAGCTTAGCAGAAGACATCTAACCTGGTTAACTGATCTGGGAATGGGTGAGGAAAAGGACATGCAGATCCGTAGCAGTGAGGCCACCCTTCCACTTGTAGCCCAGTTCCTGGCAGAGTCATCAGCTGTGTCTCATAAAGTTGTGTAATACTTAGTTCCAGTTGGAATTCATACTACCTCAATCAGTATTAACTCCTGCTCAAAAGGCTGTATAAGGCAGATTCAGTTGCTATACAAAAAGCCCTGGGCATTGCAATCACAAGAGTAAAGCAGCTTCTTAGCATCATACTATAAGCCCTATGCTACGAAAGCAGAAGCAAACACAAATGCAGAGTTCATTGCAGTGATGGGCAGTAGTGAGTGCTAAGGGCATGTTAAAAGGCAGAGCAGAGGCATAGAAGACTAAGTGGGGTGATGCCATTGAGTTGCTTCTGAGACTGTCTCTCCATGCAAGATATGGCCTTCTAAATCATTACGTGAATTGCACTTTAAATCTTAAGTTTTGGTCCTCTCAACCTGTCAATCAGCTGTGAAAACAATTGACTGTGTCCCTGTTCTTTTTGCCCTGTGATTTCTTGGCAAATGTCCTCTTGCTGCTGTCTTTGGATACTTTGATCACGTCTTCAGTGCATCCCTTGGAGGATCTTTCTCATTCACTATCCAGCTTTGTGTGGGAGTTGTGCAACGTGTTGTCTCTCAGCCGCCTCCCCTTTTTTCTCTCATTCTGCTCTTCATCTTTGCATAATCTTATGTGGAAACACAATTCAAGTATCATCTCTTTGCAGATGATTCATAGGCTCATGGTATTTCTGTCTCAATGAAAATGCAGTCTTGCTTCTCTGTCATCTCCTCCTTTATTGCCTAGCTTAGTCTTCCTTAGTCAAAACAGTTCTAGAGTTCTTTCCAAGCCCTCCATCTACTTTTTGAGATAACACTGCATATTGCCTGTTAGGACAGGTCTGTAATTTGGCTGTCTCAGTGATACAGACCTCTCCCTCATAGCTTAGCAATTAAAAAGGCAGGTAGAGTATTTGGTATTAGTAGGAAAGAAATAGAAAAACAAAGAGAAAACATGTACATTGATATAATTATGCCAATCCATAAATCCACAGTGTGTGCAGTCTATGTATTATGTGTACTTTTGTTATCATAATTTTAAAAAGGTAATGTAGTTTGAGAGAAGAGCATGAAGGCTGATGAAATATGGAAGGAGTTTTGTCAGAGGAAAAGTTAAATAAAGTAAAGTACTTCATATTGGAAAAGAGATGACTGAGAGGAATCGGCTATAACATTCATGCAAGGCCTCAAGAAGGCAATCAGGGAACAATTATTCATTAATATTATGAGAACAAGGAAACATCCTGTGTAATTCTCAGGGAACAGTTTTAAAACATTCAACAGAAGTTGTTTTTTTTTGTTTTTGTTGTTTTGGGTGCTTTTTGGTGTGCTTCCCCTCTCCCCCCCAACATAACATACAATTGAATAGTGGAATTCCTTGCCAAAGGGTGTTTAGAGGAACCTGTCAAAACATGAACAGGTTCACAAATGGATCAGGCATTACTCTGTTGTGTCTCTGAGGAGCTATTAAATGTGATGGTGATGATGCAACTCAACTTCAGGAAGTCTTTACACAGCTGACTGGTGGATGCTGACATGGGGTATCACGGAAAGGAACACTCTTTCTGTGCTATATTTTTTTTACTGACCTAGCATAACTGTTCGGTTTTGTAAGTTCTTTGCATTCAGACTACATCTAAGTCTTGCAGGTTTTTTCTGCCTAACATCCCTGCTGTATGTGTTTTCCTGCCTACTCTTCAGTTAAATGTTCATCCTCACTACCAGTGAGGGTTATTCTTTTACTAGTCACATCTGTCCAGAATCCTCTTACAGAAAGCATTTTCAGAGTGACAGACTGTCACTCTTACCATGTCCTTGTATATCCCGACTGGCCTCCCTTTTCTGGTGCATGAAATATTAGTAACTTGCCCGAAGTTCAAAACCTTCTTCACCCATCTGTGCCTTACTGTTTCTCTTTGTCAAGGTTTTCCTTCAGGTTATAAGACCATCCCTGTCACCCATTTACGATATTTGCAAACACACATTTGTTTGATACCTTATGGTCAGACTACTACTCCTTTGTAACATCATCTTTTGAGTTCATCTCTCTTCCTAAGATGTTCCTTAGCTGAAATGCCTACAAAATCATGACACCGCCAAGCTACTTCTAACAAGATATCACTTCTTGTGATGCTAGCTGCTGTTGCCTTATGCTTCTAAATAGTTTACTGTCTCTTATCTGATACTTGCACTGTAAGATTTTGGGGGCTAGGGACAGGGTTTTAGTGCTTTGTCACTTGGTTACCTAGTGGATGTGTTAGTACTAGGGTTACTGCTGCTAATCTGAATATTTTTGTCAATAAAAAAAAATTTCGCGTATTACCAATCTTTACTTTTCTGTGTACTTGGTTGATCTGGGATACTGAGTGCCTGTAAGAGGAAGTGATGTCTTTTAAGTGGGTTGGGGTGTGAAAAACTTTTATGAATTTCAGAGGAGATGGGACAAATTAATGGCTGAGAAATCCACTGAATGTTACTAAATACATATCTATCTGAGGAAGTGCCTGCACTGAAAATGATTGGAGACTGTGGTTGCATATCATATATGCTGTTACTGGTTTTATATTGTTCCTTGCAGCTGCTTTTGGAGATTATTGGAGATGGGACACAGGAAACACTGATCTGACCCAATATGCCTGTTCTTACATTGTTGTATAGGATGTTTCTGGAAGCTGTAGCGATCTCTTTGGTGATTCTCTCTCTTAGAAAACTGTTGGAGAAAATGGCCTCAGCTAAGTAGTTTTAGCTGATATTATTTTCAGCACGTTTCATGAATGGATATGAGATGTGTCACAGCTTAATTACACTGCTCCATAGTGTATTTTAGTCTCATGTTGATATGACTAAGAAAGACCTTATTGGGACTGTATGGACAGGGCGTCACACCATATGATGCCTTGAAAAAAAAAAGGAGAGTCCCTGCTTTGAAGAGTTCATAATTTTAATTGCTGTTTATTTTTCATTTGTTGGAAAGGGTTTGCTGTAACAGTAGTTAATTTTACACTCATATTTGAAGTTTGATTTTTTTACCATCAAGCAAACTGCATATTAAACAGGCTGAATTCAGTAAAATTAAATGCTTGGATATTATTTTGCTTGGTGAAACCCCAATGGCATAAAATTAATTGCGGTGATGACTTGAACATTGCAGTGAACACGTGTGAACGTCAATGTGTATTATACTTTTAAAGTGGGATGCAATCTATTTTATACATGGTAGCAGTAAACAAAACCAACTAGCAGTGATATGGACATTAGTTTAAAGGGCTTAGAGTCGAAGTATATATTGATAACTTTTGTCAAAGGTATGTAATATCAGTCCCCGTATAATTCCTGTATTTATGTCATCTTTGGAGAAAGAACTGATTCATTGTAACTGTTTTCATAAATATGTAAGTTTGCGTACTAGCAGAGGTAGGTTATCATGTGTGTAAATTTAATTAATTATATACACAACTCTTTGAAGTCACATTTTGCTGTTATATCGGTGTAGAATTAGCACTATTAGAAAGGCTTCAGATTTATTGACGTAGCACCAGGTATACAGTTCACACTTCTTAAGTTTCTCTAGCTTGAAATAATTCCTCTTGTGCTGATTTGTTTAAGGAAGAGGAGGGGAAAAAGAAATTGATTGTGGAATACTGTTCGTCAGAAGGTTGATATCCGTACCTGGTTGTACAATCAAGATCTAATAAGCAGATCTTGAATCAGGAGGAGAGATTTGGAGAGTTCCAGGAGGGGAAACTGAAACTTGGGTGGCCACATTTCCTAGGACCTTGAGAGGGAAAATGGTGCTGGTGTTGTAGAAAAACATTGTACTAATATCACTGTGTAGACTTCTGAATGAGCTAAACACAACTCCGAAGCCTAAAGGAATGTTTTGGAAGGAGAGTGAAAGGAAGCTTGATTTGTTCCACAGCATATGTGGAAGAGGAGGAAACAGCCTGAGTTTTTTTCATGTTTGAATGTGTATCACAGTCTTGAACAGGGCCTGGGTTTACTGTATGATGTCATGAGAGGCTTAGGCTATGACTTGCTTTGAATCACAGAATAGCTGAGGTTGGCAGGGACCTCCGGAGATCATATAGTCCAATCCCCCCTGCTGAAGCTGTGTCAGCTAGAGCAGATTGTCCAGGACTGTATCCAGTTAAGTTTTGAATATCTCCATGGATGGTGATTCCACAGTATCCCTGACCAGCTTGTAGTGTTTGACCATCTCGTGGCAAAAAGGTTTTCCTAATATTTAATTGGAGTTTCCTGGGTTCCAGCTTGTGTCTTGGCCTCTTGTCCTGCAACTGTACACCTCTGCAAAGGGTCTGGCTCCATCCTTTTCATAATGCTCCACTAGATAGCTCTAGACAGAAATGAGAGCTCTCTTTCACCTGCTGTTCTTAGGGCTGAACAAGCCCAGTTCTCAGCTTCTCCTGGTGCATTATGTAGTGCAGTCCTCTATGTATCTTGGTGGCTTTCTGCAGTGGCTTGCTCCAGTATATCCCTGTACTTCTTGTACTGGAGAGCCCCAAACTGGACTCAGTACTCCTGATACAATCTCAGAAGTACTGGAAAGAGAGGGGCACCTGCTGTGTACGATCTAGTTAATATAGCTCACTATGCAGTTGGCCTTCTTTGCTGCAAGGCTGCACACTGATAAGGTCCACTACAGCTAGTGACGTTTGGGTTAGCTATGTTTGATGTGTCTCTAAGATATATGTGGTGCTTCAAGAATGGAAAAAATAGGATTAAATATTAAAATTTCCCTTCATGGTACAGGAATATTTAACATCACGTTGGCAGTATAGAAATGCACGAAATAAAGTGGAGTGGATAAATAATTTTTAACAACTGCTTCTGAACATCAAAAAAGAGCTCCTGTGAACATCCAGCACTTCAAAGCCTGATTTTTCAACCAGTGTTGCAGCTCATGTTGATGCCTATTATTGATCTGGAGATAGTATTATGACAGGAAAAGAAATCCTTGTTCTGTGCGAGCAGCAAGCTGCTGAAGAAATGCTTGCTGCTCAAATGGGCAGCATAGAGTCTTAAACATTATTTGTAGGGGGAGCATTTTGTTCTTGAAGTGGATCATAAAGGATTACACTGATTGCAGAACATGAAAGACCACTACTCATATAGTTAGGTGGTGTTTTACTCTGCAGTCATATGATTTCACTTTTCAGCATAAAACATGTTATAACACTTGCTTGCATGCCTGGTGCTTGTTTCTGTCCTTACAGTTGAAGCACTGTGCTTGTGTGTGGGAGAGCAGAGGGCAGAAAAGAAAGAAATTCTCAGGGCAAGCTGACCTTGCTGAATAAGGAAGTGTCTTCATGAAGAAAAGACAGGGTGTACTAAGGGACTGGACTTCTTCGGTTGTGGAGCAGAGGATCCCAAATGGAATCCCTGAGGTGAAGAGTTACCTTCTTCTAAGTAAAAGTATTATGGAGTATTACAGAGTTGTCCAGAGCTGCACAGCTTTTTCTAGAAGGACAAGATCAGAGGTACTAAAAATTTATTCCTGTAACCTGTTGGCTGGACTGAGGGTAGAAAGGGAAGGTCTTTTGATCTGCAGAAGGAAAGAAACTAATGTTAGTCAGTGGGAGTAGCATTTTGTCTGGAAAGCTTTTCAGCCTCTGAGTGGGCTGTATATGGTGTGAACACTTCTCCTCACTTCTCCTCTTGATCACATGAGCAAAATATATCCGATGTATCATGACGAAGGCATATGTGGCCATATAGTGAGAGTGCACATGCGCTTCAGGTCAGAGCTCAGAGGCTGTGTGCCTGTCTCTTTATGTGACAAGATGGGGCACGTTAAGTGACCAGTGTTGGGGTCTTCTTATTGCTCTCCCTGTTCTTAAGGACGAGGACAAGATTGTAGGTCAGTTGAATGATTTGGTGAACGTGATTGCTGTCCAAATATTGGATACTCTAAGCTCTCTTACTATTGAAGGTGAAGGCAGGAGGTAAGATCAGGCTTACTACATTTTATCACAAAAGTATTGATTTGTAAAAAAATGGAAACCAGGATTTGTAAAGTAGTGCCTGTTTCTCCATCGAAGCAGTTGGACAGAGGAAGGTGGGGGTGGCTGACCAGGAGTGACTCTAGGAAGCAGAAGCAGGACAGAGTGCAAACAGGAGACCAGGCCTTGAGCGCTCTTTGATGTCCAGCGGTTGGTGGTTTATAGATGACACTTTTCACTTTGGAAGGTAAAATATACTATAATCAAAAGCTGTAATAAGCACCTTTAAAAAGAAAAGAAAATTGGTGTGCTTTCATGCTTTTCATGACTTTTAAATTGGAGGGAGAAACCTGAACTCTCTTACAGGTGGACGTTACAGGCCCAGCTCCCTGTTTGTAAACAGAAGTGTATCACACAGGGCAGCATGCGATGTAGTACTAGTTTTATTTCATTTGTAAAATTATTTCACAACACAGTGAACTAAAACAACAATGCAGTTTCATCTATGTAGATACCTCATCTGAACATGTATTTTTAATTGATTTCCTTAGTCAAATACTAGTGATGGGGAAGTCAATGGCAATATTCCCATTGACCTCAGTAAGATCAGATTTTATCCTTCTTTCACTGATAAACTTGGAAACATTGGACAGAGGAGGTAGGCTTAATTTAATAATAAGCATCATCATCTTCACCGTCATCATCATCAGACATGTTAGGTAGCTCTTGATCTTTACACTTCCTATTGGAAACTATGAGATGGTAGCTGCAGGCAGTGGCACAGAGCTCGTTAAACTGAGGCCTTCTTTAATGAAAGAATAGGTGTTTTAAAAAATCTTGGTATAGATTTAGAGAACACTGAAACTGCTTTATAGTATTTAAAATTAGTGGAAGTTATCAAGTTGCTGGAAACTTTCTGCAAGAAACAATAGATTCATCATTAAAATGGCACTGCACAAACCACTTAATAAAGTGCTAATAAGACATTTAAAAATGTGCCCTGTAATAATACCTGAGATACACCTCTCTTAATGAGATTGTTTTAAGATCAAATATTGACAGGTACCTTTTTAACAGTGTTTGAAATTATGTCAAGCTTGAAATTTATTGCCCCTGGAGAGCTCTTAAAAACTTTTTTTCTCGCAAACTCTTTGTTAGTATAAAGTAATGGATTCCGAGAGATGAAATTTGAGTATTTAATCAAGAGAAAAATCTAATTTTTGCGTAGGGCCAGCAGCTTTAAAACCATAGAATTTTGAGTGCTTAGAACTGAGTTTTTACCTCTATGGTGTGATTCAGTAAAAAAAGTTATTGTCACTGTACATTTCACCACATCAGATTTTTTAAGATAGTGTCATCAGCTGTGTTGCTGACACATGTAAGGTGTTAACTGATTTTATTTATTTGAGTTCTTATTGAACTATGGATCATTATTTGTCCATGGAGATAGCAAAACAATTAATCAAAGAACTATACTGCTGAAATAACATAGAGTTAACTTTTGGTAAAGTAACATCACTTGTGTAGAACTGAGATGGAAAAGTAATGATAAAAAGGTAAAATTATCCCTCTTGATCAAAGAGGATCTATAAACAATAGTCCACTGGCTGCCTCTTTACAAAGTAAAGGTGATGAAATCTATGAAGCAGTCTGAAGTTCTACATTTAGGAAAATATGGCTATAACATATGTAAACAAATCCTGTCAATTGTTTTGTGTTTAGTGTGAAGTTTTTCGTTTCTCAGAGAGCTTGCAACTCATATGTGTTTTCACATATTCAGGTTTTCTGGTTAAGACTAAATAAGTTAAGATGGATAAATAAATATATATATTATACATACTAAAGATACATATATATAAAGGCAGTACTTGTGTAAGAGATCCAGCTATTAAAAATGGCAAGGAAAAGTAGTAGTAAGTCCATCTCAAATAATTCCCTTCCCAGGAAGCACAAAGCTGCTCTTAGAGGGGGTGACTCTGTGAGTGGGGAAGAGATGTGTGGCAGAATGTGCTGTAATGGAGTTGTCAGTATTTACACTGATTTTTCTTATCGTAAGGGTGTTCATTACTGCTGTGGTGATGAATTTACTGCTGTATGATGTAAAATAATTTGGCAGATGTGTTTTGTATAGGTAAATTAATATAAATCAGACCTAAATGGTTTTTGAGAACTTAGCTGTGCAGCAGAAATATAGTAAAACTTTTTAAAGCTTTCAGTGGAAAATACTAGTTTAAAGATTAGAAGAAGAAACGTCAGGATCTCAGTTGATGGGCAGCGTTTCACTTGTGCAGAAATAAATAGATTGCTGCAGTTAAGTCAGTTAATTTATCTGAACTGATTAAAAAGGTGGAAATAATTAAATAGATTAAACAAAAAAAAAAGGTTAATAACAATTATCCTGGAAATTGAAATTAACTCCTGGAATATTTTCATTTCTTATCTGTAATAGTACCTAAAAAAAAAAATCTAATGGCAGTTCTAATGTAAATGAAATCAAATACTCATGATGTCAGAGAAGGAGTTTGTATGTATTCACAAAAATAATTGGAGTAACATTAGGGAAGGCTAGCTTGTCAGCCATACTGAAAATTCTTACCAGCCAAGGGATTTGAGGGAAAATCTGTGCGACTCTCAACTAATCTTGCGCATAGATCAAAATCCAAGCCTATCCAGAGTGATTTGATTTGATCCGCTGATATTAAAGTGTTGAAGAGAGCAGCAGTATCTAGTGTTCTTCCATTTAAAGTGGATTCAATAGTAACAACAATGTCAAAATGATTGTAATTTGCATTTTCCAGGCTTAGGCTCATAGTGGGAATATCAGTGTGGATTAGTCCTGAGCTGTCTTTTCTCTGATAGAAAGTACTCAGAAAAAAAAGATGTAAACTCTGAGTCATTTTTTGCCATTAGTTATATCCAAACAATTCCACTGGTGTTAATGAAGTTGCAGAGTGTAATTGAAAACAGAAATCGGCCCTCTGCTATTGAACTTTAACATATATTCTGAAAATGTTTTCTAGGAAAAATTAGTTCGACCAATAATTCAAGAAAAAGATGGATTTGCTTAGCTTTAGGTTGCAGTCTTAATGGGATGAACACTTTTTTGCCTCAA
The DNA here is from genome assembly GCF_013368605.1 of Nyctibius grandis. Taxonomy (NCBI): domain Eukaryota; kingdom Metazoa; phylum Chordata; class Aves; order Nyctibiiformes; family Nyctibiidae; genus Nyctibius; species Nyctibius grandis. The sequence continues at coordinate 43,021,848 of NC_090661.1, forward strand.
AGTTTTGTGGTTATTTGATTAATACACTGGTGTTGATTTTCAGTTTATCAGTGAGAAGCCCCCAAGAAGAAAAGAAATTGAAAAAAGTTGATTAATTACGGCTTATAATTAAACACATAGAAAATAAAAAAGAATAGTATTGATATTTTATTTTATTTTAATGCTAGACTCCTGGGAGATAAGATTAATTGCAAGGAGAAAGAGAGGCAAGCCCTTAAGGCTAGATAATGTATTGCTTTCAATTTCACTTGCTAGTATAAACAAAGCAAATGCTAAAGTTGCCCAAGAAATTGAAACTTGGGTTTGCAGGTATGTTTCATTGAAAATCTTCAGTAAGTCCTAGTAAATGATATTAAAATTGCTAAGTTAAGAGAAATGCTACTTTAAAGTATAAACACATAAACAATGTTCTGTATTGAACAATTATTTGAAGTTGCAGGGTAATATTTTCAAAACAGCCATAGTGCTTCAGGACCTTAAATTTAATTTTCAGATATGATTAATGTACACAAACTTTAATCTCATGGAAAAAGGACAAAGATGTGTATAGTTTCTTAGGGGCCTGTTTTGAGGAATGGAACCTTGGTTTCCCAATCACTACCATTTTTTAAAATTGTTGTCCACTAGCAATAAAATGTCATTTGGGTTGTGTTTTTCGTAGAAGAAAATGATGTTAAGACAGAACGTCATCCAGTTTTCAGCAGAAGTTGGATTGAGTTCTTTATTTTTGCCAGAAAGGGATACTTTTGAAAGAAACAGGTAAATTCTTTGAAGATGTGAAAACCTGATCCCAAGTAGTAGAGAGTGAAGGCTGTCAAGATTGCACATGTGAACATTTAAAGCCTAATAACAATATATGCAATATGCAGGTACTGCAGGTTGCATTTTAAAACCAGTTCTTTATTATCATGTGTTTTTAGACAGTAACATTCAACATTGCACTGGTGCTCTGCTCAGTGTATGCTGATGCTGCAAAAATGAGCATCATACACATTCTGTTCCTGTTGTAGAATGTGTGGCCCAGCCTTTCGAATCCTTACATTTCTACTTCCCATTTAATATCTAAGTACAGAGATCCTACCCAATTTAAAGATTTTAAGGTTCACTTATGTATTTATTGAATGAGTGCTCAGTGGCAACATCCAGTATGCCAGAACAGAGTTATCCAAAGAACAGAGCATCCATGTAATATTTATTTACGTTTTAAATAAGCAAAACTAGACATAATGTGAAATGAATGCAGTGCTACAAAATTTAGAAAAAAACAGGCCTGGGGTATAACTTTGTGTTAAATATTTTCCTTAATTTAAGGAATTTGTATACCTCTGTCTTGTAATGGTGATGTGTTTTATCCTCACCATTCAGAAGCAAGCAGGCAGAAGGCTTTATTTTAGAATTTTTACATCACCACCTAGCCTTTTCTTTTTATTACTTTTGAGTGCACGGCACTGGTTTGTTTTTGCTTGTGTCTAGGGAAGTTACTGAACGCCTCCCCAGAAAGCTGGCCTTCCTCCGAGCCAATTAAGACGTTCTATTCTGCCAGCTCCTAGGGTCAGGAAATCGCTCTGCTGGCAGGAGCACCTGGCATTTGTCATGGAGGACATTCACTGACTGTGTTCAGGCCATGCCATGATCGCTTTAAATACGTTGGATCAATGTGTACCAAAAAAGCGAGAAAGAATCACTGACAAGCAGTGTAGTATTAACAAAGCTTTGTGAAGCCATACTAAAGATTACTGAAGAGCTGGCTTTTCTTCTGTTGTGACAGAGGTACAATAATTCCATACTTGTACATTCCTAATTGCATTTTACTTTGTAATGTATCTTGGAGCATCATTGCTGACCAATTCAGGCCCACTTCAAAGCTCACAAAGTCAATCAATGGAAAGACTTTCAGTGATTTCAAGAGTTTTTGGATCATACTCTTAGTCTAACTTTCTTAAAAACTCTCCTTCATTGGTAGCTTTGATGTGTTTAATGTCATTAACTAGGCTTGAAGAGTAATAAAATCAATACCTTTTGCTTCGATTTTTGTCTGATAAATTATCAGGGTAGTCACTGTGCTTACTAAATAGGGCCTATGAAATGAGTCACATTACTTCACAGATATGGAGTGTAATTTCTGAAGATTAGGACAGCAAGATACTTTTCACATCATAGGCATAAGAAAAACTGTAAAACAGTGGACTATCAGGCTAGCAACTACTTTTGTGGAAATTTCCAAAACATAATCTGTCCAAGTTGTGTGTTGTACGTTGTCTTCAGGTGTCACGTGACTTTGAATAGATTTTGAAAAATTATTAACTCACATTGACTAAAGAGTTTTGTGGGTTTTTTTAAAAAAAAGTTTTTATTTTTTATGAAGAAGGAAAGTTGTATTGTTCTAATCCTTAAGTATCCAGCTGATCGCTAGTTATTCATGTTTGTCCTGTCCCATAATACCATCGTTAATTTACGTGAATTTCTCAAAGGGTGTCCAGCATACATCACAGGTTTAAGTACCTCTTTCACTTCTGTATCTTGGGCTTACAGTCCCCTGTCAGTAAGTTTTTCTCTGTTTCTGTGGAGTATAAAGGCACACATTGCCATGGGCACTATGCACACGGTTAGAGAAGATTTTCATTATGAATCTCTTAACAGTGAGGTTACATGAGGCATTATTGCTCTGCCTCTACCCTCTATGTCCCTTCATCATTTCTTTTGATTTGCACAAAAGATGCAGGAATTCCCCAAACACCATCGTATTCATTAGGGTCACTTTTATATTTTAATCTCTTTGGTGGGAAAGCTTGTGCTTATTTTTGTCTTGACATCAGTAGATAGAGCCAGATTATTAGTTAGTGTTAAGTCCTGTGGCTCCAGTGGCTCCAGTGCTGTGTTGTCAGTTTACACAAGCTGAGTATCCAGCAAAGTATGTGCAGTGCAGCTAGGAAATCCTATCAAAAATCATTCCAACTTTCCTCTTCTGCTTTTTCTATTATTTTCTCTCCATTTGTACACATGGTTTTATGCCTTAGATACAAAAACCTTCACTTAGTGTAGGTACTAGAGCCAACATTTTATATAATGTCTTGATATTAGTCACCAAAATAAGTTAGTGCTCAGGTCCTCTTAGAAGCTGGCCACTTACATTTAGGACATCTGATTTTTTTCATCACTTGGGACCTATTACAGGTGAAATAAATAAGAGACTGTTCTTTGGTTTCAATGAAAGCTAGGTAACACTGCCATTTCTGTAATTCCAGATTGTAAGTAGATACTGGAAGTCTGTTACATGCATTCACATGTAAGTATGTGAGCCTTAAAAAACATGGGATTTCTATTCCTGACATCTGATAAATGTTTGGTATGTAGTAAGATGAGAGAATTGTATCATTGCACAGTATGCCTTGAACTTTTACCCATTGCTTTCCTTACTTTTCTTTGTTATTTTTTGTAAACACCTATGGTGCTCTCTAAAAAGCCTATTTTCTACCTGTATGGCCTTTAACTAAGAGCAGAGTTTTCACAGAATTCTTTTTACGTTAGTGCTGTTGCCCAAATAGCTACAAATCCTGAGTAAGCATATTTAATTGTTAACATTAGTTATTAAAAATGTTATCATTTGATAGTGGTGTAAAATTTGGTAGTTCTGAAAGACTCTGAGGTGTTGAGGTTTTTCTTTGAGCTCTTTGGATTGCTATTTACCAAAACTGTGTTGGTGAAGATCCATTTAATCCCTCCTTTCTCTTGATATGTAAACAATATATTACACATATACACACATATATTTGAACCATAAAGGAAATGATATTTTAATACAAGTGTTTTCATAAGTTGAGCTTCACTCGTATTAGCTGGAACATGTTAATCATGATTTTTGATCTCTTTGCTTTTGAAGGGTAAGACAGATTTGTTGAAACTCTCAGAAAGAGTCTGGTCCTATCTATGTTGGTCTAAGGAGGATCATAAATGTAGCTTCCCCTTCTCTTAAGAAAAGCACCAGCATTCCCTAGGAGGACGAGGAGGAGGAAGGGCCAGCCAGAACACCATGGGGTATATATGTCATGCCTTCAGAGCCTCAGTGATGTCACAATATGCTGACTTTGGTGTTTCTTTCTGCACACCCACAAAGCAGTTGGCCAAGGGTGGTTGCAGGTAGGCAGAAAAAGAGGTAACTGAGAAACTGATTGATAGTGTCCTTTTTTATGAAGAAGTTAAAATAAAATTCTAAAAGAGGATCACTTAGAAAATAGCAACGCTGAAGTTATTCAAAAATAACAAAGGTAAATTTAGATGATAAGTGAAAATCCTGTTAGTCATAGAACTAACAAGGTTGTCCTCATCATTGTTGGATTTTGGGGAGGAAAAGGGATGTTATTTGAGTTTGTTTTGCTTCCTTTGTCTTCACACATTGTAAGCCCTTGAGCAGGACTGACCATTGTATGCCTCTTTATTGCAAGCAAACTAAAGCCTAGAGCTTGATTAGCCTTTGGGTGCTACTGGATTATAAATGATTGGTAAAATAATAATAAAAAAGGAAAACAAACTTATGAATGACTGGCTCTAAATTGAGGTCCAAATTCAGATAGAATGAGTTTTTCATTTTAAAGTTACAGGGAGTTGACTGGTTTGGCAAAAATTTTGCTACGAAGTGGTTTTGGATTTTGGTTTACTGCTATGGGAGTCGCTGGGAATTGGAACTGGGCGTTCCTTGAAATGCAAATTTTTGCCAGGGGTTTTTGAGCATGGCCATGGAAACCCAGGAGGCTTAGGTACTCATTGGCATTTCCCACCCGTTTTTTTGTGGAACTCTGTAATTAAGGGCCCATCAGTCTGGAGTGGCTGATTGGAGAAACAGAGGGTTCTTTCTTAAGTGGAAATGTGCTTTCTCTGACTCAGATCTACCCTCTGGATCTCATTCTGAGTTGTCTGGAGTGTCAAGTTTAGTTAATTGTATATTCCTGATGAGTAGGAAAACTGGAAAAAACTCTTGGCTTTGGTTTGGTTTGTATTTTCTGAGGCTTGGAAGGTTTTGTCTTGAACTCCAAGGAGGCTGTTGTAAAAGTTGAATCGGTAGCTTGAAAAATGAGAGTTATTATTGACTGGCAGGATTGGGTTCAGCATAAACAATTGGTCTGAAGGGAAGATCTGACTCACAGAAACCAAATTTACAGGTTAAAAAAACCCCAGCAAACATTGTGTGGATTTGATTGAGCTTTACCTAGTTAAAAAATAACGAAGAGCTGCATGTTAAGTTTTCTACAATGTCATGAATTATAGTACTGAATCCAGTGTCATTAAATTGTAGTTTTTTGTTTCTTGTCAGCTACAGCAATTTCAGCAGAGCACAATCCGTGTGAAAGTATGAATAAAATTCAGGGAGTAGCATCAAGGACTTCTGAGCTCAGGAAACTGAGTTTGGCAGTGCTAATTTGTATTAAAGTTGTTGTTGCATGACAGCAGGAAAAAGATTTAATGCTTGCCATCTGAATCAAGCCATGGAACATTGGTTTCTATAACTGCCATGAATTTGAATCAAGGCCAATATCTCTAAATTTGAAATAAACTGATACTCTGTCTTGAAAGAAGATACAGGCTACTTACGTTGCTGAAGGTATTTAGAAAATGTATTTCAATTTAATTTTTAGCAGTATATATCTTTCAAATTTTTAGGCACTTTAGCACTGGCCTTTTTGGCTTTTTCTATATTCCAGCAAGTGTGCAGCCTTTCAGTCATTTATTTATCAACATCCAGTCTTGAACTAATATTGATTTGCAGAAGACCACAGATGCTGGTTTTACTCCCACTATCACGATGCAGCGGTTTACCTTAATCTGAAAGTCATTTTTCTTTTGTATATAACTGCATTAATGGAGAAAATCAGATTTCAAGTCAAGTGATGACACTGTGAAGCTTCGAAATCATCAGATACAAAGCTTGTACCATGAGTCTAGTGTAACAGTATTGCCTTTACAATAGCATATAGTGTGATGATACCTTTCTTTCTAAAGGATCCCCAAATGCTTTACAACGGGCAGGTCAAATTTAGGATTTCTTTGCTTCTCTTCAGAAAACAGGCAAGAACTAGATGAAATTCTTTCCTGCATCTGGACTGGCTTTGAATCTCCATGTAAATACCACACATTTACCCACAGAGATTATTTATCAGTGTAACAAGAATAATTTGAATATTTGCATAGTATATGGGAATAGTGGAACAGAACCCTAAATGTAAATGAAGTTTTGACCGTCCTTCCATGGCTGAGTGCACAAGATCGTGTGAAGTTTCAGGACTGGAGGTGTGAGGACTAAGTAACAACACTTGAACCCAGCTGCTTTCTTTCTGCACATGCTCTCTTACAAGTAATTTCTGTTTTTCACTGAGTACAGAAGGTCCTGATAATTGATCCTTTACGTGGGAATAACTTAATCCACCATTGTAATTCAGCCGTCTAGGTTGAAATGTAGCAGCTGTTAAATAGCACGTAGAAGCAATACACAAAAATCTTGTGATGGAAAGAGAAAAAGATACAGTATGCATCTGGAAGTGCCCAGGAAACTTGTAGAGGTAGAGGGCAGCTATTCCGCTAAAATTATTTGATGTCTTTGTTGTCATATAACATACTTTCTTGGGTTGTCTTTCATGTCCCTGATGGAGCCCTGAGGATATACTCCATTTCAACCCTGTTTTTAACTTCTTGCTATGCTCAAAGACACAGCCTCCTTGGTGAGGAGGATGGGATTCTCTTCAGAGCCTATCAGTGCTGCTCCTTAATCGGCTGAAGTGGTGTCTGTACGATAACAAGAGGTACTAGTCTCACCCCAGGTTGTGCCAGCTCAGGAAGCTATAGAGAGGCTGGAAATTTAGCCCAGATATGTGGCATGGTAATACAGAGCATTCCCTTTAGGCTAGCAGGCCTAACTACAGTCCATAGTTGAAATTTAAAGTGATTTTAAAAAATGCATTCAATTTGAAATGCCTCAGGGTTCCTATAATTTGTGAAGCTGCATCTCTTTCAAAATATTATGAGCGACATTGAAGTTTTGCTTTTGGTGGATATGTTATAAATATGAAGAATGATAAACTGTCGGGGTGACTAGTTGTAGAGGAAGATAAAGAAAAACTTGCACTGTTAAGTGTTACTGCTGTCATATAAGTGGCTACATAGCATTAAGGCTGGGGACAACTGCTGTTATTGAGCTTATGCCAGAGACTTCATGAAACAAAAATACATAGTTCATAATTTATGTATTCTTTTTTTTTTTAAAGGGTGCGGGAGGTAAACTTCCTTTCCACATTGTCTTTCCACTAAGCATGAAAGCTGTTCTGCATTATTTTTCATAGTTACATGTCTATGTTTGTCTAGCAGTCTTTCTTTCCTTTACACACTTGCTGTCTTTTGTGTAAAGTGCTAGTGCATTCTAGTGAGTTGTAACACTTAAAATTATATCTAGTCTCTCTTACCAAAACATTTAAGTGCACGATATTATTGCTTAACTTTCACGTTACTGTGCACTCCCTTCTAGTGTCAAATGTCTGTATTACACAATATATTTAAATTTTGAGGGGAAATAATAATTTTAAGAAGGCTGTATAGCTAGAAGACAGAACAGTCTATTTTATTGTTTTATTTTGTTTGGGTTTTTTTCCTCCACAGTGACTCAAAAACAATGGTTAAGAAGCATGCAGAAACACTGCCCTGTTTAGCCTTCATCTGTTCAGCAATCCTGCCTGCAGCTGATGATCTTACATTATTTTCACATTTAAAACCCTTCATTTTGGACTGCTTCTCTGAAGTATTTTAACGTGGTTTCTTGCAAAAGCAGTCCCACTTTTTTCGCTTTCATACTTTAATGCGCTTAATAAGCATATGGCACAGTACTTGTGGCGGACAACAGGCTAACGTTGTGCATTCAGTGCATGCTGTTGTTGCTTTCTTAAAGCAAAGACTTATTTTCAAAAATCTGTTATCATAAAGCAGCTGATTGTCTTTCCTATGATAATTTAATTTATTTTGTAGAGTCAAAGGGGAGAAGGACTAAGTGAAAAGGTGCTTTTCTTGATTGCCAGTGCCACAAGCTCAGCTTGGAATTTGAGTCTAGCTATGTTCTTTCTGGTTCATGGATCGCCAACAATGAGGACTCCACAGCTGGAACTTAACCACCAGTTCTGCTGATGCATGAGCCAGAACAGAATCTAGTGTACTCTCCCATAGCTGTGCTGACTCTGTAAAAGAAAAAGAAAAAGTAGAAAACCATTTTTTCCCATTAAAGCAATTATGATTACTCTCAGAGAATGTAGTAAGATGGTACTATGTTTAAAGAAATCTGTTAATATTTTTCCTTTTAAGTGGTGGTAACAGTTGCATCTCTTCCTGTCATTAGTGCATTTGGAGAAGTGGATTACAGTAATAGATACTGTTAAAGGTCTGTTGGGAACAGATTTCCCTTCTTTCCACAGCACAAGACTTGGATCCCAGTTCCAAATTACATGTGAAAAGCCAAGGGTGTATCAAGTCCTACCTTCTGGCAGAACGTGCTCCAGAGATATTTCCACAGAAAAGATAATAGAAACCAGGCTTCTCCTGTTTTAATTTCTGTGGAAGGAATAACGGTTCACAGTGCCTCTTCAGCCTCCCAGTTCTCATCACGCTTAAGTGTTTCTATACATTGTTGTTGCTTGTAGTTTCTTCAGAGTAAACATTTCTGTTTAACCTGCAGGAGTTTTATTATTGACTATAGCATGTGGAATCTAAGTGCCCAAATAATCAAAAAACAAAACCAAGGATGAACCAAACCAAACCACACCACCACCACCACCCCCTCCCAGCCAAACATAGCAGTTTTTTAAGAACTATATGGCATTTGTCTGCTTGAAACATGGTATGTTTTTTGGCAGAATGTATTGCAGCCGGTGTACTAATAAGCAGGCATGCAGGAAAAAAAAGGTGCGTGTGTTTATTATGGGTGTTAAGGTGACATCCTTATGTTCTGTGTATTATTTTATTCTACATAGATGTATACGCACACAAATAACTAACATCTTAGTCCAATAATAACATCCAATAACATGCCCAACCTGAAAGTGTCTCTATATTTATAGAACACAGAAGTTTATATATATTATGCGTTGTTACTTGCGATTGTGACAGCAGTTGGAACTGAGCAGTTCAAACAGGCTACGTACATATATCTGTGCAGATGTATTATACATTTCTATACTGATAACATTTGACACTTTCTCTGGTCCGGTGATGTCTTTGTTAAGGCTGGGTTTAGCATTCTGAGTGCATAACCATCTTTAAAACAAATAGCATTTTTAAAAGCACTTGCAAAGTGCTTTCTTTTCCTCCTCCAAATATAGCAATCCTCCTTTTTTGTCTCTCCCAGAGTTAAAATCTTCTGACACCCAAAATGGCAAGAACAAGCCTTTGGCTAATTATAGCTTTTCTGTACAGAAAAATGGCACAGTTCTAAAGTTCAATGTCTTGAAGCTCTTCAGAGCTAGACTCAAAATAGTTAATACCATTGGAAAAGAAGCTGTTAAATTTAGAGGTGTTTATTATTTTTTTTAATGGGTGGAATGATCTAAAATATATTTCCAATTTTTTTTAACTTTCCAATATTTTCAAAATTATTTTTCTGTAACATAATGTAATTTTGTGTAGAAAAATATGACAGCTTGGTGGAATGCTCTAGAAGTCTAGCATATTATGATACAAAAATTTTATTAATTATATTTTCATGAATTATCTTGGCATAACTCCCAAGCTTTGCTTCTCGTAAGAGGAGTTCTTGTTCCTGAATCATGCTGATGATATTTTTAAGCAATTTTACCTTATTATGCGTTCCCTTCATACCCACACCTGTGAAATAGCCTAGGTAGTAAAGATAGATTCACATTCTGCGTAAAGTACAGTTTCACACAGTGAGAATTCAGAGTATTTGCAGAAATGAGAGTTATTGCCAGTACGTGTATTTATTCTGTTGAGAACTTTTCATGTTTCCTTTCTTCTGTAGTTGATTTTTCCCTTTCCTGTGTTTAATTGGCAGTGATGATACATAGTAACCACATTAAAATGTACAACATTTGGTAACAGTGCAGTATTCTAGCCCTGACCAGGCTGTAGTGTGGAAATGTAGGTCTTTGGGGTAGGTAAGATTTCATTTTTGTAAGGTGCAGAAGTGAAGGAGGGGTGCGTTTATGTTTTACACCTTGGCCAAACAGTGGACTTCTCTGTGATGTAACCTATTAAGTTGGAGAAGCTTTTCTGTGTAGCTGCCCTGCGGTGCTGAAAGTAAGTTATGAATGCTCTACTGTGTAGGAGCAGAAAGGTTTGCCTGGAAGAGAGCGGTGTGCCTGGGCCCCCTGCTATTGAGAAGATGCCAGTCAGAAATGAAAACGTCTTTCATGAAACTATAGCGAACTTCCCCGTGATACAGTACAGTAATGCAAGGAATTTTTAGTCAAAGCCTGTAAAAATAAGTATAATACCTTGGAAAGGCAAAGAAGTGCTTGCTTGTAAGGGACTATTTTAAGAGGTCACTGCCAAAAATATGTGTGGTTTTGACACAGTTTTAGAAGTGACAGGATTGAGGAGTTTAAGCCATTCCCCCCCTTACACCCCCCCGCCCTTTGAGATCTCCAGTTTCTTTTGCCTTTTGGTTACAACTACAAAAGATGTCTTCTGAGAAAAATGCTTTCTGCATGACATCAGAATAAAGGAATGTTCCACACTATTCAGCATGCTTAAAAGTATTGGTTGACTGAAATAACATTACATTTAAAATGTATGCTGAACAGAAGGCCAGTTAAGGGAGAAAACAGAGCAGATCATGTTTTGCAAACTTTTATCTTTAAGAAACATTGATTTATTGGACTTTGTAGAAATGTTTTCTTTAAAATAATAAAGTTATGCTGTGTGTAACAGCACAGTAAAATAAAGAGAACTGCTGTTTTGTTGGGTAATAGAATGCATGTAGCCACAGGTAAAGACTGAAACATTTAGAATCAAACATAAAAATACATACATATAGAAAAGTTAAGAGATTATTATAGATAGGGAAAAGCTGTAGGAAATGTATTTGGTTTTTGTAAAGAGTCTCAGGTTTCTTTCAATGGTTGCTTTTTATTTTGTCTGACTTCAATTTATTTTTCATATAGTATTAATAACAAAAGGTAATTATTCTCACAACTCGTGCATTTATAAAAGTGTTTATTATTGCTTGGACACTAGCCTTTACATTATTCTTTGACTTACTATAATTTTAATTGGCACTTGGGATAGTCAAAGAAAGAATTGGAAGAGTGTTAGAAATAAAAAAGGAAAAGGTAAAGCGGAAGCAAATGTCTTCTAAACAAATAAAGTATACATAATAAACAGTAGTGATACTAGTAATTGTTTTGAATTAAGAATTGTATCATTTATAACTGTAGGGGCCTCATTGTCCAGAATCATGAAAATGTTAATTTAATTACTGCTCATAGTGTTAATGAATGAGTGTTAATGAGTGTTACTCATTACAGATCAATGGATCTCTGTCCTTGTTGCAGAGAAAAGGAGGCTTAAGGTGCACTTCAGTTCATAGGTGAGAAGGAATACTTAAGTTTACATGATCAGATAGTAAATGCTTTCATATCAAACCATTGGTGCATTGCTGTGAAAATCTACATGAATTTGTAGGGCAGAACAGAGGTCCAAACCGTGGCCTTGAGAGTGTGTGGTGGCAGGAATTTCACAAATACAGATGTCAGCCATATCCTTCACTGGAGGCACGGAAGACTGGGAGCTGGGAGAGCTGCCAGTCCGTATCATCAGTGAGACTTTCTTGCAGTGCAGCTATGTTATGTGTGTACTGGCCACATGCTGCGGGTGTCATATAGGTTTTAGTGTTGGTTATATGACTCCCCTTCAATTTAGATTTCTATTTAATAAACTACAACCACACTAGAGTCTGTAATCTAAGCAGAAAAATGAGAACACATCCCCAAAGTGACAGCATTAGCTCAAAGGAGAGCAAGCAAGGCTGTCAGAGCAGTAGGCTGCAGGGAGGCACTTGCATCCCTTCCTGGGAGCAAGCTGCCTGCTCTGGACCTTTCTCACCCAGCACCCATTGGAGTAGGTGCCCAGGTGAGCTGGGGGAGAGCTGAACCCAGATGTCCAGAAACCTAAGTAACAGCAGAGCTGCAGCACGGAAGAGAACCAGGGAATTACAGATTTTTTTCAGAAATGCAAGTTTCCATGTAGGTTTGCCCAGTTCTATAGAGTAAACATTTGTGGGAAGAGCATGTGTGTTTTTATAAATCTCGTGAAAGAAGAAGGGAGGAACAGGAGAGAAAGAATTGCATGATATGGGTTGCTACAATATTGCCAGCTCTCATCTAATTATGGGTTAATGAGACTTGATGTTTTACTTGAAATCCCCTAGCATCATGTGCTTGTGTATTTCTTTCACGAGACTCTGAAAACCTTATAGGCTCGGAACCAAGAAGACTTATACCTTGAAATTTATTGTTATTATTACTATTTTATTATTTTTATTATGCATCTCATGAGATTTTTATTGTTGCAGTTGTCAGCCCTTCTACACTGGGTACCTATTCAATGAATCCATACAATGTCTCACACCAAATGAGATACCACCCATTTTTGCGTCTTGCATGAGAAGCAAAACAGAGGAAGGGGACATACTGTCCTCTGTATGGACTCTCTGCAAGCAAGTCACATCTGCACAACAGAATATTTCGGATAGAAGAGTTTTGCTATCTGTTTTCTTTTTACCATAATCTGTATCAATAAGTTGCATTTGATACAGTCATAGGGTTATTTGGGGAGACACCTAGAATATACTTGAGGTGAAAAAAGAAAGAAAAAAAATTATATTGTTAGTTTTATCTTTGCATTTTGAAAATAAATACTAAAGTAGTGAGGATAGCACCATCAGGCAGACAACAGGTGGGCCAAGCAGCAGGAGGGAAATGATACTTGCTGCACCTGCTCCGCACACTTTAAAAAAAAAAGGATGAAAATTTGGTAATTCCTGCATGACACCTACTTTTATTCTGGTATTTCATTTCTGTATTTTCTTAGTTTATCTTAAAATATGTGGGAAGGAGATCTGGAGATTTCAGACCACTTCAGATGTGTAGATTTATGTGTATACATATATTCTTGTAGGTATCACCATGCTACATGAACTGTAGTGTGATGCTAATAATGGTAATAAATGAAACCCCTTTTTTATTTTCCTGATGGAGATAGTCCACTACTGTTACTTCCATTTTACAGGTGGACAAAAACTAAGTACAGAAGGAGGTCAGTATCATTTCATGGCCTAAGTGTGAACATAATTTGTAGGTTATAGCTATGGATGGAGCCAATGCATAAAAATGGCTTTTGTTTCCTTTTGCTCTCTTGCTTCTCTGCTGGTTCAGTAACCCTGTACTTCACTGAAGAATTTGCTGTCTGGTCTAATATCAGTCAGATTGGAAACAGCTGCAGAGGTCAGAAAGTGTATCAAATATCAGCGTGGCAAAGGAAGTGGCTAAGCCTGACCCTATTTTTCTTATGCAACAAGCAGTAGAAGAGACAACAGCATACAAGCTCTAGGTTGGATCTGTGGTGCAGTAGGATCAGCTGTTAACTGGTGAAGGCAAGATTACCCAATTAAGTCATTATTAGGGCCATTGTCTATAGAGCATGTGTTGCAAAGCAGCTGGAGTCTACCAGTAGATTTGGCTCCAAATTGCTGGTTCTCAGAGCTGACTGTGAGCTATTAGAGGATGTTTTTAAAGATATGGTTGGTCTAAAAAGTGTGTTCAGGATTAAGGTGTCTGGTGTTCCTGTCTTCCACTCTTCAGTCTGCTACACCTCATTCCAAATGATCTTAGGTAAGTTCCTTTGCTTTATTTCTCTCAGCTTCCTCTTTGGTGGAATTTTGCTCTGTTGCCTGACACAGATGCTACAAACATTACTTGGGTAGTGCTTTGCTTTGACCATATGGATTGTCATAAAATAACAATGGTACTGTTTGTCTTATTACACTGTAATTTCTTCCTCAGAAGTCCTCTGCTACAGAATATAGCACATGCAGGAATTTTTAATTTGACATTAAAGCTAAGATGTATGGAGTAAAGAGTATTGAATAAATTAGGAGGGGATGGGAATTTGCTGTCAAGTTTGTTTCCTGGTGATTGCAATTATTGAGAAAAGTGTATTTCTGCCTTCAGAAGTTGGATAATACTCAAGATGCCAATAACACCTATTTGAAAGTTAAGCAGTTTGTGCTACTTGATAAAAATTATGTTCCTTAACAGGAGGAGTTTTGCAGTGTAAGGGCCCAGTTCTGCAAATAAATGCTCCAAAAGTCAATCTGTAATTACAGTGTGAGAAGTCCAATTACTAGCAAACAAAGGGTTTATGAAAGTAAGTAGTATGACTAGTGATAAGAACTGCAGGACTGGGTCATATACAGTAGGAATTACTTCATTCCTATGTTGACTAATTAACATGCTTTTCATTGGACACCAGTGATTCAGGATTTCACTGTGATAAAATAAAATTTACCTTTACTCAAAATCCTGGTTATCAAAGCTTGTGCTTGATCATAGCTCTTTAGGAGTAGTATAGATGCTATTTTTTAATGTTTTTTTCACTCTGAAAGAGGTGAAGAATCACTGAAGAACTGACCATAACTAAAGATAGCAAACAGACTGTTGTCTGAGAACTGTGATGTTCTCAGGAGAATCAACTACTACTTAGTAGGGCAGTACAGAAACCTTTGGTTTAGCAATAAACTACAGCTGGCTTGAAATGAGAATTATAGATAGCTTGATTGAGTAGATTAACTAGGTGGTGTATTATTCTTTAAATGAGAGCTCCTGTAGTTTATCTTCCAAGTGTGTGAAGTATGTTTTACGTGGTTGTTCAATCATTGCTTGCGTATTGGTGGAAGAGCCCATTCTGCCTGCAAAAAGGTGGCTCATATCCACCATAAGAGAACTCTTTATGAAATGGATTGCATAAATAACAACTAAATTTTTTGAGGAAGATCCCTTTTATCTTCCAAATGTACTCTAAGTTTAACTAAGCTATCACTGTCAGTTAGATTACTTGATAAGTCAATCCAGATATTAGAAAGAGAAGCTGAACATTGTGTCCATAGAAACAAAACATTAAAAAAAATTCCTTGCAAATAACACTTTATACCTCTTTTTCGTAGAATCATAGAATAGTTTGGGTTGGAAGGGACCTTAAAGATCATCTACTTCCAACCCCCCTGCCATGGGCAGGGACACTTCTCCACTAGACCAGGTTACTCAAAGCTCCATCCAACCTGGCCTTAAACACTGCCAGGGAGGGGGCAGCCACAACTTTTCTGGGCAAGCTGTTCCAGTGTCTCGCCACCCTCGCAGTAAAGAATTTCTTCCTAATATCTAATCTAAATCTACCCTCTTTCAGTTAAAAACACTTCCCCCTTGTCCTATCACTACATGCCCTTGTAAAAACTCCCTCTCCCACCTTCCTGTAAGGCCCCTTTCAGGTACTGGAAGGTGGCTATAAGGTCTCCCTGGAGCCTTCTCTTCTCCAGGCTGAACAGCCCCAACTCTCTCCGCCTCTTCACAGGAGAGGTGCTCCAGCCCTCTCCTGGCTGAAGAGACGTTTCATATTAGGATGCAAAGCTATTATCAATACATTCATTCTTTCAGGCAGAATAAAGGAAGTCCTTCTCTAATGTAAAATGAGGACAAGTAAGTAATTTCAAGATGATGTTTAGAAATTTGTTCCTTTTATCAGTCATTTATAACTGTAAAACAGCTTTGCATCTTGAAATACAGCAAGTTGGAGGAAAAAAAAAAGGTGTTGTGTTTTTTTTATTATTTTTCCCCAATGAAAAATAAATATGTAATTGAGTAGGTATAAAAACTTTGCGGAACATACAGTAGTGTAATTAGAAAAGACAGGTTACTGCAGATGGGTTGTTGTTTGGCTCTTTTGCACTTCATAAAGAGGAAATTCCTCTTTCCCTTTAGCATAGATTCTCTTTCACAAGCTGACAATCATTATGTTCAAGTGTGAAGAAAGTGTAGCTGCTGGAACTTTAGCTATTCATTGCCTGTGAAGTTCTAATCACAGAGTCAGCTGAAGATGAAGTCCTATTTCTTCACAGGTCAGGTGGGGTGCTGGTAATCAGAATGAAGGCTTCTGTAACGTGGTCTGCTTACTACAGCACCTTCCTCATGAGTTAGAAAAGCAGGGAACACTGGCCCAAAACTGGCAGTGGGCTGTTTAGGGGTTGGGGGGTTTTGTTGTGGGTTTGTTTCATATGGTGTTGTTTGGGTGGGTTTTTTTTTTTGTTTGTTTGGGTTTTTTTTGAGATAGGCCTGATTCTAGTCTGTACTTAAATGATTTTGTTTATTGGCAGAAGTATTATAACTGCATCTGAAAATAAGATTAAGTCATATGCCATTGCACCTAAATAGCAATTTGCATGTCCTGCTCCTTAAGGAATCTCTCCTTCAGAACTTGCCATGAAACTGTATGTATGTGCTTTCTATATCTTGATTTATTTTTTTGAAACACTTGACCTTTTAGGGTCTGTGTCCTGAATTACCTTTAATAGATTTTTTTTTTTTTTTTTCTCCTAGCTCTATTAAATCTTTAACTTTGGTGGTCTTTATTCTCTTTTTGAAAATATACGTGTATATTTCTGTTGGCATTATTTTAGATGCTAAGGAAATTCTGTTTACATACTGAAAAATGAACTTTGATATTTTTAACATATATTTTCTTTTTAAAGAAAGGGTCTGTGAAGACATTCTGAATTTCTTTAGTTTAGACAGTGATTCCTGGTTCTGCAGCCTTCTGATAGGCCACGAACACAGCCATGTAGTGTTTGGAAGCCTGTAACTGTTCAAGTATCACACAAACTGCAGAACTGTGAAGCTAAAATACTTGTTTACGTGGTTCTGTCCTTGGTATTGCAATGCATCATTTTTGTAAATTCATGTCATCACTGGAAATCCTTGTGCAGTTTAGGTGCAGGGATTGATAATAAGGCGTTTTGTATTTTATAACAAAGGCATCTGAGGAAAGATGGAGAAAGTAATTGCTTCTTTTTGGGTTGTCATCAAAATACATGACTCTATAGCTGAAAGAGAAGTCTGGTGTGCTAACATGCTATCTGTGCTATGCACTGAGGACTAAATGCTTTCTGTCTCACAATAGTAATGGCAAGTAATTGAGGAGCTCTGCAGGATACAGAGGAAGTTTTAATTTGTGTGTGCTAAAGACTGATGAAAAGACACATCATGTCTTGCTTCTCGATGCTGTGACCATGCCTGGTTTGCTTTGCCAGCACCATAGGCTTTCTGCTGCTGTAAGTCCATAAAGTTATCCTTCTGGAAAGGAGGCTGCTCTTGCCTCTTATTTCTTCAGCCTTCCTTTCCTGCTGCCTTTCTGCTATGTTCATCTTCTGCCAATGCTGACAAAAGCTGTTGCAGATACTGGGTTGAACTGGCTTGCTTTGTGCTGTATACCTTAGGTTAGTAATTCTTACACCCATAAGCATCAGTCGGAGGGGAAGTTGCTTTTACTCTGTAATAACATGCCATATTGATGTTTATAGTATAGCATTATAAAAGTAATCTAATAGTTACATGTGGGTCATATTAGCCTGCAACCAACAAAATACTTAGACATATGCTTTAACTCTAATACAGTGAATAATTCCATTGACTCCAATGTACTGCTCACCTACTAAAAAATAAGAATGTTTAAGTGCCTTTCCAGACTGAATTCTTTATTAGTAACCTGCATATTATATATGTGTATTGTTCGGATACATGGGATATTCATGTGGTGAATTATTCCTTTATGTTTGATAGGATTGAATAGTATTTTTGTATCTGTCTGCTCTAGTCATTTTTCACATGTTAATGACATTCATCTTGTCTATCTGTGGTGTTTTTAATGTGCCCATCACCAGAGTATCTGCCTGTCTCTTCTGCAAAATAAATGCCTCTCAAGAAGAGATAGGAATGGCAATGCATGTGTAATTATTTTTTTTTTAAAAAAAAGGCTTATTACTGAAACATAGTAGCCTTCCTTCCCCCACTACAGTATTTATTCTTCCTAGTGACAAAATCTGCAGCAGAAAGCACTCAGCAACAAGTTTATCAATTTGAACAGGCCAACTGCACAACTAAATGTATGTGAAACTCAACAAATCCCTTGGGGAAGCTGACTGTAAGAATTTCCCAGTCTGTGTTGAGTTACTGAGGTGCGACATGGTGGATTGAACTTAATGCCTTAGGCAAGCACAGTCAAATAGAGAGAGTTTAAGATTTTGCTGTGCCCATGAAGTGATCTGCTGGTAGTTGTCTAAATTAAGCTTTCAGAGAAGAATATAACACTATCATGAGCTCTTTCCCTTGAATATTTTGGCAGGTTATTTCGGTTTAAAAGAAATCCAAGTAGGATTTCCTCTGTGTAAGCCTCATAGCAGTTGCAAAAAGATTGAAGGGTTATTCCTCTTACCAGAAACAGCAAAAATACTGGAACAGAAATTTTCCATTACATGGTGCTGTCTGTTTTAAAGGCATAGCATCTTAGCCAAAATCAAGGATCCCTACCTGCGTGGGAATTGACTGCTCTGACCCTGTAGGTGCTGCTGATGCAAAGACTGCAGAGGCTGCACACCTGCCCTGAGTTTCTCACCACCTGCTTTCTTCTTACTTGAATCTCTGTGAAGGGAAAATTGATCCTGGTGACTGGTCTGGCCTTAGTGACCTTTATGACCCTGTAGCAGCTAACCTGAAGAAGGTGGCAGCAGCTTATGGAAGAGTCTGTACACATGCTACAGAGTTTAAGTGAGGCCTGCCAGTAACAGCGGTGCCTTCAGCTTACAGTGGTGAAGAAACCACTTGCTATGTGCACGCTAAGAGTTGGAGAGCCACCAGGAGGGAAGGAGAAAGCATGGGTAATCAAGTGCCATGCACAAATCCAAACAAATGAGCTTCAGCATTTTTGGAATATTTCTTTGAGCAGAGGTAGGCTGGCATCCTGGAAAGTCAGAGTTTTTGATCAACTGTCTGCAGCACAGCTTCAGCTGTAGATGATACAGCTGCAAGGGTAGCCTTGCCCTGTGCCTGGCAAGTAGCTCAAGTTCTCTGAGCAAAGCTGGAGCTGCTGGTAGAGCTGGGCCCTGAGTAGGGGGGCAGGATTTGAGCTGCCTCAGTCATAACCCACAGTGCTGGCAAAGTGAAGAGGTGCTTCGGAGTTAAAAATCACCTCTTCTCTCCTTGAAAAGAGGCTGGAAGCCTAGATTTCGATGTGTGCTGTTCACCCTCAGTTCTCATTGGGATCTCCAGCACCATTTCTTCTCTAGTGTATACACACAGAGCTGTAAGTGATGTTAAGACTTCTTGCATCACTCTTCTTCCACAAAGGACCCACTTCTTGGGTCACTGCGGTGTAAACAGCACATTTACAAGGTGGCCTGCATGTAAGGCACAGAAAACACCATACTCCTCATAATCTGAGGCAAGCATTCATTAGCTGGGAAGTGCTTCTTTTCTTTTTCCTGAAGCATCCTGAGATTTAGACTTGAATAATTGTTTTACTGTTATCTGACTCTGGGTTGTTTTTTTTTTTGTCTTGTTCTCAGATTTTTTTTTTTTTATTTTGTTGTTCATTTAAATTGTTTAGGTGGCAGTTTGCCTTATTGCCTCATAAGAATTGAGCAGGGAGAATTAAGCAAGTATATACTACTTGGATTATTTAAAGGTGATATGGGGCTGAGGTGGCACTGCATATTTGCCAACTCTATTTAGATCATAATATTTGTTTCGCTCTTTACATTGCTGTTATTGATGGTGATCTCAGCTGTAGGATGAGCCTATGCCCTTTTCTCGTTTGTTAACCCAGGACCTCCAGTGATTAGCTAGAGTCAAGTAAATATCATGGGATGTAAGAATGATGCTAACCTCTCTAGCTGAGTGATATGCTTGCATCAGATCATTACTTTTTAGTTAGCTGGCAGGAATTGATGAATACCTTTCTCATGCTATCCTAGACAGACTGTTGGTCAATGTTGAACTTGACTGCCAGGGGCCTGTCTAGCCATTGATGCTATCTCAGAGTTTCTGGTTCCAGGGGGATGAGACCTTGCTCCAAAACCTGTAGGAACAGGGAGTTAGGCATATGAACAAGTGCGTTTAATCTGTCTCCTGTTGCTCAAAGCAAGCAGTAGTCTGCCAACACAGTGACCAATCCCTAGAGTTAATTACCATAATTCATTAGCAAAACCGCACTTCCTGGGTGATTTGAGTTGATTAGTAGGCACTTTGTTCTATCACCTTTTGTGGCCGAGCATTCGGTTAGAGGTTACAGACTCCAAAGACTTAATGGATTTTTACATGTAGCACTTATGCAGCAGGGAGAAACAGTTGAAATCTAATGCAACCTGTTGCTTTTCACGTTGCCTTTGGGAGTTGGTGCAAGGGTTAATGGAAGGAGACTTTTTAACTCGAAATAGCAAAACTTTTTTTTCCCTGTGCTTTCCTTCTCAGCCCTATGACCTTGTTATATCAGCTGATTACAGATGTTCACTTTCAGAGAACTTGGGGTAATTTGTTTCTCAAATACTAACAACATTGCTGTAGGTTATAGATCTTCCTGAAAAAGAGCAGGAGCTATGCAAGTTTTCTGTGCAAGTGAGAACACATGTATATTGACATGAGCCATTATTTTTCAGGTAGAAAAAAAAGCTACTTGTCTATTACTGATGTGTGACTGAGAATGACCAGCCTTTTATTTGATTATGTATTTTAGTAGACAGTGGTATGTAGTAGGAGCCTGTAAGTCATGAGGCTGTGGGAAGGTCCAAGTTAAACTGGAGGATATACCAGTTGCAGTGAGCCCTATACTTGCATATTTTGAGCTGGGTTTAGTGACTGTTCCTCCTATTTGTGGATTTCAAGTTTGTCTGTCCCTTTTTATATATTTGGATTGCTCAGTTCACCTGTCTATGGATAAATAAAACCCATGATAGATAGCAAAGTTTTGTTAAAATCTTCTTCAAGCTAATACGAATTACAGCCAAGACCAGCTCTTCCCAGTATTGTTGCCTGAGGATGTAACACTTCAATTTTTTTTTTTTTATAGTTTTCTTTTGTTCTGCTTCTTACTCAGTTACATAACTAATAAATATTTTAGAATAAGAGGTGTATTTTTGAAGAAAGGCTAAAAATGCTCCCTTCCCTTCCAGAGTGGTACTCTTGGGAGATGGAGAAACAGCATTGATGGACTTGATTTTAAGTATTGAGCTGGGAAGGGAACAACTTGATGTGGGGAATGAGTCCTTTTTTTTTTTTTTTTTGAGTAACACTAAAATGGATATATAGCCCTTGAAGTACAGGAGTGTAATATTGACCTTGTACTGTATAATATTACTACTGTAATTTTGTGAAGCTGGCTCAAGGTATACAGATGCATTAGGTCAGAAATTAGCAAGTAGCAAAATTATTTTCTTCAGCAAGGTATGTTAGCACTTGTATAAACTTATAGGTGGTTCCAATGACAAATTATGCACACACTTTGTACCTTAATTGAATTGAGTAATAAGCAATTTACACCTTATCTGATGTTACAGAGTTACTTGAATACCTTTGAAAAGATGCTAGGAATTCAGTACGCTGGCTGGCTAGATTTGGTTGAGAACAGTCAAATACTCCTATTTTTTTCTGGTTGTCACTTTGTTGTTGTTGAAGCCTTCTTTTGCCAATTTTTTGGGTATGTGCAGTAAGAAGACAAGAAAGGAAGAGTTACTGCAAAGGAAACTTTTATTGTCATATGCAGGTATTACACCATCTTTAGTATCTCAAAACAAAAGAGTTCAAGTCTCATCAGTATTGTAGACTTAGGAGTTTGACATTAGGGCTGGACTGCATTTCTTT
Source organism: Nyctibius grandis (assembly GCF_013368605.1). NCBI lineage: Eukaryota > Metazoa > Chordata > Aves > Nyctibiiformes > Nyctibiidae > Nyctibius > Nyctibius grandis. Next base: position 43,043,789 of record NC_090661.1, read on the forward strand.
GGGTCCAGTGTGTATGGTGTTTTTGCCTTGGGCTCATTACGTACTACTGCAAGGACTATTGGCTGTCAGAGAATACTGTAGTGTGAGTTACTGTATTTCAATAAAGCTGTGGCCTTGGCCTTTAATCCGGTTACCGGAGTTCTATGTTTTCTGTCTGCAAATGCCACTCTGGGCTACGCAATGTAACAAACATTTTAAAGATTTACTTTCTTCTGGCACATAAGAATGTTGTTCCGACTTAGTGTTTATTCCCTAAAAGAAGTATGCATCTTCAAATACTGAATTTCTAATATGACTGGTCTTGCACACGTTAACAGTGTCCTGGCTTTAAAGAAAGGATTTTCCATTTTGCTGAAAAGACTTGACAGTGTTCTTTCTTTCCATAGTGGGTTTTGCATAGAGGAAACTAGCCGAAGTTACTAGAAAAGCTAATATTTCAGTAACTTGGGATATATCAATGCTTTTAAGCTTTCAAGTTTATTTCTAGCAACAAAAGCCATTCTGTAACATCATGATATATTAGTATTTAGTTACAACTGGAATCCTATGAAAAGATAAGCGAAATATACATTTAATTTCTTACACTCAAAAATCTTAATAAAATTATTTTTATTTAAATAAAGTACAAGCAGCAATAGCATGTGGGGGTCTAACCTGACTTTAGACCTTTCTTAGTTGTGGGGCTCTGCTAGAGGCCTCTGGCACAGTGAAGAGGTGTGCTAGATGCAGAGCTTGCTGTAAGTTGAAACTAAATGAAAGCACAGAGATGGAGGGGCCTGGAAACTGGCAGGGCATGGCTCTGCCTTCCATCCACTGAGAAGCAGATCTGGCCAGCTTCCCACTGATAAAGATGGTCCAAAAATCTTGCATCCTGGACTACTGGTACAACCACAGGTGTGAGAGGCATTTAGTTTCAATTATTATTTGCAATGTATCCTACCAGGCTTTGCTATATTCTCTCTGCCTGTCTCATTGTAAATCCTATTGTGTTAAAATCAACTTTTCTTCTTCTAATTTGTTAACATTTAGAGCATTAGTAAATGGAAACTTTTGCCCAACTCTTACTTCAGGCATTTCAAAAGTTTGCACAGCAATGTGCTCCATCTGATCTAGTGTGCAACTGATAGCGACACAATGTATTATTATGAACCAGCTAATTTATTTGCAGCTAATGGGCAATAAATAACAAATACTAATTCATAAGATTTTCTCATCATTAATTATCTGTAAATGTTTTTCCAAACACATTAGCTGTTCAAAAGGTTGAATCACACTTTAAGTAAGTTTACTTCTTACTGATTTGGCAGCTGCTATTTCTGAGACTAGTTGGGATGTGAAACTTAAGCTCTTTCAGTTGAGTTCATGATTGGTTTTATTCCCTGATTGAATTGATACTCCATCTTAAAAGTTGTATGCCAAATGCTGGTTACAAACTCTGCAGTAGGCAAAGCAATTCCCTGTTTCCTTACACAATTGTGTCAGGAAACCAGTTTGGCAGAGCATTGGTAGAAAACAAACACAAGAACATTAATATCATAGAAGTAAAGCTGGTAAACCACTAAAGTGAATACTTTTCAGTTTCTGCAGCTTGGGAACAGAAATATATGAAAAAGAAATGACTGCATGTGAAGAACTATACTATGGATAAGGATAATCTATTCTGAGCAGTTTCCCAGATATGTTACCTTCACAAGAACTTATGCATATTTGTCTCTCTTCTGTCCTCCTTCCTTCCAAGTAAACACTTATAAACTGCTTAATCCCCTCTCAACATGTGCATATAAGTTCCACTGACAGTAATGGTAATTATTTATTCTTAGTGCCAAGGAAATAAGACCTCTCTTAAGGTCAAATTAACTTCATTTGCATAAAACCATGTAATTGACAGGTCCAAAAATCCACTACTGCAAATCCAGGACCAAAGTGTTGGGGTTATGTGCAATGTATAGCCTTTCAGGTCACTCCTCCCATTGCTTGGCCTTAGTTGCCTATCTCGAGCATTTCTGTGGCTACCATTTGGCTAGTTTTCAGTTTTTTGATTAATTTTTCTGTCACCTTTCTGGCTGTCGGATAGGAGTGTTTGCTGCTTTCAGAAAATGTAATGTATCCCATGATTAAAGACAGCGGGCTTCAAGAAAGTGCACTTGAGTAAACTCAGAGAAATTGTAGGTAGCTTTCTGTAGGAAGCAGGTGCATGGCAAAGTGACGTGAAGGCAGTTGACAGTTCTTTAGAGAAACATTCACAAGGGCTGAAACATTAATTTTACTGGTACAAAGCAAGGAAGCTCAACACAAGTCAGGTTTAACTAAACACGAGCTCTTCAGTGACCTAAAACTTGAGGGGTGTTGACAAAAGCTGCAACTGGGTCAAATTATTATGGATGAGTGTAAAAGAATGGTATGGGCAAGGGGAGATAAAATTTGAGAGACTTGGGCACAAAGTGGAAATCAACTAATAAGAGACAGAGCACTGAGAAAGGAAGGATGAGAAAAGGGCTTGTCCATTGCGTAGTGAGGAGGTAAGAGACCAATAAATGTCTTTGCATTCTCGGAATAATTTGTTAACTTGCTGCTTAGCTTTCACCAGAAGTATTAATGGACATCATGTTTTACTGTTAACATCCATGACAAAGTGTGAGAAACTCAAGCGTTTCTATAAAAGTAAAGGAATAAAGAATATGTAGGTAAGTAGGGTTGTGGTGTGGTGTTTTTTGATGTGGTTTGTTTTTTTTTTTAATAACTAATGATATTTATCCAAGAGTAATTGAGAATTGGCCAGGCTGCTCACCCGGCTGACAGCATCATCTGTGAAAACTCCTGGAGAACTGGTGAGATTCCTGGCCTATTAGCAGGTTTAGAGCTGTGCTCACGCTGCTTACTTCAGCACACAAGTTAGATGCCTAAGTTAGGACTCTTGTCCTCAAATAGCAACTAGAGACAATTCAAGGCTCCTAGTTGAGGCAGCAGGCTCCTCTGGCAGTGCCCTTCCATATAAAAAATTCTCATTTATACATTTAATTGGTTTTCCGAGGGAAGTCTCTGTGACTACCATCTCTTCACTCGGTCATGCTTCTCTTTAAGCCTTATTGACCCAGGCAACGATAGACCAGTCAGCAGACTTCAGTTATTGGAAAAATACACATTGCTCATAAGCATCTGGAAGATAACAAAGGCGTGTAACTGTCAACATTACTTCTTCAAGAACAAAGTGTCAAACCTACCTGATTTTTTCAGTAATAGGATAAACACACCTTAGAGGTAGTAGAGAAACAAGGTGTGTCTTTAAAAATCATGATTTTAACATACATTTTAGTAAAATTCTAGCTTTAAGTAAATATCTTACTTTTGACATTCTTTCTTCAGATGTTCTGTGATAAACATGATTAAGATTAAATTACCATAAAGGGGGTGGGGATGATTGAGAGAAAAATCATAATCGGATGGAAAGCCTAGAATCCTAACATAGGGACCAAACTCATGTCCTAAATAAGCAGTGTGAGTACAGTTTCAATGTTGGGAGTTGGTGGGATACCTTCAGGACCTGACCTCAGGCTGATAACATTTGTCTTCACTGTTGACTTGGATGAAGGAATAGGAAGTACTTATTTAGCCTGCAGTTGTTACCTAGAGCTACTTGTAGCAGGGAAGGTCTGCAAGCACTTCAAATCATAGGGATAGAATTCAAAATGGTATTGATAAATTGAGGAAATAAAATATATACAGTTTGCTAAAGAGAAGTGCTAAACTTCATAATGCAGAGATTTAAAAATACTTCCTGAGAAGATGATCTGGGAGAAAAAGCATCTTTGAGTCATGGCAGTTGGTAACAAGCTGAGCGTGAGGCTAGTGTGGCACGTTAATACAAAAACAAAGATTAGATCGTCATTCTGAGATGTGAAACAGGAGTCATGAGTAAGTATGTGAGATCTAGAAACCTTGGTCTAAAAGGAAAAAGTGAAAGAATTTGAGGTTTTTTGATCAAGGAAATCCTAATGAGAGGGATATAACTGTCTTTAAATGTGACAGGTAAAGTGTTCCATGTGTTGCCTTAAGTTAGGACAAGGAAATGGAAGAAAACCACATCCTTTTTTCTCAGTCACATATGAACATGTTCAGACACTGTGGAAGGTCAAACAAAATCTCTTTCGGGGACAAGTAATGGCACCAGTTTCTTGAATTGATTTAAGCATGCTTCCCAGTCCATGTAATGAGCCATTTGAGATGGTACTTATTTTATTGATTAAAAACATTCCTTTCATAAAAAGAAAGTACAGTGGTGTGCATATCTGCACTTTGTTCAACAGCTAATAAAGTTAGCATTGTTATGTACTGATGTGTAACCTACTCATAAACACTAACTCTGTTCATAATACTTCACAAGTATGCAATCTTCATATTAGCATTATAATGATAATACAGCAATCACGTTTGCTTTATGTATATATCATGGCATAGTATAGCATGTAAGCATAAACCAAATGTGTATTAGAAGGGTGTGCTTTGGCATGGGCTTGGGCTTTTAAGTTTATTTTGCACAAAGCAGAAGTCTGTAAGACTTCTCTTCAAATTATGGCACAACATGACTTTGGAGGTGATGCTGGAGGATCCTTCTATCTGTGTTTCCCTTGTTCTCTGTGGTGGTGATAGATGTTGAAGTCCTAAAGGCTGCTCTTGCATCTGAGCATCTGCTGCTCCATTCTATTTGGCTAGAACATGTTTGTCTTATAATATGCTTTCTATTTGGATATATTTGTCCTATGAAATGTGTTCAGTCAGATTATTTAGAGTAGACAAACAGAACTGTTTTGATGTGGGAGAAAGTGAATATTTATAAAGATCTTTGGAACTGAATTACAAATATTTGCTGTTAGATATAAATTGATTCTCTGGTTTACTACTGTGTGAGGCTTTGGAAAAGATTAAATAAAGCTCAGGACTACTGAATCATGGAATTCAAATATGGAAAAGACCAGTTAGATCATATACAGTGAATCTCCACAGTTGATATTTTCACAGAATTAACCAGGTTGGAAGAGACCCCTGGGATCATCGAGTCCAACCATTGCCCTGACACCACCATGTCAACTAGACCATGGCACTAAGTGCCATGTCCAGTCTTTTCTTAAACACATCCAGAGATGGTGACTCCACCACCTCCCTGGGCAGCCCATTCCAATGTCTAATAACCCTTTCTGAAAAGAAATTATTCCTGCTTTGAATTTTAGCCTGCTTTGTTCTGTTATGAAATTCAAAAGCTTGAATTGAGACTGTTCTATGGCCTAATACACTTGACTTTTAGGAAGATTTTCACGATGATACGTATGTTCATTCTTTAACCTCATCCTAGTGTTTCTCGTTGTTCCTTCATGTTTCCAGTTCAGTGGATAGAAGTTTTCCAGCTGTAATTAGACTATCTTAAGTGGTCCTTCGCAACTATAGCGTGATGTTTCTGTATAACAATGGAGAATCCACATGTATTTGGTATTCTTCTGGTACACTTTTGGTATTCTTTGTATCTGTTAAGCTAACTGCCATGAGAGTGCTAATCAGTCTTCAGCTTTGCGTCACTGGAGAGTGCCTGGAACAGACTGGATATGTGAATAGCATACCTCAGCAGCAGTTTTCTCTTGCTATCTCTATTTGCCTGTTTTAGGACATCTAGTAATGGTATTAGATAAGGATACCAGAATTGTTGTGGCTAAAAATTGGATGGCTGCATGTGCCAAAGCTAGATGGAAGCCATAGACTGCAAATGTAGCAAGTTTATAAAAATAGGGGCAGACTTATTTGCAAGTTCAGTTTTAAACCACTGAGCGAGCTGATCAGGGCATAGCTGTTGGTGTATAACGCAAAGTCTCCTCTTTATGTAAGAGGGGTGTGGTTTTTGGCAAGTGGAGGGCTCAATAAGCAATATGCGTCTAAAAATTAAATTTTTGTATTTGCCAAGCCACCTGTGTATTATAGGCAGTAAGAGACAGCTTTTTGATGACAGCTGGGTAATAGTGATCAAAAGAAAGCTGAAGCAGTGCTATCTAGAAAGATGGGTCACTGCATCCAATCTGTATTTGTTCAGTGGTTTTGAAATTGATACTTCTGGAAGCTATTTGAATGTGTTAAGTGGAAGGGTTAAAAGAATTTGAGCTGTAAGCTTAAGGGAGGTTTGTAGAATAAAACAGTTTTTTTACTTCACAAGCATTCAACAGAATTACAAAACCTTAGACCTGTGCCTCTAGGTTCTAGTCCTGCACTCAGATACTCTCCACAACTCCCTCTACTTCCGCAAAGCCTGAGAAACATAGGCATAGATTCAGAGAATGATGTTATGTCTTCATGGAAGATTACGGCCTGAGCTGTTCTATCCATCATTCTGAAGTACTTTTACCAATAGCTGTTGCCAGAATTTGCCTTGTCTTTCAAAATTATAATGATTCCTTTACTTCAGTGCTGCCTTTTGTAAAAAAACCTCAGTGGCTTGATCACCAAATGGTCTACAGAAGTCTAGAAACAAAACTTTATTTCAACTTTTGGTAGAAATGACAATATTTTGATTATTTGCCTTCCAGACGATTTTGACTCTGTCCTTTTGTATCTTTAATTATGTAGAATACTGACTGTTACAGGAGGTGTGGCTCGGCAGAGGCAGGGAGAGCAGAGCACTATGTCAGCCATTGACTTAGATAATTGATAGATTTTACTCGCTGTGGGCTGGATCCTGGCTGTTACATCAGTTGTAGTTACCTGACACTGGTCTTGCAACAAAATAATGTGAAGGACAAGCTGTAGTTCTATTTATTTGGAGAGGAAAGAATGAAGTGAAGCATAGTGCCATCAGTGATGGTTGCAATTGGCAATAATAGTCATAGGGTGTGGGTGACAGTCTGACATGCTCACTTCTGTGTATCTAGTGCTGACAGTCTGCAAGATGTAACATGTTCACTGCCCTCTCTGTACAGCATCAGTAGGGAAGGAGAGCTCTCTGCACCTGTGCTGCTTATATGAGACTCCCGAAGACTGAACAGAACATGCATATAAACAAAAACAACTGTGTTGGTTTCAGTTGCATTCAAGCAAAAGGGAAGGAGGAAAAAAAAAAAAAACCAACCAAAAAAACCACAAACCAAAACCCAAACATGTTTCTACAGTTGAAACAGAAAGGAATTATTTTCAGTTCCTGTCTTCTACAGACAAATTCTAGAAAAGCAGTGAAAATATTAGAAGGGTGAGAGATACTGTTTTTACTTGCAGAAGAGATTATGACTTGTAGAGAGGTAAAATGGGTGTTCTTACAGGTGAGGTGGAGAAATGAGGCAGCAAGTGAAGAGTTGTGAACTGGTTGAGGTTTTTTTTTTGTTTACATACTGTAATTGTTTTGAGGAAGTTGATTTGACTGAATGTGTGTGTGTATATATACGTTTAAAAAGCAGCTGGCAGAAAAGAGCCTAGGAAAAAGATGTGGAAGACAGAATGTTTGCAGCCATAGACTAAAAATCATTCTTTCTGCCCTCATGTGGCATTGTGCACATGTAAAAGTAATTTAAAAGACCATTAATTTGAAGTTTCTGTAATTGTAAGTACAAGTTATGAGTAATAGGTGAGTGTACACATATTACTGTAACAATAATATGCCCAGATCATTTCTTATAGTGTGTATTAAAAAAAAAAAAAACAAACAAAAAACAACCAACCAAAACACACCGAACTTTGTGATTATTTGGAATGTGATAAAAGTTAGTCCATTAAGCAGCACATTACTATTTGTTCTGTTAAGAGAATAAACCTGTTGAACTGGAAGAAAGCAAATTTGTTCTTATTTATGTGATGGAACTGTCTTAAATTAGTAACCAATGAGACTCGGCCTTTTAAAGGAATTAATTTACCCATGAAAAATTATGTGTGTTTGTTTCCTCTACGCCATGTTAACTTTACGGGTTAAATTGATTTCTTGGAATAGCAGCAAGCCATGGTTAGAAGAAACATTTTTTCCTCCTATTTTGGAAAGTGCCAAATGCTGCAGTGCTATTTGCAGATCTACAATAGTAGTTCATGTAACTAAAATCATAATACTAGAATTGGTTGTTGGATTATTTTGGGTTTAATTAAAGGTAATTTACCCTCTTTTTGAAAAATAGTTCTATCCTTTTTGTAAAGGACAAGTACTATGTTGCTGTTTTTCTCATTTCCTACACCTTGTGTGTGTGCATGTGCATTTTTTTTTTCTTGTTTAGCATTGAAACCTGGAGCATAACATCGTGTGTTAAATAGTGTCCAGTGTGACCAGTGGCATTTTGCATATTTTTTTGTAGTATCAGTTTAAATGATTACACAGAATACAGGACTGTAGACATATAGGTCTTGTTTTACTTAATTTATTTTGCAACAAATAAACGATGTAAGGGAAATACGAGTGTGTGGGTTCTCCTATGTCTGTGAAACCCCAGTGATGGCACTGGGGTGCTATCAGTGGGATTGCAGAGGTGTAATTTGAGTATACTTAAGAAGTTGAATAGATGAAGCCAATAATGTCCCAGTGGTCCTTTGAATTTGGCCCCATGAAATTAATTTCCACCTCAGCTTGTACACAGAATAAATTAATTCATACAGACCCAGTACTGCTCTTCTATAATCTGTGTAATTGCTTGTTTACTCCAGCACCTGGTAGGTCTCTTTATCTCTGAACTTTTGTGCTCTGCAATATTAGCTTGTCTAAGGCTATAAAATTAAAAGTTACTTAAGGATTTTATTGAGCTGAAGCAATTGTGTTTTCCAGCCATAGAGGGTTTGTTTGCTTAGCAGTGATTCAACCCCACCCAGTTGTAAGGCCAGCCCAAGCTGTTATCACACAATAGGACTTGGTGTTTGACCATAACTGCACGTCTCACTCAACAGGCAATCAGTGTTTTAATGAGTGATTAAAGGAAAGTCATTGTACTCTAGCTGCTTTATCACAATAGCCTAATAATTTTGTGTTGAATACATAGATAATGCAAAAGGAAAACCTCCCTTCATAATGTTGTTGTCGTTAAGGGCTCTTTTACTCATTCGTGTATGTGTTAAAACACACATGACATGAATAGAGGTAATTATAATTACTACAGGTTTTTTGGCAGATTAGCTGACATTTTTCTCATTGTCAACCTTTTCCTTTATAATGCCACTCTGAAATGAATACAGTATTTAAAAGTTCAGATAAAGGTAAGTAGTGGTGGCTCTGGCTCACCAAGGTGTGTGGATGTGAATGATTGATTTGCTGTGTGCATCACTGGAATTGGGTAACTTGCATCGTGGCTGTGATGTACTGTGTAATTGATGCAAGCCCTTTCATAGCATTCTGAGATTGAAATCAATATTTATTTGAAGTGCAACAAATGTAATAAACTGCATTTCTTCTGTAAGCATTGTCCTAGCTCCATTTCTACTTCAGTTTTGTAGAAGATCGTTCAGAAGCAGCTGATACATGTTTTGGTGTGGTTAAAGAATTAGTTAAGAGGATACAAACAAGAGAGAGAAACCAATCCAGTCTGAAGCTATGAGAGCACAGTTAACGTATTCTTTTTATTATGAAAGGATGGACATTTTATTCATAACTTTGTTTACTACTACAAATATTCTTCATCTGCATATCACATAGATGGGAATTGTGTGTCACTAAGCTTCACTATGCTTTTAACTATACTAACAGTGAATGTCAGTTACTAAAATATTTAATAGTTTGGAGACAATTAAGAGAATCTATCTCTTGGGTACACAGAAGGTGAAATTTTTCTGAAAGTAAACAGGTTATTGCAAAAGTATAGTGCTGTAAATAGAAAATTTTATTTATTTACAGCAAGGATGTACCTTTGATGCTTGGGAAGACTTGGTATGAGGGTTTTCTGTTTCTGTGTTTTTTCTTTTGAGTAAAACCAATCTAACTTGTAATGAACTCAACCATTTTTCAGAAATGATAGGGCATGGTAGCTAAAGGGACACTGTCAAATGGATTCTTTTGGGTACTTTGCAAAGGATTTGTACCCAAAAGTTGGGTACTTTGCAAACTTAGTATTTATTACTTAGAACAGGGAGTTTTGAGTGCAGTGCTGATTGTCATTAGTGCTTGCTTTGCTAAGCTGTTATGTTCAGGTATTAAGGCTCAGAGAGCTGTGAGGGCAGGAACTTTTTGGGGTCCCATTGCTTCATGATGTGCTTTTGAAGTGTTACAGTTCTTTTTAAGAGTCAACACCCACCCCATGCGCTCTTGATACACTCTTAGGAATCCTCTCTGCTGGCAGCTTTGGCATGTTGAAACAACAAGCTCACCCACACTTGACTTAATAAAAGGAGCTCTGAAATAGATGCAGTGGTAATTTGCCACTAAATTTTTTTAGAAGTGCTGTTAAACCATTTTGTTTGTTATGTGCTTGAAGGTATTAGAAGCAGTATGTGAACCATGCAAGGGACAGCTTTAATGCACAGGTTTTTGGTGTGGTTTGTTTTTCTTTTTTTGTCTGTCCTTGCTTCCCCACCTCCCTTAAGAGGTGAAGTCCAGACAGACATTTAGACTTTTTTGGTGCCCAAGTAAGAGTTAACTGCTATTGAATTTTCTTTTTTCCAAAGGTGATTGTTAGTGGGATTGTGGGGCCTGAATTACTAACACATATGTTGCTTTATAGGCTTTTTGAAGTACCCATGCAAATACCTTAAATGCTCAGAGCAGAGAGGAAATTAAATATTTGATGTAAAGACTGGATGGCCAGCATGAGAGATGTGAACAGTAATGGAGACAGATCAGGCACACAGATTCTAGTTAGACTGAAGATAGACAGAGAGGTTGTTAACTCCACCTATTAGATTTAGAAATGTTGACTTTCATTTACAGACTTTCTCTCAGTAACTGGAAGTCTTTCAAAACTTCCCTTCAGTATGGAGAGAGCCTAGACTGCCTCCCTATTTTGTTCCATGGTAACATGCAACTTTAATTCGTGTGTAAATAAATAATATGCTATGAGTTGTGATTTATTCTGTGTAGCAGGATTTTTCAGGGAACGAAAAATGTTTAACAAATCTGAGATTTTTTTTTTTAACCTGCTTGTCTTTGAAACTTAAATAACATTTTAAATGTATTTGTAATATATAGATTAATGGGAAAAACATATGGAATAGATGAGGTACCAGTGCTAAAAGTTGCTAACTGAGCCATAATCACTTTTCTTCATAGGTTTGTATTCCCAACAACTGAATTATATTGGTAAATATCAAGTCCACACGTAGGGTGCTCCTGTAATTACAGTACTGTTGAAATGTTCTATCCATATAACTGTATCTAACAATATTCATGAGGTAAGTCACATAGCAGCATATTGAGTGATTGGTAGTTCACATAGCAATGCCTTACTGCTGTCCAATATAGAAAACTTTGGGTACAAATCTGAGCCTCAGTTTTCACAGAATTACAGAATCAACTAGGTTGGAAGAGACCTCTGGGATCATAGAGTCCAACCTTTGACCTAACACCACTGTGTCAACTAGACCATGGCACTAAGTGTCACATCTAGTCTTCTCTTAAACACCTCCAGGGATGATGACTCCACCACCTCCCTGGGTAGCCCATTCTAGTGCCTAATAACCCTTTCTGTGAAGAAATTTTTCCTAATGTCTAACCTGAACCTCCTCTGGTGCAGCTTGAGGCTATGCACTCTAGTCCTGTTGCTAGTTGCCTGGGAGAAGAGGCCAACCCCCACCTTGCTACAGCCTCCTTTCAGGTAGTTGTAGAGAGTGTATAAGGTCTCTCCTCAGCTTTGTTGCCCTCCTCTGGGCTTGCTCCAGCACCTCAATGTCTTTCTTGAAATGAGGAGCCCAGAACTGGACACAGTATTCGAGGTGCAGCCTCACCAGTGCTGAGTACAGGGGAACAATTACTTCCCTAGTCCTGCTGGCCCCACTATTCCTGATACATGCCAGGATGCCATTGGCCTTCTTGGCCACTTGGGCACACTGCTGGCTCATGTTCAGCTGGCTGTCCACCAGAACCCCGAGGTCCTTTTCCACTGGTCCGTTTTCCAACCACTCTTCCCCCAGCCTGTAGCGCTGTATGGGGTTGTTGTGGCCAAAGTGTAGGACCTGGCACTTGGCCTTGTTGAACTTCATGCCATTGGTCTCAGCCCATCTATCTAACCTGCCCACACACCTCTGCAGAGCCTTCATACCCTCAGGCAGATCAACACTCTCACCCAACTTGGTGTTGTCCACGAATTTACTGAGGGTGCACCAGCTACTCCCATCCAGATCACCAATAAAGATATTAAACAGGACTGGGCCCAGTACTGAGCCCTGGGGGACACCACTAGTGACCAGATGCCAACTGGATGCAGTACCTTTCACCACCACTCTCTGGGCCCGGAGAGAGTTTTTCTAGCAAAACCAGATTAATCAAGATATTGGCTCCACAGCTACAGACATCAGCTCATATATGGAAGTATGCACATCCTAACCCAAACTCTTATTTTGCTTCTTTCACATATCTTCCAGTCTGTTTGGTGTTACGTTTGACCAGAAGTCTACAGGAGTGCCAGTGCAAAAGAGCTCTCAGCTGCTGGCTGTCAGCTTCCAGCATGGCCACTAGACCTGCTGTGATTTGCTCTCTGTCAAAGCTGTGGACCATCATTGACAAGAAGCAATCTGGATGTTTCAGAAAAAGATTTGCCTGTGGCAGTCATTGCAGTTGTAAACATTATGGGGTCAAAACCATTTTTTGGCAGCTGAGACACAATGTTAGCATTACTCTTGAATTCAAAGATGGCCTCTGACATCACTTTTGGAACATATCTCTTTCTTTCAGTACAAAGTGCTAGCTGATCTCCACACCCACCCACCCCTACCTCCCCTTATATATTGTATTTTAGTCTGGCTTTTAAATTATCCGTGCTTTTTCAGATTGCTAGCGAAGATGTTTTTCTGCCTTCTGCTGCTGGGGGTGTCAGTGTTGCTAGCTGTTTACAAATCATATCCTCTTTCCTAATGTATTAGAACAATGCTCTGTGAGACCTGACCAATTTATATGCATTTGGAGTGACAGGTGAGTTAAGGCATTTTTAATGAGAGGATTCACAGGGAGAATGATGTTGGCCCAACGGCAAATCTACATTTTTTTTCTGGAAAAAAGAACTGGAAGAATAGAAAAAAAAATATTTCAAGTTCTGTACAGAAGGACAAAACCAGACTTGAAGTGAGTCTTAAGTTGGATAGCAAGCATAAAATTATCTTGGTTCCTCTTGCACACTGTAGAAGAAATCCCAAGAAAAGAGAAGTCAAGTCTCTTCTGAATGACACTCATAAATGCAAAGTGCAGTTGTATGTCAGGCTTTTACATTGTCCTCATTAGTGAAACTGTGATGGGTGGAAATTTTTCTTGTGTAATGACAGGGGTGAGTTACAGTAGTCACTACTACCACTGTAAAAGCATAATTCTAAAATACATTATACCAAACAGTACTAAAACAATGTGGTGCTACTGTGATTCCTGTAATATTTGTGATACCAGTTGGGTGCTCTCTTGTGCGTGCCTCCATCAGCTGTGCTGTGTCTCTGTCTTCCCAGTCTTGCCTTTAGCTGAAGCAGTGCCCTTTGGGTGGAGTGGGTCAGGAGTGAAATGAGTAAGGGAAGAGCACTGCAGGGAGAGGTAGACCTTTGTTCCAAACTAGGAGGACAGAGCTGTCTTGAAAGTAGATAACACTGAGGACATAGATTCTATATGCTTAAGAGTGAGAGATGAGGAGGTTCAGGAAGGGAATTGGGGCCATATCTTTGTGCTGCACACCTCCATGGTGAAGACCCCCAGGCACAGGTCCTGTATAGGTGACACATAAGTCACCGTTCCAGAACAACCAGACTGTGAGCTGGAAGGTCAAAGGGTGAAAGATCCCTGCTAGTATGTGCAGTCCCCTGAATCTCCACTGACTTTTTTTCCACAGCCCAGTAAATTATCATGACAACTATTCTTTTCAGTTGGTAGTTCATTTTCATATTGCTTAAAGGCTAAGAAATATCTCTATGCTGCAGAAAGCAGCAGCACATCTGGGAGATGTTTTAGTGTTGGTGGATTTACTTGCAGTTCAAGGCTCAGTTATGTCCCTCATGAACTGTGTGACAAGCTCATTTTTTTAAGAAAAAAATAAAATTGGTATGAAGCTTACTGTTATATTTGCAATGACTGTTAGCCAAACTATTAGAGAATTGCATATATTTCTTTGCTGCTTTCTTTTGGCTTGAGGTTTTGATGTAACAAGGAACTTCTGTAACACTATGTAAATAAAGTCAAGTTCTCTCTATTGTCATTGTTAATAGTATACTAGCTGTATTGTATAATATGTTGTATGTGCATAATCAATACCTGTGAAAGCAAGATGTGCATTACATCATGAAGCTTTCCTAACAATGGAGTTGCTAAACTAGTTGTTTAGATGGGTTTTCCAAAAACTGTTTTGTACATTTAATACTGTAATCACTCTGGCAGATGATAGTAAATATGACTCATGCTCTTTATAATACCTCTAAAATTAGTTTAATAATAACTTGATACAAGTAGTATCATGATAGGTTTTAGCATCATGAGCCAAATGTCACCCTCCATTCCTATCTTCTGGATGATGCATGTGTGTAGAGGAGGGTAGTCTTTTTTTTTTTTAAAGTCATTCCCATGTGACCAAGGTGTCTCTTAATTGGTGACCTACTTCCTCTGCAAGTATCAGAGAAGAGCAGGCTTGTAGGCTCTTGTCCCTCCTTCCTGTTCTGGTCTCTTGTAATGTTGTTCCTCCTGTTGTGTATTCCTGCTGAGATTAAATGTAGTGGCAACATGCCAATCTGTTTTGGAGAACCTGCCAATTTGGGAGTGGGGTGTTTGTTGTGATGTGGTCCATGCCCTTCCTTCCTAAATAGTAAATGGATAGCTCCTAACTAGCTGACTTAGCTAGTTCACGCCGAGTTCCAGATCTTATTTCTATTATATAGTTGTACCATCCTGGCTGGTAGTGGCTTAGCTTGCTGTGAGGCAAGGGGATCAGTTTTCTTCAGCAGCTTAGTCAGTTTTTATGATTTATCTTTTTCTAGTGTACAATTGCATTGATAGAAAACCCATTATGTTTTTGGCACTGTAAGAAGGTAGCTGCAGAAATTTTTGCTGTTAACAGAATAAGATCTTGAGAACTCCTAAATTATGGAAATGTTACTATGTGGGGGTTTTTTTAATAGGCAGCATTGTTGATGTCAAGTTACAAGGCAATGTATATTTCCATGCATAGTATTTTATAGCAATCTGTACATGATAGCTCTTCAGAATCCTTTTGCAAACATTCAGATTGCCAATAGTCCTTTCCCACTGTAGTTATTAATGCAGCCACTACTTATCACTGGTGTTATTATCCAGAATATCAACAGTTAATTATCAACAGTTAATAAACATGTTATCCTCCTAAGCTAAACTTTAACATTTTATGTTTTATTAATAAAAATAGACCTATAAATGGTATAAAATATATAACCTATAGATCTATTAATAACATATAATATAATTAATATGTAATTTATTTTTTAACATTAACAGAAATGTTCCTAGCTACTTGTCATAGAAAAATGTTATTCTCCAGCTTTAGGTTATTACTATTCTCATAAAAGTCAGAAGACCTACTTGGAAATAAGCATCCTCTCTATAAAATGTATAAACCACAACAGGAAAATATAGCCATATATTCTAATGGAGCTGACATGATGCTAGTTAGTACTTCATATCGGAATGCCTGCTCCTAGATCTAAGGCATGGACACAAATTAGTTTTACAGCTAAATATTTGCAATAAACAAAACAAAGTTTGTTTTTTATTTTTTGTTTTTTTTTTTAAAAAGTGTACATTTGAACAATTTACTGTATTTATATTTTTATTTTAATGAATTTGAAATTTTTTACTTAGATTCTGTCCACTTGGTTTGGGTTGAACCAAAGCCTGAGGTGGGGGATTCCTTTTATTAAATTGTTAGTATGGTCGTCACTCTTGGCTTCTCTGAAAATGCATTTGTTGTCCCTTAAATCCATCAGTCACTGTTAACGTTCCTTCATTTGCAGTTTGCATTTTTTGATATGCTGCAAATCCCGTAAGGTCTTATGACGTGCATTCTACACGAACTTCTTCAGCATTTATTTTCAGATCAGAATTATCACTCTTCTATAAAATATATTGTACCTGTGTTTGCAGAACCCTCTCTAATCCTCTAGTTTCTCATTTTACATAGAGAGGTTTCATGTCATGAGCACTCTGGCTAGGATAACACTTTCAAGATTTCTTAATGATTATCGAATTGTAAATTGTCAAATGGCATTATTTTTGGCAGGCAGTAATGCGACTGTCTTTCTAATTAAGCTTTAAAACTTCATAAGCATAGAGTTCGTTTATATGGGAACTAGAACTGAAAGAGCAGACTTTGTTACTCAGTTATTTTGATGCAAGTCTCAATGTTGACAGTCTTACCTGGTGTAAGAATATGCTGAGTCCCAGAGTGGTTGGTTTTGTGGTTTGGTTCGTTGGTTTTGGTGTGTGGTGGTTTTTGTTGTTGTTGTTGTTGTTGTTGTGGGGGGGTGTTTTGGTGTGTGTTTGGTTTTTGTTTGGTGTTTTTTTTTGGGGGGGGGTGGGGGGTGGTTTCGTTTTTTTTGTTTTGTTTTTTCTTGATTGGTATTGTTTCCGCTCCAGGTTAGAGATACAGGAGAAGCTCTTCAAAGAAGTTTTAATTCATGGTGTAATTCCAATGGCAAGTGCACAGTGTCACTTTTGGAGCCAAATTATGGGTGTTTGTGGAGCAGATGGTGGGTCCACTTCTTTGAGCTGGTTTCATGAATATATTTTGATGCAGCAATATTTCATGCAGGTTGTTGATGTTTTATGTTTCACTAATCAAAACAGACTGACCACACAGCAAAGCAGAGAGCTGCACAGTGTTGGTGAGAAAACAGTGCAGTGGGGAGAAAAGAAAGTCATCTATACACGGACTAGTCACTGCACGTGCATGTGGGCATTGCATGGTTGACTTGCTAGACATCTTTCATATAGAACATGTCATTTCTCACAACCAATTTTTGGTTCTTGTTATGTGCTGTATTACAAATACAGCATTGCTGTAGGCCCTCTTAAAGCTGTGCCAACCTTGTGCCAACTGTGCGTTCTCTTCAAGTGGTCTTAACTGTCTTTGTGAGTTATATAGCCTTTCAAGTATGCTTGATAAATGGAAGTCTGAAATGGCATTTGTACTGCAGCTTAAAAATACGCATATTGTAAAGCTATTCAGAAGTAAGGAGTTGAACCCTGCACATTGGGTTTCAGCCATTCAACCAAAGACAGAAAGATGACTGAATTCAGTCTTAAATTTTATAGAACTAAATTTAATGGTGAGCACAATCGCGCTCTGTGGTGATTGTTTTCAGTGCTGCTTTATTAAGTTATGTAATGGCAAGAGTTCAAACTCCAGAGATTGTTGAAATGGTAGATTTAGAGACTACATTAGAATGCTTGTCAGTAACAAGTATATGGGTTTTTAAAGTGCAGAGATTTTTACCTAGATACCGCTGCAGCTTGTGATTTTTATTTAAATAGTTTGGAGGTTTTAGACTTAATACCCTGCTTTTAAAAAATGTTTTAAAATCTTGTTTTATTCCCCAAAGATTTGTTTTCTGCTGTTGCGATTAGATGATGACAGCTAGCTGGCTTTTAAAATTGATCAGGAAGTATTCTGGCAGTCATTCAGTGTTGTAATAGCACTTTAATGGATATGAGCTATTCACCCAGATCAGACTCAATGTCAAAACAGGCGAAAATACAGCTGTCACTCTGGACAAGAAGTTACACATATGTAAGCAGCTGCTAGTGATAGTGGAAAGGAAGCTTTATAATAATGCTTTAAAAGTGCATGCATGTATATGCATACGTACTGCTGCTACATGTGTAGCCGCCTTGTAACAAACATGCAAGACACATTATTTTCTGGCCATAGGTGTGCTTAGGAAAAAGAGAAAAGTGAAACGTGTACTCTGACCTGCGAGGAAGCTGTGATAAGTTCATTATGTGCCGGTGGGCTCCCAGGTTTTTTGAAGTACGAAGCTCTGAATCATCTATGGCTGGGACTGTGGTGTAAATTTTAGCTTTTAACAAAATGATGACTTTGTTGTGGGTCCTCATTTAATGCATGTGTTTTGCTGTTGGTTTCAGTGGAACTTTAACCATGCATATAGATCAAGAATATGGCTGTAGAAATGCAGTGGCTTTTTAAAAAGCCATTTTCTGACAGAAAAATCTAATAACAATATCTTAATGCTCATATATATGTTAAAATCTCATTTTTTTTTTTTTTTTGTCAGGGTACTTTGCTCTCCTTTGTGTGTGTCCTAGGGTTTAAACTGGTCACATATATGGCTTATTTTAAGACCCTTCGATGTCAGAGAGGTAATTGGATAATCTTCATGTGGATGAAAGCCTTCATGCTTTCCTATCATGAAAAGCATATATAGTTATAAATAGAGTCAATGTATAATATAAATGAAAACTGTCCTTTCTAGGGATGGTATGTTTTCTTTCCTATTTGGAATTTTAGGATGGAGATAAGTAAATGTAGAGTACATAAATGCTTTGCTGTTTGTCTAAATAATGCTCAAGGAAGTCAAGAAGCAGTGAGATTGGGGAACGCCTTGTACCCCCCTTTTAAAATATGATAGCACATCTCTTGCCTAATACAGGCTGTCGCCAAAGCTAATTGGATAGTATACAGGTGACGGTGATGTCCTTGGTTGATTTTTCTACTCTTGCTTGCATTAACGAGTCTGGTGGCTTAATTTTCTCTTTTTAAGAGATTATTTTTCCATAGAGTTTTAGCTTGGTGTATTTCCCAACGTTAAAAAATATGTGAGAATTGGGATATGCAAATCTACAAGAAATGCAGGTTGTCCTATGAGTATATTAAATATGTTCACATAGCTAAAGGGACAAATTCAGATGTTACAGGAGAGTATTTTGAGAAGACTGTAAAATAGTAAGTCACTTTCATTGTGCTTGTATATAAATGTAAAGATTCTGTAATGGAGTTTGAGAGTTAAAAATAATAATTATATATATACACACACATACAACTATATTCCTGAGCTTTCTCTTTTTCAGACATACACCAAACCTACACACACCAAACTGCGTTCAGCAAGTATGGGGAGAATAAAATTGGCCAAAAACTTTTGAGGATTAGCTCTCCGTTTGTGTGGCTCAGAGGCATGGGAAGGACTCTGAACAGGCCAGTGAAGCAGTCCATGCTAAAATGAGAAGTTGTCTGCCTGGGCTGAGACATCTGAGATGGGTGTCCTTGGGGACAGCAAGTAGAGGAATGCATGTCACTTTAGATCATTGAAGCACTGAGAGAAGGAGGAGTGGGACTTGCTCGTATGCCCATCTTGTTGGCTAAAGCACTTCTGTTTTTTTGTGTAATCTATAATCTACAGTGAAAATAAAACTAAGCGTTAGATAGTGCTACATGTGACATGCATATCAGGAGTATGCACTTAATAGACTCATTTCTACTTCTCTTTAGACGTGTAGGTCTGTATTCGACATGCAATTGTGCCCATATAAATGGAGTAAGGTCATGTTCTGTATAAGCAAATCTGTATCAGGTATTGCTTGGTGTATATCTGAAAGCTAGACATCTGTTGCATCCTTTTGTAACCTTCTGGAAAAGGGAGTTATTTGCAAGCTCATATATTCCTCCTGGATGGCTGGATTTTCAGAAAATACTGCGGGTTTTAAGTCTTTACAAAGTACAGTTCAGGAATTGTATTGGTTTGGCTATTTAAAATAGGAATCTCTTTGCTCTAGCAAAACTTTGAAAGAATAAATGAGCAGTACAGTATTTACTCACAGATGCTGTGGGGTTACTTATTGTTTGGTTTTTGTTTTGAAGTCAAACTGAATCAGGAGAAAAATTCTTTATTACACTAACCAGAAAGAATGTTTTCCTACCTGCAAATTGATTTTTATTTTTTTTTCTCCATAATTGTGTCTCCCCCCTCCAAAACTGAAAATTTACTTCTTTGAACAATAACACGTGATGTTCTTCTGCCTAATGCTCCTTTTCTTTTCTGCTCTCTTGCTATTCTGTGAAAGATTTACAGGGCCTGTAACTGCTCAGCACAATGAGAAGAAAATACACACCTCTGTGCTCCTTCGACTTACAGGCTTTTAGAACTGGTTCCCACCATGGTAACCACATATGGCTGTGGAATCAGGATTGTGGCAGAGCCTGGTATAAATTGCTCAAACAGCATCCTTCCAGGTTTTCCTCTCAAGGGAGCAAATGCTTTAAAGAATGACCTTCCTCTGCCCCAGAACATCAACCTGGAAAGTTTCTATTTGCTATTGAATTCTTGACAAGTAATAGGCGGTACTTAAACCTACTTTTAGGACATAAAATGTGAAAGATATGCTGCTTTTTTACTTTAAATCACCATTGTTTTCTTTAACATCACATTAAAAGTATGTTTCTTGCATTACAGATTTTTCTTTCCTTTTTTTTTTTTTCTTGTACTAAGGCATCCAAAAAGGCATTTTGTTTTTAAATGCCTCTTCTAAAACTAGAAGACCTGAAGTATCTTTTCAAACCCATTGTTCTCAACCTTCTCATCCTTGAATTACACAGTACTAAAGTGTTCATTCCCTCAGAATTGGAAGGACTAATAGTACCCTCTATGCTTTCAATAAATGACAATACTAAAAATATTCATTATCTTAGAGTCCTTTTTCTGAAATATCAAATCCATGACTGTCTTGCTCTAACAGAAAACCAGTTTGTTTTAAGTTATTGAGCAGACAGCAATTGCAGCAGTGTCTGTGATCAGTTGTTCTGATATCGGTTCTGAACTGAGTCTTGCTACTCGCACTTGGTGGAAATCCCAGAAGTTTTTTTATAATCGCTTTTGTTAGTGCAAAATTAGAAATTATTGTTAAGATCCAGGGGACGAAATGTTATTAGAAACCAGAAAGAATCCATATTGCTTGTCCTCCTTTTTTTAAACTGGGAAAATTAATGTGCAATTATGGCTAATTACATATAATCCTTAGTAATCCTCCACAGAAAGTACAAACTGTCAGGCCACACAGTTCTTCTCAGGACTTGAGTTGCTTGCATGTGAATCCGAGGGAGGTGGGGTTTGTGGGTTTTCTGTGGGTTTTAATATGTTCTGTTCAGTGCTGACTTTTCAACAATCTTGTTATGATTTAATATGGAATGCTGCTTAGGAAGGTAGTGGAAAAAACAGACCCCGCTAAAGCTGAAAAAAGTAATTAAAAATAACCAAGACTGATTTTTGCTCTTCTTTAGAAAAAGTAACATTTGTGAGCTTTAAAAGTGTTATCTTTGGAGATCTTCTCACTTGGGCAAATGGTTCATATGAAAGAAACATCTGTGGACATTTCCCAAATATATTTGTTGCTTATGCTTTTAGGGGGGTAATTTGCTCCTTTTATATTAGTTGCAGCAGGGGGGCAATTCTTTCATTCTCAAAAAGAACTGCGTGATTGTTATATTTTTGTATAACTGAGATCTGTTGGGTTTTGGTATCCTTGTTTTAAAAAAACACAAACCAAAAAACCCACCACACAAAACGCAAGCAAATCGCAAGTGGCGTGGATTAAGAGACAGTGTCGTAAAGGTATGCTTCCAGCAAGTTTACTCCTCTAGGGATTAAGTTGACTGTGCAGAAGTTCACTGTGTTTTAGGCCAATCTGAAAATGTCTAGTGTAGAACTGAAAGTTTCTGTTCACACCATTTACCTCAAATATTGTCGTTTGGATGAGATTGTTGCTGAAGTGGCTGAATGTTTTGGTAAAAGCATCTTACAAGTAGAAGATGCAATTTAATGCTTTGCACTTGATTGAGTCTCATTTTTTTCAAGTTGTTTCTGTATAGAAAGTAAACGGCAGTGCAGTTTACATGGAACACACCCACCTGCCAGGCTCACTTTGCTTAAAAGCATGTATATTGTATGTATGTAAAGGCCTGAGTTTTTCTTGGTGCTTGGTTTGTGTGGTTGGTTTTTTCTTTCATTTTTTTTTCATTATCCAGAGAGGGGTTAGTATTAATTAACACACAAGCAATATGACCATTTATTATTTTAATTGCAAGGGTCTAAGGCTGATCGTTTTACACTCAGTAAATATTAAAAAAAAATTATATATATGAGAGGTTAGAAAGACTCTTGAAGTTTAATTTGTCTATTTACCACCATTATTCCCTGAGGCCTGTATTTTATGCACACACCTTTCCAGAGCATGCTTTACTGCTAATTGAACTTAACCCCAGCCCCTTTGCTTATCTTTTTTCTTTCTCATTCCCATCCCTCACACGCTCGAAGAGAAAACTATACTCAGATTTCAAATTTCTTTCAATCTGTAATCAACTTTTTTTTTTTTGACAACACAGATCGCGTCAGTTACTGTGGGGATGGAGTACTTTGAGGGAATGGTAGAAATTTGTCCCAGTACTGAGAAATCTAGGACGTAGAAATTTTGGGGAATGCAACAGCCTCTTGCCTCTCTAGCCCGTTCCCACAGTAACCTTTCCAGCTTATGGTACAATTGGTGCTCCTGCCGTGGAGCATGTGGTAGGAGCCAGTACAGCTGTTGCTGTTGTGTTTCTGAGGAATCCTCGCTGCAGTGCCACATCACCTGATGTGTTCTTTCCTGTCCGAGAAATATCCACAGCAGTGGATGGTGTGAACCTTTGTGGTGTGTGCAAGCCTTGGGCTCAACTTGAACTCTAATGAAAGCAAGTCCTGCAGCTCTACACTTCCCCTGTATGCCAGCTGATGTGTCCCGGATAAGCATAGCTGCTGTGCTGGTGTTTGGGGGGGTGTGAGGTGGGAGTGTATAAAATAGCAGGGACCCATGCCGCTGAGGTCACTGAGCTTCCGATTAGACTTGGAATTGACATTAGGCCTGGTGTATGATAGGCAATCACTGTGGACTATGTTGAATTACTGTGTTTTGGTTTTTGTTCAACGATTTGGGATTTACGGTCTGTTCCATATGGGTGGTTTGCAGGCTCTGTTTTCAAAACTGCATGTTAAAATAGCTTAGTCTACAGTTGTCTTAATGATTTATTCTCTTGCTAAGGTCCTTGTCCATTAAAAAACAGCAATCCTCTGTCCAACTTTAAATGGAAAAATGACTTTATTTTGGCTACCAGTTCTATCTGGGAATCCAATAACAGATGTAAGATGAAAATGTCTTGATGCTCATGTTCTTCCTTCTTAATGGGAAGACGTAGCTCTGGAGGCCAGAGGAATGTCTGTCCTTTTGGCCTCTGCTCATGGAGCTGAGTCTGCAGCTACTCTACAGTTCATGGACTTTAGGAAACAATCCTAAGCACCTCCATGCTTTTGGATGTTCCTGAAAGGAGCCATCACAGGCAGTTGAACTATACGCTGTGTATCAGAGGAGATAAGAATCATGATGCATGGTGTCAGCAGGAGTCTGTAGATCAAATAACATTGGTGGGTTTTGACTTTGTCCATAGCCAGCAGGTGCTAATCTGTTGAAGCCTCACTCAAACCTGTGTAAGATTTCTATATGTTTACAGCACAGCATTATGGAAGTTGAAGAATTATTGAGAAGTGGTAACTATGATGGAATTTTGCAGTGGAAGTTAATGACAGTTCCTGGTGTATCATTCTGCCATCACTTCAGTTTGTTAACTGTAGCCACTGTTTGAAATTTTTTTTTCTCTTCGTGCACAGCAGTCTCAGCTACTTTGTGGCAGGACAGTAGTATATGCACACACTACACAGCCACCTTTTGCCTCCCTCTGTCTTAGTGAGGGGCCCGTCTGCCCAGCTCCAGCATGTAGCAGAGAGGAGCATCTGGCCCTTTGTGATTGGAAACTTGCTGGGTAACTGATTCCTTATGCGGAATTAAGGATGCTGAAATAGACCCTGATGACAGCAAAGCTTTCATGAGAGGGTTCAAGAAGTTGACATTGATGCCTTAGAACAGTTGAAAAGAAATAATGACGTGGAAGTGAACTAATATAAATAATTTAATAGGACGTCTCTGTGCAGTCTCAAATACAGTCCTCTTTTGTTCTGAAATATGTCAGTCTGGCTATTTTGCTAGTGTTATGGAGGCAGTCTAAAGATCTAGAAAAGCTGTAAAATATTGTCACCAGCAGAATAGCAGAGTCGGAGCATTTCAGAAGAACAGCATTTTTTCAGAGGACAAATTATGCAAAGTAACATTGCGGGAGGGAAGGAGCACTTTATCCTTACAGGTCTTACCATTACCGTTTTACCATTACCCCATATGTGATCTTAACAGTTTGGGAGTTGACGCTTTTACAACATACTGGGCAGAAGTACTGGAAATTCAGTTTCCTGTTGTTGGAAAAAAAAAAATTGAACAAGGCTAGCCTGTTATCCAAGTAACTTGAGAAATATCCGTCTAGTTACATTTAATGCTTTACTCATCAGAAGTGATCTTTATTTTATTTATTTATTAAAAAAAAAAGAGGGGGTAAGAAGCTGGCCACTACTACTAGGTGACAAAATATGAATTATCATCAATGCTGTTCTACAAAACAGTTAGGGATAGTCACTAATATCCTTTGATGGAGTAGTCAGGGGTATGTGGAATATCAGTTTGAAAATGAAAGAAAATGCAGTTGTGCACCACCTTTTTGTATGTTTACTATACCGATGCATTTAAAATATTTTGTGAGGAGTTGCATTTTCTTTGCACTGAGCGTGCCTCTCTCTGTGTGTGTGTAGCTGGGAGGTTTGTGTGAACAGACTTTCTGTCCTTTAGTTTTTGAAGACTTTTGGCTTAGGTTTACGTGGCTTAACGATGTTTTAATAAAAGATTAGAATATTGTAAACAGTTGTCTTCAGCAGCATGAATATTGGAACAAAGTACATTTTCATTAGTAGACTTCATCTATAACAGTTTTCTGGATTTGAGATAGCATTTGTATATACTAAGCTGGGAGGCAATAGACCTAATCTTATACAAGTTTTGATTCTGTCTGTTTTTTTTTTTTTTTTTCTCAAAGTCCTCCCCTGCTATCTGGTTGCAGTCTAATTTCCATTGTATTCACTCTGCTATAGAAATACTTAATGTCAGGAAGGAGATATTTACTGGAATACATGAGTCCAGAATTCATCATGATTCAGTGTGAAATCCACTTGCCCTTTGCTCCCCACCCCCTCTTGAATTGGAATGAAATGTACCTTAAACTGAAGTGAAATACATCACATGCAGCAACAGTGGGCCCTCGCTTCGCCTCTGTTCCTGGTGTGAAATCGATACACTATCTTTCCTCCTGACCTGTTCTGTGACCTCCATTGCAGCTTTCATGCTGAACAGCAATTGCTTTGAACAGTCTGGCTCTGCCACAGCTCACAAATGATTCTCAGCTTCTGTCTAAAACTGGTGCTGATAACAAAGCCTTGATTTTAAATAACGTACGTGGTTGTAGTCATCTTCTAATTATGAATTACATGAAAGTGCATGGTCATCTATTATTAAACACTTTCAATAGCACGTACAGTATGTATGCAGCCAGAATAACTCCTCACTGAGAAGACGCTGGAGTTCTGTTCCTAAATGTATCTGATCAAATTTATGTTGTTATGGAAGAGGACAAATGTAGCAAATACTTCAGAGGACGATTCATGCTATTTTTAAGTGGAAGCACACTTTTCTCTGAGTTTATCAGTGGCTAATATGATACAGTTATTTTTATTTTTTTTTACTAACATTTGAATTTTCAAAGGAAAAACCATATTGGACAATGTGTATATTCAAAGGAAGGGGACTGTTGCTCGATCTAAGATGTTCTAAAGCTATTGCAAAACTAAGCAACATCCAATCCTTTGCTTAAAAAAAAAAAATCAAAACAGAGAGGAAAATACATTCTGCATTCCTGATTACTAACTAACAGTGATTCAGGAAATATCAGCATTTTGAAGATTTACATATTTATTTCTGAGTGTGATTTACCAGAGGATTACTGAAGGCAAAGACGAATTGAAGATATAATGGGCATTTATGCTTGCATCAAGAAGTCTATTGTGCTATTGGCTAGATTACTTTAATAGCCTTTATTGGCTTTGAAATCAAGAAGCTGCATGAACTGCTGGATAAGCATTCATTTTTCCAAAATTTTGTGGTAGGAAATTGGATATCTACAGATTTCTGTTATGAAATGAATGTCTCTTAATGGAGTATTCCTCTGCCATTCTTCTCCCCAAAACAAAAATGTGACTGTAACAATTTTGGCATCATGATTGAAGTAAAAATCAGCTTTCAACATAATATAGTTTACTAAGCAATGCTAAACCCTGTAATGATAAATGTACTGTCTGGATTTGACTTATTTATGAAACTGTTTACAACGAAATTAGTAAGACAGAATATTGCTCTATATATACATTTTAACAATACTTAGCTATCTAAATAATCTAAGTATTTTATTGCTCTCTCATGTATTGATTACGGCTGTTACCAGCTTAGATTTCTTATATCGCCACAATCTGGGAAGAGAGAGATGTATAATAAAGGTTTCTGTATAATACAAAGAACCATAAGAGGGGTTGTGAATCACTGGTGTCAGCCTAAGTAGTATGTTACTGAAATAATATCCGTTCATTAAGTGATATGTTCGGAACATTTTCCAGTGATCTTTATAGTGTTTAGAGTTTTACCATTACTGCCACCTTTATTTGGAGAACTTAAGGTGTGTAAAACTTGCAGCATTTCCAAAAGGTAATCGTATCATTGTAATATAGGGACTCAAGAAATACTTACTGATGCAATATCACTGTTCAGCAGCAGTATTACAAAAAAAACCCAAATCCAAACAAAAAGCAACCAACCAACAAAAAAAAAATCAAACTGTTTAAGAATTCTCCTAAAACATGCCTAAATGGGCTTATAAGAATCAGATAACCAGGAATCAAATAAAATAAATAGGTGGTGCTGCTGGGAAGCTTTTTTTTTTTCTCTCCCCTTCTAAGCAAGTTTGAAATGCTTCTTAAAAAATAAAAAAAATTCTACTGCATTTTTCTCTGAGGCTTTCAGTGCCACCAGCTGTTTTCTCTCCATTAATACATTTAGATTGCCTTATGTTTTCACTTACTGTTCACGAAGAGATGTGTATCAAAAAAAGATGCCTTTCAGAATAGGTCCAAGTCAGCAGTAGGCAGTGAGGAGTTTGCATATTTGAGCACTAGTTACGTAGACCATTTATTCCTTAATGTCAACATCATCCTTTTTGACTGCTAAATGACATCTATGGTTTCCTGTACAACTCCAGTCTTATTTTCATTAATTTTAGACCGATTTCTGTTAGTTGTTTGTTTTTAAAAGACATTTAGAACATGTACTGTAAACATGGATGAAGTCACAAAATGCAATGTATTCAGCTCAACCCAATATTAAAGAATAGGTATGTGTGCAATAGTGCAGTTTCAAGGAATAATATCCGCATTCACTTATCTACAAACACAAGTTGATGTGGTTGCTTACAGTGTTGCATAAAAATCATATTTACATACCCATGATGGAAATTGCACTTGCAAAACAGGAGGGAGAATTTTTGTTACTTAGGAGTCAATTCCTGTTCAGATTGTGTATGTGAATGGTGTGGGTGTGCATTTCTGCACCCATAATGCTACTGGCATAAGTTCAGCATCTGCAAAAACTGAGGCTACAAGTAAGCAAAAGGAAAATAAGTAGCTCATATTTCCACGTTGCTGCTGCTGTTGTTTCTCTGTGAAATGAATCAATCAATCAATCAGGTTGGAAGAGACCTCTGGGATCATCAAGTCCAACCATTGCCCTGACACCACCCTGTCAACTAGACCATGGCACTAAGAGCCACGTCCAGTCTTTTCTTAAACACATCCGGAGATGGTGACTCCACCACCTCCCTGGGCAGCCCGTTCCAATGTTTAATGACCCTTTCTGAGAAGAAATTCTTCCTAATGTCCAACCTGAACCTCCCGTGGCGAAGCTTGAGGCTATGTCCTCTTGTCCTATCGCTAGTTGCCTGGGAG